>NC_047052.1:12072492-12729951 GCF_011762595.2 Tursiops truncatus
TCTCTTAGATTTTTCTGTGTGGATTATCACTGTCTATATATTATGGTTTAGTCTTCCTTTCTGATTCTTATGCCTCTCATTTACATTTCCTCATTATATTCGTTTTATGCCAGGACAAAGTTGAGTAAAAGCACTGATCGCAGACTTCAACAGCTTCATTGAGATATAATTCACATACCATAAAGTTCACCCTTCAGATTTCCTTTTTTAGTTCCTCTTTTTAATAGGAATGCCTCTGAAATTTTACCATATAAGTAACTAATTGCTGCAGTCCCATTTGTTAACTGGTTCATCATTTCCCTGATGACTTGTCATGCCACCTCTGACATGTTTTATACACAGATCTATTTCTGGGTTCTGTTCCATTAAAGTATTTGCCTATCCCATTGTCAGTACCACACTGCCATACTCACCATAGCTTTATATACTAATGTACGTATTTGCTATAGAGTTTTTATGAATACCCTTTATCAAATTAAAGAAATCTTAATTTGCTAAGAAGTTTAAAAATAAAAAAACTATAAATAGGTTTTGAGTTGTTTCAGGTGCTTTCCCTTCATCTAGGACATGATCATATAGTTTTTGCCATGTGATCAGCCATCCAGGATGCCTTGTTCTCTTGCTCTCTGTACATCCCCTGCTTAACCAGTCCCTGCTTCACCTACACCCTACTCACATGGCTGACCTTCCCTCTTAATCATAGAGCCTAATCAGTAACTGCCTATGTACTTGCCCCCAGCTAGTGATTCTTCTAATCTTTATATCAAAACAGCTCCACCCTGCTAGTTTTATCAAAGGGGCTTTGAGGGACATGCCTCTCTGATGGTTTCCCTGGTAATGGATGAGCCAACCTGACATCAGTTCCCCATAACAGGTAACCTTCCCCCCCACACACAGCTCCCTGGACTTCTGCCATGTCCTGCCTGCTGTCTGCCATCCACAGTGGAGTGTCACTCCAGGACCCTTTTGCTCCGGACGTGTAAGATCCCCTATCCATTAAACAACTGATGTCTCTGTCACTGACTCTGGGCTCTTTCTTCAGTCTGAGGCTGGGCAAGTACAGGCCTTGAAGGCCTGCGGGGTACAGCCCAACATTCTCCTTTGTTAAATTTGGTGTTTTAGGGCTTCCCTGGTGGTACAGTGGTTGAGAGTCCACCTGCCGATGCAGGGGACACGGGTTCATGCCCTGGTCCAGGAAGATCCCACATGCCGCGGAGCGGCTAGGCCCATGAGCCATGGCCACTGAGCCTGCGCGTCCGGAGCCTGTGCTCCACAACGGGAGAGGCCACAACAGTGAGAGGCCCAAGTACCGCAAAAAAAAAAAAAAAAATTGGTGTTTTATTAATAGACATAATGATGAACTATATAACCCATTCTTGGGCTAAGTGCTACCTGGTCATGATTGTTTTGGTATACTACTGAATTTTATTTACTAATATTTAGGATTTTTCTATGTTGATGAGATCAATGTATAATTTTTCTCATAAAGTTTTGGCCATTGAGATTTTGTCTCAAAATTAATTTTTGATTATTCCCTTTTCCTAATCTCTTGAAATTTTAAGAAAGGATTAAAGGTTCCTTACATAGTTTGATAAAATTCATCTGTAAAATCTTACTAGTGTCTGTTACAGACTAGAGTCGGGGGAGACTACGTGCAACTTTTTTTTTTTGGCCACACTGCGTGGCTTGTGGGATCTTAGTTCCCTGAACAAGGATTGAGCCCAGGCCCTCGGCAGTGAAAGTGCAGAGTCCTAACCACTGGACTGCCAAGGAATTCCCTTTTAAAAAAAAAAAAACCTTCACTCATCTGTTGCATTTTAAAAGCAATATTAACAAATCCATTTTTATTGACTGATACTACAAATAAGGCTGCTTGAATAGTTTTTATAGGTAACAGTTATTCTCTCCTCTGTTCCAATAATACTTTCTACATACCACTTAGAACAGTGCTTTGTAATTGTTTATGTGTTGGTTAGCACCAGACTGTAAGCTTCTGGAGTAGGGGGTAATGCTTTATTCATATTTTCCCCAGTGTCTAGCACAGTGTGAGACATACTGTAAATAGGAACCAAAAAAAAAATCACAAAATGACACTGCCAGCTATGTCTTTTCTCTTAAATCTCAAGTTTGGAGTCTCAGTTCTGCCACTCGTTGGCAGTGTGGCTGGCTGCAAGAATGACACTATCTCGTAAGGGCTTTTTGAAGATTAATTGCAACAATGTATGTAAATTATCTGGTATATCTAGTGAGTGCTCAATAAATGGTAACTATAAACTACTTTTAAAAGAAAAACAGTTGGCTTTCTGATCCCATCTGGAAAGCTGACATTAGTAGAGTACTTGGAGGGATTGCTTACATAATTTGGTAAAGATGAAGTTAAATCTCTTTGTTCCTTCCCCAGTAGAAAATTGGATAGTCATTTTAACTACATGTTCTTAGATCCCTGGATGATACCTGGTTTCTTTATTCTGATGATCTGTGTAATGGCTTTAGCCTCCAGCCACAGTCTGGGGAAGACTTAGAGAAGTAAATAAGCATTTCCTTTAGATGCATCTGTGTAGTGGCAAGCCTACACATCTAATTTGTGAGAAATCATAAAATGTATGGCCTGGAAAAATCTGAATTTTCATTTGTAGAAAGTGGTTGTAAAGCAGCACCATGAATGCATGTACATATAACGTGTATGGTTATCATTCCAACACGGTATGTAATAGTAAAAGACTTCAAACCACCCAAATGCCGTTAATAGGGCACTAGTTAGGAATGTTGCTGAAAACTCAGCCTCTGTGCACCAGTGCTGCATTCAATCTCGGAGACAAGAGTTTTGGGTGAAGCAGAAAAGCTTTATTGCTTTGCCAAGCAAAGGGGGACACAGTGGGCTCGTGCCTCAAGAACTGTGTATCCCAACCCCGGGGGGATTTGGTGAGGAGTTTTATAGCAATGGGCAGAGCTGCCCATAAGATTAGGGTGTGTGCAGGGCCTGCATCCCTTTAATCTGGCCCCAGGTGGTCTCCTCCTACTGAGCTTCTCTGTTTCCCTTAATCTGGCCTCAGGTGGTCTCTCTCTTTTTTTTTTTAATATTTATTTATTTGGCTGCCTGGGTCTTAGTTGCAGCACGTGGGATCTTTAGTTGAGGCATGGGGGAATCTAGTTCCCTGACCAGGGATCGAACCCAGGTCCCCTGCGTTGGGAGCAAGGAGTCTTAGCCACTGGACCACCAGGGCAGTCCCAGGCCTCAGATGGTCTCTTGATAAGCTTCTCTGGTTCCTTTAATCTGGCCTCAGGTGGTCTTCTCTGGAATGAAGAATGCTAACATCTTCCATTTGTTGGGAGTTTTAGTTCTGTAAAGAGCTCAAAGGTGTTATGTGTACCCCTTGACCTGGAACCAGGACCTCCCCCAAGGCTACACTGTTGTTTCTTGGCTGCTCCTACCACCTTGTCTCTGCATCCCCTCCCTTCCCTGATCAGCAACCGTTTGAATCTGCCCTTCGAAACTCAGGGAAGGTCATGGAGGCTGGAGTCTATTCCCTACAAGAAACGGGGAACACGTAAAGGCTTCTGTGCCCAGGAGCCCCACAGGGTCCTGTTCAGTTTCAGTAATAATGATATATCCACACAACGCGATACTAAAATAAATTTAAAGGCTTTCTATGAACTGATATGGAAAGATCACTAGGATATACTGTTTTTAAAAAAACCAATGTACTTAAGTATAGATATAATGTGTTCTCTTTTGTATAAGAAAAAAACATTTGGGACATATATTCATATTTAACTGAACTTGCAAAAACAAACTCTGAAAAGAAAGAAGATGCCAGTACAAGTAGTTTCCCAAAAAGTGGACGGTTAGGGTAATCAGAAAACAGTGGTGGGAGAAGGACTTCTCCATGTATACCTTTTTAAAGAGACTTGACATCTGAATCATGTGAATATATTAACCACTTAAAAAAAAAGTTCCCTCCTCATGACACAGACCACTGCTTCCTGTGCCCAGCTGTGCTGCCATAGGCCCCACAAATCCTCCTCCTAGCCTGGCAGGTGTAGAAGCTACTTCTCTGACCCATTTATGAGAAGGTGAATAAAGGACATGGTCACACTGCAATGCCTTTATAAGAGGAAGTTTTATTGTTAATTATTTACCTTAACAGTTTCAGAAAGAGGAACAGATTAGCTCAGTCCAACATGATTGGCAGTTGGCAAAATCTAGTGAAGCAAGTGTTCTGATTGCTAAGGATTCAATTTGGATGCTTTTAATACTTAGCCATCTAACACCTCAAACATAATCGAGAATAAATGCATCATCTCCCTCCCTTTCATTTTAATTCCCACCTACCTCTCTTCAATATGGAAATATCTTCGTTAAATAAGATTCCCAGAGGAACAAGCTCCCTGGAGAGTATAGCCATGAGGACAGTGCACAAAAAGAAAAACTCAAAATAAAACTCTGTATGATAATTTACTAGTCTAAGGAAACAATACCTTCCAATATATTAAGAAATAAATCCAGTTACAAATGCACTGATAGGTCTATGTTAAGAGGTTCTGGTATAGTAACTGAAAATGGCCAGCTATTTACAAGATACACAAGCAGGAATGGTGCACCTAGCCCAGCACTGGCCCTCAGAAACCAAAAGTGTTTTCTCCACTGTAGGCCACATACAAGAATCCATCTTCATCTTTTTCCTTCTCGTAAAGCTGTCCCATAGTTAGGCTTGAAAGAGAAAAACAAAAAACAACATTGAGAATTGGGTTTGATTACTGAGTCTACGTGTTGGGAGAAAGATGGCTTGAGGATAAGGAATTTCACTACTTAAACTAGCTACTCTGTCACACCTTTGGTGGTAGGTGATAAAAAGTAATTCTCTGGGAATCGGTAGATAAGACTAGAATCAACCTCCATCCTCCTGTCCCAGGCAAGGCCATCTGACTCACCCTTACACCAAGGTATTCCTTCAGAAGCCAGCTCTAGCTCCTAGGGTGGATGTGGTTGGTTAGTACTGGTTAGTGCTTTCACAATGCTTTCTGAATGGGGGGGGGGGGGGGGGCTAGGGAGAAAAGCTAATAAGCAAAATAAGAGTCTAAGAGGCCCATCCCTGTGTGGGTGAGAGACAAAGGTAAGGACGAGTACTTGTGCTTTCCTTTCCTCAGGGCTGGTCTATTTGAAGATTTATAATTCGTACCTAGCATGATAAAGAATGAGTGGGCTGATTCCTGTGGAAGTTCGCCCGCCAGAAACCCTGTGCCCCAGAGATCTGCATCGGCGTCATCGAAGGGAAGTTACTTTCCTCACATGTAATGCAAAAAGCTCTCATATTGTATCTGGGATCCAAAGAAGTCTTGCCCAAGCTTCCTAAGAACCCTCCAGAAATAGATATTGCTCAAACTAAACATGTGTGGGTGGGAGAGCTGGCTTTCCCTCAGCGGTAAAACAGACTGCAGCAGGGGAGACCTAATCTAGTTCTCTGCCATGAAGCTGAGGTGCACTGGCTCCAGAGTAAGACTAGTAACACCTGGAGCCCCAGGTGAGCTCTGGCCACATGACTGCTCTATTAGAGATAAGCAGGAGGTGCAGACATGTGCTAAACCTCAGCATGACCATGCGTGGTGGGGTCAACCAGAACCAGCACTGACAAAGCAGTCTGAGAGCCGGCCCCCGAGGTGACAGAGGTCACTAAGCCCGGACAGGTCTTAACAGATGCTTAAATGCAGGACTCAGGAGAACAAGGGCCAGAGGGTAGATAAAGAGGGGTTGGAGGCCTCAAGCTGGTGAAGCAAAGACTGCCCCATGCTGCTGCTTTGCTCCTGGCAGCTGTATGGGACCACCATGTAAACAGGAATGCAGACCACATTTACTTATAAAGGGGAGTTTTTCTCCTTTCCTACTCTTCCTGCCCATTTTCAAGCTTAGCTGGTTCGGCTGTGTGGGTAGATGAGAACTAGTAATAACGTAGGAGTGGATGAGTATGAATACAGAATGGCCTGTCACTGGCATCTTGTACAATAAAATCGTGCTTCCTGTGAGGATCTAACTGGAATTTGTAAAATAAGGACTCCCTGAAACAGCACTGTCCACTACAAATTTCTCCTGTGATAGAAATGTCCTATATTTCTGCTGTCCAATGCAGTCGCCACTACGTTCAGCACTTTAAATGTGGCTCATCTGAATTGCTATGTGCTGTAAGTGTAAAACATACACAAGATTTCAAAGTATCAGAGTATGAAAAAAAAGATGTAAAATATCTCAATTTTGACTACATGTTGAAATGATGCCATTTTGGATATACCAGATAAAAAAATATACTATTAAAATTAACTTCACCTGTTTTTCTTTTTTTAATGTGGCTACTAGAGAATTTTAGATTTCATATGTGGTTCACATGCCATTTCTATTGACGACACTGCCCTGGAACGTGTGAGGACTCGGGGGCCAGCAGGTAGAGGGAGGAACACGTGCCCATGAGAACACCTGTGGTGGGTGGTAGGTCTCAACCTCAGCTGCACAGCAGAAACAATGGGGAGCTTGAAAGACATGCCCCACCCCAGACCAATTAAATCAGAATCTCTGGAGGTAGGACCCAGGCATCAGTAAGTTTTAAAATGCCCAAGATGGGGACTTCCCTGGTGGCACAGTGGTTAAGAATCCGCCTGCCAATTCAGGTGACACGGGTTCGAGCCCTGGTCCAGGAAGATCCCACATGCCGCAGAGCAACTAAGCCTGTGCGCCACAACTACTGAGCCCACATGCCACAACTACTGAAGCCTGTGCGCCTAGAGCCCATGCTCCGCAACAAGAGAAGCCTCCGCAATGAGAAGCCTGCGCACCGCGATGAAGAGTAGCCCCGCTCACCGCAACTAGAGAAAGCCCGCCCGCGCGCAGCAAGACCAAACGCAGCCAAAATAAATTAATTAGTTTTTTAAAAATGCCCAAGATGATTCCATAGGCAGCCAAGTTGAGAAACAATCCCCTTGCCAGAGGGAGAGATGCTTGTCTGTCTTTGTTTGTTTTGGAGATGCTTATCTTTAAAAGCATGGGATTAGGAAGTAGAGTGAGCCAGGAAGTGGAGTGAAGAGCCAGCAACTAGCAAAGGGCTTGAACAAGTAGCGGGGGTCTCTCGAGAAGACTTTTACCCTGGTGGTTAGGAATGCCCTGAGGAACCCAGCTTTTCCCTGAGAATCCTCAGAATGAGGCAAAGGGGAAAACAGCTACCGCTACTGCCACAACTCTCTTGCCCCGCTTGGTACAAGTGTCCAGGGTGACCGTGATAAGACCTGAACTACAGTCTCTCCACTATCATTATCAAAGGGGTTTGGAAGGAGCAGACACTGTGTGCAATTCAAAGGCGGCAGCCACACCTTGATGCCTATGTCAAGTTTGGTTCCATCTGCCAGACTAAGTTCTGCTCTTCTCCTAGCAAGTTACAAGCCCAAGGGCAGTGACTCTAAGTTGTGCTGCTGAGTTAGAAATACTTGAGGAGCTTATAAACCCCAGACTCTGAACGTTGTCTGCAGTGAACAAGACCACGGAACGACTACTGTCTAAGGCAGGCTCTGAGACTGACGGGGTTGGGGGAGGAGGACCCATAATCATGTGGCTTTCTGTCTTCAGATTCCACTGTCTTTTAAGTAAAACTTTGGTTTATAAATTTAACAGTGCCCTAGCAGCTATAAAGGCTGATCATAAAAATTCTAATTATAATAGCAAACACTGTGCCAAGCACTTGTTTTAAGTGCATTACATGTATTAACTCTTTACCCTCAGAACAATCTTAGGAGGCAGGTACAATCATAATCCATAGTTCAGATAATAAAAGTGAGGCACAGGGCTTCCCTGGTGGCACAGTGGTTGAGAGTCTGCCTGCCAATGCAGGGGACACGGGTTCGAGCCCTGGTCTGGGAGGATCCCACATGCCGCGGAGCACCTAGGCCCGTGCGCCACAACTACTGAGCCTGTGCGTCTGGAGCCTGTGCTCCGCAACAAGAGAGGTCGTGATAGTGAGAGGCCCGCGCATCGCGATGAAGAGTGCCCCCCCGCCCCCCCCCCGCTCGCCGCAACTAGAGAAAGCCCTCGCACAGAAACAAAGACCCAAAACAGCCAAAATAAATAACTTAATTTAAAAAACAAAGTGAGGCACAGAGAGGTTAACTAATTCATGCCAGATCACAAAGCTAGGAGACATTCTTACCACCAAGTTGTGCTGCCTCCATGTGAATACACAACTAGATCTAATGACCTAATGTCAGCATTCTTGTACCTTTTGTGAAGACCTCCCTTAGAATAGCACTTCTCACACATACAAACATGCATAGGGAATCACCTGGATGTCTTGTTAAAGTGCCTGTTTTGATTCTGAAGGTCTGGGTCAAGGATGAGATTCTACATTTCTATCTAACAAATTCCCAGGGAAGGCCACTGCTGCCAGCTTCTGTATCACACATTGAGCAGCAGGTCCTTCAGATCCTGTAATTTTACAATTAGATGGCTGTGCCTAATGATCTTAAGAGCCCTTTCACTGTTCTCCTTTTCTCTGCCACGCAGTGTCATGTGGAAACTCTACTTAGTTGGCAGTAGCACAGTGTCCTTATACTCAGGGTATCCCTTGGGCAGGAACTTGAAAACTGACAATGCTCAACACTGGGAGCTAAATGCTCCAGTCAGCAGCCCGTGACTGAACGCCTGATTCCAAGGCTTCTCTAGGTGACGAGAAAGAAGACTGGCGCATCTGTACAGTATAATTCAAAAACAGCACGTGTGGGATCAGGCCACACACATACAGAGTCAGAATAACTTGGTCTGGAGCCAAAAAAGAGCAGGGCTACAAATATAGTTTAAAAATACTTTTTTTAAAAGTTCCATTAAGGGGCTTCCCTGGTGGCGCAGTGGTTGAGAATCCACCTGCCAATGCAGGGGACACGGGTTCGAGCCCTGGTCCAGGAGGATCCTACATGCCATGGAGCAACTAAGCCCATACGCCACAACTACTAAGCCTGCGCTCTAGAGCCTGCATGCCACAACTACTGAGCCCGCAAGCCACAACTACCGAAGCCCACGCACCTAGAGCCGTGCTCCACAACAAGAGAAGCCACCGCAATGAGAAGCCCGCGCACCACAACAAAGAGTAGTCCCCGCTCGCCGTAACTAGAGAAAGCCCACATGCAGCAACGAAGACTCAATGCAGCCAAAAATAATAAAATAAATTAAAAAGAAAAAAAAGTCCCATTAAAAGAATAGCCAAGGCGGTTACCCGCTGTCTGGTGCAGCGACCTGGCGTGGGGAGCCGTGGGAGGGGAGGAGAGGGTGTCGCTGTCGCTGATGGCTGAGGCGGCAGGAGGGAAGCTGGATCCCGGGCGGTGGGAGGGAAAGCAGGAGAGAGGGTCTGGTGAGGCGGCAGCACTCAAGGCCACGCTGGGTCAGGCTTGGTTCTTGTGGAGTGGGGTGCAGGGTGCCAAGCCAAAGAAAAGAAGAAAAAAAAAAAGAATAGCCAAGGGCTTCCCTGGCGGTGCAGTGGTTAAGAATCTGCCTGCCAATGCAGGGGACACGGCTTTGAGCCCTGTTCCGGGAAGATCCCACATGCCGCGGAGCAACTAAGCTCGCGAGCCACAACTACTGAGCCCACATGCCACAACTACTGAGCCCACATGCCACAACTACTGAAGTGCCCGTGCTCCGCAACAAGAGAAGCCACTCCAATGAGAAGCCCGCACACCACAACGAAGAGTAGTCCCCACTCACCGCAACTAGAGAAAGCCCGCACACAGCAATGAAGACCCAACACAGCCAAAAATAAATAATTAAATTAAATTAAATTTTTTAAAAAAGAGCCCTCTTTAAAAAAAAGTCATGAGGGACACAAAATAATTAAAAAAAAAAAAAAGTATAGCCAAGTGGAAGGGCAGGGATGCAAAACGTGCCCCTTTTCAGCAGGCAGCATACAGCAGAAGGCTGGTGTGTTCCTTTAGGACAAGTTCTGTACACCTCTGAGAAGTCGGGCTCCCCTCTCAGAATCCAGAGGCCCAAGCCACACAGCACCAGATGGGCCACTACTGGAGCAGCAGAGGATCTGAAAGCAAAGAGACACTCATCCAAGAAGAAGGCTGCTGAGCAGTGGTGGTAGGGGACTGCCACCTTCAAGCTCTGAGTCTGACAAGGGAAGAAATGGGAAAGCCAGTGGCAGTTTTAAGCCATGGAGCCAAGCTAAAGGTATGGTGGGACCCTGAAGTACTGAGTGAAGTGAACCTAAATTGCCCCCTAAAACCCTGTCCCCTACACTTCCATTCAAGATAAACCGGTCTAGACAAACTAACCAATAATAAAGGCACTTTTCAGAAGGATCCACACCCAGGAATGGCCATGCTGCTGAGGGCACGCCAGTTTCAAGCTGCTCACCAGCCTACGAACTGGGGGAGGCTGACCTAGAACTGTGTGGATGCCCTATCCCTGCACAGCCTTCCCCTGGGCCCAGCCAAGGCCAGGCTGTGGAGGCTGTGGGGTCCAGCCTGACTCAGGAATTGGCTGGGCTGATGGGCCACCCGGCCATCCATCTGCTCTGCGCCCCACATGCTTCCACTGTATCTGGATTTATCTCTTTCCCAGCAGGGGGAGGGTGGGTGGGGTGAACTGGGAGGACAACGGCCACTGCTGTGGATCCTGGAAAGGCACAGGCCTCAGAGTGAACGTTAACATGGCCCTAAAGGCTGCCCAAGATTCTAAAATACAAAAATTAACTACTGCTTATTCCTTTTATCAGATTTTTCTCTGATATAAATAAACTCTATTCCACTGTTAAGATAAACCCTGCTCTTGAAGAGGTATTTACCCAGAAATGATCAAATGTGCTTCATTTAAGCACCTTTCTAAATGAAGTCTGGACTATAAGACATCACAACTTCTTTTACTTAGTACCTCTTTAAGAGCCAGGAGCAACTAAACACCATAATCTTAAACAGGACGGATTTCCCAATATAACATTCCCAAGTTATAACATCTTAGATATATTTTATTTAATAATATACTCCTGTTTCTATTTTAGACAGGGGATTAAGAAGACTCTTATCTGTGCTCTAAACAAAGACCAAAGGTGGGCACCACTGCCACGTCTGGGTTCCCCTCTAAAGCTGTGACTGGGAAACATACACTGATATTCTTTCTCAAGTCCTGTCTGCACCAAGGCATAGTTTTCCCTTCGTTTCTGGCCCAATTCTGGATGCAGGCACCTAGGCAGAGAATTCAACTTTTCAATGGGAAATGGGAAAAGGCAGTTGAGATTTCCCCTTTTTTAAAAAAGAGAACTCAGAATTTTGAAAGTAAAACTCTTAGAGACTTGCTTCTGTCTCTATTTCTAGAATCAATATTTAATACTAACTACTCAAACAATAATCACGTTATTTTACGTGATGGTCACCTGCAAAGTTCCGCTCCAAGGCAGGAACAAATGAAGTTACTTTCGCTCAGCCTCAGACGTAAATTATCCTTGTGTAGATCTGTCTGTTATGGTATGGGGGAGGGCTCCTCCTCTCTCAACTCTGTTTTCCCCAGCCACTCTCCAAAGGCTGCAAGCACTGGCTGAAGGTTAAAGGAGGCTCCATGCTTCCCTAAGGAGGCTGAAAAGTGCTACGTAAGAGGCTGCTACTGCCTTGGGGAGGAAATGGCAACACTGAGTCAAACAATAGCTTTAGGAAGGAGACTGGCAATTTTGTTTGTGAAGCCATCAGTTGCATAAAGGCCAATGATGTCACATGCCTCTTTTATTTATAAGCAAATTTGTTTTTAAGAATAAAACCAAACAAACAAAGAACTGGTACATTAAATATGGGGCAGGAAGTCATTAACTGGGTCCAAGGGTGCTGAAGAGCCTGGGCAGAGGGGCTGGTTAGTGACTTGGGTCACTGGTGTAATCTGTTTCAGGGAGGATTCTTACCAGGTTGGAAAGGCAAATAAAACTTAGAGAGAAAATGGCCCTGAAGCAGCCTCTGCCGCCCTGAGAATCACTTTTCATTTCCAATTCTATTTATATTTCAGGGATAATGGGGGAGAGGGCGTTAGTTAAAATCTTCAGCCATTTTAATTGCTAGATAACGTAATCTTAATGTCTCCAGAAGCCTGCTTCATTTCTTTCAAGAAGTATCAGAGGATTAGAATCAAGGAAAATAAAACTCAATGCCACAGATCCTAGTCACCTACTTCCTCCCATAAGAAGCCACCACCAGGAAGGAGAAAACATAGGGCCACCAAGGAGCTGCAGAAGTTGCAGGTGGCATGAATGAAGATTTACCTCCCCCACTACCTGAAGGGAAGTGGAGAGTGACCACAGATGCCCAGGGCTTCACCAGCCTTCCCTAGTGAAGAGTGTACCTAGCACCACACTGCCCAGAGGCCTGCGAAGGAAGGCTGGGAGAGCCCAATGGGATGACCAGGTCACCCCTGGCAACACCGCAGCTTCCTGAGCTAAAGCTGTAAGCAAACCAATGGCACCCATTAGGCAGGACCTGGCCTGTCTCCTCAAGCAGAACCTTGGCCTAACGGAAGAACCTTCCATTTCTCCCTTATACTCTGCCAAACACCAAGAGGTGGAGGTGGTAGAGACTGGGAAAGAGAAAATCAGACCAAAAAGTAGCCAGAGTTGTCTACCTTTCATAGGAAAAGGACTAGAACTTGGCTTAGGCCTCTTCTGGAGCTTTCAAGGATTTTCAAAAGAAACATATTTTGGCCACATTGGGCTAGTTCCCAGGAGTTCTTAAAGCCTTAGCTTCAGAAGTACTATTTTTGGGGAGATAACAAATGAAACTTAGTTTGGGTCACTAAGATGAGATGCAGCCAGGAATTCACATTCAGAGGAGGGGCCTAGAAGTACTCAAATCAGTAATAGGAAAGGACTGACCAGGGATACAGACTGAGCCAGAAAATTTTCCTCTTTCCACAGAGGACTAAAGTCAGACTGTCAACTACCTAGAAGGGAACTGTAATGCCCCTGCCTAGATTCAGGCCCCAAGTTATCCCAAAGATTGCTTCCAGGCAGCACAAGAGCAAGAGCAAGGGGGTGGTTACTCTGAAAGTCAGAGCAGGTGGTACCAAGAGAGGTGTAAGTCTGTAAAGAGACCTCAGAGCCCTTTGCTGGCCAGCAGCCATTTCCACGTACTTGAGGATCAGGCAGCTGCTCTCAGGGTACTCTCACAGTGGCCAGAGCTGAGCCTGGAAATCGAGCAAGTAGGCAGGGTGATTAACTGAAGCTGAGCCTCAGCAGAGACCACAAGCTCCTGGGGAAGAACGACAGGACTTATTTCATGGATCATTTGGAGAAAACCTTGTTTCAGGCTTCAGTTCTACTGATAGCTTAAGCCTAATTAAGTCCTGAACTATTTAAAAGGATTCTTGGGTGTTTGAGGATAAAAAAAAAAAAAGAAATGATGATATTTAAGTCCAGGCCTTGTTCTGTTTTTTTAACCCAAAGCGCACACCCACCTATTGAAGCCCTTTCTTGTTTTCCTTGAACTCCTGATGTCAGGGAGCACAAAAATCAGATTTCTCGTCAGGACCTCTAAGAGTTTTCAGACCTCCAAAGTTTTGAGTTCTGTAAGCAATCAAGCAGATGGCCAATAGCAGTAAACAGCTCTCACCTGGACTGTGGGACTGTCTTATCCACAAACAGGAATATTGCCTTTTCAGAAGGAAGCTGGATCCTTTTCCTGATGATCCACATGAACTGAGCCACAGTGATGTCAGATGGAACCAGATACTTCCGTTTGTCAATGTCAACAATCTGAGAGCCTGAGACTTTTTCCACAATCACCTGTGAAAGTAAAGAAAGGTCAGGACTAGATTTCTAATGTGAGGCTCTGGCCCTGCATTGGTGGAGAGCTGATGAACAGTGTGTGGGCAAGGAGGTGTTTGGGAAACTGCATAACATGAGAAAATATGCCCCTGATTTAATAAACCACACACTCTGGAGGTTAAGAACTGATATAAATGTGTTATAGGGAAACGGTAAGTGCTTTTCTGTGGTCAACTATTATATTTCTCATCCCTGATGTCAGCACGCATAAGAGAAACACAGCCCTCACTACAAAGCTTTTCAACATTTTGTCTGGGCAGACTCGAAAATATCTGGTGAGGGTTTCCTCTACAGCCTGTTACTCCAGGCTGAACCACAGAATGGATCTGCCTTCACACTACAGAGGAATTAAGATCTCAAGGAACACAGGAAATGAGAATGGATGGACTAATGGGAATGACTGGCAAGCCCAGCCAGCCAAGAACGAAGCTCTTCATTTGGCCTGTTGCTTCTCTCTGAACTAAGTTTCAAATTTATCCCTCCTGCCCCCTCCCCAAAGGAACTGTTCACAAGCAATAAGCTACAATAACAGGTCTGGATGTCCTTAAAAATAAATAAGGGTTACAGAAACTATCTCCCCTACCATAGGATAAATACAGGATAAGTATCATTGATTAAACACAAGCCACTAGAAGTGGCTTCTCAGATTTTTTTAGTCAGGAAAGGATGTCAAGATCAGAGTGAGAAAAGGGAACTAGAAGTCAGGTAAAGATGGAGGCTCAAAGTTAAAGATCAATGTCCTGAGACTAAAGTACCACTTCCAAGACCAAAGTGAAAGTCTCCCTCCACCACCATTCCCCAAAGTGGCTGTGACCTGTTGCCCTGTCCTAGAACATCGTTTATTACATAATTGTCTAGGGAAGCCCAGAGGCTTCTGACAGCTTGTTGGCCTAGATCAGGAGATTCAGCACTGAGGCATCCTGAACAGCATCAACTCAAGCCCCTCACGCCCCGGCCCCAGCTGGTCCCTTACCCAGTCTGGCCCATCTACTACTATAACTGGGACTGGAATCTAAACTTGTCAACTGTTGAATGGCCTGGGGCCCTATCACGGGTCCTAAACAGCAAGGGTGACAGCGAGGTGAGGGGGCGGGGAGTCCACTCACCGGAACCCGGTCGGGATATTTCGCTCGGATCTTCGCAGATTCCACGCATCTGTGTTCTATGGGAGAAACGCACCGGGCTGACTGTCGCGCCTGACCGGCCGGCCGGGTCCCGAGCTCCCGGCCCTCCTCCCCACCGTGACCTGCGAACGCCCCAGGTCCTCGTTCAGGCGTCCCGGCAACCTCGGTCCCCGGTCCACTGGCTCCGGAAGGTCCCGCAGAGGTCGGCGCGGGGTGGGTGGGCAGCCGCCCGGGGTGCCGGGACCTCGGCGACCCGAGACCAGAGTGCGGCATCCGCCCCGCCGGGCCCAACCCAGGGCGGCCCGAGTGGGGGAGGGGGCCCACCCGCCGCCCCAGCCCCCATGGCGGGGCCAATGGCCGAGCGCTTACCCAGCGAGTGGTCCTCCTTGAACATCCACTTCATGGCGGCGGCAGCGGGAAAAGGATGCAGCCGGCTCTCGGAGCCGCGGAGCTCAGCGCACCAACCACAACAACAACGACGGCGGCGGCGGCGGCGGTGGCGGCGGTAGCGGCGGCGGCGGCGACTACACGGCAGGCGGGACTTCCGGCTACCGGAGTCTAGCAACCTTCAGGGGGCGGAGCTTCCGGCGCCGCTCGCTGGGACGCCGCGCCAAGGGGCGGGGCCGCATGTCAAGGGGCGGGGCCGCATGTCAAGGGGCGGGACAGGAGAGGGCGCTGAGAGGGGCTGCCGGCGGAGTGGGGATGACAGAGTTGGTGACAGATGTCCGTGAGGGATATTGGTGAATGGGGAGGGGATATTCGAGAACTGGTAACAGGAGTGGGGTCTCGGTGGACGTTGGTAAGGGGAAGGGGTGAGTGGGGCTCTGGCTGATGGGATAGGGCTCTTATAGAGGACTATTCATTAGGGAAACCTGCCTGGGGCGTTGGTGACAACAGGGGGATTTTGTAGGTATGGATGACAGAAGAGGGTTCTCTGGTGGTTGGTGATGGCAGGGGGTCTATTTCGGGCATTGGCACTTTGGGGAGTATTGTTTGGAGTGGTTACAGATTCGGGGCTCAATCTGGAGGCTGTGACTAGTTTGAGGGGACTGTGTGGGGTGGGGTACTGATGACAACCCGGTGGTTCAGTATTGGGGACAGCCATAATAGGTTGCATTGGACCTAGAAATTGAATTTAAACAAATCCCATTTCCTTCCCTTATTCACGAATAAATGTTTGAATAAGCATTTAAGAAAAGCTATCATAACTACGCATTTGAGGAGTGTAACATCACACTTACCACAAAGAGCCCCCTTCGCCTTAACTGGCAGAAGAGTTAGAGGTGACTGCCTGGCTCAGAGAATTCCCCTGATAGCTGGTCATGAGACGGGTTTCTTTGCCATTCAGCATGGGGTTCAGCAATCACAGCCTAGGCTGTGTGTGTGTGTGCCATCTGCCTGAGCACAGGCCTTCAGGGTCTCCAGTGATGTCATTCCTTTCTTCCTCCAAGAGTCATCAGGGCAATCTGCTCTGGTTCATCATCTGTTTATGAGCTGGTGAATACGGAACAAGATACTCACTTAATTGGGACACATGATCCTTGCCACGTGCTTGTGATTCTGATGCATCTGACAGGCCTGTTTGTTTGAACATTGTCATTCATCATTTCCTCGGTTGAAACTCCTGATGGATGTTGTGGAATCTAGCTTTATTCTGAAATTATTTTTGATATTTTAAGACTGTGTGTCTGAGCAGCTAAAATCCGTGTTTGTTTCTTGCCTGTTTTAAATGAAATGAAAAATCCTTTGAATTTCATACCTAGAAATTATTGTTGTTGCATATAGGAGCACTGTTCTAAGTGTTGGGGGTAAGCAGTGAACAGAACAGACAACACTTGCACTCTTACGGAGTTTGCATTCTAGTGGGACAAAACAAAAAAAAATATGTTGGGTAATGATAGGTGCTGTTTAGAAAAATAAAGCATGGTGCTTGACTAGAGAGTGATGTGTGGGATCAAATGTATATTAGATAAAGTGGTTTGGCATATTCTAGGAACAGGAAGGAACCCCTTGTGGCTGGAGCTGAATAAATAAGAGGGTGTGTGTTAGGAGGTGAGATCAAAGGGATCTAGAACAAAAGTGAGTTGAGCTTTGAATTCCATTTGAAGAACTTTGGATTTTATTTAGAATGAAATGAGAAGTCAGTGGAGGGTTTTTGTTTTTGTTTTTGTTTGTTAGTATTTATTTATTTGGCAGCGCCGGGTCTTAGTTGCGGCATGTAGGATCTTTAGTTGTGGCATGTGGGATCTAGTTCCCGGACCAGGGATTGAACCCAGGCCCCCTGCATTGGGAGCGTGGAGTTTTAGCCACTGGACCACCAGGGAAGTCCCAGTGGAGGGTTTTAAGAAGTGTGACAGGCATGAAGAACCTAGGGGCAAGACGGGAATAAAGATGCAGACCTACTAGAGAATGGACTTGAGGACATGCGGAGGGGGACGGGTAAGCTAGGACAAAGTGAGAGAGTGGTAGTGTATATATGGACATATATACACTACCAAATGTAAAATAGAGAGCTAGTGGGAAGCAGTCACATAGCACAGGGAGATCAGCTTGGTGCTTTGTGACCACCTAGAAGGGTGGGATAAGGAGGGTGAGAGGGAGGGAGACGCAAGAGGGAAGAGATATGGGAATATATGTATATATATAACTGATTCACTCTGTTATAAAGCAGAAACTAACACACCACTGTAAAGCAATTATACTCCAATAAAAATGTTAAAAAAACAAAGTGTTATGATATGACTTTCCTTTTTAAGTGATCAGGCTAGCTTCTGTGTAGACAATAGACTATAGGGGGTTGAGGATGGAAGCAAGGGAAGAGTTAAGAGGCTATTGTGATAATCCAGGTATATGATTTTGTTGGTTTAGACCAAGAAGTTATCTGTGGAGGTGGTGGGAAGCAGCTGTGTTCTAGATATATTTTGAAGGTAGATCCAACAAAATTTGCTGGTCAATTAAATGTGAGATGAGAGATGAGTCTAAGTCACGGTTTTGGAAGAATGGAGTTGCCATGTACTGGTGTACTGGAATAGGGTGGAGCCAGCGGGGTGGGGGGCAAAGCAAGGCTTTGGTTTTGGTTATATTAAGATGCCCAAGAGACACATCCAAGTAAAGATGTAGAGTAGGTAGATGGATCTATGAGTCTCAAATTCAGAAGAGAAGTATTTAAACTATCGAACTAGAGATCCGCTAGAGAGTGAGTATAAAAATGAAAATACTTATTTTGCGAATAGAGCTAAACACTGAGGAATGAAGATGGTTATTCACCATCTGATAATGAATCAGTGAAGGAGATAGAAATTGGACCGAAGACCCCCTGCTTCCCTTTACAGAGCTGGCCATTGAGTCCTAGTTCAAAGCATGTGTACACCAGCTTGCACCCGGAAGAACTCAGTACACTTCTCAGGGGAGAGATCCGCTGCTCACCAGCTTACAGGCATGTATGTCATCTGATGGTCTCAATGATGTGCAGTGTCTGTCTTCTATCTTTACCTACCTTCTTGATGTCCTTTTCCAGTTCACCATTCTAACTGGTGTCTCTGATCTGCCTTGATGATATGCATCACCTTCTTTACCTATTGGGTCATTATATTTAGCTTACTGAATGTTCTAAGGACACTGGATCTCTTCCTTGAGAGGGTTGTCAGTTGATGAGGTGAGTCAGAAGGAGAAATAGGATAATACATATATGCAATTACACGTTCACCAACTTGTGAAACATGGAGAGTAAATTTCAAAGGTATGTGAACATGGATACTGAGGGATGGCTAGGACAATGGGGGCTGACACAAAGCCAAGTGTGGCTTATCAAGAAGGATTTCACAGAGGGACTTCCCTGGTGGTCCAGTGGATAAGACTCCACGTTGCCAATGTAGGGGGCCTGGGTTCAATCCTCAGTCGGGGAACTAGATCCACATGCATGCTGCAACTAAGGAGTCTGCATGCCGCAACTATGAGCCCACATGCTGCAGCTAAAATCCCACGTGCTGCAACTAAGACCCAATGCAGCCTAAATAAATAAATAAAAATTTTAAAAAAGACTTCACAGAGAATGTGAATTTTATGTTTCAGAAAGAAGGGTGCATTTTCCAAACTGTAAACTTTCCTTAACAGATAGAAACAAAGCCTGGAGTTGGAAGAGGGAACTGGGAAGTCAAAGGTTTGGTGATATAAATGCCAAGGTGAAAGAAATGTTGGAAAATGTTGAAGCAAACATTCAGGAGTTCTAACCTGGTTCAAGACACCCTGAATGGGCGCTTATAGAAAGGAGTAGAATACGATTTTTTAAAATTTAATTTTATTTATTTATTTTTGGTTGCATTGGGTCTTCGTTGCTGTGCGCGGGCTTTCTCTAGTTGCAGCGAGCGGGGGCTACTCTTGGTTGCTGTGCGCGGGCTTGTCATTGCCGTGGCTTCTCTTGCAGAGTACAGGCTCTAGAGTGCAGGCTCAGTAGTTGTGGCGCAGGGGCTTTTTTTCTCTGTGGCGTGTGGGATCTTCCCGGACCAGGACTCGAACCGGTATCCCCTGCATTGGCAGGCAGATTCTTAACCACTGCGCTACCAGGGAAGCCGTAAAATATGATTAAAATGCATAGTTTTTAGAGAACGACTTTCTTTGTCCTTGGAGGTAAATTGCATAAAACACAAGAAAATTATGGAAATGGAAACTGAGACGTCAGTTCTTAGTCAAGAATGTGTGAAAATGACACAATATAGACAAATCTTTAGCATTTAAAAAAAATTTAATATTCTGTCAAGAATTGAAATAAAACCACAAAAAGTAGTTGCCTCAAATCAGGGGAACAAAGAGTAAATATTAGTATCTGTTATTATTAAACACTTTTGCAAAGCTCATGGCATCTCAGAGGAGGCTGAAGCACTTCATACACCCAAATTCTTAGTAGTTACCTCCTTTTCAGCAGTGACTAAGCTGACACCAGCTACAGCATGTGTTTCCTTCTGAAAGAAGGAGCTTTGGAGGCAAACACCTCCTTCCTCACAGCAGAGCCACCCTCAGGAAGCAACATCAGAACCATCTATTCTAAATTTTATTTTAATGAGTTTTTTTTAATATTTATTTTTTTATCTTGGCTGCACTGGGTCTTAGTTGCAGCACTCGGGAGCTTCCTTGTAGCATCTTTAGTTGCGGCATGCAGGATCATTAGTTGCGGCATGTGGACTTCTTGGTTGCGGTGTGTGGGCTTCTTAGTTGCGGCATGTGAACTCTTAGTTGCAGCATGCACACGGGATCTAGTCCCCCGACCAAGGATTGAACCCCAGCCACCGATCTAGTTCCCCGACCAGGGATTGAACCCCAGTCACCAGCATTGGGAGTGCAGTCTTAACCTCTGGACCACTAGGGAAGTCTCCTGGTTATTTAAATAAATGAAAGACATTCACTTAAAGCATAAGTACAGTATAATGGCAGAATCATAACATAGATTTAAGCCTAACAGTTGTTGTATTTAAGAGCTGTGTTGCCACCCCAGAAAAGCTTTAAAGCAAAAATGAGTGGTAATGGACCAGATATGTCAAAAAAATGACATGGCTGATTACATTGTCACCTTGGACTGTGGTAAGGGCCCTGGATAGTTTCCCCTTATGGGACATCTTGACCTCTTTCTGTGTTGTTAGGATCTCGGCTGTTCTCTTCATCTGAAACCCACTTCTAGGTTATGGTGACTAAACTTATCATGGTGATCATTTTGAAATGTATAGAAATATTGAAACACTACGTTGTGTAACAGGAACTTACATAGTGTTGTAGGTCAATTATACTTCAAAAACAAACTCATAAAAAAGAGATCAGATTTGTGGTTATCAGAGGCAAGGTGGAGGGAGGGGGGAATTGGATGAAGGAAGTCAAAAGGTACAAACTTACAGTTATAAGATAAATAAGTACTAGGGATGTAATGTACAACATGATAAATATAATTAGCACTGCTCTATGTTATATATGAAAGAGTAAATCCTAGGAGTTCTTACCAGAAGGAAAAAAATTTTTTCTATTTAATTTTTAATCTATATGAGATAAGCAATATTCACTAAACTTATTGTGGTAACCATTTCATGATGTAACTCAAATCATTATGCTGTACACCATAAACTTATACAGTGCTGTATGTCAATTAAACCTCAACAAAACTAGAAGGAAAAAAATCCTTCTAGCTTGCCTTCAAAATAGGAGCATCTACTACTGGACTCCATTCTGAGCACAAACGTCACACTATCTCTTGGAACTGCAATGTGATCCTTTTGATGAAGAACTTGGCTATTGACCATGTTAAAAAAAATTTCCTTCTGCCATGTTCGAAATACTAGGGGGCGGGTGGAGTCGGGGGAAAGCATTCAATTAAGTGATACTCCAACATTATCTTTGGAGAGGAGCATAGCTTCCCCTAAAACAGGTAGCCAAGCTTGTGCCCAATTAAGGTAACAAAGTATAGCAGAGCTATATAGTAATTATCCTTTCTCTCTCTCGAAGAGCAGGGAGATTTGTGTCCTGTTTCTGTCCGGCTATGGAGTATAATGAAAGCGATAGAAAGTTTGGAGACAAAGAGACATGGTTTGGTCTTGGCGCAGGATCAGGTCCAGGACCACGGCCACATTTATGTTCTCTGTGTTTTCCTCCAATGTAGGGTGTGCTGTGACTGGTTGGACTTAAGTACACAATGAACCATATTGGGGATTAACAGATGACACATATGCAAGTATTTACTTTAAGTCAACACTTACGCAAATCTTATTTTACAAAAATGTTAACACAGGCGATGGCTACGACTTTGGTACACAGAAACAGTCCGCCTTTGGGAAAGCGCAAGTAATGCGTAAAGCGACGACTACACTTCAGTTGCGGGCGCCGCCCCGTTAGCCCCACCCCTACCGAAGCCCGTCTCCTTGCTATTGGTTCCTTTCCCTGCCCCGTCGGTTGCCGTGGAGACCAAGGCTATGGCAACCAGGAGAAGCCAAAGTTTGTCGAATCTCTGGAACCGCCAAGGAATCCCGAGCTCTTGGCCCGACTCACCGCTGCCCTCATGGCGCTCTACGAGCTCTTCTCTCACCCAGTGGAGCGGGGCTACCGCGCGGGGCTCTGCTCTAAGGCCGCGCTGTTCCTGATGCTGTCCGCCGCGCTCACGTACATCCCGCCGCTACTGGTGGCCTTCCGGAGCCACGGTGAGCCTGCCCCCCGGCCGGTGCGCGACGCGGCTCTCCGCGGCGACCGCGCCGGCTTCCCTGACCTCGGCCCCTCCGCCTCCCGCCCTTTTTACCTCAGGGTTTTGGCTGAAACGGAGCAGCTATGAGGAGCAGCCGACCGTGCGCTTCCAGCACCAGGTGCTGCTCGTGGCCTTGCTAGGACCCGAGCACGGTGGTTTCCTAGCCTGGAGCACGTTTCCCGCCTTCAACCGGCTGCAGGGGGATCACCTGCGCGTCCCGCTCGTTTCGGTGCGTGGTTCCCGCCTGGGCCCAGCCGCCCGCCGGTACTGGGCTGCGGTGGGGATGGGGGAAGGGATGGGAGGGCGCGCCGCGGCCGGAGCCCCGGCCCCTGTGTCCGGGGGAGCCCGGCTTGGGTCTGAGGGAGTCACGAACCCACGGGAAGTTCTGTGCACAAGTTCACTGACCCGAGCTTATGTTTAATTTCCTGGGGAGCAAATTTGTTGTTTCATTCGACTTCTCCAAGCCGTCCACCACCCCAATAAAGTTAGCTACAGCTGTCAGCGTCTGTGACCTATACAGAGGCTAGAAACCTGGGGGGCAACCTGTGTCCGACCCCGTCATTTCCGTGGGCCTGCCCCTTCCTAATGGAAGGGTGGTCGCGAAAGTTGCCTTATGAGTCGTGAAGGCCGAGTGGTGGTCTAGTTAATTACCCCGTCGTGCAGCTGCAGTAGTGCATCAGCACTCGGTAGGAACGGAAAGGTCAGGCATTTTTAGGCAGACTGACACGCGGAAGCCAACGTGCTGGTTGGTTAAGCAACCTCCGCAGAATGTGCTGCTGGCCCAGGCCCGCCTCCCTGGGCTCGCCTCCTTAGATGCCGCTCCATCCTGCCGCTGTCTGGGATGAAAATGAAGCATTTTACTGTCTGTAATCTAGTATCTGGTTCAAGATAAGTGAGGGCTTCCTATACAATCACCCCCTTTACACTCATTTTGTGAAAACATTTTCCTTTAGAAGTAGGAAAAATCTGGATTTCCTTCTTCCAAAGTTGAATCTCTTTAGACATCTCTGAGATGATTGGCCTACAGTCAAATTTGTGCAGCGGAAAAAAAAATTGACTTTTTGCCCAGCAACTAAACAAAATGACAAAAATTTTAAAATCTGATTGGTCATATGAATAACCGCAAACAAAATATGATTCCGATTATTTTTATGATTACTTTAAATTTCCTTTTTTTTCCTGACTATAAAAATGCATGCTCATTGTAAAAAATTAAAGAGTTACAGGTACGTATAATGACATAAAATTAAAGGCTCAGTTTGGTACATGTATCAATACTTGTTAATTAACCTTCGTTTTAGGGTCTGCAAAGTATTTCATGATATGGAAAACTGCAGTGGATTTAACAGTTGCCTGTTGGTGGATTTTTGATTTGCTTTTACTTTTTCACTAGTAGAATACTGCAGTGAACAAGATTTTGAATAAGTCATACACCTTTAGACATCAAATTGTGAGGAATTGGAATAGAAGCTGTTTGTTGAAATTGTATAAATACATAGAAAACTAAGCAAGCAAATAAAATAATTATTAACTCCAGAAAAATAAAAGTAAGGAAAAGCAATCAGAGTTATGAATAGGATTTACATATCATAATTTGGTGAACACTGAATGTTAACTAACCAGAATAAGACTTTAACGCTACTGGGGGGATGGGAAGGCGGCAGTGCTGGCTGGAAGGGAGGGGGAAAGAAAACTAAATCATCCCTCCTTGTGGGAAGACAATAGAGGATGCCTGAAATGGAAGTTGAGAAGTGCCAGCCAATGCCAAGGTTGTGTAAAGACATGGAGATACATTTCTAAATAATAAGGTAAATGAGGCAAAATTAGTTGCCCTGTGGGTGGAAGCCTGCAGGTTTTTGTAACAAACATTGTTGAACACTTTGATTCTTTAAATGATCAGGTCTTTTAAATTTATTTAAAAATAGAAGCGGAGTAGAGACAAATTTATTTTCGCAGCTCCTCCCTAATCATGACATATTGCCCATTTTTTCTCAAATCTCATTTGAGATTATAATGCCTCTGGGGAAGGGTGACTGCGGGGGAGAGTCCAGCATCGAGGTACGTTTCCTTTTCCCTGTAAACCCACTGTACTTCTGTTCCACCTGTGTTTCCTTTCCAAAAGTGGAAACAAAGGTTGTTGTTCTTGTTTGTATTATAAACACACAAAAAATTAACTTGTTAGTTTTACTTTAGGTTAGCATTCCTTATCTTTTAAATTTTTGGTAGAAATTTTTTCTTTACCTTTGTTTATTCCTATCTGTCATACTTTCTGGTTACTTGAGTCTAAGAAATAATATGAAAACTTAAAATAATCATGAAAACAAGGATACAGCATTAGGTTTCATTCATGTGTTCTTTTCACTTGTTCATCCACCATGACCTGGGTTGGCTTCCCAGTTGGATTGCTAGTTAGCCTCTTATCTCTGTAACCAGAAACCACTCCCTTGAGAGCACTGCCCACCAACCCCCTACTTCTGGTGTGTGTGTGTTGCGATTTTGTGAAGCCAAGACTACCTCTTGTTTTTATGGTGTCCAGAGCTATCAATCCTCTTTAATACTGGGCAGTTTTACACTGTAAAACATAAAGCCAAAGCTCCTTTTTCTTAGTCTTTTTTTTCTCTCCATTCTAAGCCTCTATAAGTAATTTATGACCTTGTCTACAGTCTTTCTCAGTAAGTTATTTGCTTCCTTGCTGGCTGAGCTCTTAGTTTGAGAACAGTTTGAAATCATGAGATACAAATAAATAGTTAGAAGATATAAAGGAAGTACAGAAAAAAAGTAAGCAAAAATTCTAGGAGAAAAAGGATAATATCAATACAAGGGAAAGAGGTCTACCAGATATTAAAGTATACCTTAAAGCTCTAATAAGTAAAGTAGTGTGGTTTGGGGAATTATATAAAAAGTATGGAAATGGACCCTAATATGACAAAGGTGGCATTTTAAATCAGTGCGTAAAGATGGCGCTAGTCCTCAGAGACTGTACAGCAGAATTAAAGTCCAGATAGATCAAAATTAAATTTAAAATCATAAAAGTACTGAAACAAATGAGTGAAAGCTTTTTTGTTTGTTTTGTTTTTTGTTTTTTTGCGGTACGCGGGCCTCTCACTGTTGTGGCCTCTCCCGTTGCGGAGCACAGGCTCCGGACGCGTAGGCTTAGCGGCCATGGCTCACGGGCCCAGCCGCTCTGCGGCATGTGGAATCTTCCCGGACCGGGGCACGAACCCGTGTCCCCTGCATCAGTAGGCGGACTCTCAACCACTGCCCCACCAGGGAAGCCCCCAAGAGTGAAAGCTTTTAAATCTCTAAGTATGACGTAAAATTTAGAAGGCATAAAAGAAACTTTTTTGATAAATGCAAGTATATAATTTAAAAAATCATTGGCCTGGTGAAAACCATAAGCAAAGCCAAAATACAAATGACAACAAGGAAAAAAGTTTTACTATTTGTATCACTTGTAAAGGGCTAATTTTCCTAACATAAAGTGCCTACAGATCTATAATTAAAAGACCAACTACCTAGTAAAAAAATGGGCAAAGAATATGAACAGTTTATAGAAGACAAAACACACTGTGAACTAAAAAAACATATGCACAGCCTAAAAGTTGAGAGTTATGTTTTATTAGGCAGACATACTGAGGACTTCAAGCCTAGGAGGCAGCATCTCTAGTAACCCTGAGAAAACTGCTCCAAGGAGGTGAGGTAGGATATACAGGAGTTTTGCAACAAAGGGCAGGTAGTAGGAACAAAAGATTACTGTTAGTAAAAGAAAACTAGATCTCAAGTTAAGGAATTTAGCGCTTTGCTATGTATGGGAAGATGCTAGAGTTTGGGCTCACTGAAATCATTCCTTTGATATGCACCTCAGCTGTCTGGGGCCAGTATCCTGTGTTTTCACATCCTGAATTTCCTCAGGGTGCACCATGGGGAGTGGCTGCAGTCTGATGGCTGCTAGATGGCAGGTATTCTTTGTTTCTGTCC
The DNA here is from genome assembly GCF_011762595.2 of Tursiops truncatus. NCBI lineage: Eukaryota > Metazoa > Chordata > Mammalia > Artiodactyla > Delphinidae > Tursiops > Tursiops truncatus. The sequence continues at coordinate 12,098,634 of NC_047052.1, forward strand.
TGAGTTCCCTCAGGGCTCGCCAGCTCACCATCAGCGTGGGTGTAATCGCTAATGACTGTGACATCCTTTGTTTACTGATGTGGCAGGCAGTATTCTATTTCTCAACACATAACTCTTAAACATATGAAATCGTGCTCGTAATTAGATGCAAATTAAGAATAATTGAGATATCATTTTTATCTATCAAATAGGCAAAAATTGAAGTTTCGTAGCACGGTGAGCAAGATGTAGGGAATTGTGCATACACTCCTGTATATCTCTGGTGGAAGTGTAGATTGATAAAACCCTTTTAAGGACCATATTTGTTTGTCCATATATGTCAAAATTACCAATTCATGTGCCTGCTTCTACTTCTAGTAAGGTATCCTAAGGTTTGTGCACACATGTGAAATGACATATGTAAAAAGTTGCTCATTGCAGCATTGTCTGTAGCACCACAGGGCTCCCCTGGTGGTGCAGTGGTTAAGCATCTGCCTGCCAATGAAGGGGACACGGGTTCAAGCCCTGGTCTGGGAAGATCCCACATGCCGCGGAGCAACTAAGCCCGTGCGCCACAACTACTGAGCCTGCTCTCTAGAGCCCGCGAGCCACAACTACTGAGCCCGAGTGCCACAGCTACAGAAGCCCACACGCCCAGAGCCCGTGCTCTGCAACAAGAGAAGCCACTGCAATAAGAAGCCCAAGCACCACAGCAAAGAGTAACCCCCGCTCGCCACACCTAGAGAAAAACCCACGCGCAGCAATGAAGACCCAGCGCAGCGAAAAATAAATAAATAAAATAAATAAATTTTTTAAAAAATGGTAAACAACCTATGTAGCAATAGAAGACTCATTTAAAAAGTTGTTACATCTACCTAGTGGAATGTTACGTAGCTTTTTTTTTTAATGAAGTTGGATTTATATCTATTGATGTGGAATTACCTCCAAGAGAAATTGATAAGTGTAAAAAACAAAAATTGTATATAATATGCTTCCATTTGTATAAAAATAGAAAAAAAAACCCCAAAATATACGAATGTGTGTATTTACATACACACACATGCATGCTTCAGCTATCTCTGGAAGAATTCAAAAGAAACTGACAATATTGATTGCTCTGGGGAAGGAACTAGGTGGCTGAGGTTAAGGTGGGAGAGAAATTTTTCACTACATAGCCTTTTGTACCATTATAATTTTGTAACATGGGAATGTAATACATATTCAAAATTTTTAAATTACAATGACAATTTTTAAAGGAAAAATTTAGAAAGCGCCGTGTAAAACAAAAGCAAACCAAAAAACCAGTAAAATTTTAAAAGCAGGTAAGTATATAAAATGCCACAGTTACTTTGGAAAATAGTTGGCAGTTCCTCAAAAAGTTAAGCATAGAGTTATCCTCGCTCTTCTAGTCCCCGCTTCGCCGCGCATTTAAGATTCCTCTGGAAGCCGAAGCTGCACTTTCGGCGTGGCCCCTCCAGCCAGCCGGGCCCCTCAGATGAGAACCGTGCCCAGGCCAGCGCCCGCAGCTCAGCCACCAGCAGCGGCTCCACCGTCTGCTGTTGGCTCCCCTGCTGCTGCTCCCCGGCAGCCAGGTCTGATGGCCCAGATGGCAACCACTGCAGCCAGCGTCCGCCACACTCTGGGTCATGCCCTCCCTGGTGGCTTCAGTAGAGGAAGTAATGCTGAGCCCTCAAGGCCTGACGTCACTTAACGGGAGCCTCAGGGAACCCAGCCGGCACAGCAGCAGCAGAATGGCCCATGCTTTTTTCAGGTGAAATAGTTTTTGGAGTGTGCACTGAACCAGGGTGACCTTAAGCTTTGTGAAGGTTTCAGTGAGGTGCTGAAACAGTGCAAATTGGCGAACGGGTTAGCTTCATCAAGAAGTTCCAACTGAAGACATGAAAAATCATCTCTCATGACCATGTTGATTTAGCATTAAAAATATAATTGATAGTGAAGATATAAAGTGTGAAACCACCAGTTAAGCCTCTCCTCGATCATTAATAGCTTTTGTGCTTCAGAATTGCAGTGGAAGAGGGTATTCTCACCATGTAGAAGCTCATGAGATGGTATTGAGTTTGGGGCTGGGCAGATGTTTGGCCTCTTAAACAAGCTTTTGTTTGTGAATTAATTAGAATAAAGTGATTTTCTTTCCAAAATAAAGAAAAAAACATAGAGTTATCCTGTGTCCCAGCATCCCTACTCCTAGGCATATGTGTACCCCCCAAAATTGAGGACACATGTGTACACAGAAACTTGTGCACAAATGTTCATAGCAGCCTCATTCATAAGAGCAATAACAATTCAAAAAAAAAGTCCAAACAACCCAAACGTCCATCAGTGAGTGAATGGATAACAAAATATGTTATATCCGTACAATAGAATATTACCCAACCACAGAAAGGAATGGAGTCATGCTGTGTGCTACAACATGGATGAACCTTTTTGCTAAGTAAAAGAATTCAGCCACAAAACAGCACATGTTGTATGATTCCATTTAGATGACATGTCCAGAATAGACAAATCTGTAGAGACAGAAGGTGGATTAGGGATTCCGGGAACTTGGGGAATTAATTGGTGGAGAGGAGAGATGGGTAGTGACTGCTAGTGGGGATGGGTATGTGGTTTCTTTGGGGGCTGATGAAAATGTTTTGAAATTGGAATCAGTGGTGATAGTCACACAACTTTGTGAATATACTAAAATCTACTGAATTGTAGCAAAAGGGTGAATTTTATGGTATGTGAATTATGTCTAAATTTTTTTAAAAGCAGGTTGGTGATATCCTGGTGATATGCTTACAAGCCATAGTAATAAAAATTGCTATTGGGAATTTCCAGGTTAGGACTTCGCGCTTTCACTGACTAGATCCCTGGTCTGGGAACTAAGATTCCACAAGCCCCACAGCATGGCCAAATAAATGAATAAAATTGAAATTGCTATTGATTTACCATGCCTCTGGCATGTGCTAAGCATTTCATCATTAGATAATACATTTAAATTCCTGTATGTGATACTTGGCCTTTAACAATCACTTAGTAAAGTGTTAGCCATTGATATTTTACATATATTATCTCTTTAAGCCTCACAGTAACCTTGTGAGGTAGAGGTTATAACCCCCATTTTACAGATGAAGAGAACGAGACTCAGAGCTAAGTGACAGTTTCTAGCTCTCAGCTGAGCAGTCAGGACTACAGCTCAAGGGTTTCTTGGGGGTTTTTTAAGATTTATTTTTATTTATTTAGGCTGCTCCGGGTCTTAGTGGTGACACACAGGATCTTTTTTTTTAGTTGAGGCATTCATGCAGGATCAAGTTCTCCCACCAGGGATCAAACCCTGGCCCCCTGCATTGGGAGCGCAGAGTCTTACCCACTGGACCACCAGGGAAGTCCCCAAGGTTTCTTCTTTTGTGTCTTATACTCTTAACCCTAGTGCAGCAAAATACTCTTCTAACTCTGAACATAAAGCTAGACTGACTACGACCTGTCCAAGAAACTGCCCAGAGAGCCAAGGAAGCAGTGGTTTTAGGTCAAAGTTTGACCAAATGAGGGCCTCGCTGGTGGCACAGTGGTTGGGAGTCTGCCTGCCAATGCAGGGGACACGGGTTCGTGCCCTGGTCCGGGAGGATCCCACGTGCCGCGGAGCAGCTGGGCCCGTGAGCCATGGCCGCTGAGCCTGCGCGTCCGGAGCCTGTGCTCCGCAACGGGAGAGGCCACAACAGTGAGAGGCCCGCGTACCAAAAAAAAAAAAGTTTGACCAAATGCTTGGAGGTGGCTTTGCGGGTGCTAATTTGGGAAAATGCCTTAGAAGTCAGAAACGGCCTTGTTTCTGCTTTAGTCAGCTCACTTTGGACAGCGTCTCTGAAGTCCCTATGCTTTTAATGCTTTAAAAGTCAAGTTTCTTGTTTCTAATGAAAGAAGAAAAAAAGCACAGAGTGACCTTTTTCCTCAATGAGCCTGACTTGGTTCTTTAAGCATGTGTGACCCAGAGAATATGGGGGCTGAAGACTACAAGAGGATGCAAGAAGATGAGTGGAGGGTATTGTGTGTCTGAGACATGTTTTTTCTCCTCTCCGAAATCAGAATGTGTCTGCCTGTCAGTGGTATCTTTTTTGTTTTGTTTTGTTTTACGCGGGCCTCTCACTGCTGTGGCCTCTCCCGCTGCGGAGCACAGGCTCCGGACACACAGGCTCAGAGGCCACGGCTCACGGGCCCAGCTGCTCAGCGGCACGTGGGATCCTCCCGGTCCGGGGCACGACCCGCGTCCCCTGCACCGGCAGGCGGACTCCCAACCACTGCGCCACTATGGAAGCCCTGTCAGTGGTATCTTACGATAGCTGTTGTCCAGAAGACAGGCTTGGCTAGTCCTCATTGACTACATATGAAAACTCAAAAGTACCAGCACCAAAACTTGCAGAAGGGACATCAGCAACTTGAAAGAAAACCCCAGAGACAATAATAAAACATTTTAACCCTAAGAACCAAGTGATAAGCAGGTAAGGGAAGGTTCAAGAGGCACTTAATAGTAGGATAACTCCACAGAATTTTAAAGCCTGCTTATGAACCCAGACCAGTGAATTTTAGTTCCCTTAGTGAATGTTTTTTAAATGCTGTAAAAAAGCAGCAGTGTGCTTCATGGCACAAAGGACAAACTTGCATAGAAAAGTATGGATAATACTGAGTCAAAAAATGATTCAAAGAATCATGATGTAAAGAAGTTTTAAGAATCCCTGGATCAATTTATTTTGCATATATTTTTCTATGTGCATAAATAGGATATCTGATATTAATATGCCTAAATCTAAAAGCTCTTTCAATAAGTATAACATAAATACCCTTAGTGATTAGAAAGCATTGTGTCATAGTTTAATTGGAAATATTTTTTGCTTTCTTACTGGTATATAAAATATTGGTACATTTTATAATTAATGGTATCTTAGGTTAATTGAAATACAGGTAGCAAGGATTTTATATGTCTAGGAGACATGGAGTAGTAGTTCCTACTTTGCTGGAGACCCAAAGACTGGTGTCAAAGAGTACTATCAGCTTAAAAAGAAAAAATGGGAAACCCCAATGATGACAAGTATATGGTAAAGTGGACACTGGTATAAACTAGGAAATTAACCTTCAGTAAAAGAATATGACTCTAGGGAATTCCCTGGTGGTCCAGTGGTTAGGACTCTGTGCTTTCACTGCCAGGAGCTGGGTTTGATTCCTGGTCAGGGAACTAATACCCTGCAAGCCACGTGGCACAGCAAAAAAAAAAAAAAAAAAAGAAAAAAAAGAGTATGACTCTAGAGAATAAAAGATATGAAAACAAACAGGAACCAAATAAAATTCCAGCAAACTATCAAATACTGTAGAATCCCTGATGAGAAAAATGTTGCAAGTCAAGGCACTGTGGAAACAATGGCACTAGTTAAATATACAGCTACTCTTACTGTCAGATGCTGTGCTGGTTATTAGGTCTTGTCTCAGCTCCAAACCTACCCTCCTATACTCTCCTTTGTGATGCTCATGCTGAGATACTGAAAACCACATTTTCCTTTGCCTACTGGCTCCCTGTTAGATTCTGCCAGTAGGAGGCATGGTGAGCCTTGTTCTGGGAGTGGCAGAAAACCAGAAATTGCAACCAGGGTGAAGAACCATTGCTGGGGTGATGCAAACAGCAAGGAGTACATCTTTCCTCCTGCCTTATTGACTCCCTCATGGGTTCTTCATCCTATCTCCAAAGGTACCAGTACCAGCTGACAGCACTCCCTTTTTGAGGTCTAAGTCCTAGCTCCTTGAGGTAACGCCAGCCTCTTCCTTTTCTTCTCCGGCCCTAGGTAGTTATCCTGCAAAAAGTGTTCCCTGTTTGCTTTTTTAGTCCACTAATGCCTGTGTTATTAGTTATCCCCTATACTACATTCCCCTGTTAAAATAACTGTTTATTTTCATTTCTTCCTTCCTGATTGGACCCTGATTGATACAGGTGGACTGATGGGCATTGACTAAATCCAACGATGCCTGTATTTATCCTATCTAGTATGTTAGTATTGATTTCACACATACCTGTAAAGGATTACGTGTTTTAACTCCAGAAATCTTTGAAATTAGGGTTCTTATGGGCTATTATAGAATCAGGAGTCAGTAAACTTAAGTTCTAACCCCAGTTCTGTCATTGGGTTCCATACCCTCTCTTGGCCTCAAAGTAACTATATAAAGAGGATGACAGTACCTACCTCTCTAACTATTGCTAATTATTACTAGTAATAATACTTCTCTCCTGGGGTATACAGAGGGACGAGACAGGATGAACCGTGGATATAAAAATTGCTCCAAATTGCACATATACCTTATAGAAATAAGGTGATGGTGTGATTTATGAATTCTCTTAGCCAGACACACCCATTGGATTTTAGTTACTAATCCTAAACTTGTGTTAAAGAAGTATTAGCTCATTGAGGGGACTTCCCTGGTGGCGCAGTGGATAAGAATCCACCTGCCAATGCAGGGGAAATGGGTTCAAGCACGGGTCCGGGAACATCCCACAGGCCTCGGAGCAACTAAGCCTGTGCGCCACAACTACTGAAGCCTGCACACCTAGAGCCCGTATTCCGCAATGAGAAGCCCATGGACCACAACAAAGAGTAGCCCCTGCTCGCCGCAACTATGTGCAGCAACAAAGACCCAACACAGCCAAAAATAAATAAATAAATATTTTTAAAATGTTTAAAAAAAAGTATTAGCTCATTGAACACCTGCCTTTGTAGCTGTTGCATTTTGTGTTAAGCTTGGTTTGAAGTAAATGGAATTAGCTAATTGATTCCATCAGTGGTCCAAGTGATAGCACAGTGATGTAACTCACCTTGCCAGCCCCAAGGGAGTGAGAGTCTTACTTGGTGACAGGTCCTCTGTGGGAGATGCACCATTTGCACCATCACTCATCCCCATGGGCCTGTCTGGGCCCTCATCTTCCACTGTCTCCAGCTCATGCACTCTGCTTAGCTGCACTGGCCTCATCTCACTCCGTTAAACACTGACCCGCTTTCACCCAGAGTATGTGTGCTTTATTAGCTTGGATCACTCTTCCCCAAGACATTTATATGTCTTATCACCTCACTTCACCTGACTTCTCGGACAGTCAGGTATTCCTGAATACTTTGTATAAAAATTTTTGTTCTGTCCTGGTCATTCTCTAATTTTAGTTTGCTTCATTTTTCTTTGTGACACTTAGCACTACCTGTTAGCACATATCTGTTTGTTGATTTACTTTCTGCCTCCCTGGCTGGGAATGTAAGCTCCATTAGGGTGGGGACTTTGTCCATTTTGTTTGCCATTATATTCCCAGAACCTGAAGCAATGCCTGGCACATAGTAGGCCCTCAGAAAATATTTGACAGGTTGGGACTTCCCTGGTGGTCCAGTGGTTAAGACTCCACGTTCCCAGTGCAGGGGGCCTGGGTTCGATCCCTGGACAGTGAACTAGATCCCGTGTGCCGCAAGTAAAAAAAGATCTCACGTGCCGTAACTAAGACCCAGCACAGCCAAATAAATAAATGTTAAAAAAAAAAAAGGAAAAGAAAATATTTGACAGGTTAATGAATGGATTTAACAAGTAGATACCAGTTATGGTGCTGTGCTGGATCTCTGTCCTCTGTGAACATGGCGTAAAAGTGTGCTGGCTTCTTGCAAAAAGATCTTTCTTAACCGACATCTTCTCCTTGAGTTTAAGTCTGGACATTTTAGTCCTGGAAAGAGGATCAGATTTGAAGTCAAAGATGTGGTTTCATATCCTGTCTTTACCAATAGTAGCCATACTCCATAAATCCCTTAATCTCTCTGAGCCTTGGTTTTCTCATATATACAATGGGGATAGTACTTGCTCTGCTTACCTTCACCTTATTGTAAAGGTCAAATGAAACGTGTTTCTCTCCCTCTCAGACTGTGTTAGAGTCTGGATTCTTCTGGCATTTCCCTCCTGGTCACTCTCCTCTCTTGCAAGTTGTTGATCTTTGTCTTCCTATCCAACCCTAAAGATCCAGAAAAGCCATGGATCCACTGCAGAGAGTTAACCTGATTTGTTTTCCAAATCTTCCCAGATACCAACTGAAAAAAATTCACAGGAAGACAAGCCTGTGAATTCACAGACTCTTTTCCATCCTACTCATAATTGCTAATACATAATTGCCTCGGTAACCTGATCGTCAGCCATGGTAACAGATATCCCTCGCCTACACCGGCAAAGCTGATGTAACAGGACAGAGAAAATAGTATCCAACAGAAAGAGAGGGTAGGTTTCTCTATAACAAGGCCTAGGATAAGGACATTATTGTCTAGAAGGAAAGAAATGATTGAAAGGTTCTGAAAACTGAGATATCTCCATCTCAAACGACCTTACTAGCCTGAAAAAGAACAAAGAATCTCTTCCCCCACATAAAGATATGGTGGAAAACCAAATGAATCAGTACATGGGGAATTCAGATGGGAATGCTGATACCCCATAGCAGAATCCTTCTGGGAACCTACAGTGGAAAAGGATCAGTTGTAGTAACAAGACCCCGAGTTGTGGCAAGGAATCATGTCACCAGTGATCACATTTCAGTGAGTCTTTCCTGCTAGTCATTTTAGGATCATTTTAGGGTCACTATGAGGTGAGACTGGATTCTGATGTTTTTTAAGGATCTGTGATTTGTGTTTTTCCCTCCTTGGATCTCTGTTTTCCCTACTTTTTTTTTTAGTATTTATTTATTTATTTTTGGCTGTGTCAGGTCCTAGTTGCGGCACTGGGGCTTCTCTCTAGTTGTGGTGTGCAGGCTCAGGAGTTGCGGCCTGAGGACTTAGTTGCCCCGTGGCATGTGGGATCTTAGATTCCCAACCAGGGATCAAACCCACGTCCCCTGCATTGGAAGGCGGATTCTTAACCACTGGACCGCCAGGGAGGTCCTTTCCCTACTTTCATGGCCATAATTTATAAAGTACCTGTGTAATTTTCATGCCTCACTGATTTTACTTAGCTTTCTTTTTCATTGTATTCATTGGTACTAAAAGATGCACTAGGCTATAAAGCCCTGACATCAGTCCAACACTGAGAATCTGAATCAAAGCACTGTGGTTAAAGAATATATAAATAGAGCTTGGTGTTTTTCTGCTGAATCTGTTTGGGGAATGCATAATGATTAGGATTCTTTCTTTTCTGTTTTAAAAAGTTGACTTCTAGAGAAGTAGAAGTCTGTTTTGATATGCTATTTAAATGTTCCATACAAACTCAGGCATGTTTCTAAAAAGGAAAGAAAACACCAGCAATAAAACCAAAAAAGCAAATGAGGCAACTGAAAAAGAACAATGCATCCAGATGTTTACACTGTCGTTACTGCCACTTCCAGGTCTTCTTCAGTTTGGCCCTAGAACATTTGAGAAGCCCAAGTATGCAGTTTAGGGGCCATGCATATGTGTCTCTTTCACCACGATTGATCCACTTATACCTATGTATTTTTCTCTTTTCTTTTCTTTCTTTCTTTAAAAAAATAAATTATTTATTTATTGGCTGCGTTGGGTCTTCATTGCTGTGTGCGGGCTTTCTCTAGTTGCGGCGAGCGGGGGCTACTCTTTGTTGTGGTGTGCGGGCTTCTCATTGCGGTGGCTTCTCTTTGTTGCGGAGCACAGGCTCTAGGCACGCGGGCTGCAGTAGTTGCGGCACACGGGCTCAGTAGTTGTGGCTCGCGGGCTCAAGAACGCAGTCTCAGTAGTTGTGGTGCACGGGCTTAGTTGCTCTGCGGCATGTGGAATCTTCCCGGTCCAGGGCTCAAACCCATGTCCCCTGCATCGACAGGTGGATTTTTAACCACTGTGCCACCAGGGAAGTCCCTTTTTCTCTTTTCTTCCGGTGAGGAAGATAATGCCTCTGTGTGGCAGAACTATGAGTCACTGTGTACGTCCAACAGTGAGATGCATTCCTCCCAGGCTTATTAAGGAGCGAGGTCACTGGCCTCTTTTGGCTTTCCTAGACTAGAGAAGAAGACAGGAACCAGGATGGGAAAATGGACATGTTACATTTTAAACTGGAGCTTCCCCTGCAGTCCACGGAGCACGTTCTTGGTGTGCAGCTCATCTTGACTTTCTCCTACCAACTGCACGTGAGTCCTTTCCCTTTTGTCTTTCAATAGAACAGAGCCCCCTTTCTGATTTCTGGGAAAACCCACACTGCAGAAGACTTTTCAGAGGTGTCGTTTGGGATTTCACTGCAGAAGTTAAATTTGAATGTTTTTCATTGAGGTCACATTAATTTACATGAGCTATTAATAGGTCAGAGGGTTCTGGGCAGAGTGCTTCCTGCATGGCTGAGTGAGGCATAGGAGGGATGGCTAGGCTTCAACTACAGACAGGTGACACTTAGAACCCAGAGCCCCTTGGATCTGGCCGAAATTGATACTGTCTCTCCTTCTAATGACTTCAGAGGATGTCGACATTCGTGATGCAGAGCATGGCGTTCTTCCAATCCTCCTTCGCTGTTCCGGGGTCCCAGTTATATGTGAACGGAGACCTGAGGCTGCAGCAGAAGCAGCCCCTAAGCCATCGTGGCCTAGATGTTCGGTACAACGTAAGGATATTGCTTACTGTCCATCTCTTTTCTTTCTGTATGTTACTGGTGTGTGTGTGTGTGTGTGTGTGTGTGTGTGTGTGTTGGGGTTTTTTTTTTGGCCGCACCACGCGACATGTGGGATCTTAGTTCCTGGACCAGGGATTGAGCCCGTGCCCCGTGCATTGGAAGCGTGGCGTCTTAACCACTGGACTGCCAGGGAAGTCCTTGTATGTTACTGTTTGTCAAGTTCTTTGAAGAGGGAGAAAGGAACATTGGAAATAGCATGTCTTTGTGGGTAGCATAGAAAAGGATTTCTGAGGAATTCTTACCATGAGTTATTTTAAAATATGGAGACAGATACCCCTGTATTTACATGTAAAAAGAGAGGAAAAGAATATGTCTTTGTTTTTAAGAATTGAATTGCTTATAGTTTTTGTGTGCGCGCACGCGTGGGCACACACACACGGTGTATTTATTTCAGTTGATCTTTTTCAGTTCATGTAAAATATTTGAAAAAGAATACTGGGACTTCCCTGGTGGGGCAGTGGTTGAGAGTCCGCCTGCCAATGCAGGGGACACGGGTTCGAGCCCTGGTCCAGGAAGATCCCACATGCCGCAAAGCAACTAAGCCCATGCACCACAACTACTGAGCCTGTGCTCTAGAGCCCACGAGCCACAACTACTGAGCCTGAGTGCCACAGCTACTGAAGCCTGCGCTCCACAACAAGAGAAGCCAGCGCAATGAGATGCCTGCACACCGCAACGAAGAGTAGCCCCTGCTCCTGGCAACTAGAGAAAGCCCGCGCGCAACAACAAAGACCCAATGCAGCCTAAATAAATAAATAAATAAATTTATTTTAAAAAAAGAAGAAGAAAAGAAAAAGAATACTAACCACGATTTGTTAAGCATATAACATGCCAGCCTGAGTTAAGAGGTTTAAATGTGTTATCTCATTTAATCATTACAGCAACCTCATGAGATGCCTTCTCTTGCAACTTCCCTGCTCTCCAGCCGCTGGTCCTGTCATTGTCCCCCTATGCTCCTTTCTAGGTTGCTTATCCTGCTGCCCCATTCTGGTCCCTGTTCAAAGCTCCTGAGCACAGTCCTTCCCTGGCACTCCTTCTAAAGAACATTTACCTGTCCCTCCATCATTCCTCACCAGGTTTACTCCCCTTACCTCCACCCGAAATATGAAAGAGAGGTTTTCAGTTTGTTCATTTGCCATCTCCCTCAGTGGTAAAAGCGCTGCCGTCTTCTGTCTTCTCTCACCCCAGCGCTTGAAACAGTGCCTGCTGCATTGTAAGCACTCAGAGTTGATGTGAGAATGAACTCTCATCTCACACATGAGGAAACTGGAGCTTACAGGGGTTGATTAATTTTCCCAAAGTCCCACAGCTTGAAAGTAACGGAGCCATGAATTGTCTCTCTGAGGCCAAAACTCATGCATCTGATCACTTTTTACTAACCTTTACATTATCACGGGGAGGCCCGTATAAGTTGGGCTGGGCTACTTTTTTTTTTTTTTTTTTTAGTATTTATTTATTTGGCTGCGCTGGGTCTTAGTTGCAGCACAAGGGATCTTTGTTGCCACGTGTGGGATCTTTGGTGTGGTATGCGGGATCTTTTTTTTAGTTGCAGCATGCGGGATCTAGTTCCCTGACCTGAACCCAGGTCCCCTGTGTTGGGAGCACGGAGTCTTAACCACTGGACCACCAGGGAAGTCCCTGGCTGGGCTACTTTAGAAAATGAATATGAGATGTTATCATTTGTTATCGGCATAAGCCAGGACTGTTCCAGATAAATTGGGATTCGTGGTCATCTAGCTATAATCAACATACATTTTGTTTTGTTTTAATTATTTTTGGCTGCTTTGGGTCTTTGTTGCTGCACGCGGGCTTTCTCTAGTTGTGGTGAGTGGGGGCTACTCTTCGTTGCGGTACGCAGGCTTCTCATTGCTGTGGCTTCTCTTGTTGTGGAGCACGGGCTCTAGGCACGCGGGCTTCAGTAGTTGTGGCTCGCGGGCTCTAGAGTGCAGGCTCAGTAGTTGTGGCACACAGGCTTAGTTGCTCCACGGTGTGTGGGATCTTCCTGAACCAGGGCTCGAACCTATGTCCCCTGCATTGGCAGGTGGATTCTTAACCACTGCGCCACCAAGGAAGTCCCAACATGCGTATTTTAAAAAGGAGGAGACTGTCGATATAAACTTAATGTAGCGCTTTTTATTTGAAGGTTTGTATATTACATTACATCAACAGGAATATGATATTAGAGGGCAGATCTTTCTTTTCTTCAAAGGATTATGTGCTTACTGTTTGCGCTTTATCCTATTTCCATCTCTGTATTTCAAAGAGATCAATTAGAGAGAATCCAGGCAAGAGCAAGAAAAAGACAAAGGAGTTGAAAATGTGGTCTCTTAAAAAAAATTAATCATTTCTCCCATTGGAATAGAAAGGGGTATTTTATAAATAGCTTTTAACGTGTAGAAGGTGTTAAAGGTGGATATCGACCCCTTGTTTCCATCCCTCCAAAAAGAAAGACTGAGAGTAAATGACTTAAATTGTTGCAAAGGAGTTCATTCATCCTTGAAGAAAAGATTATCAATACTGGAATGGGCCACCAAGCAAAAGAGGGTTGTTTCTGAGGTCAGCCTGGGTGGGCAGGAGGGTAGAAAAACAAGAGGGGAGGGCTTCCCTGGTGGCGCAGTGGTTGAGAGTCCGCCTGCCGATGCAGGGGACATGGGTTCGTGCCCCGGTCCAGGAAGATCCCACATGCCGCGGAGCGGCTGGGCCCGTGAGCCATGGCCGCTGAGCCTGCGTGTCCGGAGCCTGTGCTCCGCAACGGGAGAGGCCACAACAGTGAGAGGCCCACGTACCAAAAAAAAAAAAAAAAAAACACCAGGAAAAACCAGAGGGGAAGCCGCTTGGGTGCTCACATCACATCCTCCTGTCGAATCCCAGGTATCTGTAATCAACGGGACCAGCCCTTTTGCCCATGACTACGACCTCACACACATTGTTGCTGCCTATCAGGAGAGGAACGGTGAGTCATGGGGAGAGTTCATTCAGCTGCTTCTCAAGGACTTTACAGGTTAATGGCGTTATTGGAGAGAAACAGAATTAGAGCCCATGTCATATGAAAGTATCAAAACCAGTGAATGCTTGGGACTTCCCTGGTGACGCAGTGGTTAAGGATCCACCTGCAAATGCAGGGGACACGGGTTTGAGCCCTGATCCGGGAAGATCCCACATGCGGCGGAGCAACTAAGCCCGTGCGCCACAACTACTGAGCCTGCGCTCTAGAGCCTGCAAGCCACAACTACTGAGCCTGCGTGCCACAACTACTGAAGCTCTCGCGCCTAGAGCCCATGCTCCGCAACAAGAGAAGCCACCACAATGAGAAGCCCACACACCACAACGGAGAATATCCCCTGCTCGCTGCAACTAGAGAGAGCCCTTGCACAGCAATGAAGACCCAATACAGCCATAAATAAATAAATACATTTATTTATTAAAAACAAAACAGTGAATGCTCAGTTATGGAAGGTGAACAGGTTGCTCAGGGCTTGTCCTTTTTCGCCTGATCTAAAGACCCACACGCTAACCATCCCCTCCACTGCTCCTATGGTCTGGCAGGTTGGTGCCAGTTAACTGCCATATGTATCCCACCGCTGACTTGATGGGTTTATATGTATAGATATGTGAGTTCCTCCCCACACCACACCTGTAAAAGAAGCCAAAGACAAGTTGCTGTCCACAGTTTTCAGATGGAAATAGGGACTGTGCGTGACTCACCCCATGTCAGCAGCTGCAGTAGGAGAAAGCACCCAAGGTTCTAGCTGGAAGGCCGAGGGTATCCATCCCTTTCAAGAGGTGGGCTCTCAGGCTGTCCCTGAGTGTGTGCTTGACTCAGCACATCTGGCTGGTTGGTGGTCTGAGGTTTTCTCTAAAGGCATCTAAAGCATTACTTGGCAACCAGACATCATAGATACTATACAGAGACATTTAACAAGTGAGGGGACTGCAATTCCAGTATTTCTTTCTGATTTTATGTAATACCCTAGCAGCGTTATTCCAAAAATAAAGAATTTTAGAACACAAAAACGTTTATCTACAAATCAACTTTTCTTTCTTAATTCCTTCCAGTCTTTGTACATGTGTAGATTTTTTTATACAGCTTCTATCATAGTTTATTATTTATTTATTTTGGCTGCACCGGGTCTTAGTTGCTGCATGCAGGATCTTTTTTTTTTTTTTTTTAGTTGCAGCATGCGGACTTCTTAGTTGCGGCATGCATGTGGGATCTAGTTCCCCGACCAGGGATCTAACCCAGGCCCCCTGCATTGGGAGCACAGAGTCCTCCCCACTGGACCACAAGGGAAGTCCCAGCTCCTATCATAGTTTAGAGACACTTTATGATCTGTCTTCTCTTTTGTACTTTGTAATATAAATATTTTCCCACACTGCTACAAAGTTCTAATTGGTTTTCTTTTCAGAGGTAGCATAGTATTCTTTTGCTTAGCCGTTCAACAATTGTAGAACACAGAGACTGTTTCCAAGTTTTTAACTTATTTTAACAAGTATTTTAACAAATAATATGTGAGCAACTTTGAACATTCAGTTTCTCTTTCC
The DNA here is from genome assembly GCF_011762595.2 of Tursiops truncatus. Lineage (NCBI taxonomy): Eukaryota > Metazoa > Chordata > Mammalia > Artiodactyla > Delphinidae > Tursiops > Tursiops truncatus. The sequence goes on from NC_047052.1 coordinate 12,113,802, forward strand.
TTTTGAATTATTTCTTTGCTATGAGTTCCGAAGTGCAGAATTTGCCTGAGAGGTCAGAGTATTTTTATAGCCCTCAATATTTTATTGCCGAAGAGAGTGTTCATGGATTAACTCCCCATTGTGTTGCAGTAACCACCATCCTGACTGACCCCAACCCCATCTGGCTGGTGGGAAGGGCTGCAGAAGCTCCATTTGTGATTAATGCTGTCATCCGATACCCCATGGAAGTCATCTCATATCCTTTCTGTTAAAGGGCCAACAGTAGCTGGGTTTCAAAAAAGGAAAGGATTCCTCAGTTGTCCCAGGAAGGAACAGATGTGGGAAGCCTCAGACTGGAAATTGCTGCATTTGTAGCCCCCACGCAAATGACTGTCTGTCTGCAGTTCATACAGGAAAAAATATTCATTTCCTGTTCCTATTTCTTCTTGAGTAATTCTTCTAGATCAGAATCATCCATATTTATATCTTAATAATCTTTTATTATCTCTTTTATCTTAAGGGTATTTGAAACATTTTTGCCATTTTCTGTCTAAACTAACCCTTTGGTTTAACATTTCCTTAGAAAATGTCATCTGTGATTCCTTAACTGTTTGTACTTATCTACCAGGATTCTGGGAAATGATAAAGTTTGCTTGGATCCAGTATGTCAGTATCCTACTTATCTTCCTCTGGGTATTTGAAAGAATCAAAAGATTTGTGTTTCAAAATCAGGTGGTGACCACAATCCCTGTAACAGCAGTGCCCCAGGGAGAACTGTATAAGGAGCATTTATCTTAAGAAGACCCTGTCTGAAAACTCTGAGCTACCTCACTGTTGTCTTCTGAGGACTGTCATCTTAGAAATTTCTGAAAAGAGCCTGTGGACACTTGCCCAACTTGCCCACGTGTGTGCTTTTCCTATCAGAGACAAAGAACATTCCTTTCTAATTTCCCTCTACACAAATTCTATATTTTCTACGCGCCTACAAAAATAATCACGGACTAGTTTGTGGAAATGTTTCTGAGGGTTCCTGAAGGCTATAATTTGCTTTTGTTTTTTGTCTCTGACTTGAATTTCAGGAGAAAACTACAGTCAGTTCAGAGAGCTTGGAAAGAGTCCCATCTCTGGTCAAGCAAAGACTTTTCCTCTCTTGAACTGAGAAACATGCTATGTATTTCTTCCCCCTATTGTAAACCACGTTTTACTCTTTTCAGGGCTCTCTGGTGATAGATATGCAAATCATCAGCACTTTCCACTCCTGGGCATCTAAATTTCCCATTCAGAACTGATTTCCAGCACTGAGAGGCCTTTAACTGGAGATCTGGAGAGTGAGAAAGGGAGCGCTCCAGAGCACATGTGTGCACGTGCGGGAGGGTGGGCGACTTGAGGACACTAGGACCATCCATCCACCTGCCCCGAGTCTAACAGACAGTCATCTGTCGGTAGCTCAGCTGAACAGCCCTTTATCCCTGCCCTGCTGTGGCTGGCTCTTTGCCCTCTGTCTGGGCCCCTGGAATAGCAGGCTGCAGTCAGAAGTGCTGTTCCTTTCACAAGCCCCTCAGCAACAGTGGGGGAAGTAAGGAGTGTAACAACAGGTTCTTTCTCTTTGGCCCTCACCCAACACCCTGGACGCTTGCCACTCCTTCTCCTTGACAGCCCTCCCCCTTCTTGAAAAGGACATGGGTGACAGAGGAGCTGTTGTTGGTATTGGCTCCCACTGCCTGACACCACAGAGTTTACTTGGAGGGCTAGCGGGAAGCCCAGCTACTTGTGTTTCCCTCGACTAAGGAACAGGGTGCCCATCAGAGTGGGCCGCTTTGGAGAGGACACACAAGGAGCAGGGAGGGGATAAAGAGGATGCTAGCCCAGGCAGCCCAATCCAGGCCTGGCCTTTAGCAGAATGACACGCAGTCCAGCCAGATTACCCTCATGACTAAGTGAGTGTCTGCCGAAGAGACCGCTGGAATGGGCCTCTGTTGCAGAGAATTCTCCATTCTCGCCCTAAGGACACCTGGACCTGCTTTATGATACCGAGATATCACTGGCACTGGAAGGACACGCCCTCTGTGATCCACGCTTCACTCCCATCCACACACACACTCCTGAGTGCATGCCTCAGTTTACCCTGGAGACTCAGTTTTTATTTCCAAAGCACCTTTTCATTCAGGCTGACCAAAATAAGAGTTTTGGAAACAAACCTGTTTTGAAGTATCTAAGCACAAAAATATCCTAATATCAACCCCTCTGCTTTTTCTTTTAATATTTTGGGCTGTTTATATGCCTAAAGTTTTTTTCTTGAGATTTAAATTAAAAATGGTTTCTGGTTTGAATCACCAAAAGGTAATGAGCATGGAAAGATAGCTGAAGATGTGTATAAACATGGCTTTGCATTTTATTACATTATTTTCATGCAAAATGTGTATAAAGAACCATGATGTTTTGTAACTTTATAATTAAAATGTTCAAACTGGAAGGTTGCATGTGGCTCTTTAGAGGGAGAGTATTTGGAAAGGGGAGGATGGAGAGGGCAGAGGTTGTGCACACTTCTTGGGGTTACTCACCAGCAGCCTTGCTTTGCCAGGGCTCTGCCCAAAAACCTTGGAGCTTTTGTTAGCTCTTCGCAAAACTCTTGTGGCCCTGCCCCAAGTAAATGCGAATTTTTGGTGAAATCCACATGGCATGTGGAAACCACAGGCTGGAAAATTACAACTGCGTCTGGTGAACATTTATTTACAGATCAGATGTTGGTAGCTTTTGAACCTGAATCACACCTTATAGCTGAAAGAGGGGAAAAATGGAAATATACAGGATATTATTAATTGGACTGTAACCCATCACTACATCATGGTTTGAGACAATTAATTTTTGGCAGGGGGGAATCCCTTATTTTGCCAAATGATTTTCCAGTTTCTGTTTGAATCAGGTGAGGTCCCATCATGTAAGATTGATAAAGCAATTAAAGCTTTCTTCCTTTCTCTTCATGTTCATGCTTTGTAAAAGAAGTTTTGGTTCTTTGTGACCACATAAGTTCTAAATGCCTATTGGGGGAAATGTGTAATTACAGAAACCTAAAGAAAATAAGTTGTCTGTAAATTGCTCCCTAGAAGTTATCACTGTTGGCTTTCTGGTACACATCTTTTTAATCTTTTGTTTCTAACATTTTTTTCTATCATAAACAACACGTCTATGAACCTTGCTTATAAATCCTTTTTGCTAGTTTATTTTCTTTAGATCCTAGAAAGAAATTATGAATTCAAAAGCTTATGATGTTCTCAAGGATTTTTTTTAATATATTTACTTTATGTATTTATTTTTGGCTGCGTTAGGTCTTTGTTGCTATGCGGGTCTCCTTGTGGTGAGCGGAGGCTACTCTTCGTTGCAGTGCTCGGGCTTCTCAATGCGGTGGCTTCTCTTGTTGCGGAGCACGGGCTCTAGGTGCGCGGACTTCAGTAGTTGTGGCTTGCCGGCTCTAGAGTACAGGCTCAGTAGTTGTGGCCCAGGGGCTTAGTTGCTCCGCAGCATGTGGGCTCTTCCCTGACCAGGGCTCGAACTCATGTCCCCTGCATTGGCAGGCGGATTCTTAACCACTGCACCACCAGGGAAGCCCGTTCATAAGGATTTTAATTCATCTTGCCAAACCGCATCCTGGAAAGAATGCACTAATTTATACTTCCAGCGGCAGAGATTTCTTTTAGATCCCACAGCGGATTACAAGAGGTCAGAATTCTCTTTCTTTTTCAGGTGCTTGGACTCTGCTCCGTTATTTGTAGGAGGAAATAGCATCTTTATTTATTGAAACATACCCTGTATTTATCGGGACCTGCTATCAAGTTGAGGCTAGAGCAGGGAGGGGACAGAAAGAGGGGCACAGCCAGCTGCAGGCCTAGCTCCTGAGGGCCACCTGGTGTCCCGGCCCCCAGCTCGGCTACTACCCGGGGAGGCCGCGCGGATCCGCCTGGCATCAAGGTGCCTGGGGCTTGGTTTAGGGCTGAGGCTGGGGGCTTGGGAAGCGGTTTGGATTCCAAGTCCTTTAGCTGTGAGGATGCCACCGAGAAGGAGGAGGGGCAAAATTAAGATTCGATTTCCTTCACAAGGGCCTTTTGTGTTCCCAGTAGCCTCCCTTCTCTGGGGATTGGAGGGGGAAGACAACTTTTTGGTCAATTAGTGGGATGAGAGCTGACTCTGCGAGCGCCCTCTGACATCCTTGGCCAAGCCGGGCGCCCCCGGCAGCCCCCCGGGCCCACCTGTGCCCTCCTTCCCCGGGGCTCGCCCGCCCCCGCCGCTGGACGGCCGCCCCTCCCCCGAGGCGTGGCCCCTCCGCCCGAGGTGGGCAGGGTAGCCGGAGCCGGGGGCCAACCGGCTTTTTCCTTCCTTCCCTCCCGCTCCGGCTCCCGCCCGCCGGCTCCGGGACAGCAGCCACGTCTGAAAGCGCCTCATTGTGCGCGCTCCGCTCGGGCCGGCAGCGCAGAGCAGCGCCGCGGGCCTCCGGCGGCCGCCCAGGTAGCGCGGGGCGCGGGGCCGGGCACCCAGGGGGCTCCGGGGCAGGAGGGCCCGAGTCTGTTTCTTGTCCTTGCCCCGGGTCTGCTCCGCCAACATCGCATTCTTACGACACCTCTCTTTTTTCAGGGGGAATCCTGCCCTGTTTGCTGGTTCCCGCCGCCTTGGGTCTCCAGGTGCCTCCAATATCTTAGTATCCGCTTCTCAAGTCCATGCCTCCTGGAGCCCTCTCCCCGGTGTCACTGGGTACCCCTTCATAGCCTTGGGACCCTGCGGAACAAATCAGCCGCAGCGGACTCTCCCGGCGAGGAGACAGCGGCTGTGGAGAGGAGCTTGGAAAAGACGTCCAGGAGCCTTTGCTGAGACTGGGGCCAGAGGCGTCTGCCTCCCGCCGCGCCAGTCGGGCTGGGACGCCTCGCTTGGGGTACGTTGGTTCGTCCTCTCTCCGCTCGGGATGCCCACACCCTGCGCGGCCTGGGCCTAAGCCAGTGTGGCACAACTGGGAAGGCCCTGATCTTGCGGCCGGGTCGGCTGTGCGAGTTGGAGCTGAGGGTGGTGGTTGTGGTTTTATCAGAACGTGAAAAGAGCATCGCCGCCCCGAGTGCGGGTTGGAAAGTGTCTTCCTGGGGCTTCAGCTGCCCAGGAGATCACTGCTTGGGGATCCCTTGTCTCTTGAAATTTGAGTTTCAAAGGGTATGGCTTTAATCTAGAAAATTCTCCGAGGGCTTTTTCCAGGGAACTCTGGAGGAAAAGCAGCTCGGTGAGTGAATTTGGAACCAGATCCAGCTGAATGTGAGTCTGGCGGCCCCTGCTTCTCGCTGCTGGGTCTTGGGCAGCAATAGAGACCTCTCTCGGCCTCAGCATAGGTGCCCAGCAAATGTTAACTCTCTTTCCTCTTCCCTCTTGTACTGGAGGCATGAGGATGGGAAAACTGAGGCCTCAAGAGCAGAAAGGACTTGGCTGAGGTGAAGCCATGAGCGAGTGAGCCAAGTACCAGAGCATAAGAGCTTGCTGCTCAGGGAGCGTTGGCTATGCTAAGGGTTGGATTGTTCCATTTACTCCTCCCGGACCCGTGTGGTAGGCGCTGTTAGAGCCTCCTTTACAAAAGAGCCAACTGAAGCACAGAGAGGTTAGGAGTGACCTGTTCAAAGTCACGCACCTCACTGGTGGTAGAGCGAGATTTTAACCCAATCTGGCTTCAGGAGCCAGGCTTTTAGCCATTATTCACTGTCTTCTGTTTTGTATGTAATGCCCCTGCCTAGGCCTGCCACTTTCTGCGGCTAGGGTGCTAGGGTCACTTGGACCTGGTTAGGCTATTGTCCTTGAGCTTTGCTTATGAAAAGGCTTTCCCTTGGATTCACAGAATATAGTTGTGACCCAGGATTTGGGAGATTCCTGAACAAATACTTATAAGTGTACTATGTGCCAGACATTGTTCTGAGTGCTTTATAAATATTAATTCATTTACTCTTCAAATCAAGCCCATGAGTTATGTTATATTATTTCCCCTATTTATAGATTTTTCTTAAAAAGGCACAGAGAGGTTAAGTCACTTGCCCAAGATCACACAGTAAGTGATCAAGTGGAGTTCACACTCTTAGCACCTGTGCTGCTCCTACGCCCTCTAATGAGATAGGGTCCCACTTCTAGTCTAGTAAGGGGAGTTAGGTACAGAAATGCATGAACAAGAGTATTCTGGGTGGTGATAGTAGCATTAACAATGATTTCCCCATATCACCTAATACTCAGTCCACATTAAAATTTCTCTGATTACCTCACAGATATCTTCTCGCACTGGGTTTGTTCGAATCAGAATCCAAACAAGGTCCACATGTTGTCTTTGGCTGTTTTGTGTTTTGAGTTGTTTTCTTCTAAAACAGTCCCTTCCTTTTTTCATTTTATGTCATTGACTTGTAAGAATGATTTACTTTTTAAAAATAAATGAATCAAAATAAGAGATTAAAAAATAAACCAGAGGACACTCCAGACTATCCCTGTATATATAAGAGAGCTCAGTCCACACCTGGGGGAACACAAAGGAATGTGCAAAACATGCACCCTCTACACCCATTCCCTGTGTGTGTTACTGCAGAGAAGAGGTGGGTGCCCCAGACTTTAGGGTACTTCAGCCATCAGGTGCTGTGATTTAGACCAACTTAGGTGCTGTGTAAGGTGTGCTTTGAGAATCCCCAAAGCTCAGAGCCAGGGAAAAGGGATTTATGTGTTGATATCTGCTCATCTGCTCTGAAATGCCCCCGGGGTGGCTCTGAGCCAAGGAGGCTTGAGGCTCCTTTCCCAGACTAATTTGATTTCATTTCCCAATAGATTCTTGCAGGCAGATCTGTTTTCTCCAGCAGCATCCGGGTGTGCAACTGTAGCCTCCCTGCCTCTGGCTGATGCCACACAGCTGCTCCTCGGGGCAGGCGCAGAGACGGCAGATGTGGCCAGGGCTTAGGGCCAGGCACGTCTCCTGCCACAGCCTGGACCAGCCCACAGCCCTGAGGCTGAGTGTGGGCTGGGGGCCCTTGACCAGCCCCTCAGGTAGTTCCTTCCCATGCCCCTCTCCTCTGGCCACCTGGGTACTCAGGTCTGGTGGGAGATGGTTTGCAGGCACCTCTCTCCCTGCAGTGAAAGCTGAAGCAGGCAAACTCCACCCATGCCTCCTTGAACCAGTGAAATAGAACTGATAATTTATGATTGACAAAGTAATAAAAGTCTCTTGGAGACCACCTGGAAAATGCAGCAAAGCAATAACGAGAAAAAAAATTACCTGTAATCTGGCCATGAAAAGATAGCCACTGATATTCAGCATGCATCCTTCTGGATTTCTTTCTATACATAGTCATGACTTTTGTTTTTTAATAACAGCTTTATTGAGATATAATTCACATAATTTAAAGTTCACCCTTTTAAAGTTTCCAATTCACTGGTTTACAGTAGATTCAGTGTTGTGCGTTAATCACCTCAAGGTTCATCCATGTTGTAGCACGTATCAGTATTCATTTTATTGCCAGATAATATTCAACTATATGGGTACACCCCATTTTGTTTATCCATTCGTCGATTGATGGACACGTAGGATGTTTCCACTTTGGGGCTATTATGATTAATGCTGCTGTGAAAGTTCATGAAGAAGTTTTTGTGTGGATATATGTTTTCAGTTCTCTTGGATTTATGGTATTGTAGAGTGGGATCACTGGATCACATGGTAGCTCTATGATTATCTGAGGGACTACCTGTTTTCCACAGCAACTGCATCATTTTACATTCCCACCAGCAGCATATGAGGGCTCCAGTTCTACCATGTTCTCAGTAACACTTGCTATTATTCGTCTTTTCTCTTATAGTCAACCTAGTGGATGGGTATCTCATTGTAGTTTTTTTTTTTTTTTGCGGAACGCGGGCCTCTCACTGTTGTGGCCTCTCCTGTTGCGGAGCACAGGCTCCGGACGCGCAGGCTCAGCGGCCATGGCTCACGGGCCCAGCCGCTCCATGGCATGTGGGATCTTCCCGGACCGGGACACAAACCCGTGTCCCCTGCGTAGGCAGGCGGACTCTCAAGCACTGCGCCACCAGGGAAGCCCATCCTTTCAGTTTCTTGATGGTGTTCTTTGATGTTCATGTATTTTTAACACAATTGGATGTTTTGTTGTGTTTTTTCCACTTGATATTATATAGTGAAGTGCTCTAAAGTTAGACAGTTGGGGTTCATATTCTGACTTTGCTGCTGTGTGGGTCCTTTAGGCAAGTTCATAAATCTTTCTAAGCCTCAGTTTCCTCTTCTGTAAAATAGGGATGAGCATCAGATGCACTTCATAGGGTTGTTGTGGGGTAATCCTGATTTCATAATCAGAAGATGGGTGGGAAAGGCTTGGCATATAGGAAGCCCTCAACAGGTAGTATTAACTGGTGTTCCATGTTTCCCACTCCACTGTAGACACCCATCTTTCTCCTCCTCTCTCTCCCCTTTTCTCCCTTACTGCTTTTCCCTTGTCTCTTGTTTTTCTTTTCTCTTTCCCTCTTCGTCTCTCCTCCTCTTTCTTGCCCTCCTTGTCAGCCTTCTCCGTAACAGATGCCTTGGCCTCCACTAGAGCTGGTTTGCCTACAGGGATAGCCCTTGACGCCTAGAGTCCACGCATCCCTCATCCGGAATCTCTTTTCTTTAGCCTTTGGGATTCCTGAACAGGGATGGCCTCCAGCTGATGCCAAAATGAGATAGATCTGAGCCAGGGATTTGTACCTAGTATTACCTTTCACTCCCTTAGATTCTGTGCCAGGGCTGGGAGAGGCTGGTGACCAGAGGAGCTGCTGAGTCAAGGGCCGGCAGAGCAGAGCTACAAGTGAGTGCTGCCCGGAGAGCTGGATCCCTGGGCTCCCGCTCGGGCCCTGCTGTGGCAAAGCCTCCCCTGTCCTGTAGCTCAGTGTTCCCATCTGCACATCAGGTAGGACAATAGCACCTTCCTGTGTCTCTCAGGACAAGAATTAGTCAGGGATGGTTAGAAGCTATCAAAACTTTAAGATGCTCAGCAGAAAGAAATACGGGACAAGTGGGGAGTTACTCCCTTTGGATTTGGATAACAGAGGACCTGATATCAATTCAGCAAATATTTATTTTTATTTTGTTTATTTATTTATTTATTTTTGGCTGCGTTGGGTCTTCGTTGCTGCGCATGAGCTTTCTCTAGTTGCGGGGAGCGGGAGCTACTCTTCCGCTGTGGTGCGCGGGCTTCTCATTGTGGTGGCTTCTCTTGTGGCAGAGCACAGGCTCTAGGTGTGCGGGCTCAGTAGTTGTGGCTTGTGGGCTGTAGAGTGCAGACTCAGCAGCTGTGACACACGGGCTTAGTTGCTCCAAGGCATGTGGGATCTTCCTGGACCAGGGCTCAAACCCATGTCCCCTGCGTTGGCAGGCGGATTCTTAACCATTGCGCCACCAGGGAAGCCCCAGCAAATACTTATTAATATCATCGACTCACTCACGCTTTGGGACAATCCCTGACATGACACTTAACTATCTTACCAGATTCTTTTTTTTTTGTTTTTTTTTTTCCAGTACGCAGGCCTCTCACTGTTGTGGCCTCTCCCGTTGTGGAGCACAGGCTCCGGACGTGCAGGCTCAGTGGCCATGGCTCACGGGCCCAGCCGCTCCATGGCATGTGGGATCTTCCCGGACCGGGACACAAACCCGTGTCCCCTGCATCAGCAGGTGGACTCTCAACCACCGCTCCACCAGGGAAGCCCCATCAGGCAGGATTCTTAACTTTTTTTGTAAAGCAATCCAGTGATTTTAGTGTTAGGTTGTTTTTTGTTTGGAAAAAATAAGAGGTTACTTCACAGTCTGCTTCCTGAAATGTGGCGTCAGGGTTAAATAGCTGGGTCATTTTTTTTTAAATTTTTTTTTTTATTTTTGTGGCTACGGTGGGTCTTCATTGCTGCACACAGGCTTTTCTCTAGTTGCGGTGAGCAGGGGCTACTCTTCGTTGCGGTGCGCGGGCTTCTCATTGTGGTGGCTTCTCTTGTTGTGGAGCACAGGCTCTAGGCACGTGGGCTTCAGTAGTTGTGGCGCATGGGTTCAGTTGCTCCGCGGCATGTGGGATCTTCCCGGACCAGGGCTCGAACCCATGTCCCCTGCATTGGCAGGTGGATTCTTAACCACTGCGCCACCAGGGAAGCCCCTGGATCATTTTTTTTTTAATTGATCCCATTCTTTGAAAGCCTTATAGTTTGTAGGCATTGAATTTATGACTATACAGCTAGTGTTTCTGAAAGGACAGGAATTAAAAAGCTGCAGTGACCTCCCACCAGTGCAGGACCAGTTCCATATTCTCCCATGTGCCAATGGGCAACGTGTCTTAGTGGCCTGAATACACAGGATCCCAGCTCTCTACTATGGGAGACCTAATCTTGCTGGTCTTGGATACAAAACAAGGTCTCCAGGCCTTTTGATAAAATTAATTAGCATTTCTCTCTGCCTTATCTTGTTAATTGAGATTTTACAGGCTATCATATTGGCCATTATTATAGAAAGCAGGACAGAGCGCTTTTCCTTCCTCTCAGTCCCTTTTCCTTCCCTCCAAATTACTGTATTTATGGAAACAATATGCTTCAGTAAGTAGGACACTTTCCTCTTTTTTTTTTTTGGCTGCGTGACTTGTGGAATCTTAGTTCCATGACCAGGGGTTGAACCCGGAACCCGGGCCCTCGGTAATGAAAGCACCCAGTCCTAACCACTTCCCTAACCAGGGAAGTCCCGACACTTTCCTCTTCACATACTTCTTACTGAACCAAATCTGTTTCACATTCCTTGAGGCAGGTATTGTTTCTCTAATTATAATTTTACATAAATGATGTTCTATGTATAGTGAGGGCGAGGGAATAAAAGAGGTTTGGGGAAATTCAAGGAGCAGTTCTGGGTAGATTGTATAGAATAGGGCAAGTACAAGTTGAAAATCCTCGGCTGTGGCCCTGTCAGCAGTGTCTAGCTGTGTGAGATCCAGGAAAGCATGTATCACTAGGTTTTGCTTTCTTTAACAGAAAATCTGCAATGAATGGGACTGGGTTCAATGGGATGATTTCTTTCTTTTCTTTTTCTTGAGACACTGTACGTACAGCCCGTTCGGCCTTCCTTCAGACCCTTGAACATGAAATGCTTCTTCTCAGAGCCTTTAGAGATGCTGCTTCATCTGACTACTCCCAAACCCTTCTCTCTGCCTGTTCCTCACACAGCCCTTCCCATGGTTAATCCCTACTCATCCATCAGCAGGTGCTTCCTAAGGAGAGATTTCCCTACTCGCCCTTAGCTATGGGCTCCCATAGCACTGTCCTTCCCCTCCATTACACTTATTATGCTTGTGGTTAAATAATCACTTGTTTCATGGTGACCTTCTCAGCTAGAAATTAAGCTGAAGGCAGTGGCCACATGTCGATATTTAGTTTCATACTTTGCACATAATAGTCATGTAATAAATGTTTACAGAATGAAGTAGTATATGTAAATACACTAAAGAATTTCATATAAAATTTCAGGACATTTACAGATTTTCCAGTATCTATATACTTTACTTTTTCTTTTAGGTCCTATATATATATTTTTTTTCCTTTTTTTTTTAAATTTTGGCCATGCCGGGTCTTAGTTACAGCACGTGGGCTCTTAGTTGCAGCATGCAGACTCTTGGTCGCAGCATGCATGCAGGATCTAGTTCCCCAACCAGGGATCGAACCTGGGCCCCTTGCATTGGGAGCACAGAGTCTTACCCACTGGACCACCAGGGAAGTCCCGTAGGTCCCATGTACTTTAAATTTATTTATTTATTTATTTATTTATTTTTATTAAAGTACAGTTGATTTACAATGTTTCAGGTATACAGCAAAGTGATTCAATTATATATATATTATATATATTCAGTTATATATATATATATAGTAGGTTATTATAAGATATTCCCCGTGCTATACAGTAGGTCCTTGTTATTTATCTATTTTATATATAGTTGTGTATATCTGTTAATCCCAAATTCCTAATTTATCCCCCCCCCTTCCCCCTGGTAACTGTAAGTTTATTTTCTATGTCTGTGAGTCTATTTCTGTTTTGTAAATAAGTTCATTTGTATCATTTTTTTAGATTCCACATATAAGTGATATCATATGGTATTTGTCTTTCTCTGTCTGACTTACTTAGTATGATAATCTCTAGGCCCATCCATGTTGCTGCAAATAGCATTATTTTATTCTTTTTTATAGCTGGGTAATAGTCCATTGCATATATGTACCACATCTTCTGTATCCATTCATCTGTTGATGAGCATTTAGGTTGCTTCCATGTCTTGGCTAATGTAAATTATGCTGCTGTGAACACTGGGGTGGATGTATCTTTTTGAATTAGAGTTGTTGTCTTTTCGGATATATGCTCAGGAGTGGGACTGCTGGATCATATGGTAGCTCTATATTTAGTTTTTTGAGAAACCTCCATACTGTTCTCCATAGTGGCTGTACCAATTTACATTCCCACCAACAGTGTAGAAGCTTCCGAAAAGGAGAAAACTCCACACCCTCTCCAGCATTTATTATTTGTAGACTTTTTGATGATGGCCATTTTGACTGGTGTAAGGTGATACCTCACTGTAGTTTTGAGCTGCATTTCTCTAATAATTAGTAACGTTGAGCATCTTTTCACGGGCCTGTTGGCAATCTGTATGTCTTCTTTGGAGAAATGTCTATTTTAGGTCTTCTGCCCATTTTTTGATTGGGTTGTTTTTTGTTTTGATATTGAGCTGTTTATACATTTTGGAAATTAATCCCTTGTCAATTGCATTGTTTGCAAATATTTTCTCCCATTCTGTAGGTTGTCTTTTCGTTTGTTTTTTTTTTAACATCTTTATTGGAGTATAATTGCTTTACAATGGTGTGTTAGTTTCTGCTTTATAACAAAGTGAATAAGCTATACATATACATATATCCCCATATCTCCTCCCTCTTGCGTCTCCCTCCTGTCTTTTTGTTTTATGATTTCCTTTGCTGAGCAAAAGCTTTTAAATTCAATTAGGTCCCATTTGTTTATTTTTGCTTTTGCTTGCAATACTCTAGGAGACAGATAAAAAAAATTGCTGCAGTTTACATCAGAGTGTTCTGCATATGTTTTTTTCTAGGAGTTTTTTTTTTATAATTTATTTTTTGGCTGCATTGGGTCTTTGTTGCTGCGCACAGGCTTTCTCTAGTTGCAGCGGGCAGGGGCTACTCTCCGTTGTGGTGGACAGGGTTCTCATTGCAATGGCTTTCTTGTGGTGGAGCACGGGCTCTGGGCACGCAGGCTTCAGTAGTTGTGGCTCGTGGCCTCCAGAGTGCAGGCTCAGTAGTTGTGGCGCACGGACTTAGTTGCTCCGCGGCATGTGGGATCTTCCCGAACCAGGTATCAAACCCGTGTCCCCTGCATTGGCAGGAGGATTCTTAACCACTGTGCCACCAGGGAAGTCCTTTTCTAGGAGTTTTATAGTATTCAGTGTGACATTTAGGTCTTTAAAACATTTTGAGTTGATTTTTGTATATGGTGTTAGAGGTTTCTTAACTTTTTATTGAAATATACATGCAGATAAGAGCACAGTTCACATAAAAGTGGCTTTTCACAAGTTGAACATGCTCATGTACTTAGTACCTCCATCAAGAAACAGGGCATAACCAGCCCCTAGAAGCTCTCTCTGCCCATGCTCCCTTACAGTTCTACCCTCAACCCATCCCACCAAGGGGATCCACTATCTAATCAGAACTCTTGGTTGTAAGTGACAGAAACTCAACTCATGCTGGCTTAAGCAAAAATGGAGTATTTACCCCAACTGAAAAGTACATGGGTGAATCTTGGCACTGCTGGATCTGGTGCCGTCAGCTTGCTCATGGGCTCCCAGTCTTTCTTTTCTCTGCTCATTTCTCTCCTATATTGGCTTTATACCTAGGCAATTTCCCTCTTCCCTTCAAACCTGCAAAAATCCTGGGATTAGACTTGGGGCTGATGTCCGTTCCTAAGCCAGTCGCTGTGGCAGGGAGATAGTGTGTGGAATATACAGATGAACCAGGCTTGAGACACAGGACTCCCTAAGAACCAGGGGGTGGTGGATCAGCCCTACCCAAACCACACGTGCTTTATGTGGGTGAGGGGTGGTTCCTCAAAGAAAAATCTAGAGGCTGTTACCAAAAGAAAGGGAAATGGGTTCTGAATGAACACAGACAGCCCTGTCCAATGCACCTGTGCAGTACCAAGCCCACACTAGGTACCTGAGAACAGATGCTCCCTTGCAAAAACCCACCATCCCAACCCTCAAGTTGCTCACAGGCAAGAAGGAGAGGCAAAGTGTCACACAGGGCAGAACGGTGTGTGCCTGGAGAGAGGCAGGGATGAGGTGTCTTCAGAGATGCTGAGATGACTTCTGGTGGGACTCAGGGCTGGATACTCACAGTGGAGGGGTAGGAGAGCATGGAGCTTGCTGGAGGAACAGTAGTGATTCCAGATTATCTGAAATATAAGATGCTGGCTAGGAATAATGGGAAGTGAAGTTGGATAGCTGAAGGTTGCTGAGTAGGAGAATGGCATGATCAAATGTGGGGACTTCCCTGGCGGTCCAGTGGTTAAGACCCCACGCTTCCACTGCAAGGGGCATGGGTTCGATCCCGGGTTGGGGAACTAACTGCATGCCAAGCGGCTGGCTGAAAAAAAAAAAAAAAAAAAAAGGGATTTGTTGTGAAATATCTTTTCCCAGCTATTTCACTCCCCTCCCAGGGGAAGCTAATATGGTCACTGTCTTGTATAAACTTCCAGGGATACCTAATGCTTATTCAAGCTCTGTGTATTATTTTGACAAAAGTAAATTTTTAAAATGCTTTATGACAAAAAATCTTCAGTGACTTGAGAAAGGCAACTCTGTAAGGTGGTCCTGGTTATCAGGGTAGGAAGAGGAATTTTATATTCCTTCAGTGGCCTCTTGCACTTTACTCCTACCCGTCTCCCTTGAAATATATAATTAATTTAAACATCATCATCATCACCGTCAAAGACTTTGCGGAAATTGGAGACAGGGCTGCCTCTGAGGTGGGCTTGGGGGGAGGCAAAGGGGACAGAGAACATCACTTCCTGTTGACTGAATGGCCCTTTGCTCTCTGATGTGGGGCTGTGTCTGCCGGAGGATGGGGCCCCTTTTCTAATTTTGACAAATAAAACCTGAGCCCACGACTCCCTCGCCTGTACCTTTCAAATTTTATGCCACCTCTTTGTATCACCTTTTCCAAAAATTAGACATATAATTAATATAGACCCACAAAAAATTAAAAAGAAAAGAATTCATATCAGAGGCAGATGGCCCTTCCAGGATGGGGGACTTCATTGAGCAAAGGCTTAGGAGAGGGGCCACCCAGAGTCCCACACCTGGGGGTCTGGCACTTGGATTTAAACCCCTGCCCTGCCCATTACCAGCTGTGTATTCATGTCTCTGAGCCCCACTACCTCAATTAAAACAGACAGGGATAGTTTCTACCTCCTAGGGATTTGGGGAGAAGAAAATTCAATCATGAAGATGAAGTACCCATCACAGTGCCTGCCTGACATGTTCTTTGTAACTTGAACCCTGGGGCAGTTGGTGGGTGCGCTGAATATAAGGCATGTTCTCACAAAACTCCCAGCTGAGACCTGGACTTCTCTGGACACTCTGCGTGGGTAGGATGTTTCCATCCCTTTTCTAGTTCTTGAGTTCCAATCACAGGATCAGATAACAGTTCCCGTATTGTGTGAGTCACTTAAGAAGACCCCTGGCATCCCTGGAGTGCATGTAACAAGCACCTTGGCCTGGGATCAAGATCCTCCTTACCCAGGGGAGGGCAGGGCTGGCTTGGGCAGCTGTGTTTGGGCCCAGGAATCAGGGTCCTGTGTTCTGCAGGGATCTCCCAGGGATGGGAGAGGCCAGCAGTCTATGACAGAAAGTGCCAGGAACTTAGAAGTCCTGGGTTGGGGTCCCAGCTTCCCTGCTGTCTCTCCAAGCCTTGGGCCCTTCGTCTAAAAAACTGAGATCATGATGCCCACCTCAGGGGCCGTTGAGTTAAATCACCTAGCACTTGAGGTAATTTATATCAGCAAATATGTGTTCGAGTTTCCTCCCTCTCCTGCACCCTGTTCTCAGGAAGCACACCCTCGAGGAGAGGAGGTGACGTGTGCAGAGCAGGTGGGTGGCTGCTGTCCTCGTCTTCAATGTGATCCAGGAGTGGGCGAGGTATCCAGGAGGCAGTTCTGGACTCAGCAGGTGACAGAGCTGTTGGGCATCCTCCACCCGATCCTGCAGCCTCCTGATAAGGGGAAGAGGTAGATATGGGCTCTGCTCACGGTTTAGATGCCAGCTTCCCTCAGTGGTGAGGTGGACAGTGAAGGTGGCTTGGTGGGGAGCAAAAGGAAAGAGGAAAGAAACTTCCAGGTCCTTTCCTTCCAGATTGGCTCATCCTTGCGATCATTGCAGGAGCAGCAGTGCAAAGAAGAGAAAACTCTGGGGCCTCGGGGTGTGGGGGCTGGGCTCAGTGTTCCTTTCACTCTGTAGGACACTCTGAGGGACACTTTTTTTAATTTTTATTTATTTTAACATCTTTATTAGAGTATAATTGCTTTACAATGGCGTGTCAGTTTCTGCTTTATAACAAAGTGAATCAGTTATACATATATCCCCGTATCTCTTCCCTCTTGTGTCTCCCTCACACCCTCCCTATCCCACCCCTCTAGGTGGTCACAAAGCACCGAGCTGATCTCCCTGTGCTATGCGGCTGCTTCCCACTAGCTATCTATTTTACGTTTGGTAGTGTATATATGTCCGTGCCACTCTCTCACTTCATCCCAGCTTACCTTCCCCCTCCCCGTGTCCTCAAGTCCATTCTCTCATCTGCGTCTTTATTCCTGTCCTGCCCCTAGGTTCTTCTGACCATTTTCTTTTTTTTAGATTCCATATATATGTGTTAGCATATGGTATTTGTTTTTCTCTTTCTGACTTATTTCACTCTGTATGACAGTCTCTAGGTCCTTCCACCTCACTACAAATAACTCAGTTTCGTTCCACACTTTCTTTTTAAATTAATTTTTATTGGAGTATAGTTGGTTTACAATGTTGTGTTAGTTTCTGCTGTACAGCAAAGTGAATCAGTTATACGTATACATATATCCACTCTTTTTTAGATTCGATTTCCATATAGGTCACTACAGAATATTGAGTAGAGTTCCCTGTGCTATACAGTAGGTCCTTGTTAGTTATCTACTTTTTTTTTTTTTTTTTTGCGGTACGCGGGCCTCTCACTGTCGTGGTCTCTCCCGTTGCGGAGCACAGGCTCCAGACTCGCAGGCACAGCGGCCATGGCTCACGGGCCTAGCCGCTCCGCGGCATGTGGGATCTTCCCGGACCAGAGCACGAACCCGTGTCCCCTGCATTGGCAGGCGGACTCTCAACCACTGCGCCACCAGGGAAGCCCTAGTTATCTACTTTATATATAGTGTGTATACGTCAATCCCAATCTCCCAGTTTATCCCTCCCCCCCCCCGGGAGGGTGACATTCTTAAGATCCACTGAAGGACTCAGGGGTGGTTGGGGGCTACAGGGGGCCTGGGAGAAGCTGGGATTCCAAGCGTAGGTGACCTCAGGGGTCTTATCTGGGTGGGGACTTCCCATGGTTCCTCCTCTCCAGACACAGCTGAACGCTACAACAGTAACACGGGGCGTGTATGGCACTTTACCAAGCCCTTTCCTCGTATGTCTTTGTAGCAGCATCTCTCACAAGAACCCTAAGGTCAAATGTTATCATCCCCGTTTTACAGAGGAAGATATTGAGTCTTGGAGTAGTTAAGTCATTTGCCCCAGGGTTCACAGCTTCTGAGTGGCATCAGAGGAACTCAAACCCAGCAGGAGAGACGGTTATTTCACTCCCATCTGGAAAAATGTATCCAGCTGCCTGCTGGTCTGGGCCCAGCTCCAGCCAGGGGCAGGACAGCTACACTCCCACCCGTGGGGAACTTTCTGTCAGTCTGGGAAGGCAGAGCCCTCCCAGTGTGCAGGGCCATCTCCTCCTGTGGGACTCTGACCCAGCTTCCCTCCTGCTTTCCCAGGCCCTGAAAAACCTCCAGGCATCTCCCATGGATCTGTGACCGAGGTGGGCAGCTCTCCCAGCAGCCCTGGACAGCAGTGAGTAACCTCAGCATGGAAAGGGGTCTGACTCTGCCCTCATCTCTCCCTTTCTCTGTCTCCATCCTACCTCTCCCTTAACTCGTTTCTTCTGCAAAATTACACGAATCCAGAAGGATATCCTCCCTTGGGAATCCTGCAGCACTTCACTCTCCATGGGTGAGAGCAACAGTTGCTGTTCTTTGTCTATATGTTTATTTTTAATAACAAAAGTTGTATCTGCTTGTTTAAAAAGTCAATGCAGAAGCACACTACGTAGAAAGTGCAAGTTTTCAGTTATGAGAAATGCCCCGCCCCTCCATGCTCATCCCAATACTCCAGAACCAGAATTAATCCCCTTTTTACAGAGGGATAAACTGAGTCACAGAGAGATGAAGCGTTTGGTCCAAGATCATAGGCTAGGAAGTGGCGGAGCCAGGGAGGGTTCTGCCAAATCACCCATCAAGCTATTTAGCTAAACTACCTACAACTTTTCCCCTAAAAGGAATTTTAAGTGAAAAGCAGGAATTCTGTTTTAAATATATTTCCCCCTCTGGATAGAAAGAAAAGGGGGCGTGGGGAGAGAAAGAGAGAAAAGGGAAAAAACACTGCCCCATAGTATTGTGCAACTGGCCTTTAGCTCTGTAAAGCCTGGATCATGGCTCATGTCTTAAAGTCACATTCCCGGAAGGGCGCCCAACTGAGACGGCCGTGGCCTTGGGAGGCCTCCACAGGTGGGGTGGTCAAGTCCCGGGGCTGCTCCCTGGCAGCACCAGACAGGAGTTGGGGTGTGGGGTGGGTGAGCGGGTCGCGGTCCCTGACGGCTGCACTCTCCCTCCGCAGGCCCCCGGCCGGCGGCATGTGGCTGCGGCGCATCTCCAGCACCGCGGTGACCGCGCTCCTGCTGGCGCAGACTGGCCTCCTGCTCTTCCTAGTCTCCCGGCCCAGGCCGCCGTCCCCGGTGGGTGGCGAGGAGAGGGTGCACGTGCTGGTGCTGTCCTCGTGGCGCTCGGGCTCGTCCTTCGTGGGCCAGCTCTTCAGCCAGCACCCCAATGTCTTCTATCTGATGGAGCCTGCGTGGCACGTGTGGGCCGCTTTGTCGCAGGGCAGCGCGGTGGCGCTACACATGGCGGTGCGCGATCTGGTGCGCTCCGTCTTCCTGTGCGACATGGATGTGTTCGACGCCTACCTGCCGTGGCGGCGCAACCTGTCGGACCTCTTCCAGTGGGCGGAGAGCCGCGCGCTGTGCTCGCCGCCCGCCTGCAGCGCCTTCCCGCGCGGCGCCATCAGCAGCGAGGCAGTGTGCAAGCCGCTGTGCGCGCGACGGCCCTTCGGCCTGGCCCAGGAGGCTTGCCGCACCTACAGCCACGTGGTGCTCAAGGAGGTGCGCTTCTTCAACCTGCAGGTGCTCTACCCGCTGCTCAGCGACCCGGCGCTCAACCTGCGCATCGTGCACCTGGTGCGCGACCCGCGGGCTGTGCTGCGCTCGCGCGAGCAGACGGCCAAGGCACTGGCCCGTGACAACGGCATCGTGTTGGGCACCAACGGCAAGTGGGTGGAGGCCGACCCGGACCTGCGTGTGGTGCGCGAGGTGTGCCGCAGCCACGTGCGCATCGCCGAGGCCGCCATGCGCAAGCCACCGCCCTCCCTGCGCGGCCGCTACCGCCTGGTGCGCTTCGAGGACCTGGCACGGGCGCCTCTGCCCGAGATCCGCGCGCTCTACGCCTTCGCAGGCCTGAGCCTCACGCCGCAGCTCGAGGCCTGGATCCACAACATCACCCACGGGGTCGGGCCAGGCGCCCGCCGTGAGGCCTTCAAGACTACGTCCAGGGATGCGCTCAACGTCTCGCAGGCCTGGCGCCACACGCTGCCCTTTGCCAAGATCCGCCGCGTGCAGGAGCTGTGTGCGGGTGCACTGCAGCTGCTGGGCTACCGGCCAGTGTTCTCTGAGGACGAGCAGCGCGACCTCGCCCTGGACCTCATGCTGCCGCGCGGCCCGGGCAGCTTTAGCTGGGCATCGTCCACTGCCGAGCACTCCGGGCCGTAGCAGAGGCCCCCAGCTGTGGCTGGCGGTTGCCAGGAGACTCACGCGTGGTGGGGAAGGAGCTGGGGCGCACGAGGCCGGGAGTTTGGGAGGTCCCCCACGTAGGAGGAAAGGACCGAGTCCGCAGACTATGTTTCTTTCTCCCCACTTCTTGTTTTTCCTTTGAATCCTCTTTAGGAGCTAGATTCCTGCCACACACACTCTTCATGGAAAGCAGACTCGTGCCCCCACTTCCTCTGGGCGCAGGGAATAAGTTCAGATGACTTGGCTCCTACTCCAGCACTTTCTTTCCCCTTAAGTCTCTGTTGGGATGCCTCATCCTGCAGCTGAGAAGGCTGTCCCGGCCCTGCATGGGAGTGGAGGGACACTGTGGTGAGCTGGTCCCTGAAGTCGGTACATCTCCCCCTACGCACACCCCGTGCCTCTGGCACCACACACCACCAAAGCCAGTGCTTTTATATTCACCTGTATCTTCAGTAAGAAATCAGCCAAGGTGCCTCTATCTTGTGGTCTCCCCTTAGTCTCTCTCTACCCCAATCTCCTGGGAGCCCCCATGCCCCCATCACAGAAATAAACATACCCACAGAAATAAACATAATTCACCTGTATGATACAGATTAGAGTTTACAGCCTGTAAAGTTTGACAAGCAAAACGCAAAAGCGAAGGGACTTGTCCAAGGCCACATGATGAGAAGGAGGACGAAGGGAGGAGGGGGGATTTGCTTCGGGCCCGCAGTGGGGAGGAGAGGGTGAGTCAGGCTTGCAGAGGCCTGTCTCCTGGACGAAGAAGGATCAGGTGTTCCCATCTTATTTGCTCAAGGGATCAGCCAGCAGCCATGGCTAGGGCCGCAGCTGCGAGGTGAGATGTGGGAAGTGGTGAGCTCTGGGTCCAGGGTGCAGAATCTAGGGAGCCTCCTAGATAAGCCTGGAGGGAGGCAGTGAGGGGGAAAAGTGGAGAGAGAGGAGGCTGGGCAGGCCAGGGCAGCAAGCCAGGCAGAGTGTGTGGCAGAGCAAAAGGTTGGCAGCAAGATCAGTGCCTGGAGGGCAAGTCACGGGGTGAATGTAACTAGATAAAGCTTGCCAGGAGCTTGGAAGAAAAAAGGCTCTGGAGTGGTTGTCTTCCTGTGGTCCTTATGTGCCAGGCCCTGGAGAAGAGCAAAGTACGATTCCTAGCTGCGAGCCACAACACCTGGCTCTAGTGGCAAAGCGTCTTATTAAATGGATGCTGGATTTAAAAAAAGGAGGGGTGGGTAGGGGGATGCCGGATGTGTAGAGGGCTAGTCCTGAGCTCAGGAAATGAAAGCCAGCCATGCTTAAAAAATGTTTAAAAGAAAGGTGGAAAAAAGGTCACAGCACCTCTAGGAAGGACAGGGAAGCAGATTTGAGTCCACACAAATAGAATACCCCAAATCAAACTGGGATACAGAGTTGGTCTGGGGACTGACAGTTGCCACCAGAACTCCTGTGCCCATTACCTCTGGAAGTGAGGGAGCTGCCCTCATCATTGCCATCAGTCACTGGAAGGGATCCTGGAGGTCTGGCTTCTGATTCTCAGCCTGGGTGTGGCCTTGGATTGGTGAGACCTGGACCGTAGACCCACATCCTCGCTGCAAAGCAGCAGGTCGAGGGCAATCTGGCACTTTTCATTTCTTTTCTTGCAGGGAGCAGAGGTATACTGACCTTGAAGCTGAAGCTTCAGGATGCCTCAGTTGGGGATCCGTCAAGCTGTAGAAACTTCAGGCCCCATAAAGCCCCCATCTGCCCCTGCTCACAGTAGCATGGAGAAGGTATTTAAAACCCAGAATTTATTAATGGAGACTTCGGCTTAGAAAAACTAAGGTCACATAGCTTAATATATGGGCTGGAACTCAAACTCATATCTTTGACTTCAATACTTATGGTTCTAACAAGGAAACTGAACTGGGGATGCAGCAGAGGACTCCATCACAGGCTTGGAAAGCCAGATCATTACCCAGAGACGTGGGTCTCTGGGTCAGGGAGTGGTCCTGGCATTTTGTTTGTTTGTTTCCAGTTTTATTGAGAAAGAATTAACAAACATCACGGTATAAGTTTAAGGTGTACAACATGATGGTTTGATTTACATGTATTGTGAAATGATTACAACACTAGGTTTAGTTAACATCAGTCATCTCATTTAGGTACAATAAAAAGAAAAGAAAAACACAATTAAAAATTTTTTAGGGCTTCCCTGGTGGCACAGTGGTTGAGAGTCCGCCTGCCGTTGCAGGGGACGCGGGTTCGTGCCCTGGTCCGGGAGGATCCCACGTGCCGCGGAGCGGCTGGGCCTGTAAGCCATGGCCACTGAGCCTACACATCCGGAGCCTGTGCTCTGCAACGGGAGAGGCCACAACAGTGAGAGGCCCGCGTCCGGCAAAAAAAAAAAAAAAAAATTTAAGTTTATAACTGTTATAAGAGATGAAGATTTAATACCTCCATCTCACCTCATCTTCTCTCCAAACTTTTATTATACTTTTAATTATATAATTGACCTACAGTACTGCATTAGTTCCAGGTGCACAACATAGTTACTTGATGTTTCTATATGTTACAAAATGATCACCACCATCCTGGCATTTGTCTGCAGACATCTCAAGGACCAGAATGATGAATGGTGGGCAGTTGGCTGGGACAGTGGGGCCACTGGGGATAAAAGCAGCCTGCTGGCCCTGCCTGGAAGGAACGCATTGTTAAGTGGAGGAGTCGGCTAGGAAGTCTCCAGCAATGTGGTATGTTCAGGCAAAGAAGGTTGAGCAAGAGGTTCATGGAGCCAGAGGTTAAGAACAGGGAGACACTGATCCCTAGTGGGGTTCAGGAAGGCATTTGGGTTGGGGCTTAGAGCCCAGCCTGATAGTAGCATCCCACAAGTTTCATTTGCCCCTGCTTGGGTCACCGATGACACAATTAACGGCCTCTGTTATGTGACTCATCCGTTCTCACCTGTCTCCCAAGGTTCCATGATAGCGATGACTGGCTCTTGGATGTGGCTCCCTGCACATGGGGCCCTCTGGGCAAGCCTCTGCATGAGCTACAGGGCGCAGCAGGTTCCGAGCAAGCCTCTAGGTGAACCCACATCAGGTTTCAGGACAAAGATAGGCAGTGCCAGTCCAGTGTTTCAATGAGTCAGTCCAGGGCTAAGCCCTGGGGACATAGTCACAGCCCTTGCTCTTGTGGGGAGTGCAGATGTTAAATAAATAGTCCTACAGATAAATATGCATAAGTGTCGCTTGTGCTCTAAGAATAAATAAGAATGGGTAGAGGGTGACCTACTTTAGTATGGAGAGTCAGGAAAACATTTTTGAAAAGGAAACCTTTGGTTTGAATAGATAGGGACTTCCCTGGTGGTCCAGTGGGTAAGACTCCGTGCTCCCAATGCAGGGTGTCCGGATTCAATCCCTGGTTGGGTAACTAGATCCCACATGCATACCGTAACTAAGAAGTCCGCATGCCACAATTAAAGATCCTGTGTGCCACAACTAAGACCCGGCACAGCCTAAATAAATAAATAAATAATTTTAAAAATAGGTGGGAGTTAATTGAGCATAGGATGAAGAGGCAGAGAGAGACTGAGGGATTGGTCTCTTTGGAATCAAGGTTCCTTGGCAAAATAAAAGAATCAGTCCTGGGAATCGAAGCTCATGGGATGGGAGAGGCCCCAGGACGTGACTGAGTTTGTGTGTCTATGGTAAACAGTACTAGAAGTAGAACTGATGGATCAAAGGGCATCCATGTTTTAAATATGGAATTGCCAAATGGAGTACTGACTTACGTTCTCTGGAATGGTGTCAGGAAGGCCCTTGTCACCCTTTTCTATTGACCCCCTCCCCATCATCTGTACAGGGTAAATCATTTTCATTTTTACCTACCTGATGGAATATTATGCAGCAGTAAAATGAAATGAACTATCAAACCATGAAAAGACATTCAGGAGGGAACCTGACTGAAAGAAGCCAGTCTGAAGAAGCTACATTTAGTATGATTCCAACTATATGACATTCTGGAAAAGGCAAAGCTATTCAGACAGTAAAAAGATTAGTGGTTGTGAGAAATGGAACATTTCCTGCCATATCAGTAAACAAAGGATGTCACAACCACCAGCGATTGCAACAGAGCTGGTGAGCCCTGAGGGAACTCAGGAAGGAAAGAATACCTGCCATCTAGCAGCCATCAGACTGCAGCCACTCCCCATGGTGCACCGTGAGGAAACCCAGGATGTGAAAATACAGGATACTGGCCCCAGATAGCTGAGGTGCATATCAAAGGAATGATTTCAGTGAGCCCAGGCTCTTGCATCTTCCCATATATAGAAAAGCTCTAAATTCCTTAACTTGACATATCTGGTTTCCCAATTAACAGTAATCTTTTGATGTTCCCGACTACCTGCCCCTTGTTGCAAAACTCCTATGTATTCTAGCTCCACTCACCTCCTCGGAACAGTTTCTCAGAGCTATCTGAAATGCTGTCTCCTGGGTTGCAGTCCTCATTTTGCCCCAAATAAAACTTAACTTGCAGCTCTCACGTTGTGCTTTTTTTTTTTTTTTTTTTTTGAGGTACGCGGGCCCCTCACTGTTGTGGCCTCTCCCGTTGCGGAGCACAGGCTCCGGACGCGCAGGCCCAGCGGCCATGGCTCACGGGCCCAGCCGCTCCGTGGCACATGGGAGCCTCCTGGACCGGGGCACGAACCCGTGTCCCCTGCATCGGCAGGCGGACTCTCAACACTGAGCCACCAGGGAAGCCCTGTGCATTTTTTTAAGTCAACAGTTGCCAGGGGTTGTGGGTGAAGGGGAGGGATAAATAGATGGAGCATAGAGGATTTTTAGGGCAGTGAAAATGCACTGTATGGTGCTCTAATGATGGATATATGCCATGGATGACATGTACATAGAATGATGGATATACATTTGTCCAAACCCATGGAATGTGCAACACCAAAACTGAACTCTAAGGTAAACTATGGACTTTGGCCGATTATGATGTGTCATTATAGGTTCATCCTTGGTAACAAATGTACCATTCTGGTGGGAGATGTTAATGGACGATGCTGTGAACTGTGTGAGTGCAGAAGGTATATGAGAAATCTCTGTAGTTCCCTCTCAATTTTGTTGTAAACCCAAAGCTTCTCTAAAAAATAAAGTCTTTAAAAAACAAAACAAAACTAGAGCAAAAGCCTTAGTAGCCTCAGGAGGGTATAGGAATGCTGCTGAAATGAGAGGAGTTGGCCAAGAACACAGAGCCCACCACAACCCAGACTTTGAATTTTCCCGGGGTGGCAAGCCCTTAGAGCCAGCTGAGTATTTTCTCTCTTGGGGTTAAATCTGGAGAACCTGGTTGGCCATGCAAATCTGGTGCTGTCCTGATCCCAGTCTTCAGATCCTCCACATCTCCATTCATTCATTCAACACACATTATGGATTGAGCCCCAGCCAGTTGTGTTTTTTTTTACTTTTTTTTTTGCGGTACGCGGGCCTCTCACTGTTGTGGCCTCTCCTGTTGCAGAGCACAGGCTCCGGACGCGCAGGCCCAGCGGCCATGGCTCACGGGCCCAGCCGCTCCACGGCACGTGGGATCCTCCCGGCTCGGGGCACGAACCCGTGTCCCCTGCATCGGCAGGCAGACTCTCAACCACTGCGCACCAGGAAAGCCCCAACCAGTTTTAAAGGGAAGGATCATGGGGATTAGGAATGTCTGCGTGCAGGGGTGTGAGTTGCAATTTTTAATGGCGTGATCAGTGTAGGTCTCATTGTGAAAGTGACATTTGAGCAAAGTCTTGAAGGAGGTAAAGCAGTTAATTTAGGGATGACTATGGGTAAATTGTACTGTAGAAAGAAATAGGTAATACAAAAATCCTAAGGAGGGAACACATCTGGAATATTGGAAGAACAGCAAGGGGCTACTGAGTCTGGTGTAGTAGGCCAGAGGAAGAATTCTAGGAAATGGGGAGAGCCGGGGTCAGATTATGTACGACCTTGCAGGCCTTGTGAGGACTTTGGCCTTTATTTGGAGTGAGATGAAGGGTGTCCAAAGCCACTTTTGTGCTATGGCCCTCCTTAGTTGAATAAATAAATATAAATATAATGTTATATATATGTGACATAATATATAATATTTATAATGTCATAGATATTAAAAAAAATAGAACAAGTACCCAAAATATTTCATTATCATTTTACTGCCTTTGTTAATATCCTGAATTAGTATATTGTTAGTTTTGCAAGTTTTTGAACTGGATTTAAATTGAATCACAGTGTGGGCTTCTTTTTTCTGCAACTTAGATTTTCCCCTCAAGTTTACATTCCTGGGATTCATCATGTTGTTGCTTGCAGCTTTACGTCATTTCTTTCCACTACTCGGTAGTATTTTATTGAAAATAATACAATTTTATTTATCCATCTCAATGAATACTTGGCTTGTTTTTAGTTATGTACTGTTACAGTGCTACTAGGAACAATCTGGTCTGTATCTCCTCGTATGAATGCTATAGGATATTTACCTGGGAGTGAAATTGCCAGATCATGAACATCTTCATTCAACATTATTCCAGATGGTTATATCTGTTTACACCTCCAGAGTTCCAGCTGCCGTGCAACCTCAGTAACAATCGGATTCTCAGACTTTTAAATATTTGGCTGTTGTGTGGTTGATAAATGATACCTCATTGTGATTCATTTTGTGTTTCACTGATTAATGAGGTTAAGCATGTTTTCCTGGGTTTTTTGGCCATTTGTATTTCTCTTTGATGAAGTACCTCTTCAGGTCTTTTGTCTCTTCATCATTTGCTTATTGATTTTTAGGAGTGCTAAATGCTATTCCTATGTCAGTTATACGTATTGCAAATATCTTCTTCCAGTTTGTGGCTTGTCTTTATACTTTCTTTGTGGTAACTCTTGAATAATACAAGGTCTTAATTTAAAGTAATTAAATTTATCCATCCTTTCCTTCATGGTCTTTGCTTTTTGTATCTAGTTTAAGAACTCTTTCACCATCATGAGACATAAGGATATTCAACATTGCCGTCTAAAAGTTTTATAGTTCTGCATCTCACTATAAGTGAAACAAGGAGGGTGTGGATGTCTAAAAAACAAACAAAAACACCTAGTTTTTTTTGCTTTATATTTGCTTCATAATTTTCTTGCAGGTTTGTGTCTTTCCTGGAGTTTGTATTGTTTTTCAGTGTTTTCCCATTGAGAGAAGAAACAGGTACCTTCTTCACCGTGTCCCTAAAATTTTGAGATTAACGATTTTGTCTATAGCTGAAATCAATTCCATTATTTTTCCTGAGGATACTCTTTCTTCTGTTCTAATCTGGTTAGGTGGCTGCTAAGACTTGCACAGAAGTCAATCTAACATTCCTGGTTAAATCCACCATTCCTTATACTGCGCATCTTTTTCTTTCTTAGTCATCACTCTTTTACTTCGCTGGAGTACATACTCAGCTTCCTTAGGAAGGGCACATGTGGGACTTCCCTGGTGGCACAGTGGATAAGACTCCACGTTCCCAATGCAGGAGGCCCGGGTTTGATCCCTGGTCAGGGAACTAGATCCCACATGCACACCGCAACTAAGAGTTCACATGCCGCAACTAAGGAGCCAGCAAGCTGCAACTAAGGAGCCCACCTGCTGCAACTAAGATTCAGCACAACTGAATAAATAAATAAATATATATATTTTTTTAAAAAAAAGGGCACATGAAACAAACATACATTCTGAGTCCTGCAAGTCTAAATGGCTTTTCAGAAATTTCTCAATTCACAATCGGACTGAGGATAGAATTCTAAATTAAAAATAATGTTTCCTAATGTGATACATTATTGATGGTTATATAAGCTTAAAATAATTGGGTTTTCCACTTCTTATACACTCTGCTAGTCTGGGAAATGTACCAAAAGACAGCATTGTTAAATATTTCATGACTTTTTGAAATACTTACTATTTTTGTTTTAGAAAAGTTTCTTGGTTGATGCAAAATCCCAGTTGTAGGGTTAGAGAACTGGCATTAGAAAGCTTCCAAAACAAAGGCTTTCAAAAGGGAACTCTAATAAACAATGTTGCTAATGTTCTTGAATTAAAAGGAAATATTACATATTTTGTGCATGATGCTTTTCTTAAAAAAATAAATTTATTTATTTATTTATGGCTGTATTGGGTCTTCGTTGCTGCGTGGGGGGCGTTTTCTAGTTGCAGCGAGCGGGGGCTACTCCTGCGGTGCATGGACTTCTCATTAAGGTGGTTTCTCTTGTTGCAGAGCACGGGCTATAGGTGTGAGGGCTTCAGTAGTTGACACGTGGGCTTAGTAGTTGTGGCTCGCGGGCTCTAGAGTGCAGGCTCAGTAGTTGTGGCACACAGGCTTAGTTGCTCTGCGGCATGTGGGATCTTCCCCGACCAGGGCACGAACCTGTGTCCCCTGCACTGGCAGGCAGATTCTTAACCACTGCACCACCAGGGAAGTCCCAGGATGCTTTTTTTTTTTGCGGTACGCGGGCCTCTCACTGTTGTGGCCTCTCCCGTTGCGGAGCACAGGCTCCAGACGCGCAGGCTCAGTGGCCATGGCTCACGGGCCCAGCCACTCCGCGGCATGTGGGATCTTCCCGAACCGGGGCACGAACCCGTGTCCCCTGCATCGTCAGGCGGACTCGCAACCACTGCGCCACCAGGGAAGCCCCCACGATGCTTTTTAATTAATTATTTTTTAATTGAAACATAGTTGACCTACAATATTATGTCAGTTTCAGGTGTACTACATAGTTATTTGACATTTGCTTACGTTACAAAATGATCACCACTGTAAGTCTAGTAACCATCTGTCCCCAGTTATTACAATATTATTGACCATATTCCTTATGTCGTATACAACGTTTTTAAATTTTAAGTGAAGTTTTCCCCCAAAATCATTTCCTTCCAAATATTTAAGGTATTGCTGCATTGTCTTCCAGCTTCTTTCACCTGACTGCTGAACCATCTGATTCTCATTACCAGATGCATATGTATGTACGTATTTATCTTCCTACCTACTACCTACCTACCTACCTGTCTACCTGCATACCTACCGCTGTCTACCTATCTACCCACCCACCCACTCACCCACCCGTCTCTCTCTTCCTCCCTATCTATACCTAATTTCCTTTACTTTCCTATAGGTGGCGCTGCAGAGGAGGGCAGAGCAGAGCGCTCCGCACTGTAGCAGGAGAGACTTCCCCAGTAGGGGGCGTAGGCCATAGGCGCTGGATCTCGGAAAGCCGTACGCAACGTCAGGGGCGGGAACAACTCTCGCCCCGCCCCTGCCATCTGAGGCGCCCTATGATTGGAGGGAGGAGCCATCACTTGGCAGTGCCGTTGGGGTGGAGGAAGAGGGCTTCGGCCGAAGGTGACGCTGAGGCGACGGAGGTGCGGAGAGCAGAGTGGGCCGTGAGTGAGAGTGAGCCACGGCAGCACTTCAGGCGCTCTCCCCCACCTCTCTGCGGTGAATGGCGGCGGGATGGAGCACGAGGGGAGCGGCGACAGCGGGGGGTCGGCTGGGCTCCTGCAGCAGATCCTCAGCCTGAAGCTCGTGCCGCGCGTGGGCAACGGGACCTTGTGCCCTAACTCCACTTCTCTCTGCTCCTTCCCAGGTACCGGCCCCGCCCCGCGCCTGCGCACTGCGTGCCACGCCGCGGCCCCCCGGCTGCGCGGCGGCGCCCCTTCCGTAGCGAGCCGACTGGCACCCCGCCGTCCCGCCCGCTGGGGGCTGTTTTCCTCTTGGGAGAAGGTTCCCTCTCCCACGGCCGAGAGCTGGGGGCCTTAACCCCTCCCCCCGTCGCTTCCTTGCCGGCTCCTCGGGCCAGGCCACCCCGAGCCCGCGCTGGGGACCCGTCAGTGAAGGGAGCTCAGTCACCGCCCGAACTGATCTTGCTCTTAGGAGTTTCCAGACGCCCCAGGTTCAGACATGAACTCGACGGCAGAGCCCTGTAGGCGGCCGTCCCTTGTTTGGGGCACTGGAGGCGGTCATCCCCGCCCAGCCCTTTTCGTCCGCGCGGGCCTCTCGGCTTTCCCAGCTCGGACAGCGCAGGGTCCCGGCCGGGCTGAGGGCCGTCAGTCAGAACTCACACACTCTTTGTTTCTAGCGTAGCCCAACCCCTTTACGCGGGGAGGTGGTCTGCCGATCGCTACCGCCCAAGTTCAAATCCACCCCCTCCACCAGCGTCTCTTTCTAGGAATCATTTTCTGAGACCTGTTGCCGAGCCTCCCACTCATGCGTTCGAGGTCTTTGATGCAGCTTCTTTCTGACTCTTACCCACACTGGCGATTCTGCTGGGCCTGAGAGCAGAGTTTTTAAAAATTAGAAATCGAGATAGAAAGCTGTCGTGCTCAGAAAACTGAGAGGAGGAGAAAGTACTTGGGAAGGCCGGAAATAAAGCCTTTGACGGGAGAGCACGGTTGTGTGTTGGCCCTTTAAAGGCAAGAAGGCTGAGATAGGGGTGATTGAAGGGTGAGGTTGGGCTCTCCCGCAAAGCTGGCAGATACTTTGACTCAGTAAACAATGAGAGAACCGGCCTGAGACCTGCAAAGGAAGGAGGGTTGGATTACTGACTGCAGTTGTAAACAAGGCACCTGTGATTTCTCTTTCGCTGGGCAGCGACTGCCAGGCGCCATTCAGCAGACACCAGGGACTTGATATGTATTACCTTCCTAGTATTTTCCCGGACAGGTTTGTGAAATAGTTAATAAGATAACCGTGTTGGGGCAGATGCAGATGTTAGCTTGAAATCATGCCTAAAACGATAATCTGGCAAAAGGTATCAAAAGTTACTAAGATCACATTTGACAGTGACAACAGAAATATATGGCATTCTGGAGACTGTCCAAAAAATGAAATGTTCATGCAGTCTGGAGGCAGTACTGAACTGGATCAGTCTGTTTTCATTGTTTCCTTACTTTTCCCACAATTCTTTATTAGGAAAATTTTCAAACCTACTGAAAAATTGAAATGATAGTATAACCAATATCTATATGCCCTTTACTTAGATTCATTATTAACATTTTGATTCTTTCGCTTCCTCTCTAAATATATATATGCATACACATAACATTTTTACTTTCTGCGAGCCTTTTGAAAGGAAGTTACAGAAGTGACGATGCTTGACGCCTAATATTTCAGCACGTATCATTTAAAATGAAGACATTTTTTGCCACAACAAAAAAAAAACACATCACACCCAAGAAATTTAACATTGATAGAATATTATCTAATGTATTGGCCTTATTTAGATTTTCCCAATTTTCCCAGTTGTTCAAATAATGCCATTTTTAGCTTTTTTCCTTTATTTATTTATTTTTAAATTTTGGTTGCGCCGGATCTTCATTGCAGTATGTGGGACTTCTTAGTTGCGGCATACGAACTCTTAGTTGTGGTATGCATGTGGGATCTAGTTCCCTGACCAGGGATCAAACCTGGGCCCTCTCCATTAAGAGCATGGAGTCTTACCCACTGGACCACCAGAGAAGTCCCTCCTTTGTTTTTTTAAAAATTCCAGGATCTAATCAAGGGTCCCACATTGCATTAAGTTGTCATGTCTCTTTAATCTTGTTGAATCTAGAACAGTTCCTCCATCCTTGTTTCAGTTTCTTGAGACAGACATTTTTTTTTAAGTCCAGGCTAATTGTTTCATAGAATGTTTCATAATCTAAATTATCTCATTTTTTCTTCATGATTAGATTCAGATCAAATATTTTTGTTCAGAACGCTGCCTACACAGGTGATGTTGCCCACTTCCCAGGGCACCTCATCAGGAGACATTTAGTGTCAGTTTGTACCTTTCTTGATAACACTAGGTTTAATCATTTGGTGAAGATGGTGTTTATCAGATCTGTCCACTGTAAGGGTACCTTAATCCTTTTGTAATAAATCATGTGAGGTGATACTTTGAAACTGAATATTCTGTTCAATATGTTTTGCTTTTAGTTGCCTTTTCCTTCTCTAAGAAAAGATTGAGATAAGTGGATTTGGAACAATAGTTTTAACATGTCATAGTAGAGAATCTGTAGCTAAGTGAATTGTTTTGCTTTCAGCAATTGTTCTGAAATATTCAACTGCAGTATGTATTTGAGTTTATGGGAACTTCTTTGAATATATAACTTGGGGGTGGTGATCACCGGGGATCATTCATTTAGCAGGTATATGTTGGTCAAGTGCAGGCTCTGGGCTGGGGGTATAAACATGCATGAGATAAAGCCCTTGACTGCAGCAAGCTGATCAGAATGGGATGGGTAAACACAGTGGGTAAACACACAACCTCCCTGCTGTATCTCTTCTTTAGCTGGAATGGACAGTAAGTACATGAACTGTAATCCCTTTGGAGGCACCAAAGCCTGCTGACAGTGAATGTCGTTCACTGTCCTGATTCCGGAATTGTTTCTGTTTTGGCCCCACAGAAAAGGTTCCTTGCATTTTATGCCAACAGAATCATTGCTCTGAAATAGTCTGTGGTTTATCACTGTCAGGAAGCTTTGAATTGATTTTTTTTTAAACCTGCATTTGCAATTTAGCTATTTAGGTTTCTGCCTAACCCTCCTTATTGCAAGTTGTTCAGATTTCTTTTGTTGTTGTTGTCATTTTTAACAAATCTGAGTGCTATGAAAGGCAGAATTTTTTTTTTCCTGTATCAGGAATAACATTTACTTTCTGAAGGTATGAATTTCATTATACCTTCAGTGTCAAAGTGTATCTTCTGATAAACTAAAACCCACTAATGTTTTGGTTGTGCCGTTGCTGGAATCAAGAATAGGTCACACTTGGATCAGTCATTTACTCATTCAATCAACAAGTATTTACTCAGTGTCTATTGTGTGTTTGTTGTTTTCTAGGCACCAAGTAAAGGTGTGTTAGTAAACAAAAGAACTTTCATTCTAAAGGGGAGAGAGAAAACAAAATTTAAAAGTATGGAAAAGACTAACATAACATTGTGAAGCAACTATACTCCAATAAATTTTTTTTTTTAAAGTATGGAAAGGAACAGATGGTGGTGAGTGTAAGACAGGGTAGGGGGATAGTAAGTGGCAGGTGTTGTGTGTCAAGTGGAATGCTGTTTTACTTAAGGTCACAAGGAAGCCCTCTATGATGGTGCCATTGGAGAAGAAATCTGAAGGGAATGAGGAACAAGCCATGCAGCTGTTGGGAGGAGAGCCTCGTGGGCGAGGGGCAGCAGGTTCAGAGGCCCTGGGACCAGAGCTTGTTAAGCAACATGAAGGAGGCCAGTGCAGTGGGTGGAATGGGGTGGGCAAGGCAGGGAGAGGAAGTGAGATCAGATCCCAGAAAGCCATATTAGAGGGTTTTGAGCAGAGGAAGGATGATCTGACTTACTTTTTTTTTTTTTTAAGTATACAATTTAATGAATTTTTGCAGTTTGCAACCATCACAAAAAGCAACTTTAGAATATTTTCATCACCCCAACAAGAAACCTTGTTCCCATTAGCACTGACTTTCTGGCTTTGTGTCGAGAATAGGTGGAAGGCCAGATCAGGACAGATAAGATCTAGCCAGGCTAGGCCCAAGAGACCATTGGGATTGAGACAGGCCAGAGGGGCACACAGAAACAAGGGATGAGTGGGCAGTTAGGCAGTGGCCTCAGGAGAGAGGTGGCAGACCACTGCTGGTAGTCCTGGTGGGCAAGTTATCATTGTTAGGAGAGGAAGGGTGTCTAGGAAAAACTCGCTGTTTTCCTTTACTCTTACACTGCTGCTACACTCACAGCACTTCTGGCGCCAGATTTGTGGTTTTTCCGTGCATCAAGCAATTCTGGGACACCAGTTGGGTGTCCTACAATTCAACTCAGTTCTGACACTGTCTACCTGGAGTTAGCATCCAGTCCCACAGGTTAAAGGCTCAGTTCCACAAGCCTGCCCCAACCCCCAACTTCAGATGCCAGTCAGAAGTCCAGGTTGTCACATGTGCTTCTGACCAACTGAGCTTCCCGTGTCCTCCTCGTTCAGTTATTTTGCTAGAGCAGCTCATAGAATTCAGGCTCCGGATGCGCAGGCTCAGCAGCCACGGCTCACGGGCCCAGCCGCTACGTGCGGGCTTTCTCTGGTTGCTACGTGCGGGCTTTCTCTAGTTGCAGCAAGGGGGGACTGCTTTTCATTGCGGTGCGTGGGCTTCTCATCGCGGTGGCTTCTCTTGTGCGCTCTAGGTGCATGGGCTCAGTAGTTGTGGCACACGGGCTTAGTTGCTCCGTGGCATGTGTGATCTTCCCAGACCAGGGCTGGAACCTGTGTCCCCTGCATTGGCAGGCAGATTCTTTTTTTTTTGCTGTACGTGGGCCTTTCACTGTTGTGGCCTCTGCCGTTGCGGAGCACAGGCTCCGGACGCGCAGGCTCAGCAGCCACGGCTCACGGGCCCAGCCGCTCCGCCCCATGTGGGATCTTCCCAGACCCGGGCACGAACCCGTGTCCCCTGCATCGGCAGGCGGACTCTCAACCACTGTGCCACTAGGGAAGTCGCTCTCCTTATAATCTTTTATTTCAGATTAATAACCTGATTTATTCTTCAGCATAAGGAAATGATGTGACTTTAGCTGCCAGAGTAAACAAAGCTGAAGATAATGCACTTTATTTGAAACAGTGAACAAGGAAATACTGTAAGATATGTAGACAAAGATTTTTGACCGTGTGTTGACCCAGGGGAATGAAAAGTACTATATGATAATCAATAAATAGCTATTAAATAGATGGCAAATTAAGGTGCAGTAGATTAAAGGGAAATCACTTAGTTTTTTTTAAATGTTTTATTAATTGAGGTTTGCCTTAGCTGTTACAGTCCTGTAATAATCCCATCCATCTGAAAAGTGTTTTATAAATTGTACTACTCACCTAATGTAATACAGCCTTTTTTTCCTACTTTGAGTGACTTAAGTGATGCGATATAACATATGTAGGCACCGCGCTAGCTGGTGGATGTAGCTCAGGGTTATAGGAAGGTGCATACTGCTTCTCCTTCTCAGAGACTCAGGGAGGAGCTGGCCTGCTGTGCCAGATCT
The DNA here is from genome assembly GCF_011762595.2 of Tursiops truncatus. Classification (NCBI taxonomy): domain Eukaryota; kingdom Metazoa; phylum Chordata; class Mammalia; order Artiodactyla; family Delphinidae; genus Tursiops; species Tursiops truncatus. The sequence goes on from NC_047052.1 coordinate 12,149,006, forward strand.
TGTTTGCAAACAGATTCCTTTCAGCTTTCAGGACAATTGAGATGTGAGTTGATAGCCCAGCAGGCCTCCTTGGGCAGGTGCTGTGCTCCAGAGGAGTGGGAACAAGTGAGCGTTGATATCTGCTAGGGCTGCTAGAACAAAATACCACAGACTGAGCAGCTTAAACAACAGAAGTGTATTTTCTCACAGTTCTGGAGACTGGAAGTCCAAGATGAGGGTGCCGGCATGGTCAGGTTGTGGTGAGGGCCCTCTTGGGCCACCTTCTTGATATGTCCTCACATGATGGGGAGAGAAAGAGAACAAGAGAGAGAGAGACATCTCTCTTCCTCTTATAAGGCCACAGTCCTGTTGGATTAGGGCTGCCGCACATGAATTCAGTCCATAGCAGTTGAGTAGAACACCCGAGTGTCCAGACCTACATTTACTGAAGTTACCAACTTAGTGTGTCTCTGGCAGATCAAGGCCTCACCTGCCAGTTCACTGCCCCAATGGTTTTGTGGCAGCCAGTAAGAAGCCAAGCTCCAGCAGTGCCTTGAGTTGCTGCGGAAAGCAGTGCTTGTCTCTTAAATTTGGGGCGCTCCAGCAGAAGCCCCGTGACGGCAAGGCCCAGGAGTGGTCTCATGTCATTGGTGGCAGACAGCAGCCAGGACGGCAGCTGCTCTGGGGTCTTGGAGGCAGGTTTGTATCCTGTTTGTCCACCCCTAGGTAGTGGCATTCCTGGTGTTCTTATAGAGTTCTGTGCACAGTGGGTGGTGTAATGGAGTTCAGAGTCTCTTAAGTGATTTGGGGAGGAGCTGGGAAGGACTGTGGGATTGAAGACGGGGTTACTGCTTTAGCAGGGAACTGCATGACGCTGTCCTGTGGCTTGGGGATGAGCTGGCAGTGGGTGGTACACAAGGGGGCCTTGTGGGGGGGAGGCCAGGGTTCAACAGCAGCAGCCCAGGCAGGAGGGATTTATCAGGGAGGGGCAGTACCTGAACACCAGACTCTGCAACCTCTGGAGCTGCTGCCAAGAAGAGAGGACAAATCTCCTGGGCCATGGAAGCAAGAAGGGCTGGTGCCCGAGGCTGGAAAGGAGCCTGCAGTGGTATCTGGTAGAGTAAGTCCCTTATGTACGAACGAGTTCTGTTCCGAGAGCACATTCTTCTTAAGTCTAATTTGTTCATAAGTCCAACAAAGTTAGCCTAGGTACCCAACTAACACAATCGGCTATGTAGTACTGTACTGTAATAGGTTTATAATACTTTTCACACAAATAATACATAAAAAATAAAGACAACATTTTTTATCTTACAGTATAGTACCTTGAAAAGTACAGTAGTACAGTACAACAGCTGGCATACAGGGGCTGGCATCGAGGGAACAGGCAAGAAGAGTTACTGACTGGAGGAGGGAGAGGAGGTGGGAGATGGTAGAGCTGAAGGATCGCCAACAATAGGAGACGGAGGGCAAGCTGCAGTTTCACTCACACCTGACGTTGATGGAATGCATGTTCGCATCTTTGAAAGTTCGCAACTTGAAGGTTCTTGTGTAGGGGACTAACTGTACAGGTTTGTTCCTGAAGACGATGGGGACCCAAACCCTGAGGACTGAGAGCCCTGCCCACAATTTCTGATAGACGCTATTGACTGGGAAGGGTTTTTTTGTTTGTGTGATTTTTTTGGTGGAGGAAGAGCAGTAGTTACTATACATACATTTTTTTTACATATTATACATATATGTTTATGTTATAGATATTTAAGCTTGGGACATTACTGTTTAATCACTTTATACTCCATATTGCATGATTTAGACTTGGTTTAACAGTTTGCCAAACACCATCAAACAAAATAGACAAGTTTTGACAGTATTGTAAAATTATTCTGAAGGTGTATCTTGTTCAGCAGAAAGGAAAAGAAAACTTATACCAGTGGTTTGAAACCTTTTGTAGCTATCTGATAATTTGTCACCAGAACAGAAGTACAAAAACACCCTCAGTCATTTGTTATTTTTAATAAGCATTGAGCCCTAGGTGAGGTGTCCCTGATTTTTTTATTGAAAGCCTTCCATCCAAAACAAGAGCGAGGGACTTCCCTGGTGGCCTAGCAATTAAGACTCTGCGCTCCCAATGCAGGGGGCCTGGGTTCGATCCCTGGTCAGGGAACTAGATCCCACATACTGCAACTAAGAGTTTGCATGCCGCAACTAAAGATCCCGCATGCCACAACAAAAATCCCACATGCTGCAACTAAGACCTGGAGCAGCCAAATAAATAAATATTAAAAAAAAAAAAAGGACTTCCCTGGTGGCGGAGTGGTTGAGAATCCGCCTGCCAATGCAGGGGACACAGGTTCGAGCCCTGGTCCGGGAAGATCCCACATGCCGCGGAGCAACTAAGCCCATGCGCCACAACTACTGAGCCTGTGCTCTAGAGCCCAGGAGCCACAACTACTCTAGCCACATGCCTAGAGCCCTTGCTCCGCAACAAGAGAAGCCACCACAATGAGAAGCCCACACACCACAACAAAGAGTAACCCCACTCACCACAACTAAAGAAAGCCCGTGTGCAGCAACAAAGACCCAACACAGCCAAAAAAATTAATTAATTAATTTAAAAAAAAAAACAACAACAACCAAGAGCGAGACATCCTAATCTTGGTATATGTATAATATGGTATTAACTGAAACTTTGACTTAATATGTGCAGAGAATTCAGTCATCAGTGAGAGTGTGGAGGGTGCTTGGTGGGGATTTGGCCCCACATCTAATTACCCCTGGCTCCCTAACCCCTCCTCCCCCTGCTCCCAACAAGAGTAAAAATAAAAAGAAATTGATTCGGGAAAAACCACACACTACAGTGTGCTTACAACTCAAATGCAACTTCAAGAAAAGCCCCTGGCCCTCCCCTTTGCCACTCTCCCCTCTCCCCCAGCTCACTGATGCTCCTCACTGGTCGCTCTTCCCCCCCCACACCGTTTTTTGGCTGTGCCCCATGGCATGTGGGATCTTAGTTCCCTGACCAGGGATTGAATGTGCACCCCCTGCATTGGGAACGTGGAGTCTTATTCACTGCACCACCAGAGAATTCCCAAGCTTTTTAAAATTTTTTTTTAATTTTATTATTTATTTTTGGCCGCATTGGTTCTTTGTTGCTGTGCGCGGGCTTTTTCTAGTCGCGGCGAACAGGGGCTACTCTTCATTGTGGTGTTCAGGTTTCTCTCTCACTGCGGTGGCTTCTCTTGTTGAGGAGCACGGGCTCTAGGCACGAGGGCTTCAGTAGTTGTGGCACACAGGCTCAGTAGTTGTGGCTCGCGGGCTTAGTTGCTCCGCGGGATGTGGGATCTTCCCGGACCAGGGCTTGAACCCGTGTCCCCTGCATTGGCAGGCAGATTCTTAACCACTGCGCCACCAGGGAAGCCCCCGCTTTGTTTGTTTTATCAAAGTAGAAAGTGAATGGTCATAAACCCTATTCCCCAGAAATAACAGTTTTCTATATCTTAATATACATAAGAGGTGGCACAGAGGATGAGGGCATTGCTTCCAGCATGGGTCAACCCAGCCTATCCTATTCCCCAGAAATAACAATTTTCTATATCTTAATATATATAAGAGGTGCACAGAGGATGAGGGCGTTGCTTCCAGCATGGGTCAACCTGGGCTCTGCCTCGTGCTGCAGTGTGGGCTCCAGCAAGTTTCCTCACCTCCCTCTGCTTCTGTTTCCTCAACCAAGAGTCAGAGATATTAATATGTGCTTCATAGAGCTACTTTGAGAATTACATGAGTTAATATTTGTCAAGCATTTAAAACAGTGCCTGTGCATGTTGTAAATATTTATTAAATAAACATATGTCCAGACTCTTCTGAGTAGACAGAAGCATTTACACACATTTGTTTCTTTTGTTTTCTGTTTTCACAAAAACAGGATATTATTCTGCATATTATTCTGAAACTTAAGCTTTTTTACTTCGCACCGTGGGTTGGGCATCTTACCCCATCAGTATTTAAAGAGCTGCTCCTATTTTTATTGATTGTGTAACGTTTCATTATGCGGATGCACCATAACAGGTTTCACAAGTCCTCCATCAACAGACATGCAGTTGGTGTCTAGTTTTTGCCAGTACAGACAGGGCTGCCAGGAACCTCGTGACCTTGTCCTTGCCCTTGTGTATTCCTGGAAGTAAAATCACTGTGGCAAAGGGTATGCACAGTTGACTGTTTTGGAGACACACTTCCAGTTTACCCTCCAGAGATGGCTTTCTAGTTTGTGTTCCTACTGGGAGTGTAAGGTGCCACCTGTGAAGTACTGTGCTGACAACCCTTTACTGCTCAAAAAACCTTTGATGGTACCTTGTAGGGCTTACATGTTGAAGTCCTTAGTTTGGCCTTCAAAGCCCCCTGTAATGTGACCCCATCTATCTTTGCATCCTAACTACTGTTACTCTTATAAACCCTTTGCTTCAGTCAGGTCAGCGGTTTTTAACCAGGGTAATTATGCCCACAGGGGACGTGTGACAATGTCAAGATATTGTGGTTGCCACAACGGGAGAGAGCGCTATCAGCATCCAGAGGGTAGAGGCCAGGGGTGTTGCTCCACATCCTACAGTCGACAGCCTCCCACAACAAAGAGTTAAATGGTCCAGACGTCAATAGTGCTGTGGTGCAGAAACCCCAGTTGAGCTGTTGACTGATCTTTAAAATTGCCTGGTGTTTACCTGCCTCAAGTGCAGGGATGGACAACAGATTTCATCTAGTGTGACACCTTCATTACATCCATATATGGGTAAAGAGCTCTCTTGAGAATTCTGAAGCCACGCCTGGGCCCACTGGGGGAAAATGTTATGTCTGCTAAATCGTAAAGTCATGAGGGCAGGATGGTATCTCCTCCTGTTTTTGTATTTTCCAAGATATCTTATGCATAGGTTTGTATACATAGTTGTTGGACAAATATCTTAATGTTTCCTGAGTTACTGTCATCCTAAGAGGGATAGAGGTTCTCTGAAGGAACCAGCTCCTCTTCTAACCTGCCCTCTCACTTGCCATTTGTCTTTAAGCGAAACATTTACATATTCTGGTATTTATTTCATGTCTTAAAGAGCTTTGATACCCTAATAGGAGGTGAGGGGTTGATATTTACTGCATTGTCTTGAAAATGATTGTTGAATGAATGTAATTGTATATAGAGCTTTTCCATTTGAGATGACTGAATAATCAAGAAGGCAGGGACGGTCATCAGGCATTGACTGCATAGCACCCTGTCAGTGGTACTTACATTTGTCCTTATGGGAGGGAAATCATTTAAGTGAATTTTCAAATCTGGGTGAACCTTTTCTTCAGTGTTTGGGAGTACAGGTAGCTTGTCAGGGGTTGGCCAACCTTTTCTGTAAAGGGCCAGATTGTAAATATTTTAGGCTTTGCAGGTCATATGGTCTCTGTCACTGTTTCAGCCCTGCTCTTGTAGCTTGAAAACATCCATAGGCAAGACTTAAATGAATGGGCATGGCTGTGTTCCAGTAAGAGTTTATGTACACAAACAGGTGGTGGCCATAGTTTACTTATCCCTCGCAAACCATCAATGTTTGCATATTTGACTGATGAACCCCCATTGCAACTGAATGGTTTTGAAAATGAAATAACTGGGCATAGTGACTACCCCTTTGTAATGATTGCACTGGGAAAGGCAGTGATGTACGACCTTTCTTTGCTTTCCCTTGTAGAGATGTGGTATGGTGTGTTCCTGTGGGCACTGGTGTCCTCTCTCTTCTTTCATGTCCCTGCTGGATTACTGGCCCTCTTCACCCTCAGACATCACAAATATGGTAGGTTCATGTCTGTAAGCATCCTGTTGATGGGCATCGTGGGACCAATTACTGCTGGAATCTTGACAAGTATGTTAGACATTAAAATACAGTCAAAATGTTTCATTTGACTAGTTAGTTAATTTTAGGAACCATTTTAGAAACATGTCTCAATGAGATGAAGAAGAAAGAGTGATCTTTAACCACAGATCCTGTTTTTTTTCTCACCCCAGTCCCCCCTTATTTGGCTAACATCTTTGACTTACTGAGTCAGATTTTGTCTCGCTGGCTTCAGGGAAGTCACGTTAAGCTTTGTGAGATAGATCTTGTGAAATAGGTCACTAGCAAAAGAAGATATTTGTCTTTTTGGAAGCTACTGCTCCTTTCTCTTCAGCTGTCACTTCACTGATTTGTGACCTTGCAAGCTGGTTAACAAATCACTTCCACTCATCCAGGTGTAGTTATTTTAAGGATGGAAGAAGAATTCTAATGACAAGAATTATTGTTTAGAAAAGTACCTGGTTGTTTTTTCCTCTCAGGACTTTCTGAATAAGAATTGGAGTAACATTCATAATTATAAATTATTTTTACCTGTCTGGTGTTTTTTTGGGGGGAAGGGTGGCTTTTGCTCATGTCAAAGGGATGAGAATAAGTTTAAATCATTTTTAAGCTCATAATGAAATATAAATAACATGTATATTCTATATAAATTAAAAATTATAAGAAAGCAAAATTAAAAATCCTCCAGTACTGCATTCCTAAGTGGTATCACAGTTTGCATTTTGGTATATGCTTTCAGACTTTTTTCTAGGTATACATGTAAACATAACTTTTTTTCACTGTGAATTTAAACCTTGAGCTTCAAGCAGAAATCTCCCTCTCTCTTTGACTTGAGGGATTTTTTTGGGGACAGGGTGGCCTAGTTTCTCTGTGTTCCACAGATGATGAAACCTTTGTGATAACACGGGGGAGGAGGCCAGTTTTCTCCTGTTTGCATTAAGGAGTTTCCATAACGGGCCTTAAAAAATATTTTTAACTGTATCACCTACTGCTATCTTTAGAGACCCTCTGCTCCAGTTTCCTTGCTGGATTACTGGCCCCCAGGACCTGTTTCAGATTTCTCTTCAGTAAAATAGGGATGCTGTGTGATGACTAAATGAAAAAATGTGAATATAAAATACTTAACCAGAATATCTACCATATAGTAATTGTGCAGTAAATGTCGTGTTCATGTCCTTCTTTGACTCTAGTGCATACAATCTGTTCCCTTCCCATTCTGCTGCTCCTTCTGGTTTGCTTTTTCCTGTCTTCCCTTAATCATCCAAATCCCACTTTGGGACCCAGTTCAACTTCTTTAAGCTTCTTCCGACTCAACCCACTTTTTTTGGAGACAAATTACAAAGAGGCCCAATGGAACATGTGCCTTTCAGATGTTAGTAGCACAGTGTTTGTGCATTGCCTCTGGCGGTGGGCATTTCAAAGTCACAAATGTTCCTGGCAACCAACACAGATATTGATTAGTATTGTTCTTTCTTCTCCTTAAAATATGTCAATATACCATCACATCACATTTGTAAAAGGTGTAGACACTTGATTGAAACACTATATTTCATCTTGCATTATTCAAAATCTACTTCATGTTTGTGTTTCTGTCTTGTGTCTCCAGCTAGCTTCTGTGACCAAGGAGAATTCTGTTTGGAGCATTTTGAGGTGGGGTGGGGGGCGGCAGGGCGGTCATCTGAGATGTTTGGATCTGTTATTTTCAAACTCTTGAAATCTTGACTTTCTTTGTACAATGCTGAGTCCCTGTGAGCAAATCAGGGTACCTGGGTAGAGAGAGATGTTTGTTTTGTTTTGTTTACTCAATTTCTAGGAAGTTACAGTGACTAACATAATAAAAAAGATTAATGATTTGGGTAACAGAAAGGACTCCCCAAGTATCCCTCGCCTCTTGCCCTTTGAATGAATAGCAACTTGATAGGCTTAGGGTCCCCCTCTTTTCCTTTTCCCACCCCTTTCTCCATCCATTTCTTGAGGGGAGCTCTGAGTATAGTACACAGTAGAGTGGGGTTTCCCTGTGGCTGCTCCTGAAATATTTCTTGCTCAGTCCCACAGGGAAGATTCTTTGTCATTTATTGCCAAGAGTTTGTTAGGTACCTGTTAAATGCATGCGGAATAAGAGATGTTTTTCAGTTTGTAATCAGGTTATGTGGAAATCACCGTCTTTGTGATTTCAGCTATGACTTCCAGGTGGTTTTATTCAATAAATCTAGGAGACTCAGTTTAAAGGAGTCACTTTTCAACACCTAAAAACACTTGTCAGTGATTTGCAAACCATATAAGGAATACTTAAAACCTAGTCAGCAAAAAGAATAGACAGAACAAAACATTTCTGTAATGTCTAAATTTTAATGTAAAAAATTTAGAACATTCTACTGGTAGAATTTTAAGTGCTGTATTTTCCTGATTATATTAACCTTTTTTTAAAAAATATTCTTGCATTTTTGAACAGGTGCAGCAATTGCTGGAGTGTACCGAGCAGCAGGAAAGGAAATGATTCCATTTGAAGCCCTCACCTTGGGCACCGGACAGACATTTTGTGTAGTGGTGGTCTCCTTTTTACGGATTTTAGCTACTCTATAGCACATACCCTTGTGCTATGATGGTGAACCTAAGTTTCATAGAATCCTCAAAAAGAATACAGTATGGAATGTGTTTTCTTAGTTCTTCAAACGGGAAGCAACTTGGATGAAAAGGTATATGAAGAACAACATTTCAGTCCTTTCTTCAATTTGAAGCTCCAGGAATTAAAGATCTTTTTGGACTCATTGTTCTCAACCAAAACAAATCAACTTTCTTTTCTTTCTTTCTTTTTTTTACATATTTAATTCAGGCAGTTTTACGGGTGTACCTTTACGCAAGCCAGGTCAGCAGTGCTTCTGGGTTGGCATCCTTCACACTGAAATTTATAATGTTCTGTGAGAAAATGCAACGTTGCATATTTCAGAGAAATTATGGATCATATTAGTTTATTTCTGAGCAGAGTATACTGTACTAAAATCTAACGATCTAATCTTGAGTAAAATTTGGCAAACTCATCTCTTGCTACATCTTCATGACAGTAAGTGCCAAGTAGGTTTTGGTTGAATGTCGTGTTGAGAACAAATTTGGTGAAATCTGTTGTACACAAAAAAATCTGTAACTCAAGTAGTGGCTTCGATTCCTTTGTTTAAAGACAAAGGAGCTAACTACTGAATGATGTGACATTTTTATGGATAACTATCTTGACTTCTGATTATTTAATATATTTTAAGAGATGTGAATTTGTTTTTTGGTACATTTTATCAAAATAAGCTAGGTAATTGAGACTTTTTCCCCTAAAGCTCCTGTACCACCTCTTCCTATTACTTTTATTCTATTGTTTTTATTTAGTTTAATTGGAAACATACCCTATTAAAGAGTTGGGAGTTGAAAATTTTCACCCACGTTGTTTAGGACACTCTTTGAACATTGAGGCACACGCACAAAAAGATAACTTTAAACGTTCTGTTACTGTTTTTCTTAGTGACTTTGCTTTACTCATGGCTCTTGAAAAATTGTGTAAGTGCAGCTTAAACTAGAGTTAGTGTTTATGGATTTCCTAGTCTTAATGTGGTTACCTAGTGGTGGGTCTTCAGCTCACTTTCACAGTATTGGGTATCACTCCCAGAAAGTGCCTAAAGTTTAATTTTCAGATATGCCTTCCACTGTGCCCTTTACATTTTCCTTCAAGAGAATTTATATCCTTAAAGAGAATTAAATATCAGAGTTTTTTAAAACCCAATTTTGGCTATTTTAATTTTTCTTCTAATGCCTAACTTACTTTTTCATTTAAAGGCCTGAAGACTTTTTCTTTCTTCAAAAGAAAAAGGATTGCAAAAATTATCTAACTTTATCCTTACCACCTAAACTGTTCTGTATGAAATACAATCGATGTTATCTGTTTTCAAAATAGTTTCTGGTAATTAAATCTGACATTTTTAAAGGAAAGTTTTCATTGTGAGTGTAAGGCTAACTGCCCATGAGGTCGTGTGCAATTCTATTTGATTTAAAGCAATATGCACTCTGGCTTCTGATTAAAAACAGCCAGGAGGACCAATTTACCAGGGATAGTCAAAGGGAAAAATTACAAAGGATCACAAAAAGTAACTGGACATTTTCTTTTAACTAATCGGCCATTAGACCACTTATCAAAATTATAGTGTTATATACACATAGACTAGGTGGAAAATTACAGGAGTTGGAATGTAGGCAAATGTCTTTACAAATTCCCCAACAAGATTACTCTCCAATGCTCAAATCTTTCTTTCAAGCAAATTTTTAAGTCTTTAGTTGAAGACTCCATTTTTCAGTTCAGTGAGCTGGATTTGGAAAAGTAGCCCTTCAGTTTAAGAAATTTGTTGTAGGAAATGATTTTAATTATCTCTATTGAAGGATGCCTCTTAGCATTCTCACCTAAAACATTCCTTTGGATAGAATTTCACAAATTGAACACGGGCCAGTGGTCAGTGGGCTCCTCCCCCTAAATGCTAATTTTTGAACATACTGATCCATGATTTATTTGGTTTATTTTTCTTTTAGAGCCAAGACACAAAAATTAATGCATTTCGAAAGTTGTGTTTGTTTTCATCTGTTTCTTGTTTTATTATCCACTCTTTTTAAAAACTTCAAATGTAAAATGTATCTTCAAATTATTGAATGTTTCATTCATCCCAGTATGTGAACATTCTCCTGTGAATAAGTGTATATAGACTTTACATAGCTTGAGCTTTGTGGCTTGAAATGTTTTCAGGGAGAAACTATTTGAATGATAAGGAATGTCTATTCCTCCTTAGAGTTTATTTTTCTTTTTAATTTCTCATCTCAAATACACAATTAGTTGGGGGTGGTTGCCCAGATGAAAAAATATTGGCATTTGTGTTGAACATTTTATCTTATCACATACAGCTTCTGAGAAGTTTTGCCAACTACTGACTTTCCTAGAGACAGGTGCAACCACCCCTCCCTTAGCTGTGCATCCACTTTTCCTTTTTTTTATGAGTGGGAAGGAGGCAGCCCCAACCATAAAAAGCTGATTTCTGGATTCTTTAATATTGAGGTTTTAGGGTAAAGGTGTTTCATGTAAACTTAAATCCATATACAAATGAGTAATGAATATTCCAAGATAAAGATGTCTCTTTGTGCTGTTAACTCATTTTTTTTTCAGCAAAACATTACCTAGGAAATGTCTAAACTAGGTGAGAAAAAGCTCATGCAAATAATTATCTTTAAGCCCTTATGTTTTCTAAGTCTTTAAATTGTATGTTAGCTTTTGATTCCAAAAGCTGCTCTGGTTTGAATTAAGTTCTTATTACAACTGCAGTGCATACCAACCTTCCCTAGGAGACCATTTCCTGGAATGTGAAGTCCTGGTGCCATTAGCTGTCCACATGCAGAAGGTTCTGTGTACGTGCATTTCTTTTTTGTGCACTCTGTCAGGCTGGTTGTGGCTAAAATCAGCTCAGCTTTTTGTATTAGATTATTTCACCAAATGCTACAGTCAAAATGATCTAATCTTTGTACCATAGAAAATTATTTAAATTTTATTTTTCTACTGACATTTCTAATTCTGGTATATATGTTTATCAATAAAGAGTTACTTTTAATTCTGTGAACTAGAACTGTTATTTCTTTTTCAGTGGCCAATGAGTTTAATCTTTTGTAATAAGGTTTTCCAACTTGATTTTTTTTTTAGTACATAACATATATGCTTAACTGTATTTCTTTTATGTTCAACTCACTAGTTTATGGTAAAATTTTTGTCCAAAGATCTGATTAAACTGTACTTACATGTGAACTTGAGTCTTACTAACTCCACTTTGTGAGCTATATATTACCATCAAGAAGCTTTTGTATGATTACGCACTGGGATGGCTGAAAGCTGATATAGTTTGTGAAAAACATGTATTATTTCAGTAGTAAGTCCACATGAAGAGAGGCTCCGAGGTTGGTTTAGTATTCTGTGACATCATAAATCTTTTTCTGCTTTGCCATTTTCAGTAAATTGGATTGTCTGATTTGGGTAGCTTACCCCCTGTTCACAAGATAACTGCTGCAGTTCCAGGCATTGCAGACAGACATACAATGTCTGGTAGGAAACTACCCATCCATTCTCTCTCTAATTTTTTTTTAAATTGAGGTGTAACGTACAGTAAAGTGCACAAATCTTAAATGTATAGCTTGATGAATTTTATGTATTTATACACTTAATGCGAAGTGGTAGCACTTCGATCAAGATACAGAATGTTTCTAGCACCCCTGAAGGATACATGCAGAGTTCAGCCAGAAGCCCCCAAGATACGTATCCAGGACCAAACAGAGGAGGATCTTTTCAAAAAGGTGATAACCCAAGACAGTGTAAAGAGACTATGGTGGATGAGGGGCTAAAGATGCTGAGTTTGGCAGGAAGGACCCCATAAATTATTACCAAGACAACACGGTAATAGTGAACCAGGAAACTTGTAGGGAGTTGGGATTTGTACTGTGGCCAGCTGGAGAGATTTGTCTAAAGGAATTGCTCAGTTCCAGCCTATTTCTATTGATATTTTGTGGGATTATGTGCCCAGTGTTGCCAGATTCTCCAGTTTTTCAAAGGAAATTGGAAATTAGATTATTTGAAATCTCTTAATTTTTAAGTGCTGGTATATTGGGAGTTCCCCAAACCAACAAACAATTCTTGGACACCAGCAGTGTGTCCAACAATTCAACTCAATTCTGACACTACCCAGAGATAGCACCAGATTCTACAGGTTAAGGGCTCAATCCTACAAGACCGACTCCCACTGCACCCCCTGATTCGAGATGCCAGTTGCAAGTCCAGGCTGTTACCTGTGCTTCTCACCGACTGGCTATAAATTGGGTTCAATTAATTTGTTAAAGTGGCTTACAGAACTCAAACATTTTACATACTAGATCACTGGTTTATCATGAGGATGTAACTCAGGAACAGCCGGATGGAAGAGATGCACAGGGCAAGGTACGAGGAAGGTGAGTGGAGCTTCCATGCCCCCTCCAAGGGTGCCACTCTCCCCGAATTTCCACGTGTTCACTAACTGGGAAGCTCTCAACCCTGTCCTTTTGGGGTTTTATGGAGACTTCATCACATATGCATGATTCACTGGCCATTGGGAACTGATTCAACTTGTTGCCCCTCCCCCCTCTCCCCAGAGGTGGGGCAGGGGAGGGCTGTGTGGGGATGTGGGGACTGAAAGTTCCAATCCTCTAATCACACGGTAAGTTGTCCTGGCAACCAGCCCCATCCTTAGTTGCTTCTAAAAGTCATTCATACAACACAAGACACCTTTACCACTCTCAACACTTAGGAAATTCCAGGGGTTTTGGGAGCTGTGAGCCAGGAACTGTGGATGAAGGCCAAATATATATGAGAAACACATTTTGGTCACCTGAATGACCAAAATGTATATGAAATGTATATTTCTGCGAAATCATAATATCACAGCTGGCCGCTAATTTAACTTCATGTAAAATGCTTTTCAGATCGAACAATGCATGTCTTTATGCTGGATTTGGCCTGCTAACCAATTTTTTGACCTCTTTACTAAACTATTTGACACAACAGAAAATAGTTCCCTGGTTACCCATAAAGTGGTCAGAAACTTTGTAAATTTGAACAAATGTATGGAGTGCTAGTAATCTGTAAAGAGGAGAGTAGGAGAAGTAGGGTAATGGAGGAGAAAGTCTGCTGAAGAACTCTGGGGTATCCTTTTCCCCAGACTCAGACCCCAGGGATGGGGCAAAAGGCGACATCCCAGTTGGTCACTGTAGGGTTTATTTATGCTGTCCAAGGAAAACGAGGCTGAGAATGGTGAAGTCCCAAATACTGGGTCCTAATTTCACATCTATTTTTCTGTTATTCTCACATAAGAAAGATTTACTGAAATGGGTCATAGACCTAAATGTAAGAACTAAAACTATAAAACTCTTAGAAGAACACAGTAGTAAATTTTGTGATCTTGGGTTAGGCAAAGCCTTCTTAGATACAACCCCCAAAGCAAGAGGGACATTAGAGTAAAACTAGATAAACTGGACTTCATCAAAATTAAAAATTTTTATGCTTCAAATGATGCCATCAAGAAAGTGAAAAGACACCCACAGGAGGAAATATTTTCAAATCATACACTTTATAAGAGACTTGCGTTTATAATATATAAAGAACTCTCTCTTACAACTCATTAATAGAAAGACAACCCAATTTAAAAATGGGCAGAGGGGGACTTCCTTGGTGATCCAGTGGCTAAGATTCTGCACTTCCAATGCAGTGGGCGCGGGTTCAATCCCTGGTCGGGGAGCTAAGATCCCACATGCCTCGCTGCCAAAAAACCAAAACATAAAACAGAAGCAATATTGTAACAAAGTCAATAAAGACTTTAAAAATGGTCCACATCAAAAAAGTCTTTTAAAAAATGGGCAAAGGATTTGAGTAGACATTTTTCCAAAACAACATATACCATGACCAATAAAGACATGAATAGATGCTTAACATCATTAGTCATCAGGGACGTGCAAATCAAAACTATAATGAAATGTCATTTCACACCCACTAGTATGGTTATAATCAAAAAGATAGAGTGTTGGCAAGGGTGTGGAGAAATTGGAGACTTCAGAAATTGCTGGTGAGGGTATAAAATGGTTGCTTGGAGAAACAGTTTGACAGTTTCTTGAAAGGTAAAGCACAGAGTTACTATGTGGTCCAGCAGTTCCACAGGTATATACCTAAGACGAATGAACTTTGGAAATGTGCTAAGTGAAAGAAGACAGTCACAAAAGACCACATCTTGTATAATTCCATTTATATGAAATTTCTGGAATAAGAAAATATAGAGAGAAAGATTAGCCTAAAGCTGGGGATTGGGGAGAAATGGGGAGTGACTGCTAATTGGTCAGAGGTTCCTTCTTGGGGTGATGAAAATCTTCCAAAATTGACTGTGGTGATGGTTGCACACGTCTGTGAATATACTAAAATGATTGAACTATGCACTTTAAATAAGCAAATTTTGTGGTGTGGGAACTATGTTGCAATCAGGCTGTTTTAAAAAGCTTGTTGGCATAAAGCCACCATAATGTCCTTTTAATCACAGACATGTTTCATCTATTCCTTGATTTAGATAACACTAGACTGGGTGACACAGACCCTAGTCCAGAGTATCAACAGGGAGCAATTATCAGCTGAAAAAACCCAAACCTGAACAAATAGGATGTTAGTCAATGATATCTCATTTGCATCTGATTACTGCCTCTCAGAGTTGGATTATAATAATAATTTTTTAATCTGACCAAATGACAAGGATTATATATGGTTGTATTTCCATATGGATTAACTTGACTTGAAGGAAGGACTGGTGTGGATGATGTCTGAATTCTAGAATAGAGCTGATCCTTGTCGTTCGCAGTACTTATAACTGTAAGGTCACCGTGCACACTCCATTAGCAGAAATACAGGGTTGAGTTCCTGTGGGTCTCTGGTTGTACCATTTTCGTCAACTGATCAGTACATAACCTTGCTTTATGTGTGTTTCTGTTCAAAGACACTGAATTTAATATCTCTTTCTTACAAATAATGATATGCAGTGTTTATAATGAAACAATTATTTCAATGACAGCATGTTTGTGTAATGTACAAAACAGATTGTACTACTTTAACTTTCCCCCTCAGTCATACACACACACAGACACACACTACACATATAGTACTCATGTACAGTAAATGCATACAGTACTGTAAACACATACTATATAGTGTGCAGTAATGCAAATAAAGTCCTGAAAAAATGAAAGATGAAGCGTTCAAAGTTTTATAAAAACGTTAACTAAAATCTTACTGTTGATAGAGCTGCAGGCTGCGTGATGGCACAGTGCACAGTGTGGTTAAACCTCTCGACCTTGGCTTGCCCCACAAAAAGCAAGGGAGAGGTTGGTGGAACTCATTCTGCAGAAGAGGAAGAGGGTGGCAGGTTGACATCCATCAGTTCAACCTCAGAGGTCTGGCTCTCACCACTTGTTGATGGAGTCGGCAATTTTCCTTCCCAAACTGGCTCCAAAAATTGGGTCAACCCCGTCTGCCTGGCTTTTTGCCTCAAATCTTTAAGCATCTCGGCATAGGGGGCAAATGCACAGGAGGCTAAGCGCTTAAATTTGAGGCTGCGATCAAGCATAGGGTCACACTCTTCCATGTCACTGAAAATTGTTTCCAAGGCAGAGTTCCATTCTGATATTTTGGCCGCTGTAAGAGGAACAATTCCTGGACTCTTAG
Organism: Tursiops truncatus; assembly: GCF_011762595.2. Classification (NCBI taxonomy): domain Eukaryota; kingdom Metazoa; phylum Chordata; class Mammalia; order Artiodactyla; family Delphinidae; genus Tursiops; species Tursiops truncatus. The sequence goes on from NC_047052.1 coordinate 12,165,128, forward strand.
GCTGACTTTCATCACCATCTTCATCATCACTGACTCCAACGCCTTGTTTTGCCATCTCGTCCAAGTCTTCGTTGGTGGGTTCTACTGCCTTCTCTGCCAAAATTTCCTCCACGTCTTCTTCTCTCATGTCATCAAAGCCTTCTCCACTTATTTGCCATGCGATATGCATTATGTTTTTGACACTGTTCTTTATACTTTCTGTAACACCTTCAAAGCCTTCAAAATTTTCTACGCAGTCCGGCCAAACATTTTTCCAACAATTATTGATAGTAGCCTGCTTGATGTTGTCCCATGCTGTGCCAACATAATCAATAACGTTGCGTATAGTGACTGACTTCCAATAGTCCATCATGGTAGTTTCCTTGTTGGCTTTGAGAGCCTCAAAAGCCTTGCTATAAAGCTCCCTAGTATAGTGCGCCTTGAAGGCTTTTATTATGCCCTGATCCAGGGGTTGGATGAGAGACGTAGTATTTGGGGGCATGAAAAGAACTTCTACGTTGGGGTGGGCATTTTTGAGTTCTTCACAGCAATGGACTGGGGCATTATCCAAAATTAACAAAATCTTGAAGGCAAGGTTTCTGCCCTGGAGATAGTATTCAACTTCTGGTATGAAGCAGCTGTGGAACCAATCAGAAGTCATCCATGCTTTTTTGTTCCACCTCCAATGGACCGGCATATGATTCACGCTTTTCCCTTTAAGTGCTTGTGAACTTGGAGCTCTGTACACCATTAGGGGTTTGCACTTAAAGTCGCCCTTGGCATTGGCGCACAAAAGCAGGGTTGCATAATCCTGGAATGATTTAAAGCTAGGGGCTTTGGAGGCCATTTGCGTTATATAGGTTCTTTTGCCAACGTCTTTGTAAAATAGGCCAGTCTCATCAGCGTTGAAAACCTGCTCTTCCACGTACCCCTTTTCCTGAATAACACTTAGCAGGTATTTTTTAAATTCTTCCGCAGCCTCCTGATCTGCAGAACTTGCCTCACCTGCAAGCTTAACATTACTCACACCATATCGCCTTTTGAAACGTGCAAGCCAGCCAGCGCTAGCCGAGAAGGGTTTCACGTTTTTCTGACCCTGGGTAACGTGACCGTAAATTTCTTTGGCTTTCAGCCTCACAACAATGCTGTCCACCACACCTTTTTTATCGGTTGTCATCTCATGAATCCACAAATTGAGCCGCTTTTCCATCTTTTCCATAGCTTCCTCACGCACTATAGATGTCACTTTAGCACTTTCCGGAGCAGCCTCACGTACAGATCGGCGAATTTCCTTTTCCTTTTTCTTGATGTACCGGATTGTTGACTCATTAACGTTGAACTCACGGCCAACAGCACTACAACTCATGCCTGAACGAAGCTTATCTAACACACGTATTTTCTCCATAAGGCACATCACAGCCTTCTTGCGCCTAGGAACACTAGGCAGCACCGCAGCACTACGCTCAGGGGTCATTTTAAACAGCGAAATCACCAACAAAAAGCACAAAAAATGCAAAAAAAACGCGGCACTAAACAGATTGCGAAGAGGACACTTATTTAGAGTACGAGAGCCGAAGCAAGATAGCGGATCATCTGCCTCCAACGTCGGTACAAGCCACCACTGGTTGACTCAAAACTTTCACTCTCTGCGCATGTCCGCGAATAACCCCAGAAAGCATCGCGAATATTGATTTCTGGGGTGACAGTAAATTTTAACAAGTAAGCGAATACAAAAATACCAACCGGTGAATAACGAAGGTCACCTGTATTCCCGTGGACAAAACAAATTTCATTTAAGCATATTTACTAAATCAAAGCGTCTGGTAGCACTGGGGACTACAAGTTCCAGCATGCACCGCTTCAGCACGGAGCCCGTGTTCCGCCAACTGCCACAGCAGCGTCAAGCCCGGGGCTTTGGCCCGGAAGTGTCGCATTTGGATCACGTAGCACTCTTTGCGCCTGTGCACAAGCTGCGGGGGCCGCCCGAGCTACCGCCGCCCCTGCAGCAGCTCTATGTATGGTCTCTCCCTAGAGCTTTGCCGTTGGGGGTAGCTGCTGCGGCTGTGTTCGCCCCGCGCGGCAGCGACATGGAGGAATTCGACTCCGAAGACTTCTCCACCTCGGAGGAGGACGAAGACTACGTGCCATCTGGTGAGCGATTCCACCTGAGGCGAGGGGCGGTTTGCCCCGCCCCGCGCCTCACGTGAGGCGCGCTTTGCCCGGCGTTCGTGGGCCCGGTGCCTCAGTGGCCGCGTGGCGCGGGTCTCAAGCGTCCCCGCCCCGCGCCCTCGCCCGCCTGCTTGCACCGTGAGGGCCCCGTGGCCCAGGAAGTGTGCACGGGGACGTCTCGCGCAGCTGCTCCTCACGGCCTGGCTTCGGCGGCCACCGCCGCCTCTCGGAGCGCGGGAACCGGCACGTGAACTCCGCTCTGCCTCTGGTGAAGCTGGCGGTGGTCGGTCATCGCGTACTCTTACCAGCCCTGAAATCTTCTGAAAGGCAGTCTTATCGCCAGGCCTTCCGTCCCCAGAGAATTGCTAGCTAGCATCACGTTCCAGATAGGTCTCTTCACTTGCTGTTCTCAAAAGGGATCTGGTTGTTAAAAAGTTCACATAATGATGCCCTTTGCCTCTTTGCAACGTCTATACCCATTGCTCTCTGATCAGACTTTGGATTTTTTGTTTTTGTATAGGCTTCTCAAACCGAACCGGGTCAAAGTAAATGTCACCCAAACCTACCCCTTCCGCCCTCCTGCACCTTCCGCAGGCTTCCCCATCTCATTAGAAGTATCTGCCCGTACAGTAGCTCAGGTTAAAAACAAAACAAAACCTTGGGAGTTGTCCTTATTCTCACTGTTTTGGTCTAACCAATCATTAAGTTCTGTTTGCGTCTGTGTAGGTTAATTTCTGATCAGTTCCTCACCAATCTCGCTCTTACTGAACTACCATTAACACTAAGACTCGCCATAGCTTCCCAGTTGGTTTCCTGGGTTCCATTCTTGTCCACCAACGTTGGTCTTCGGTATCGGCCAGTGTGATCATTTGAAAACTAGTTTTCATTTTAATCAGAGTTATGCATGCGCCTGTTTCAAAATAGTCAAATATTTTTGAAAGGCTTATTTTTGAAACAACCGTTTCCATCACCCCTCATACCTGTCAATCCTCCCCAGAAGAAACTGCTTTTTTTTTTTTTTTAATTTATTTATTATTTAGTTTTGGCTGTGTTCGGTCTTCGATTCTGTGCGAGGGCTTTCTCTGGTTGCGGCAAGCGGGGGCCACTCTTCATCGCGATGCGCGGGCCTCTCACTATCGCGGCCTCTCTTGTTGCGGAGCACAGGCTCCAGACGTGCAGGCTCAGTAGTTGTGGCTGACAGGCCTAGTTGCTCCGCGGCACGTGGGATCTTCCCAGACCTGGGCTCGAACCCGTGTCCCCTGCATTGGCAGGCAGATTCTCAACCACTGCGCCACCAAGGAAGCCCATGACACTGCTTTCTACGTTTAAAATTTGGTACTTCCGTTGTCTGTTGACTTAACCCATCCATGTTAGGTGTTATTTTAACACCCTCTTTAGCCTCACCGTTTCACCTTCAGACCCTCCCCAACTCCCCAGCCTGCCAATGTTCCTATGTGAAATTTGGGTTAGACTGGTATTGTTTCCTTTTTTTGTAATTACTTTGTGGACATCTTGTTCAGGCCTGACCATGTGGTATATACAGTTAGTTATTGCTTTTCCTACACTAGTTTTCTCTGGAGTTAATAATTGCCATTTTGTTGTTGTTGCTTAGTCTATGTACTTACTACTGATTTGATCCGGAACTTTCAAAATTGTCTAAATCATCTCCCAAGATATTTAGATTCATTAGATAATTTTTCACTTTTTGAAGTCCATCTTTGCCGTCTGACCTGCTCCAATTTGTCTTGGTTTTACCACTTTGAAACCTAAGATTTTCCATCATCACCACCACTCTGGATGTTCCTTTTACCTCCATTTTCTCTTGGATTCCCTGTTCCTTGGGTCCCATGATGTCTTCTTTCTTGGTGTGTTTCACCAAAATGAGAATAAATCCTCAAGTAACTTCTTGAGGAAAGATGCATTTTTTTAGAAACATTTTTTTTTTTGAGACCTCGACTATCTAAAAATAGTGAAATATTGACCCTCAGGCATGATTACTAATTTGGTATAGAATTCTGTGTTCTGTAATAGTAATTCTGCATTCTATAATAATAATTTTCTATCTGAATTTTAAAGATATTCCTCCATTATTTTCTAAGTTTTCAGTGTTTTTATTAAAAAGTCTCTTGTCGGTAATTTTTCCTCATTTATATAAAATTTGTCTCTGGAAGTTGATAGAATCGTCTCTTTGTTTCTGATACTTTCTGATATTTCACAGTGATATACTGTACCTTGGTATGAGTCTGTTTTCATCCATTCTGCTGGGGCTTCTGGAACTTCTTTTTTTTTTTTTTTGGCTGCGTTGGGTCTTTGTTGCCTCGCGGGTGCTACTCTTTGTTGCGGAGCACAGGCCCTAGAGCACGCAGGCTTCAGTAGTTGCGGCATATGGGCTCAATAGTTGTGGCTTGAGGGCTCTAGAGCACAGGCTCAGTAGTTGTGGCACCCCGGCGTAGTTGCTCCGCGGCATGTGGGATCTTCCGAGGCCAGGGATCACACCTGTGTCCCCTGCGTTGGCAGGCGGATTCTCAACCACTGCGCCACCAGGGAAGTCACTTCTGGAACTTTTTAAATTTGGGGGGGACAGTTTTCTCCATTTTATTGTTTTGGACTCATCATTATTTATGTGTTGAATCTTATGTTAGACCTTATGGACTGGTTCTATTTTCCTGTACTACTTTTTTTTTTATAAACTTTAAAAAATTTTTTATTTATTTATGTATGTATGAAGTATGTATGTAAGTATGTATTTATTTAGCTGCGCCGGGTCTTAGCTACAGCACATGGGATCTTCGTCTCCGGGTGCGGGATCTTTTAGTTGTGGCACGTGGAATCTTTCAGTTGCAGCATGCGGAGTCTTTAGTTGCGGCATGTGTGATTTAGTTCCCTGACCAGGGATTGAACCCAGGCCCCCTCCATTGGGAGTGGGGAGTCTTAGCCACTGGACCACCAGGGAAGTCCCTTCCTCTATTTTTATTCTCTATTTTCTAACCCTTTGATTTCTTTTTCACTTTATGGGAATATTTCAGTATTTTACCATCCAACTCTTCTGTTGAGTTTTTTTTGTCTTTACATATTTTTCCCAGAGTTTTATGGCTTTTATTAACACAAGTGCAGTGTGTACACGAGCTGTCTATTCATTTTCTTTGCTGTGCAGCCTGGCATTGGGATTGGTGACTCAGATGGCCAGGTGGGCGGCTCTTTCCACAGTGACTTTGGGGTTCTTGGAGGAGATATTGGGAGTAGTCTCAGCACCGTAGGATTTGTTGCCCATCAGCAGCACTTCAAGGTCTTTGACCTAGTGGACCAGGAACTTCCAGAAGTCATTGGGCAGCATGTGCTTTGTTTTCTTGTATCAGTGTTGAATCTGGCCCTTGGATGTTTTTAATTTTGAATAACTTTTTTGTTTTTTCACAAATTTTAAATAGCATCATGTTCTTGTTTCATGTGTGCAGTATCTTATTGCTCTGTGGATATTATTAATGCTTTAAGGCCTCTTCCCTTCTCAGCTGGCCCACACTCTGTGGAGCGTGTTTCTCCCATGACTGCTCTCACTTTCCAAGACGACGCCATGCCCTGGGACCACTCTTGCCTTTAGAGACGGTCCACATTCTTCCTATGGAATGTGTATCTCTCTAAAATCCACTTCTTACCTATCAAATAATAATAATAATGCTTTAAATTTTTTTACTTTTAACTTATGCATGGTAAAATTCATTCTTCATTATACTGTTCTATGAATTTTTGACAAATGCTTAGAGTTATGTAACTGCCGCTAAAATTAACAGTTCCAAGGCCACCTTTACCCTCCCCCCCCCAAATTAGATCATATTGTCTGTGTACAGAAACAGTTTTATTTCCTCTTTTCCAATAGGCATACCTTTTATTTCTTTTGCTTGCCTTATTGTACTTCGTATAGACTTCCAATGTAATATTGAATAGGACAGGTGAGAGTGGATATCCTTTCCTTGTTCCCAGTCTTAAGGAGAAGGCATCACTGTTTCACCATTTGGTATAATGTTAGCTATAGGTTTTTCATAGATGCCTTTTGTGTGTGTTTTAAGCACTTTACATTGTCTAACTCGTTACTAACTCAATCACATAACATTATCAAGTATGTGCTATTGTGCTCTCCATTTCACACATGAAGAAACTGAGGAACCCAAAGTCACTCAGCTAGATAGTAGCTGGGCTGGGATTTGAATCCTGCCAGTCTGCATATACTGCCCCTAATGTGTTTTATTAGGTTAAAGAAATTCCCTCTATTCTTAATCTGCTGAGAGGTGAATTTTGTCAAATGCTTTTTCTCCATCTGTTGATTGTGTGGTTTTTCTTCTTTTATCTGTTAATGTGATGAATTACAGTGATTGATTTAAAATTTTTGAACAGCCTTTTATTTCTGGAATAAAACTTACTTGGTCCTGATGTATTATTCTTCTTCTACATTACTGAATTTTGTTGAGGAGTTTTGCATCTGTTTATGAGGGATGTTGGTCTGTAGTTTTCTTGTAATTTCCTTGCCTGGCTTTGGTATCAAATAATGCTAGCCTGATAGAATGAAGAAACAATCTCTTTCCGCTAAGGTGATTTTTATTCACCCTGTACATTTGTGTTGGGCATTATTATGTTAGACACTTTCTCAGATTTTTTTGGTGATTCTTAGTTGTCTGACTCATATTTAAATTAAGCATGGGGGACTGAAAAGGTGATGGAAGCTCTGAGTCTTTGGAGTTTCAATTTAAAAAAGATTTGTGCTTTTTTTGTCTATAGGGTTGTTACTCTGTTTCTTACTCTTAGAGTAACTGCATGATTTTTGTGGTTGTTTGTGTAATTTAAAATTTGCTTTTTTCTTATCAGTGAGATTGAGCATCTTTTTTCATGTTTAAGATCCAGAGCCATATGCATCTCTTTGTCTGAACTGTCTACAACATTCATCCGTTTTTATGAAGAAAAATAGCTATATATTATTACAAAAGCAGTGCATGAACTTTGTAGAAAATTAGAAAATGCAGGCAATTAAACATAAAAAATCAGAATCATTCCATTCCTACCACCCAGAGATTATCAGTATTGGTCCCTTAGTGAAACCCACTCTGATCTTTTTTCTATACCGGAGTGTAGTTATTTGTATTTTTCCCCAACTAGAAATCATAGTTTTTTCATGTTACTTTGTAACCTGCTCTTTTCAGTGAACATTCTGTCCCTGTCCATTTCAGTAAACTTTCAGCTCATCTAATATACAAACCATATTCAAGTTTTCCTTGTTGACTCAAAAATGGCTTTAGCTTTTTTGTTTAAATCACCATTGAGTTCAGGACTACATGTATCATCCAGCTGTTCTATCCCTTAAATCTGTTTAAATCTAGCACACTCCTGTTTCTGTGACTTAGATTGGCTTAGGAGATCAGGCTGTATGTCCTGCAGAATGTCTCACCTTCTGATTTTGTCTGGTTGCTCCCTAATGGTATTAGGTTGTTCCTTCGTCCCTTGAATTTTCATTAAATTGGAAGTTAGATCTAAATGCTTGGTGGATTCAAATGAAATAATTATAGCTAAAATAAATTATAGATGACTTGAGTGTTTCATAATGCATAACATCAGAAAACACAAAATACCTGGTTAATTCCCATGGTTGTGACTTCTGGATCAGAATGAAGAGAGTTTGGTCCTTCTATTGTGTAATTATTTTTTCTCTTAGAATTGGAAAGTATTCTGTGTGGCAGTATACTTAATAGTTAAAACTTAAATTGTTTTTTAACATTACTTGATAATCCTTGCCTAAATTACTACTATCATTAGAGTGTGAGAGCGATGGTTTTCTAATTTTGTGGTTCTTCTACATTTATTGGTTGATGTTCTTCTGAAAGTGTAGTTCTTCCTCATCAGTGGGGCAGGATAAATGTTTAATTCATTTCCCTTAATTTCCAATTTTCAAAATAGGGAGTATTCTTAATAGTAACCTAAAATGGTGCAAATAATTTTTTAAATTAATTAATTTATTTATTTTTGGCTGTGTTGGGTCTTCGTTGCTGCGCATGGGCTTTCTCTAGTTGCGTCCAGCGGGGGCTATTCTTCACTGACGTGTGCAGGCTTCTCATTGTGGTGGCTTCTCTTGTTGACGAGCACGGGCTCTAGGCGCACGGGCTTCAGTAGTTGTGGCACGTGGGCTCAGTAGTTGTGGCTCGCGGGCTGTAGAGCGCAGGCTCAGTAGTTGTGGTGCACGGGCTTAGTTGCTCCGTGGCATGTGGGATCTTCCTGGTCCAGGGCTCGAACCCGTGTTCCCTGCATTGGCAGGCGGATTCTTAACCACTGCGCCACCAGGGAAGCCCTGGTACAAATAATTTTTTCTGTCTTTTAAAAAAATATATCATAAAGGTGTCACAGTTTTTTATTGATTCAATGTGTTTCAGTCTAACAGTTACTCGTTTTAATGGTCAGGTCATCACTTTTGGCCACTAAAAGTTCTTTCAAGCTGGATCTTATATCCTTTTAATGTGACCCATTATTCTTAAATAACTACCTTGCTTTCTGGCACAGCAAAATGTCCCCATTTCACCTTGTGCTTTCCTTCCCTCAGACCTGAAGTTAGCTGGCCTTTTCAGGGAGCCATTTTTGTTTTGAGTTATATCAAAGAATACAATCTGAACTTTAAAGAAATGCTCGTTGCTACTAGAGTGGCATTGCTTCTATGCCATTTAAGTGAACAGAGCTAGAAAATATTTATCTTAAAAAGAGTTAAGAGTTCTGAATTTTAAGTTCAGTTTTAACATTTGTTTTCACTTAATTTCTTAATTTCTTTGGTTTTATAATTGTGTGTCATTTCTTACTCTGAAGTTCTGGATTCCTAACAAGATTAGTATAACTACTTAACTTTCTTTTACCTATAATAAAAAGAACAGTTTCAAAATACCAACACCAATGTTACTACTAGGAATAGAACTTTTTTGGTCTTTAGAATGCATCTTGCTAAGGATGAACAGTCAAAATACTCTTTCTAAAGTTCTTGGAGGCGCTTCCCTGGTGGCACAGTGGTTGAGAATCTGCCTGCCAATGCAGGGGACACGGGTTCGATCCCTGGTCTGGGAAGATCCCACATGCCACAGAGCAACTAAGCCCATGTGCCACAACTACTGAGCCTGTGCTCTAGAGCCTGTGAGCCACAACTACTGAGCCTGCAAGCTGCAACTCCTGAAGCCTGCGTGGCTAGAGCCCGTGCTGTGCAACAAGAGAAGCCACCGCGATGAGAAGCCTGAGCACCGCAACGAAGCGTAGCCCCCGCTCACTGCAACTAGAGAAAGCCTGCACATAGCAACGAAGACCCAACACAGCCTAAAATAAATAAATAAAATAAATAAATTCATTAAAAATAAATAAATAAATAAAGTCCTTGGAGTAAATCCTTTCTTTGTGGCTTGTGTTATCAGTTTGGTTATGTTTGTTTATTTAAACTTTGCTCAGTTTAAGGGATTTTTAGAATTCTGCGGAGCAATAAACACTGAGAACTCTTGCTTCTGCTGCCCCTGCTTACCCCACTGTCTTCTGCCTTGACCCTTACAGATAGCGATTTTCATTAGTTTTCGTGGTGTGTGGAGCATAGCAGAAATTGCAAGCATTAAATATAAGTGGGGTGCGTTAAGGAGGGAAATATGGACTGCCCTGGAGGCTTAGAATAGGGGAACTTAGCCTGGTCTTCAGGAATAGGGAAGACATCCCTCAGGAAATGATATTTTAGTCTGGAAAGTACTACATTTTTTTCTTAATGAAAATGTCTCATCTTGATGTGAAAACCTTTATTCCTGTCTGTCTGACCAACCCTGTTATGTGATTTCAGGTGGAGAGTATAGTGAAGATGATGTAAATGAATTAGTGAAGGAAGATGAAGTGGATGGTGAAGAGCAGACACAGAAAACCAAAGAGAGAAAAAGAAAATCTCAGAGCATTCCGGCCAGGTGATGCTGCCCTCAAGGCCCTTAGAAGTCAGGGGCTGTTGTCATAACCTTCCAGATTGCTGGGATTGGTCTCATGATAGATTTCTTACTGCCATGGTTTCTAACCTTTTTCTCATTGAGGGAAATATTTGGTGACATTTTAGGATTAAATTCTTATTCTCTGGCAAGCTTTAAAATTTTTTGAGCTTTAATTTAAAAAAGTTAATAGGTAATATGTGCACCTGGTTTAAAATTGAAAACCCGGGAATTCCGTGGCAGTCCAGGGGTTAGAACTCTGCCTTTCCAATGCCAGGGCCTGGGTTCAATCCCTGGTCAGGGAACTAAGATCCCACAAGCTGCGTGGTTCGGCCAAAAGAAAAGAAAAAAGCAATTGCTACAAAAAATATGTACCCCATCTCTAGCCCTTGTTGCTTTGTCTCAGAAGAATTATGTTACCAGAGATAATTCTGTGTATGTACAATCATGTATATATGTATTTCCTACTTTTTCTTTTTTTGGCCATGAGGCTTGCGGGATCTTACTTCCCTGACCAGGGATCGAACCCACGCCCCCTGCAGTGGAAGCATGGGAAGTCCTAACAACTGGACTGCCAGGGAATTCCCTACTCTTAAAAAAAAAAAAAATGAATAGTAGCATACTCTGCATATCATTTCTCACTTTCCTTATTTCACATCTTGGAGATGATACTATGGCAGTATATTTAGCTATACCTTTTTCTTTTCAGCATAGTGTTACATTACTGGACAGACCTTACTTTATTTAAACATTCCTTTATTGAGAGACCTTTAGATTGTCCTCATCTTTACTACATCAAATAAGACTGCAGTGAATATTCTTCTTATGTGTCTTTGTACACATGTATATTTGTAAATTAGATCTGTAGGAGTAGAATTGTTTTACCCAGTGTTATATGTAGTAAAAAAAAAAAAAAAATTTATAGGTATAGACAAATTACCTTCTACAAGCCTGGTACTGAATTGCACTCCCACCAAAAATTATGAAAATTCTGACAAGTTATTTAACTCACAAAGGGAGTCTTTCAATACAAGTCTTTTATTCTCTTTGATTGGTGTTTCTGTCTTCCTGGACATTGAAGCAAAAATCAGATTGTAGAAAGAGAATTTTGAGAATTAGGTGATTCACTTGAAGTCAGAATAGTCTTAAGAAGCAGTTTACTCTTTTAAGTCTTGGACCCAGTTCTTTTATCCTTGGCTTTTGTATATTCCAGCTTTCATATCTTCAGAAGGTGGGAAGAAACATGGATTCCCCACTCCCCACCCCCTCAGAACTCTGGGAAGAAACAGTGCAAATAAATCTGAGGCTCTCTTCAATCTCTGTTCCCCACATGGAGTGACTTTTAAAAAGTCAAAAATGCCAGGAATATGTATGTTATTAGAACCCTCTTTCTGAACAGATTGATTCTGTGAGGTGATTTTGGGTATTTTCTTGGTGAAAACAGCTGGTCCTAACTTAGAAGTAGAACGCTGTATTTTGATTCTAAATGCTTTGGGAAAATCCTAACTGTAAGAGCTCAGTTCTTTTTTTCTTCCACAAAATCTCAGCTTACCTCTCCCACTTCCCCTATCAGGCGTGTTAACCAGTAGTCCCCAGATTTAAAAGTTTTCTGATATTTGCAACATTATGTTTGGAATTCAGGAAGGGATAACTGAAATTATTTTGCCTGTTTGTCTTGTCTTTCCTTTTCCTTGTGACTGTTGGTGATTAGGAAGAGAAAACAAGGTGGCCTCTCATTAGAAGAAGAGGACGAGGAGGATGCCAATGAGGAATCTGGAGGAAGTAGTAGTGAGGAGGAAGATGGAGCTGCAGAGCCAGAAAAAGGCATTGAGTCAGAGGATGCAAAGAAAAAGAAGGAAGATGAACTATGGGCCAGCTTCCTCAATGACGTAGGACCAAAATCAAAAGTGCCTCTGCGTACACAAGTTAAAGTAAGTTAATAGATGAATGGGATGAATGCTTTGCCAGAAATGCCGGAAGTTCCCCAGATAGATTTTTTAAATTTGGAAACTGAGATTTGAGGCTTACAACAGAAATCAGACTAGATGCCTTTTAATAGTAACTCTACTAAGTGAAAAGCAAAGCATTCCCTATGGTAGGAAACAAAAGCCTTTCTAATTAAATAAAATTTCAATAAGCATTTAACTGTTTAGAGATGAAATATTTAAGGATAGCTGGAAACAACATGTTTGGATGGATCTTTTAGTTTTCATCCTTATATGAAACTGATTACACTTCTTTTTTCATAGAGAAGAGAGGAGGCTGAAGAGACAAGTTCAAGTAAATTGTTGGTCAAAGCAGAAGAGCTAGAGAAACCTAAAGAAACAGAAAAAGTTAAAATTACCAAGGTGTTCGATTTTGCTGGTGAAGAAGTCAGGTAAGATGACATTCACAAACTTCAAAACTAGTACTTTTAAAAAGGAGCATCTTTCTAAATGGTGTTAGACATCTGTCTTCATTCCACCCCATCTTAATATTGTGGAAGATTTATATTTGAACTCAAGGAAAATAGTGGTTCCATTGATTATCAGGGAATATGAGAAAGGTCCTGTTACATATGGTAATGTAGTTGGGGGCACTATGAAGTGGTTGGCTGAACAGAAACAAGAAAATGTAAGAGTTAAGTATTTGGTTTCACTTACTCATGCCTTGCTTTGTGACTGGCTATTTCTCCCTTTATTACTTCCCTTAATTTTGATGTATAAGCCCCAGTGAAACCTTTGAAATCAGGTGAGAATTGAAAGTACCTGGAGAGAAATTTGATTCTGATATTATTTCCTCATCTGAATATTATTTTTTAAATTGATTCATAGGTTTGTTACTAGTTTAGAAAAACATTATAGGCTTAATACTCTTGGCCGTTCTAGATGAGAGCCACATGACCGGAATTTCTTTCTCCCCATTTATTTAAAATTTTAATATGAAAACAGCAGATCTGTAATTTAGAGCTGGACAAGAACAGATGAAGTGCCTGCCAATCAGTTTTATAGATGGCCACATTTATTTTCCTTGACAGTAATTAATTAGACTTGATTACTCTCTGTAAGTATAATTTCCCCTAAAATTGATACTCTTAAAAATAATTTCCAGTTTCCAACAATTATTTCATCTAGTGAAAATATATCTAAGAAAAAAGTTCGGCATTATTTGTTTGTTTTTAACATTTATTTATTTATTTATTATTATTATTTTTTACATCTTTATTGGAGTATAATTGCTTTACAATGGTGTGTTAGTTTCTGCTTTATAACAAAGTGAATCAGTTATACATATGTTCCCATATCTCTTCCCTCTTGCGTCTCCCTCCCTCCCACCCTCCCTATCCCACCCCTCCAGGCGGTCACAAAGCACCAAGCTGATCTCCCTGTGCTATTTATTTATTTATTTGGCTGTGCTGGGTTTTAGTTGCGGCATGCGGGATCTTCATTGCAGCATGCGGGATCTTTGGTTGCAGTGTGTGGGAACTTCAGTTGCGGCATGTGGGATCTAGTTCCTTGTCCAGGGATCGAACCTGGGCCCCCTGCACTGGGAGCACGGAGTCTTAACTGCTGGATCACCAGGGAAGTCCTGGCATTATTAGTTTTATAAATGATGTGAAGCAGACTTTTTATTATTGTTATTATTTGTTGTTGTTGTTGTTGGTGGTGGCTTTTTTTATTTTTATTTTTTTATTGGAGTAGAGTTGATTTACAGTGTTGTGTTACTTTCTGCTCTACAGCACAGTGAATCGGTTATAGATACACATATTTCCACTCTTTTAGTCTTTTAGTATTACTTTTTAATCTCCCCCAATTTTTTTTTTTCTGAAAAATTTTACACTTATAAAAATGTTGTGGGCTTCCCTGGTGGCGCAGTGGTTGAGAGTCTGCCTGCCGATGCAGGGGACACGGGTTCATGCCCCAGTCCGGGAGGATCCCACATGCCGCAGAGCGGCTGGGCCCGTGAGCCATGGCCGCTGTGCCTGCGCGTCCGGAGCCTGTGCTCCACAACAGGAGATGCCACAGCAGTGAGAGCCCCGCCTACCGCCAAAAAAAAAAAAAAAAAAAAAAAATGTTGCAAGAATAGTATTACACTGAACACCCATATACCTATCATACTGATTCACCACTTGTAAATGTTTTGCCCCTCTCTCCACCATCTGTTTCCATATTTCTCTCTTTTTGTTTTGGCTGAACCATTTGAGAATTGTAGACATCATGACACTTCACTCTTTTTTTTTTGGGTTCGCGGGCCTCTCACTGCTGTGGCCTCTCTCCCTGCGGAGCACAGGCTTCAGACGTGCAGGCCCAGCGGCCGTGGCCCACGGGCCCAGCCGCTCCGCGGCATGCGGGATCCTCCTGGACCGGGACACGAACCCGTGTCCACTGCTTCAGCAGGCGGACTCTCAACCACTGCGCCACCAGGGAAGCCCGACACTTCACTCTTAAATACTTCATAGCTGTTTCCTAAGAACAAGGATCTTCTCCTTTGTGACACAATATAACTCTCATATTCGGTAGATTACGCATTAATGCAGATTGTTATCTAAATTCTCTGTAGTGAAGGACCCTGATTTTAAATTTTCAACCTGTTGCAGACCAATACTTTTGTAAAACACAATTAATAGGAATTATTAGAAAAGTAAATTAAGAAGAGATACAAAATACAAACGCAAACTTAAAAAAAATATTTATTTAGGCTGTGGCGGCTCATGGGATCTTTGTTGTGGCATGCTGGCTCTTAGTTGTGGCATGCGGACTTCTTAGTTGGCAGTATGCATGTGGGATCTAGTTCCCTGACCAGGGATTGAACCCAGGACTCCTGCATTGGGAGTGTGAAGTCTTACCCACTGGACCACCAGGGAAGTCCCCAAGCTCAAATTTTTAACAATAAGATTTAACAGACAGACGTAGAATTACATTTCAATAAATACAGTCAAAATGAGCACAAAATAAGAAAAGGAAAAGAATTACATAACTATCCTTTTTTGGGGAGGGGGCAGCAGGCACACCCTGCGACTTGCAGGATCTTAATTCCCCAACCAGGGATTGAACCTGAGCCCCGGCACTGAAAGTGCCGAGTCCTAACCATTGGACCGCCAGGGAATTCCCTATAACTATACATGTTGATCACTGAAAGTGTGAGTATAAGTGATTAATAAAAGGAATCACCTTTTAATTCTATAATTGAAGCAAAAAACTAGAAGTATCAATTCCCATTACTTAACATCTAGACACATAATTTGAATAAGTGCTGTTTATATTAATTTTTAAAGTTTTTAATGGGTCAAAATAGCTTATATCTTTCTTGTTAATTAATCTAAGTGGGATTGGTGACAGCCCTACTCCTGGAGGATGATGTATATGTAAATTATTTCTGTGTTGGTGCTCTTCCTCTTTTTAATTTTTTAAAAAATAATACTCATCATAAACCCATCTCAAAGGGCTGTTTTTGTACCTTTTATTTATTTATTTATTTATTTAAATTGATTTGTTTATTTATTTATTGGCTGCATTGGGTCTTCGTTGCTGTGTGTGGGCTTTCTCTAATTGCAGCAAGTGGGGGCTACTCTTCGTTGCAGCGCGCGGGCTTCTCATTGCGGTGGCTTCTCTTGTTGCGGAGCACGGGCTCTAGGCGTGCGGGCTTCAGTAGTTGTGGCATGTGGTCTCAATAGTGGGCTCATGGGCTCTAGAGCACAGGCTCAGTAGTTGTGGCACACGGGCTTAGCTGCTCTGTGGCATGTGGGATCTTCACAGACCTGGGCTCGAACCTGTGTCCCCTCCATTGGCAGGCAGATTCTTAACCACTGCACCACCAGGGAAGTCCTGTACCTCTTTTTAATTTATTTTTCTAATAAATTCTTTCTATTGTGTTTTACAAAAGTATTGGTCTGCACCAGGTTGAAGTTTTAAAATCATGGTCCTTCACTACAGATAATTTAGACACTGATCTGCAATAATGTGAAAGTAATGAGGATGGAAGTGTGGATTTTAAAGCAGTTTCATTAAGTTCAGGATTTTCATTTTTACTTTTTCCAAACAAAGCCAGTACTAACTACATTTTCTTTTTTTTTCCTTCCAGTTTTATTGAGAAATAATTGACATACAGCACTGTATAAGTTTAAGGTGTACAGCAAAATGATTTGACCTAGGTACCTCATGAAATGATTAGTAGTAACTGTATTTTCAGAGTTCATCTTCAGTGCTTCATAAGTAGTCAGTTCCAGTAATTTATCCTGTCGAGTTATAATTAAATTTAAGTTATATTGGGCTTCCCTGGTGGCGCAGTGGTTGAGAGTCTGCCTGCTGATGCAGGGGACACGGGTTCGTGCCCCAGTCTGGGAAGATCCCACATGCCGCGGAGCGGCTGGGCCCATGAGCCATGGCCGCTGAGCCTGTGCGTCCGGAGCCTGTGCTCTGCAATGGGAGAGGCCACAACAGTAAGAGGCCCGCGTACTGCAAAAAAAAAAAAAAATTTAAGTTATATTTCAGTGGGAAAAAGGAATTCTGGATGCATGAATTTCCTATGTGTGGATTTTTTTTTATGGAAAATATAATTCAAAACATTCTGTGAAACATGTTAACCTATAGGAACTGTTCTTCAGGCTTTTAACTTGCATTTTTACTCTTAGAGTTTATTTGTTTCTGAAAAATATGTTGAATTACTTCCTTGTGTGAAAGTACTAAGATTTTTAAAAACACCAAACTGGGAATTCCCTGGCAGTCCAGTGGTTAGGACTCCACAGTTTCACTGCTGGGCCTGGGTTCAATTCCTGGTTGGGGAATTAAGATCCCGCAAGCTGCTCAGCGTGGACAAAAAAATACCAAACAAAGCAGGCAAATAAGCATGTCTTACTTGTCCAATTGAGATCTTTAAAATTGGGGACCATATGGTTATTGTTTTTCTTTTAGAAGTACTAAGTTTATTCTGTAGTTCATCATTCTCAAGGCACTTTCTTCTTCATAACCATTGTACTTCAGCATGCATTATAACATATGCATATTTATGATCAACTTTCAGTTTATCAAAAATAGTCATTTAAATTTAATGCATTAGCTTTACATAATGCACAGTTTTTACTACTGTACTAAGAACAGTGGGGTTTTTTTATGTAGTAAGAGTTTTCTCATTGAAGGAAGCAGTGTATTAATTTATGTTCTAGCACAAACTCCTTAATGTAAACTGTTTCCCTGTTTTGCAGCTGTGCCATTGGAACATATTCTTCCAAACACGTAAACTTCAAATCTCATCTGTTGACATGTGATCCTACTTTTATTACACAGATCAGTGTCAGTTAATGTTTGTCAGCAAAAAACTGATAAAAAAGAATCTTTATATCGCCCTCGTGATTAAATCACATATACTAAAATAATTTTCATATTAGCAATAATCTGTCGTTCTTCAAATTGCATTGAAGAAACACTTTGCTAACTTTGTTAATAGTTTCTGCATCATAAGCCAGATCCTGAATACTTTAAGCCATGGTGTCATTGGAAAGTTGTACTTGAACTACCTTCTTTGTCAAGATTTCCAAGCAGACACCTTTGATATAGTCTTTTACTAATGTCCTGGGAGTGGTATATGTTTTTCTTAGTTAGCAACCAAAAGTACTCCTTTCTCAGAAGGCCACAGTGCTAACGTAGGGAATTTTGTATCTGTTTTTATTGACTTTTTAGTTCAGTACTCTTTCTTTCAAATAATTCTTTTGATTTTGAACTTATTTCTTCATGTTTTATATGTAAATGCTGCAGAAGTTTTGGTGGATTTGTTGCTTTATTAGTTAAAACATCTCTGCAAAGAACTCACTGGTTTTAGCGCTGAGTGATCAAAACCCAAGCCCGGTGTATGAGGGCTCATAGAGTAAAAGCGGTTTGACCTTGGTTGTCCTTCATTTCTTCGGAGTCACTTCCATTATCATCATGTGGTTTACTACTACTGATGCATTCAGGAAACGTGGGTTTTTTTTGCAGAAGCATACAGTGTGGGTTGTTTTGCCATCAGTAAATGAGGATTAAAAAATAATACCAAATTTACTTTCTTAATTTAGTTATTAAACTATAAATTTTAAAAGTCACACTTGGTCAAAAATTAAAATGATTGTAAAAATTTATAAAAAGAAGTGCTTAAATTTTATCACATTTTGGGGTTTTAATTGATAAAATAACCCTAAACTTTCATACACAATGTAATGTGGTCTTACTGCACAAGACTAATATCACGTGTGACCACCTTGCAAGTTTGACAGTACCTGAATTGGTCTATGTTCTGTTTAATGCAATGAGTCCATCATTCATGTCTTGAATATTGTGACATTGTCAAATTGCTAAGCAAGTTTCTAAATACTTATTCAAAATTTTAGTACCTATCTTGTCTTAGACCAATAACAGGTAGTTTCGCAGGCCACATTTTTGGTAGCTACAGTTCTACGCAAATCTTTCCCTAGTTATTCTAAAATGTTCTTTTTTTTTAAATAAATTTTTTAATTTTAATTTTTATTTTTGGCTGCGTTGGGTCTTCGTTGGCTGTGCGTGGGCTTTCTCTGGTTGTAGCGAGTGGGGGCTACACTTCATTGAGGTGCGCGGGCTTCTCATTGCAGTGGCCTCTCCTGTTGCGGAACACGGGCTCTAGATGTGCAGGCCTCGGTAGTTGTGGCACGCAGGCTCAGCAGTTGTGGCATGCGAGCTCTAGAGCGCAGGCTTAGTAGTTGTGACGCACGGGCTTAGTTGCTCCGTGGCATGTGGGATCTTCCCAGACCAGCGCTCAAACCCATGTCCCCTGCATTGGCAGGCAGATTCTTAACTACTGTGCCGCCAGGGAAGTCCCTGCATTTAGTCTTTTTTTAAAATTTTTTTTTATGGCCTTTATTATGTTGAGGTGGTTTCCTCTATGCCCACTTTCTGGAGAGTGTTTATCATAAATAGGTGTTGAATTTTGTCAAAAGCTTTTTCTGCATCTCTTGAGATGACCATATGGTTTTATTCATCAATTTGATAATATGGTGTATCACATTGATTGATTTGCGTATATTGAAGAATCCTTGCATCCCTGGGATAAATCCCACTTGATCATGATGTATGATCCTTTTAATGTGTTGTTGGATTCTGTTTTGCTAGTATTTTGTTGAGGATTTTTGCATCCATATTCATCAGTGATATTGCTCTGTAATTTTCTGTTTTTGTAGTATCTTTGTCTGGTTTTGGTATCAGAGTGATGGCCTCATAGAATGAGTTTGGGAGTGTTCCTTCCTCTGCAGTTTTTTGGAAGAGTTTGAGAAGGATGGGTGTTAACTCTTCTCTAAATGTTTGATAGAATTCACCTGTGAAGCCATCTGGTCCTGGACTTTTGTTTGTTGGAAGAATTTTAATCACAGTTTCAATTTCATTACTTGTGATTGGTCTGTTCATATTTTCTATTTCTTCCTGGTTCAGTCTCGGAAGGTTATACCTTTCTAAGAATTTGGCCATTTTTTCCAGTTGTCCATTTTATTGGCATAGAGTTGCTTGTAGTAGTGTCTTAGGATGCTTTGTATTTCTGCGGTGTCTGTTGTAACTTCTCCTTTTTCATTTCTAATTTTATTGATTTGAGCCCTCTCCCTCTTTTTCTTGATGAGTCTGGCTAAGGGTCTATCAATTTTGTTTATCTTCTCAAAGAACCAGCTTTTAGTTTTATTGATCTTTGCTATGGTTTTCTTTGTTTCTATTTCATTTATTTCTGCTCTGATCTTTATGATTTCTTTCCTTCTGCTAACTTTGGGTTTTGTTTGTTCTTCTTTCTCTAGTTCCTTTAGGTGTAAGGTTAGATTGTTTATTTGAGGTTTTTCTTGTTTCTTGAGGTAGGCTTGTATAGCTATAAACTTCCCTCTTAGAACTGCTTTTGCTGTATCCCATAGGGTTTGGATCGTTGTGTTTTCATTGTCATTTGTCTCTAGGTATTTTTTTATTTCCTCTTTGATTTCTTCAGTGATCTCTTGTTTATTTAGTAACGTATTGTTTAGCCTCCATATGTTTGTGTTTTTTACGTTTTTTCCCCTGTAATTCATTTCTAATCTCATAGTGTTGTGGTCAGAAAAGATGCTTGATATGATTTCAATTTTCTTAAATTTACTGAGGCTTGATTTGTGACCCAAGATGTGATCTGTCCTGGAGAATGTTCCATACGCACTTGAGAAGAAAGTGTAATCTGCTGTTTTTGGATGGAATGTCCTATAAATATCAATTAAATCTATCTGGTCTGTTGTGTCATTTAAAGCTTCTGTTTCCTTATTTATTTTCATTTTGGGTGATCTGTCCATTGGTGTAAGTGATGTGTTAAAGTCCCCCACTATTATTGTGTTACTGTCAATTTCCTCTTTTACAGCTGTTAGCAGTTGCCTTATGTATTGAGGTGCTCCTATGTTGGGTGCATATATATTTATAATTGTTATATCTTCTTCTTGGATTGATCCCTTGATCATTATGTAGTGTCCTTCCTTGTGCCTTGTAACATTCTTTATTTTAAAGTCTATTTTATCTTATATGAGTATTGCTACTCCAGCTTTCTTTTGATTTCCGTTTGCATGGAATATCTTTTTCCATCCCGTCACTTTCAGTCTGTATGTGCCCCTAGGTCTGAAGTGGGTCTCTTGTAGACAACATATAGATGGGCCTTGTTTTTGTATACATTCAGCAAGCCTGTGTCTTTTGGTTGGAGCATTTAATCTATTCACGTTTAAGGTAATTATCGATATGTATGTTCCTATGACCATTTTCTTAATTGTTTTGAGTTTGTTTTTGTAGTTCCTTTTCTTCTCTTGTGTTTCCCAGTTAGAGAAGTTCCTTTAACATTTGTTGTAGAGCTTTGGTGGTGCTGAATTCTCTTAGCTTTTGCTTGTCTCTAAATTTTTTTTTTTTTTTTTTTTTAACATCTTTATTGGAGTATAATTGCTTTACAATGGTATGTTAGTTTCAGCTTCACAACAAAATGAATCAGTTATATATAAAGCTTTTGATTTCTCCATCGAATCCTTACTGGGTAGATTAATCTTGGTTGTAGGTTTTTCTCTTTCATCACTTTAAGTATATCCTGCCACTCCCTTCTGGCTTGTAGAGTTTCTGCTGAGAAATCAGCTGTTAACCTTATGGGAGTTCCCTTATATGTTATTTGTTGTTTTTCCCTTGCTGCTTTCAATAATTTTTCTTTGTCTTTAATTTTTGCCAATTTGATTATTATGTGTCTTGGCATTTTTCTCCTTGGGTTTATCCTGTATGGGACTCGATGCGCTTCCTGGACTTGGGTGACTATTTCCTTTCCCATGTTAGGGAAGTTTTTGACTATAATCTCTTCAAATATTTTCTTGGGTCCTTTCTCTCTTCTCCTTCTGGGACCCCTATAATGCGAATGTTGTTGCGTTTAGTGTTGTCCCAGAGGTCTCTTAGGCTGTCTTCATTTCTTTTCATTCTTTTTTCTTTATTCTGTTCTGTAGCAGTGAATTCCACCATTCTGTCTTCCAGGTCATTTATCCATTCTTCTGCCTCAGTTATTCTGCTATTGATTCCTTCTAGTGTAGTTTTCATTTTAGTTATTGTATTGCTCATCTCTGTTTGTTCTCTCATTCTTCTAGGTCTTTGTTAAACATTTCTTGCATCTTCTCAATCTTTGCCTCCATTCTTTTTCCAAGGTCCTGGATCATCTTCACTATCAGTATTCTGAATTCTTTTTCTAGAAGGTTGCCTATCTCCACTTCATTTAGTTGTTTTTCTGGGGTTTTGTCTTGTTCCTTCATCTGGTACATAGCCCTCTGCCGTTTCATCTTGTCTGTCTTTCTGTGAATGTGGTTTTTGTTCCGCAGGCTGCAGGACTGTAGTTCTGCTTGCTTCTGCTGTCTGCCCTCTGGTGGATGAGGCTATCTAAGAGGCTTGTGTAAGTGTCCTGATGGGAGGGACTGGTGGTGGGTAGAGCTGACTCTGCATTTAGTCATTTAGTCTTAAGAGTCCCTCTGTGTTGTAGAGTGTCTCTCAGTTTGGGTTGTTGCATTGTTTCCTCATGGTTAACTTCATATTAATCACTTTAGACAAAAATACTACATTGATGATGTTTTGTCCTCGTCCGTACATCACATCATTAACACTGATTATTGGTGGCAATAAGTTAGACTACTTAGGCAATATATGTCAGAATTCTCCATTGCAAAGACACCCTTTTCCCATATAATCATTTTAGGGATCCATTAAATAAATCTTGATGATGTGAATTAAGAATGTATTTTGCTGGGCTTCCCTGGTGGCGCAGTGGTTAAGAATCTGCCTGCCAATGCAGGGGACATGGGTTCGAGCCCTGGTCTGGGAAGATCCCACATGCTGCGGAGCATCTAAGCCCGTGCGCCACAACTACTGCGCCTGAGCTCTAGAGCCTTCGAGCCACAGCTACTGAAGCCCACGTGCCTAGAGCCCGTGCTCCGCAACAAGAGAAGCCACCGCAATGAGAAGCCCGCGCACAGCAAGGAAGACCCAATGCAGCCAGAAATTAATTAATTAATTAATTTTAAAAAGTAAAAGGGGGCTTCCCTGGTGGCGCAGTGGTTGAGAGTCCGTGTGCCGATGCAGGGGACTCGGGTTCGTGCCCTGGTTCGGGAAGATCCCACATGCTGCGGAGTGGCTGGGCCTGTGAGCCATGGCCGCTGAGCCTGTGCGTCTGGAGCCTGTGCTCCGCAACGGGAGAGGCCACAACAGTGAGAGGCCCGCGTACCGCAAGAAACAAACAAACAAACAAACAAACAAACAAAAATAAAAGGGAAATCTCTTTAAAAAAAGAAAGAATGTGTTTTGCTGCCAGAAATCATACTGGGAAGTATTGAGCTATCCAACAGAGGTTAGTAGAACACTGATAGTGAAATGAAGTCCTACAAAAATAATACAGAAAGTGTTTAATATACCGTTGGGAATATAGGTTTTAAATTTTTGGAAATTTTTCTTGGCTTGCATTATTTCCCATGTGTCATATAGGATATCTAAGAAAGATTTATTATAACTTTACCATTGACTTTACACAGAGAGTAATAAGAAAAGCTGGTGAATAACTGTTGTTATGATAAATCATTAAATTTCCTGATCAAATTAAATTTTGTGGATTTATTAATATTTATAAATATAGTTGACTGACAAATTTTCTATTTTTAAATTTTTTTCTCTTTCATTTTTTTAAAGCAAATGGGTGATTGTTTTAAATACTGGATGAGTATTCAGAGAACCTGCTGTTTCTATCATTTGTCAGAAGAGGGCAGCACCGTGTCTATCAAAAAACAGCAGTATGAATAAAGAAACTTTTTTTCCATAAATATACACACTCACGCACATATGTTTTATACTCAAAAGTAATATATGCTTATTACTTTAAACACATACGTGCAGAGATGTATAACGTGACAAGTGAAAGTTCTGTGTAACGCCTTCTCCCTAAAAAAAAACAAAAATTCTGTTAATAATTGTCATGTTGCCAGGAATTTTTTAAGAAGTTCAATTATTTATACTTAAATTTAAGTATTATAAGGAGCCCTCATGTAGGAACTTGAAGGGCCTGAATTTTGACAGTAAGATGCAAAGTTGGTAAATGGATTTTGAGCATATCTTTTAATCTCTTGATGTCATTATTCTGCTTTTCCTTTTTGTCTTTGTATCAAGTTAAGAAATGTGAGAAAGAGCTACTGATGACTGGGAGGAGTTTGTAAGTGTAAGCATAAGGTAGTGTTAGCACAGTTAGTCTTTTGGGTTTTTTCTAATTATGTGTTAATTGTTAAATTTAGGATTTTTACCTTTTTGTTTCGGTTTTCTCCCACTTGAAAAATGTGTAGCTTATTAACCTTGGTGAATGAGGAAATACAGTATTTTTTATCCTTCCCTATCATATAACCAGCTGAGCCAGTTAGCTCAGAATTTCCTAAATGATTCACCTTTTGGAAGAGGCCAGTCATGGAAAGTTTCTGCATAAATAAAGACTTTTCAGGAAGTTCTGATTAAGTGAAAATGAAGTTAAGATGGAATTCCTTCTGCTAGCACTTGAATTAACTGTTGCTAATGATGGGCCTTTTCCTGTCAGGGTTCCCTCTCGTACATTAGGAGTGGTCTATAATTTAACTGTTCTCCTACTTGAAGGTATTTTGATAGCGAATCCCCCCCCACCCCCACCCCGTCTGCATCTAGGTCAACGCCTGACTTGCAGGATCTTAGTTGCCTGAACAGGGATTGAACCCAGGCCCCGGCAGTGAAAGCACCGAGTCCTAACCACTGGACCGCCAGGGGATTCCTGCGAATCTGTTTTTATTGCTTGTTAAAAGTGGAGTTCTTCTAGGCGTATTTTCAATATACAGTAATCTGCTTATTTTTACTTTGTGTCATTTATCAAAGTCCCTGAGAGAAATATTCCAGTTTAAAGAACTTGTTTCCTAGTGAATATGAATAAGACTTTTTTTAAAAAAATTAATTAATTTTATTTTTGGCTGCATTGGGTCTTCGTTGCTGCACGTGGGCTTCCTCTGGTCGCAGCGAGCAGGGGCTACTCTTCGTTGTGGCGCGCAGGCTTCTCACTGCGGTGGCTTCTCTTGTTGCGGAGCAGGGCTCTAGGGGCGCGGGCTTCAGTAGTTGGGGCTCGTAGGCTCTAGAGCGCAGGCTCAGTAGTTGTGGCAGATGGGCTTAGTTGCTCCACGGCATGTGGGATCTTCTCGGACCAGGGCTTGAACCCGTGTCCCCTGCATTGGCAGGAGGATTCTTAACCGCTGCGTCACCAGGGAAGTCCATGAATAAGACTTTCGCAGTAAGAAATTAATAGAGATATTCCCACAATTTATACTTTTTTCCATGCTTCCTTTATGCCACTTACTATATATCATGTTTTGTTATGATTTGTTTTCATGGTTGGCTGTCCTGATGGACTGTGAGCCAGTCAGGGCAGAGACAATGTCATATCTTTTTATATGTCTCACGTTCAACACAGTGCCTGCATCTAGGTCGCTTTTCAGAAAATCTCCACTGAATTGTCTTAGGTTGCTGGTAGAAAAGTTTTGTTGGTACTGTGGTAAAACAAGTAAACAAAACATACTTTGCATAAAGTCTTTTTTTACTTTCCCTATGACTTGGGCTACTTGATCTTTATCTTCTCTCATCACCAGCATTCTAAAGTTTCATAATGATATGCCTTTTTGTCGATCCTTTTTTTTTTTTTTTTCGGTGTGTGGGCCTCTCACTGTTGTGGCTTCTTTCGTTAGCGGAGCACAGGCTCCGGACGCACAGGTTCAGTGGCCATAGCTCACGGGCCCAGCCGCTCCGCGGCATGTGGGATCCTCCCGGACCGGGGCACGAACTCTTGTCCCCTGCATTGGCAAGTGAACTCTCAACCACTGCGCCACCAGGGAAGCTCTATAGATCTTTTTAAATTGTTGGGTCGTGGGAGTTCCTCGGTGGCCTAGTGGTTAGGATTCAGCACTGTCACAGCTGTGGCCTGCATTCGATCCCTGGTCGGGGAACTGAGATCCCGCAAGCTGCATGGTACGGCCAAAATATTTTTAAAAATAAATAAATAAAATAAATTGCTGGGTCACATATCCTGTGGAACACTCATTTTGTGGAAACTTCTGGGAAATTTTTCTTTTTGTTCATAACTTCCCATATTTTCTTATTCTGAAATTCCTATTAGTTAAATTGATGTAATAGTAAGGCTCTGCTAGGCTATGCTGGGGTAACAAATAAACCCAGAAAGTCCATAGCATAACACATATTTATTTCTTACTGGTACACAGTCCAACACAGGTTGGGTAGCCCTACATCTTACAACTCAGCCGTCTGAAACACGTAGGAAACACATAGCCCTTGAGATTGCTGTGGCAAAGGAAGAGTGAATAGATACATCTTCATTTAATTTGTCCGTTTTGAGAATGAGACTTCGGCCCTGCCATCTGAGTCTGGAACTTACGTGATTTTCATTTCTCCAACGAGTAATGGGTTCTGGGTTGGGTAGGGGTCAGTAGCCTGTGGTATAAGGTAGAGAAGGGGATCTGGGACCTAGACGCTCCTGATACAAACTTTCAACTAGTTTTAACCCCACTCCTCTCCCCAACCTTCAAAGTTTCCTGGTATCTCCATTTACTGAGCCTTTCTAGGATACTGCTTGCTTGTTGGCCATTTCACATGGCTACCAGCTTGAGAGATTAGAGCAAACAAAGACTTAAGTCAACTTTTACTTGTGTGTTTGCTTTCTACCTTCAAAAAATTTGATTGACCTCTTTCTCCTGTTAT
The DNA here is from genome assembly GCF_011762595.2 of Tursiops truncatus. NCBI lineage: Eukaryota > Metazoa > Chordata > Mammalia > Artiodactyla > Delphinidae > Tursiops > Tursiops truncatus. Next base: position 12,191,478 of record NC_047052.1, read on the forward strand.
ACCTGTTCTTATCCTTGTGTAGTTCTGCCTTTGTAAATTTGTTTACCACTGTTTGGCAGGGTTTTGGTAGGGAGTAGAGTTCAAAGCACCTTTTCCAAGTGGAAGTTTCCACTTGTTCTTCACAAGCCATCTCAGTTCTTCTCCAGATTCTACCCAGGGCAAGGAGATTTAAAGCAACTTTCTAGGCCAGTGCTCTGGGACTCTGCATTAAGCCTCAGGTTTGGATGTAGGTTTATGTTGGTTGTCTCTATAGCAGTGTAAGGAATCACCCCAAAATTCAGCAGCTTAAAACAGTTGTTTTATTGTAATTTCTCCTAGTTCTGGGGTGGCTGGACTCAGCTAGATGGTTCTTGTGCAGAGCCTCTCATGCAGTTGTAGTTAGTGGCTGGGTCTGGGGCCATCTTGAAAGTTTATTTACTCCCATGTCTGGTGCCTGGGCCAGGAAGAAACACCTGGGGTCTGGAACGGGCTCCTTAGGTATCTCTCTCTCAGTGGTATTCCCATGTATTCTCTCCAGCATGGCGGCTTCGGGGCAGCCAGACTTCTTGTGTGGTAACTTGGGGTTTCAGAGGTACATTCTTGAGAGAGAGCCACCTGGAAGCTCTATCACCTTTTCTCAGTGAGCCTTATAAGTCATGTAGTGCCCCTTCCACTGAATCTTGTGAGTCGAGGCAGCCGCAAAGGCCCACCCAGTTTCAAGGCGGGTGACATATACTCTCCCTTTCATTGGGGTAGTGTCAGGTTCTGGAAGAGCATGGAGGTTGGGAAATTTGTGGCAACCATCTTTGGGAAATAGAATTTACTGAAGGGCTCTCTGTAGCATTGCTACTTAACTTAACCCCTTAGATAACTTAACCCCTTAGATATCAGTGTTCTCACTCATGAAATGTAAATGTGTTAGCGGCTACTACAGAAATGCTACAGACCATCCCAAAACACAGTGGTGTACACCAATAAGAATTTATTTGTTGAACATGTGTTCCTGGATATCTGGGGTTCAGCTAATCTAGGCTGGTCTCCAAGCTGCTTGTTGGGTTCAGATCTGCAGCATGTGTCTTTCAGCCATCTTAGACCAGCAGCTCCCTGAGGCATACTGTTCTTATGGCTAAAGGGAGGAACTCAAGGGACAAGTGAAACAGCACAAATACATTTAAAGCTTCTTTTCCTGTCAAATCAGCTAACATCTCATTGACTGTTGAAGCAAGTCATGTATCCAAGCTCAGCATCGGTAGGGTAGGGGAGTATCTTCTTGGTCCACAGGGAAGGTGTGAATATTTGCCGAATGGTGGTCTAATCTATCATATAAATTCTTCCTCTTGTTTTTGACTCTTGACTCTTAGTACTGAGAGGTTTACTTAGAATAGAGGGACACACAAATTAAGCCCAATACAGAGTAGGACCAGATTTGGGGGGGACCTTGATTTGGGGGGTTCAGCAGTTTGTATTTGAGCCTCTGAGTAATAGTGAGCCATCATAAGAACTTGAGTAGGGGAGTAACAGAGTATTCGTTTGTTTGTTTGAAGTCATCCTTCAAGATTAAGGTAGTCTTTGCCAGTGAAGATTCTTAATGTAAAACCCTCAACCTCTTATTTTGTGCCACTTGTGTGGGTGACACAGTACTGAGTGCAGGAGTGAGATGGTTCTTAAAGAGAAATTTTGGTTTTGGTCCTAAGAAGCGTAGAAGGAAGAAGAGAAACGATAGAGACTTCTATTCCTGCAAATCTGGAATTTATAGGATTCATCTGTCATTATGCTGAATGACCTGTTTGAACACTCGTGATAACACAGTGACCATAATCTTGGACCCTCCGACAGACAGATTGGCATTTAAACAAAATTCCTCAAATGTTTTTATTGACTTGGCAAACCTAGGCCGGCATTAGGCATTTCCCTTCTTTATCTGAAATTTCAGGCACCATTAATACTTTTATTTGTTGCTTTAGGACTCAGTTTTGTTTTTTTTTTCCCGGAGAATTACGTTTTATTTGACGGACTTGAAGAGGACTTAAGCCTGGAAGACAACCTCTCAGATGACTCTGAGGGACTGCTCTGAAGAGGTCAGGGAGGAGCCAGGATATATAGGAGTTTTTGCAAACCACGTAGTAGGAACATCAAAAGATTATTGTTAACTAAAGAAAAGCAGGGACTTCCCTGGTGAGGACTTAGTTTTATTGAGGGCATTTTTTCCAGTTTTGAAACTGGACAGGATTCTCAGTCGTGTTGCTTTCTTCCACCCTTAAATCACTGCCTATTTGGCGGTTTTAAGGAATTTTGTTTCATGTTTGGGCAGTTAGGTATAGAGCAGGAGCCTTCTTTAGAGTATTCCCAATTGTTTATACTGTTGCTTTTCTCCTTGAAATAATGCCAGTGTTTTTCTCCCAAATACTCCATCTCCCCATTCCAACTTTTACTTAAGTGTGAGCGCTCATCTGCGTGTGAGGTGCAGTGGAAGAGCCCTTTTCAGCCTTCACATCGGTGACCCACGTGGACTGTGTGATTCAGTGGTGACTGTCATGCTGACAGAAGTAACGGAGGGGACTTGAGAGACATCAGACTTACATATGCTGTTGTTTCATTTGTTAAATTAATAAGGGGAAAATGTCTTTATCTAGAACTGTTACAGTACACTTTAATCATAAAGCTCAGCAGCCAGAATTTATAGAAGCCCCGTGTGTTTTTCCTTGTTGTTATTTATGCCCTTTTCTTAGATTTTGTTTCTTTCTTTTTATTCCTCTTGTAAAGTTGGTGTCTCCTTCCTTGGTACAGGGTGACTAAGGAAGTGGATGCTACATCTAAAGAAGCCAAATCCTTCTTCAAGCAAAATGAGAAAGAAAAACCCCAGGCTAATGTCCCTTCAGCTCTGCCATCACTTCCTGCCGGATCAGGGTGAGTAGTCTAGTCTCAGGTCCAGGTGTACCTGGCACGTTGGAGAAGCTGTTTTCAGTACAAGGACACCCTTTACCTGTAGCTCTCGTGACTCCTTTCCTGAGAGAAGGAATTCTGCTGCTGTTGTGCCTTTGCTGAAATATTTGCCAAAACGGGGGAGGCAGAGGAAAATTAGCCACAGGCTTCTTGTTTGATTCTGAAAAAAGTCCTGATATACAGTGTTGGCCACAGAGGTGAACACATAGTAGACTTTACATTTAAAAAATAATTTTTTTAAAAGCATGACATTTATTTATTTATTTTTGGTTGCGTTGGGTCTTTGTTGCTGCGCACAGGCTTTCTCTAGTTGCGGCGAGCGGGGGCTGCTCTTCGTTGCGGTGCTCGGGGCTTCTCATCGCTGTGGCTTCTCTTGTTGCGGAGCATGGGCTCTAGGCACCCGGGCTTCAGTAGTTATGGCACATGGGCTCTGTAGTTGTGGCTCGCGGGCTCTAGAGCTCAGGCTCAGTAGTTGTGGTGCATGGGCTTAGTTGCTCTGCAGCATGTGGGATCCTCCCAGACCAGGGCTTGAACCCGTGTCCCCTGCTTTGGCAGGCGGATTCTTAACCACTGTGCCACCAGGGAAGTCCCTAAAAAATAATTTTTGAATGAAAATATCAGCAGATCATCAGAACTTGTAATAAAGATTTGGGTTGAGTACTTGCTTCCACTCCCAAAGACCTCATAGGAACAGAAAAAGGTCAAAGCTGACTTGCAAATAATTTTGTTAACACATCATCAAGAACTTAATAGTTTTTCTCCCTTTATATTTTCCATACTACATGGGTTATTTTTAGCTGAAGACTAGAATTGTTTCTTTGGAGGAAATAAAAATTCCCTTCTTCTTAACCTGTATGTAAGATGGAAAGCATCACAGTTAGTATGAGGAACCAGGGCACTAGCCTACAGAGAAGTGAACATGGACCACACCCATTGTAACACTGATCACCTGCTGATTCCTGAGGGGGAGCTCTCTGTCCTTGAGGTGTTTGGGGTAGAACAAGTCATCTATAGGGGCTTCGCTGATCCTTAAGTCAGTTTGTTGCTTCATCCTTTCCTCCCAAAACAGTGAAGTTTTGTTTTGTGTTTTTACATTAAAAAAAAAAAAAAGTCATTGGTTTTCCTGTCAGGTTACGAGCTTTTATAGGACAGGCCTTTCTCATCTTTGCAGCCCTGGCTCCAAACGACACTGTGTTACACTGGTGTGCATTTACCCAAAAGCAAACCCTGAGACAAAGGTTTGAATGCAAGTCTTTAGTGTGGGAGGTGATTCCAGGAAGCCTGAGCAGGGAAGTGAAAAGGTGTGGGAAGGTAGCCAGTGCAGGGTGTATTTTCCAGCCGCTGCTGGTGGTGGCTGCTAATCAGTCCTGCTGGTGGACTTGGCAAGGGCAAGGGCAAGGAGGCTGGGATATTTATCCTCCAACTCCCATCTGTGCTGGCTCAGCTGCTTCCACGGCGCTCAGGCCATGAGCTGCAGGTGTTTGCAGTGACGCTGCTCTCAGGGTGTCATGGCAGTGAGTGCAGGGACGTGTGGATGGCCTGTGTCCACATCTGCTCCATACTTTTTTTCTGCTTCTTAATCCATGCATTTCTCTCCCACTGGAGCAACTAGGTGGCAGAAGTCATGTAGTAGTTACACAGGAACCTGAGAAGGAAAAGGTTTTGAGTGCTTGCTACCACCGTGGAAATTAGGTAAACACCGAGGAAGGCATCTGTGAGAGGAACAGAGTAATGTGAACAGAGTTCTCCAGACTGACCCTCTTAATACTCTAGGCCAGTACGTTTCAAGCTGTGGTTTGCAATCATCATTTAAGAGAAATGAAATAGAATACATGTCATAGTACATCATGTGGTAAGAATAAATATTGTTTTCACAAAATTTTTATTTCAGTGTGTGTTTTGTTTGTTTGTTTTCGGTTGTGCCCGCGGCTTGCAACATCTTAGTTCCCTGACCAGGGATCGAACCCGGGCCCCCAGCAGTGAAAGCACCGAGTCCTAACCACTGGACTGCCAGGGAATTCCCTATTTCAGTTATAAAAGTGCTTGTACAGGGTGATGAAATAAACTATATTTTTTATGAGGTCTGAGATAAAAAATATGAGGCTCTTGGCTGAAGGAACATGCTTTTAGCCTTCTAATCATATTGTTTGAAAGGGATTTTCTTCATACCAATGACTTTCAAACTTTATTGACTGCAACTCACAATAAGGAATACATTTTACATCATGACTTAAAATATAGGTATGTTAAAAAGTGAAATAAAAATTTGGTGAAATTATGTTTACCTTTACTATGTATGGTGAACTCTTCTCTTTTATTTCCATTATTATGTAATTATTATGTGTAGTATGTGTCATTTAAAAAAATGTTATGACCCCTTGAATTGATTTCACAGTCTGTTACAACCTGAATTTGACAAATACTGCTCTAGATTACTTACAGAAGTAGCCTTCTGCAGGCTTGTCTTTGGGTTACCAGGCTTGTATCTGGTATTATTAAACAGTGTCTCTTGGCATTTATTGGAAGTGTTACTGTAAATTAAGTACTAGATTAAGTACTAGATAGAAATAAAGGCAGAGTTTCTTCTGCCTTAGGTTTCTAGCATAGTTAGTTTCAACTAGCATAATTTTTACTTCTAGCTTCCTTGGGTGTTTCTTTTTTTTCTTTTTCCTTTTTTTTTTTTTTTTTTTTTTTTGCAGTACGCGGGCCTCTCACTGTTGTGGCCTCTCCCGTTGCGGAGCACAGGCTCCGGACGCGCAGGCCCAGCTGCCATGGCTCACGGGCCCAGCCGGTCCGCGGCACGTGGGATCCTCCCGGACCGGGGCACGAACCCGCGTCCCCTGCATCGGCAGGCGGACTCTCAACCACTGCGCCACCAGGGAAGCCCCTTGGGTGTTTCTTAAAATAATCCCTATTAATGCTTAGAGATTCTACTTGGAAACAATGTGTTTCAGAAAACACTGTTACCGTAGTTATGAAGATAACCAGAGGAGGGAGAAGTGGTAGCTTGGCAAGGTCACCTTGTTTAAGTCACTAAGTCACTCATGGAAATCTCACTGTATTCTGTATTCATGCCTTCTTTTCTTAGAAAGAGCTAATAGCCTTTAGAAGATAAGAAATCTGCTATGATGATATCTGTATTAGGAGAAACCAGCAGGAAACAGATGGCATCCTCAAATTAGGATACCTTGAGGAGAGTTTAATATCTCACAAAATAATGAAAAACCACAGGGAGAGGGACAGTATGGTATCTCTGGGCCTAGTAATAATGCGGCTCCATCACCAACCCTAGGCCCGAAGGGGCAAGACAGGGAGCAGTTTATGGCAGTGAAGATAGGGAGGGCCTCCTGTCAGGAGCTGAGAACTTCACTTGAGTGATGGGCCATCTAGGGGGAAGCCAGGGGAATAAATATCCAAATATTCCATTCCTCCTTCCATCCCATCTCTTGCTAGGGCACTCCATTGGCCATTGAGGCTTATGAAAGAAAAAAAATTATTCTGGTACTTGTTAAAATGGTAAGGAAGACTTATTCAGGATTATTGCAGTAGTTGTTAATGACTATCACAATGGGGGGAAAGGTCAGACTTAACTTTGAATACAGCAAAGACAGCTGGGGATTTATAGCTAGGGAACAGAATTGAGGGTGAGAGGATGATCAGTGGATGGAACAGTGCTAAGGGGAGACACGAGAAGTAGGGAGATTCTTTTTTTTTTTTTTTTTTTTTTTTTTAGCAGTACGCGGGCCTCTCCCGTTGCGGAGCACAGGCTCCGGACTTGCAGGCTCAGCGGCCATGGCTCACAGGCCCAGCCACTCCGCGGCATGTGGGATCCTCCCGGACCGGGGCACGAACCCGTGTCCCCTGCATCGGCAGGCAGACTCTCAGCCACTGCGCCACCAGAGATTCTTGCTGAACTGACCTAACAGGGTTCTTGCTGAAGGCAGGCCAAGGACTTATACATCAGAGGTGGCAAATGAAGAACTTGATCATATGTTGAGAGTGATCAGATATGAGTGGGCAGTTCTGTTTAAACTGATTTAGCAGGATTCTTACTGAAACTGAGCTATGCAAGCCCATCAAGGATGGGGCCAAGATTGAGGCTTAGGCGAGAAGAGGTCTCAAAGGAGCCTGACTAAGGTTGGATAAAGAAGAGAGTCTTTTGTCCGTACAGGACAGCATCTGGGGCAGAGAGAGCAGCGTGGAGGACATAGAGGGAATCTAGAGGGGTCAACCAATGACATACCTTTTAGTAGATTAATGAACTACTGATTCCTTTATAAAGGGGTGAAGTGAAATTTGAGCAAAATCAGTTTCTTTGAAAGCTATAATGGAACATAACAGATTACAAGGATATGTCTGCCTCAGTAAAAAAGTCCTCACAGTTTGTACATGCAAATGGGGACACATTTAGTTGTGATACATGTACCTTGAATTTCTGAATAAATCCAGAAGATGACCTTCAAGGTTGGCATGATCGTTTTTCTGAAATTCATCTCAAAAAGCTTCCACAGTTGTAGTTGTGCTTGGGAAAAGACAGGCTCAAGAGGAATTCATTTGATCTGGGGTGTCTAAGTGCACACATTTTATCAGTGCAGACATTAGTATGTGCTGCAGGCTGCACATGCGTGGTATGCAAAGTTTTCAGGGGAAGAATCTACAGGAAATATCTAACTTATTAAAAGAAAATTATTTTAATGCAGTAAAATATTGTTTCCACAGACTTTTTTCATTTTCATTTTTGGAGTTGCTTCAGTTTATAGAAATTGCTCAGCAGAAACACTTTGTTTATTTTTCTTCTCTCTAAACAGATTTAAGCAATACAGGAAAACCAGAGCAGGAGAGTAAAACATCCTGTCCCATGTCCTTTGCTAGCAAGTAAGAATCACAGGAGGGCTTCCCTGGTGGCGCAGTTGTTGAGAGTCCGCCTGCCGATGCAGGGGACACGGTTCGTGCCCCGGTCTGGGAAGACCCCACATGCCACGGAGTGGCTAGGCCCATGATCCATGGCCACTGAGCCTGCGCGTCCGGAGCCTGTGCTCCACAACGGGAGAGGCCACAACAGTGAGAGGCCCGCGTACCACAAAAAAAAAAAAAAAAAAAAGAATCACAGGAGCAAATGTTTGTAACTGACAGTGCATTTCCTCCACATGTTTAAAATAGCACACTGCTTTGGCTATAAAAAGCCAAAGTTTATGCTTTGGGGATGGAGTAAGCAAAACACCCAATTTCATTGGCGGCCGGAGTCAGAAATGCCAGGAAACTACGATTGGTAGAAAAAAGCACTGTGCTCAGCATAATGTGTCTGAATTCCTGTAGTTCTGTTAGTCTAAGCTCTCGATCCACTTCTCACCCTCCACTCCCCTCCAGCCCTTGCTACCAATACTGTTGGCCACTTGAATCCAGCTTCTACCAGTGTTTGTGGGGGTCTGGCTGGTACATTTACTGCTTGCCTTCAACCCAACATTTATTACTTACTTTATTCCAACAGTGGGTGGCTGTTAGTTCCATTCAAGTTTATAATCCTACCCATAAGCGTTAACTTGTTTAATGAAGGGCTTACTATTTAGTTGCCTCCTTATAGATTGAGAGTGACCTAAAGCAATAAAACCTAAGGGTGAAAAACATCATTTTCCCGTGTAATTTTGTCTTGTCTTCTCGGTCTATTGAGCAAAAAAAAAAGAGGCTTTATTGTTGAGTCTCAGACAACATCTTGGGTGGTGTCAGTTTAGCAATGTTTGCCCCAAAGATAGAAGAGATAGAATTCCTTACAGTGTCACACTGAAGGTAGAAGACCTGTTGGTACTCAGTGTATTTGAGCAGTCGGTCCCCAGGACCTTTAATTTGTACAACAGAGTCTTGCTGTCTGAGCAGTTGATCTGATGTCTCCCAAGCTCCTCGGACATGAGTTAATATGACTTTGTTGGCTTTTGAGTTTCAATATATAGTCTTTTTTATACAGAGATCATTGAGCATTTCACTTGAAGTAACAAAAACCAGGGCTTCCCTGGCAGCACAATGGTTAAGAATCTGCCTGCTAATGCAGGGGACGCGGGTTCGAGTCCTGGGCTGGGAAGATCCCACATGCTGCAGAGCAGCTAAGCCCGTGTGCCACAACTACTGAGCCTGTGCTCTAGAGCCCGCGAGCCATAACTACTGAAGCCCACATGCCTAGGGCCCGTGCTCCGCAACAAGAGGAGCCACCGCAATGAGAAGCCCACGTACCGCAACGAAGAGTAGCCCCCGCTCACCGCAACTAGAGAAAGCCCACACACAGCAATGAAGACCCAAGGCAGCCAAAAATAACTAAATAAATTGATTTAAAAAATAATAATAAAAACACTGACGAGTATTGCATACACAGCAGCCCTTTAAAAAAAAAAAGTAACAAAAACCGATATAGCCACAGTACTGGGTGGAAATGTTTCTTTTGTTTGTTTGTTTGTTTTTTGGGTTCGTGGGCCTCTCACTGTTGTGGCCTCTCCCATTGCGGAGGACAGGCTCTGGACGCGCAGGCTCAGCGGCCATAGCTCACGGACCCAGCCGTCATAATTAATGTTAGAAGTAAGGAGAGGGAGTTAAGCCTTTTGATTTGTTCCCACAGCCAGCTCTAAGTTTTCTACTTTAGTGAGATTTCCTGTTTGATGATAATTTGGGGTTTTAGTTTAGTTGACTCAGGGCTGGCCCTGTCCTTATTTTGTTACTGTTTGTAAGTAGATGTTCATGAGTCTCATTAACTTTTTTTTTTTTAAGAGATACACTTATTTATTTATTTTTTGGCTGCATTGGGTTGGGTCTTCATTGCTGTGCATGGGCTTTTTCCCTAGTTGTGGCGAACGGGGGCTACTCTTCATTGCAGAGCACAGGCTCTAGGTGCACGGGCTCGGTAGTTGTGGCTCACGGGCTTTAGAGCGCTGGCTCAGTAGCTGTGGCGCATGGGCTTAGTTGCTCTGCGGCATGTGGGATCTTCCCGGACCAGGGCTCGAACCCGTGTCCCCTGCATTGGCAGGCGGATTCTTAACCACTGCGCCACCAGGGAAGTCCTCCTCCTTAACTTTTGAATTTAACTTTGTTACTCTTAGCGAATGTGGTGCTGCCAGTAGGAGGTGTTCAGAAACGTGTGGTGAGATATTTTGGTGTCACATGACTTGAGACCATTGGTACTTAGTGGGTGGGTTTCAGGGATACTAAATATCCTGCAGTGCTTAGGACAGTTTGTACAGAGAATTTGCTTTTCCAGAATGCTAGCTTTGTGACATGCTGTTTTAAGGGAGCTGGGGTCCTTCAGTTTCCAGTTTGAGACTCTGCTCCAGGTTAGACATTCACAAACTGGAAGTTGATGGATCAGATCTGTCCTTGGATGTTTTTATTCAGTCAGTATTTAAAAATCAGGAGAGTTGGCATAAACTCTGGATTACTGGTTTTTCTTCAGAAATGAGAAGTTGTGCCACTGCCCTTCCTCTTTCCTTAGAGCATTAAGGAGCTGGAGCAGAGTAGATGGGTTGTGCCTGTTCCTGTCCCTGCTCCTCATTTATGCTACCCACTTGCTTCCTGTAGCCAGGTGTTTCTCACATGCTAGAATGCCATGTTTCCCTCTAATGACCAGGTTAATTTCCTTTTGGAACCAGTTTGTTCTCTAGATTAAGTATGACATACTATCTTCTCATGCTGTAGGTTAAATGTTTCTATATCCGTTTTAAAAGAATAGTTTCTGTTTATTGACAGTTTGCCAAATTTAAGGCACAGTGCTAAGTGTTTTACATGTATTATTTCATTCATTCCACATAAACATTTCAAGAGGTAGGTGCTAACTTTGTGCCCATTTCACAGATCAGGAAACTGAGGCTCAGGGAGGGGCCCTTAATTTGTTAGAATTGTATAGCTGATGGATGGTGGAGCCTGGATTCCAGTCCAGTTCTCTTTGAGACCAAAGTCTGGGCTCTCAGCCCCTGCGCCTTACAACCACTCTTTCTTACCCTCCTAATTGGCCTTTTTTGTTAAAACTATCTCTTCAGCTTTATAACCTATGAAGGACTGTTTGAAAGCTATTTTGTGTTTTGTTATTTTTGAAGGAAGTGAGATGACTATTTACTCCCATTTCCTTTGTAAGCCTTTTCCTCATTAACCATGGCTAGTCTGGGTTTCCTGTACTTTCTTTTTTTTTTCCTTTTTTTTTTTTTTTTTTTTGTGGTACGCAGGCCTCTCACTGCTGTGGCCTCTCTGGTTGCGGAGCACAGGCTCCGGACACGCAGGCTCAGTGGCCATGGCTCACGGGCCCAGCTGCTCCGCAGCATGTGGGATCTTCCCGGACTGGGGCACAAACCCGTGTCCCCTGCATCGGTAGGCGGACTCTCAACCACTGCGCCACCAGGGAAGCCCTCCTGTACTATATTTTAATCTCATCCTTATCTCATGAAATTGAAGGAGCTAGCACATTTAAAAATTTTTTTTTACTTTTTAAGAAATTAATTTATTCGAGTTGAGATAGTTTTGAAATATAAAAATTGGTTGTGTTTTGAAAAGGTATAATTCTTGTAGACATTCTGTGGTTAAAAATTTTTAAAATGCTTTTTAAAAATGGTCGTCTATGTTTTGCACTTGAGATTTGTGAAAAATAAAGTTTCTGTGGGAAGGTGACCTCTGGTTTCCTGATCATGGGAGGGAGGTGCTTGTCTGGCGCTTGGCAGCTCGGGACTAGGTTCCTGGGCCACCTGCCCGCCCCAGGTTGGGGGAAGGGGACCTCGTCTCCCACCTGTCCAGGTGCTGAGAGCGGACTCCCACCGAGCTGGGTGGCACCTGAATAGACGCGTCTCACTTGTCATTCTGATTGAAAGCACAGCAGAAGCACCAGGATGCTCCCTCCTCATTTGTGAAGGTCATAACTGAATCCTCCTTTGGCGCCCACCAGGGAACAGATAGCAACGGGCAGCTCTTCCAAGCTCAAACTTGGGTACTTCTGTCTGCCGCAGCAAGTCGGGGAAGCCCAGGGACTCTTAAGAGCAGAGTAAAATTACTGGCATCCTCCCTGTAGCCCTGCCCTCCACCAGTCTGGATAATTAAGGCTGAATGGCTAAATTGTATTTCATTTTTCCAGAATAACTGTATATGTAGCTGTGAGAAAATGAGGCTCAGATTTAAACTCCTTAATAACTTGTCCCAGAATGACTAACAGGGAGCCTTAAATAAATGTTGATTTGTGAAGAAGGTTAAAAAAGTAGCAAAGTCCAAAAATAGCACATTTTAAAAATGAGTTCGAGGTGTGTTTGTACTTTGATAATCTGCCAGCAGTCAACAGTGAAGCTGTGGACAACATGTGATACTGGGGAGTAATGGCTGTTACCATTTCTATCTGGTAATGGAGTCTTTTTTTTTTTAAGCCCTCTTTTTTTTTTTTTTAACATCTTTATTGGAGTATGGTAATGGACTCTTACTGAGGTCTGAATTCTACGTTGTAGAAAGCTTATGTGAGGGTGTTGCCAGGGGACTCAAATAGGAAATATCCTTGCCCAGCTTGTTTTAAGGTCATTTCTTCTAGCAGCCATTTGTTCCAGAATAGGACTAGCTAGAAATAGCTTTTAAGAGGAAATGATTGATTCTGGCAGCCTCAGTGGTACTGCTGTTACTTTACTTATCAGCTCCAGAATGATGCTGTGTGTTGGGGCAAGAAAACCCTGTACTGACTTTCACCTTCATGTTCTTCAATGGATGCTTATACTCTGCCTCATTTGGTTTTAACTTATTCTTTTTATTTTTTTACTTTTGGCTGTGTTGGTCTTCGTTGCTGTGTGCGGGCTTTCTCTAGTTGCGGCCAGCGGGGGCTACTTTTTGTTGCGGTGCGCAGGCTTCTCATTGCAGTGGCTTCTCTTGTTGCAGAGCATAGGCTCTAGGCACGTGGGCTTCAGTAGTTGGGGCACATGGGCTCAGTAGTTGTGGCTCGTGGGCTCTAGAGCACAGGCTCTGTAGTTACGGTGCATGAGCTTAGTTGCTCCGCGGCATGTGGGATCTTCCTGGACCAGGGCTCGAACCCATGTCCCCTGCATTGGCAGGCAGATTCTTAACCACTGCGCCACCAGGGAAGTCCCTTAAATTATTCTTCAATTGTTTTTTTTTTTTTTTCCTCGGTATGCAGGCCTCTCACTGTTGTGGCCTCTCCTGTTGTGGAGCACAGGCTCCGGACATGCAGGCTTAGCGGCCATGGCTTACGGGCCCAGCCGCCCTGCAGCATGTGGGATCTTCCCGGACCAGGGCACGAACCTGCGTCCCCTGCATCAGCAGGCGGACTCTCAACCACTGCGCCACCAGGGAAGCCCTCAATTGTTTTTTAAGTATACCTCTACAGGTGTTGCAGGTACAGAGTAAGTGGATTTGAAATTGAAATTAAATAATTCTTTAAAGATTTCCCCATGAATACTTGGAATATTTTGAATTTATTAAAGGTAATCTCATCTCATTTATTCTTTTTTAAAAAATTAATTATTTTTGGCTGTGTTGGGTCTTTGTTGCTGTACGGGGGCTTCCTCTAGTTGCAGCGAGTGGGGGCTACTCTTCGTTGCAGTGCACAGGCTTCTCACTGTGGTGGCTTCTCTTGTTGCGGAGCACGGGCTCTAGGTGCACAGGCTTCAGTAGTTGTGGCTGGCGGGCTCAGTAGTTGCGGTGCACGGGCTTTGCTCCGCCGCATGTGGGCTCTTCCCAGACCAGGGCTTGAACCCGTGTCCCCTGCATTGTCAATCGGATTCTTTTTTTTTTTTTTGCGGTACGTGGGCCTCTCACTGCTGTGGCCTCTGCCGTTGCGGAACACAGGCTACGGACGCGCAGGCTCAGCGGCCATGGCTCACGGGCCTAGCCACTCGGCGGCACGTGGGATCTTCCCGGACTGGGGCATGAACCCGTGTCCCCTGCATTGGCAGCAGACTCTCAACCACTGCGCCACCCCTCATTCACATTCTTGATTTGAAGAGATTGTTCCAGGCCGAGCTAGAAAGTGAAAGAATTATGAATGGAGAGATTAGTGATTATTCCCCGCCCCCCCCCCCCGCTTTTTTTGGAGACTCTTTGACATTTGGATCAAGCAATGTAAGCGTCTAAATGAGATCCCAAACATAGAAGAGCTTTCAAAGTAAGAACATTTTTCATTTGCAGTCACCAGGATGGGATTGAATACCTACAGCAAATACTATGAATCTAGGAAATGTCCCTTTTGGTTTTCAGTGTTGCCCAGAGTTGAACAAATTCTAGTCTTTTTAGAAAATCCTATGAGGAGTTGAACTTTATTACACAGAGCAGCCTTCTTTTTTCCTTTGCCCTTACCCCTGAGTTAAAGTGCCAACAAGTTTCAACAATCTATGAGTTTAAGAGCCAGGTGCCTGTATGTGTTATAAAATTTTAAACTTTTATTTTGCTATATTCCTATACCCTTGGTTGTGCCAACTTTTTCTCGGTGTGAAATAGGTGTCAGGAAAGTACTTTGGGTGCTTCTTGGTAGTGTAGGGAAGAATGGAAAGAATAGGTAGCTGAAGCTATGACTTTCATAAAGTTTACTCAGTACGATAATAGGAAATTGATTTGGAAATAAGGATATGGAGACATTCATTTAAGGAGAAGATTGTGATGCTCTAGAAATGAAGTGGAAATATTTTGGTTATAACATGAATTTATTGATTTACTTTGAGTGCTTTAGCTTCTTTTAGTGTACACTAGAGGGCAGAGTCCCCCTGAAAAGATAGCTTGTCTTTGGCAAGATCCCAGGAACACGAAGCGTCCCTAAGATTTGGTATATAAGTGCTATACATTTTTCTCTAATTAGATTATTCTCTTGGTATGAGGTTTCTATGTGTTATACAATTTCTACATCTTTCTTTTATTAGAATTTGTTTTGTTTTAAATTTTACCATTGTGCTTAGAAAGTGGAAGATGATTTTTCTTCTCTCATTTTTTTCCTTGAGATCTAAAAGCTTTTACCATTGTTGTTTGAATTACAAATAAGAAAGTAAAAAATGACCTATAGTCCTACCACTTAAATTTTTTTCAGGAAGAAGGAAGTGAAATTTCCTTGTTACCTGCCTGTTCTTTCATTCCCAGCCCCAGAGGCTAATAATTTCAGCTGGTTATCAGTTATGTTCCAGTCCTTCCCTCACTATGCTAGTATATTGTAATCATATAACATTAAAACAAAAATGGACTCACTCTTCTCCATTAATCTGCAACGTGTATTTTTGCTTAAACAGTCTATCTTGGGCATCTTTCCAGGTCCAGTATAAACATCTACATTTTTTTATGCCTGCATGATATTCTGTTGTGTGAATATTCTATAATTTGAATAACCATTCCCTTATTGGTGAACATTTAGTTTTCCAAATTTTACAGTTATGAATAGTTCCATAATAATCCTTGCACATATATTTTTTTATGTTCTCATGCTGTTATTTCTGGAGGACAGATTCATAGAAGTGGGATTGCTGGCTCATCAAATGTGTGCACCTTAAATCATAATAAATGCTGCCAAATAGACAAGAAAAATTTGAAATCTCTCCAGTGTTACATGAGAGGGAGGGCCCATTTCCGCACGCCATTACTAGTATTCAGGGTTTCTCCACAATCATTATGTTAACTGAGTCTTCATAACCTGCTGGTTTGCATTGTGGCTTAAAATTTCCCCTCCTTTGAAAACCTTTACCAAAAACATTTTTTTTCAAGAATTAATCTAGTGCTACATTTTTGTGCATTTGGCAAATGTTAAAGAATTAATTAAGGTTTGGGTATCACCTATAGGTAGTCTCCATATTGTATCAAATCATGAAAGTTAATTAATTCTCAGTCATTTAAGAGTTCAGGTAAAAATCTGAGTTTTATAAACACACTGAGAGCAATCGTGAGCCAATTTAGAGACTGTATATTATAGATTCTTTAAAACGCTGTGTGTTATTTCTCTCTTTATGTCCATAGTGTTGGAAGTTACTATCCCCCAATTTTTAAATTAAATTAAATTAAATTTAATTTTTTTTTCGCGGTACGCGGGCCTCTCACTGCTGCGGCCTCTCCTGTCGCGGAGCACAGGCTCCGAACACGCAGGCCCAGCGGCCACGGCTCATGGGCCCAGCCGCTCCGCGGCATGTGGGATCCTCCTGGACCGGGGCACGAACCCACGTCCCCTGCATCGGCAGGCAGACTCCCAACCACTGTGCCACCAGGGAAGCCCTATTTTTTAAACATCTTGATTGGAGTATAACTGCTTTACAATTGTGTGTTAGTTTCTGCCTTATAACGAAGTGAATCAGCTATACATATACATATATCCCCATATCCGAAATGTTTTAATGTCAGTAAAACATGTCATTTGTCCTAAGTATAGCAGTCAGTGATTCTTATGTTCTGATCACGTTTTTTTGTGTTTTTTTTTTAACGTCTTTATTGGAGTATAATTGCTTTACAATGGTGTGTTAGTTTCTGCTTTATAAGAAAGTGAATCAGTTATACGTATACATGTTTTCCCATATCTCTTCCCTCTTGCGTCTCCCTCCCTCCCACCCTCCCTCTCCCACCCCTCTAGGTGGTCACAAACCACCTAGCTGATCTCCCTGTGCTATGCGGCTACTTCCCACTAGCTATCTGTTTTACGTTTGGTAGTGTATATATGTCCATGACACTCTCTCACTCACTTTGTCACAGCTTCCCCCTCCCTATATCCTCAAGTCCATGCTCTAGTAGGTCTGTGTCTTTATTCCTGCCTTACCCCTAGGTTCTTCATGACTTTTTTTTCTTAGATTCCATATATATGTGTTAGCATACGGTATTTGTTTTTCTCTTTCTGATTCACTTCACTATGTATGACAGACTCTAGGTCCATCCACCTCACTACAAATAACTCAATTTCGTTTCTTTTTATGGCTGAGTAATATTCCATTGTATATATGTGCCACATCTTCTTTATCCATTCATCTGTTGATGGACACTTAGGTTGCTTCCATGTCCTGGCTATTGTAAATAGAGCTGCAGTGAACATTTTGGTACATGACTCTTTTTGCATTATGGTTTTCTCAGGGTATATGCCCAGTAGTGGGATTGCTGGGTCGTATGGTAGTTCTATTTTTAGTTTATTAAGGAACCTCCATACTGTTCCCCATAGTGGCTGTATCAATTTACATTCTCACCAACAGTGCAGGAGGGTTCCCTTTTTGCCACACCCTCTCCAGCATTTATTGTTTCTAGATTTTTTGATGATGGCCATTCTGACTGGTGTGAGATGATACCTCATTGTAGTTTTTTTTTTTTTTTTTTGCGGTATGCGGGCCTCTCACTGTTGTGGTTTCTCCTGTTGTGGAGCACAGGCTCCAGACGCGCAGGCTCAGCAGCCATGGCTCACGGGCGCAGCTGCTCCGTGGCATGTGGGATCTTCCTGGACTGGGGCACAAACCCGTGTCCACTGCATCGGCAGGTGGACTCTCAACCACTGGGCCACCAGGGAAGCCCTCATTGTAGTTTTGATTTGCATTTCTCTAATGATTAATGATGTTGAGCATTCTTTCATGTGTTTGTTGGCAATCTGTATATCTTCTTTGGAGAAATGTCTATTTAGGTCTTCTGCCCATCTTTGGATTGGGTTGTTTGTTTTTTTGTTATTGAGCTGCATGAGCTGCTTATAAATTTTGGAGATTAATCCTTTGTCAGTTGCTTCATTTGCAAATATTTTCTCCCATTCTGAGGGTTGTCTTTTGGTCTTGTTTATGGTTTCCTTTGCTGTGCAAAAGCTTTGAAGTTTCATTAGGTCCCATTTGTTTATTTTTGGTTTTATTTCCATTTCTCTAGGAGGTGGGTCAAAAAGGATCTTGCTGTGATTTATGTCATAGAGTGTTCTGCCTATGTTTTCCTCTAAGAGTTTGATAGTGTCTGGTCTTACATTTAGGTCTTTAATCCATTTTGAGTTTATTTTTGCATATGGTGTTAGGGAGTGTTCTAATTTCATACTTTTACATGTACCTGTCCAATTTTCCCAGCACCACTTATTGAAGAGGCTGTCTTTTCTCCACTGTATATTCTTGCCTCCTTTATCAAAGATAAGGTGACCATATGTTCGTGGGTTTATCTCTGAGCTTTCTATCCTGTTCCATTGATCTGTATTTCTGTTTTTGTGCCAGTACCATACTGTCTTGATTACTGTAGCTTTGTAGTATAGTCTGAAGTCAGGGAGCCTGACTCCTACAGCTCATTTTTCATTCTCAAGATTGCTTTGGCTGTGCGGGGTCTTTTGTGTTTCCATACAAATTGTGAATTTTTTTGTTCTAGTTCTGTGAAAAATGCCAGTGGTAGTTTGATAGGGATTGCATTGAATCTGTAGATTGCTTTGGGTAGTAGAGTCATTTTCACAATGTTGATTCTTCCAATGCAAGAACATGGTATATCTCTCCATCTATTTGTATCATCTTTAATTTCTTTCATCACTGTCTTATAATTTTCTGCATACAGGTCTTTTGTCTCCTTAGGTAGGTTTATTCCTAGATATTTTATTCTTTTTGTTGCAATGGTAAATGGGAGTGTTTTCTTAATTTCACTTTCAGATTTTTCATCATTAGTGTATAAGAATGCCAGAGATTTCTGTGCCTTAATTTTGTATCCTGCTACTTTACCAAATTCATTGATTAGCTCTAGTAGTTTTCTGGTAGCATCTTTAGGGTTCTCTATGTATAGTATCATGTGATCTGCAAACAGTGACAGTTTTACTTCTTCTTTTCCGATTTGGATTCCTTTTGTTTCTTTTTCTTCTCTGATTGCTGTGGCTAAAACTTCCAAAACTATGTTGAATAAGAGTGGTGAGAGTGGGCAACCTTGTCTTCTTCCTAATCTTAGTGGAAATGGTTTCAGTTTTTCACCGTTGAGGATGATGTTGGCTGTGGTTTTGTCATACATGGCCTTTATTATGTTGAGGAAAGTTCCCTCTATGGCTACTTTCTGCAGGGTTTTTATCATAAATGGATGTTGAATTTTGTCAAAAGCTTTCTCTGCATCTATTGAGTTGATCATATGGTTTTTCTCCTTCAATTTGTTAATATGGTGTATCACGTTGATTGATTTGCATATATTGGAGAATCCTTGCATTCCAGAATAAACCCCACTTGATCATGGTGTATGACCCTTTTAATGTGCTGTTGAATTCTGTTTGCTAGTATTTTGTTGAGGATTTTTACATCTACGTTCATCAGTGATATTGGCCTGTAGTTTTCTTCTTTTGTGACATCTTTGTCTGATTTTGGTATCAGGGTGATGGTGGCCTCGTAGAATGAGTTTGGAAGTGTTCCTCCCTCTGCTATATTTTGGAAGAGTTTGAGAAGGATAGGTGTTAGCTCTTCTCTAAATGTTTGATAGAATTCGCCGGTGAAGCCATCTGGTCCTGGGCTTTTGTTTGTTGGAAGATTTTTAATCACAGTTTCAATTTCAGTGCTTGTGATTGGTCTGTTCATATTTTCTATTTCTTCCTGGTCTGATCACGTTTTGATACAGGCATCTTGCTGCTGTTTGGTGGAAGGTTATGATTATATAGAAAGATACATATTTGATAAATAATTTAATTTGGATTGGGGGATTTTTCTTACGGGAGAGGCTGAGAAGTTGTGTTCTGATTATTTTGGTCAGGGATTGAAAATCAGGCTGATGTGAGGTGCAGCACTTACTATATTCAGTTACTAGCTCTGGATTCTTGCCAAAATCCTGTTATCCAAAGAAACCTGTGATAAATTTCAGCTGAAATAATTTAAAATTTGTAACCTAGGCTAATATTTCTGTATCATTAAGAAAATGGAAGATTCTGAAAATCATTAATCTTTAGATACAGTAATTCTGGATGCTTATGACCATAAAAAGCGGTCACAACCTTTTGAATGTTAGACTTTAGTTGAATTTGCAATATTTACAATTAGTAGCTGCTTATTTAGAATGAGCAGGAAAAACCCACACTTTGCATTGGCTTTTGCTTTAAACCGGGATCATTTAGCCCCAGCTGCGTGCAGAATGGTGAACTATAGGGGGCAGGAACCAAAAGAGAAGAGTGTGACATAACTTATTTGGACCAGAAGTGAGAATTAGAAAGATCTAAGGGATCCCATGTACAAAACATTCTTGATCTTGGGCTCTTGTCTAGAGTAACTAGTTTCAAAGAAAAGATTTGAGGAAGTTCCCTTTAGAGCACAGTAACCACAAGCATCATGTCTGCTTCCCAGCCATGTTTCTGTATGTGCTGTGGGTTAACTAAATCCAAGTTTTTGATAGCCTTTCAGAAAGTTATTCTGATGTAGCTTACGTTGGACCTGTTTGGACCTCAATTTCTCGGTCTTGTTGTGGTGAAGCCAACTTTCCTATTGGGCTAACTTGGTGGATTAGCTATGTGTTTTATAGTATCATACAAGAATGAGCCAGGCAGAATTTCAGCATGAAGCCTTAGATTATGAAGTATCTGTCTTTATAAAACTGGAGTTATATATACATTTTTTTGTTTTTGTTTTTGTGGTACTCGGACCTCTCACTGCTGTGGCCTCTCCTGTTGCCGGAGCACAGGCTCCGGACACGCAGGCCCAGCGGCCATGGCTCACGGGCCCAGCCGCTCCGCGGCATGTGGGATCTTCCTGGACCGGGGCACGAACCCATGTCCCCTGCATCAGCAGGCAGACTCTCAACCACTGTGTCACCAGGGAAGCCCCCGGAGTTATATATTTTTAAAACTCCTTTGAAATAGGACTTTGGTTAGCACCATAATGAAAGCAAAGGATCTGTGCTTCCCAGATAGTAGGGAAAGTTCATGATAAAGGCTTGTATTTTCCTTACATTTTATCAATCCTTGGGGAAATTGATTAGCAATGGAAAATGGCACACAACTTCATTCTCCCAGTATGGTATGTCATCTAATTATGATACACTATCTCAGGACACCCCTTCCTGATAAGACTCTAAGCTACCTTTTCTGCATTTGTGTGGAGTTTTCTCAAGATTCACAGGCCTCTTCTCTTTATGCATTTAAATAATGTCATTCATCTACTCCAACAGCTTTAACCATCTCTTCTATGTTGGTGGTTCTCTGTCCTTTCAGAACTGCCTTTCTCCTGAGCTCCAGACCCTCACTGCATATTTCTCACTGCTTGCTGAAAGTTTATTCTGAATCCCCTTGACACCACAGTGGTCCAGCATTTAATTCATTTTCTCTTAACTTGTTCCATTTTACAGTGCTGGAGAAATGGAGTCTGTGTAGTTAAGTAGCTTGTCAGAGAGAGTACCTAAACTAAAGCTTCTTTGTATTCCAGTGTTCTTTTCTACTGGGTCACACTGCCTGTCTCTGGAGAAAAAATATACCACCACTATTTCCTGACTCACTCAGTCTCAACCTCAGTGCTGTCTTCTTCCCTTTCTTTTTCCTGCCCACCGCCCACCCCACCCCCACCCCTCTGCCCACTGCCCAGTCCTTGAAGTCCTTTTAATTCCACCTTCAAAATGTCTATAAATATTCATTTATATTCTTTCCCTCCCTCTCCTCCCCCTCTTCTCTCTATATTTCATCTTCATTCCCATTGCCTTTTTTCTGGGTCTTTCTGCAGATTCTCTCTCTGGTAATTGGAATATTTTCTAAAGTCTTTTGAAAAGCTTAGACTATTAGAATTGTTTCCTAAGTTTACTTAAAGGCAACAGTCCTTTTTCCTATATGCACCCGGAGTGCTGCTGCTGGGATAAGAGATTTGTGGCAGAAATTCAGTTTAGATCCTATCACTTGCTTAAAAATTTGATCCTTGTTACCTACTATTAAGTTCAAATGCTTTAGCCTAATATTAGTGAACAACATACTACTTTAGTTCCAGCCAACCACACTTTTTTCTGTTACTCTGTTTGGCAGCCAGAAAGAAGTCCTTCCCTTTGCCCCATATTTTCCTCCCTCAGCTTATTCAGATAACCCACTCCCACCCCCAGGTGCCCTCATCTCTCCCCATCTATGGGAATCCTGCCTACTTTTCAAGCCCAGCTCTGCCCTCCCACACTCTTTCCTGATACAGGTCCTCTCTCTCTACTGCTGTTCCACTAATGGCCCTTTAAATATTGGACCATGAAGTATAGTTATTTTATTCTTTCTTACTCATGCCTTAAGAAGCATAAAGCTCTTTTAAGATCTTTTCTTTGACTTTGGATTTCTGCAGTTTCAATACAATGTAGATGGTATGGATTTAGTTTTGTTTCTTAAATCTGAGGCTTCATGCCTTTTGAAAGTTCTGAAAATTTCTTAGGCATTATCTCTTTGAATATTGTCAGTTTGCATTTTATTATCTCCTTTTAGAACTCGTATATGTCAGATCTTTTCATTTAGTCCTCAGTATCACTTCACTTTTCTTTGGTATTTTTCATCTCACTATTTCTCTGAGTTGCCTTCTGGCTGTTTCCTGTGTTCTAGTTTTTTACTTTTTCTTCAGCTGTGTCTAATCTATTTTAACTTGTTCATTGAGTTTCATTTCAGTGACTACGTTTTTTATTTTTAGAATTTTTAGTTGATTTGTTTTCAAATCTGCCTGTTATTTTTTTCATGGTATCTCATTCATATGGTTTTGAGGTTTTCTTTTATATTCATAATCATTTTAAGTATACTTCCTTTATAGTGTCTGTCTGATGGTTCTTTTATTAGAAGTTCTTGGAGTTCTAAAGCTGTCTTTATTTCATTTGTTGTCTCTCTTATAGTGGATTATTTCCTTTTGTGTTTAGTATTCTTTACTCATCTTTAGTAAGGTTTTGTCTTGGAGTGATCTCATGGCCTAGTGAAGCTGTATTTCTCAAAAGTGGAGATGAATTCTCTACTAGATGCCCTGGCTTGGGCTAATATTTATGTTAAGTTTTTTTTGCTTTGAAGTTTCTAGAACACTCAGCTATTATAATTAAAGTAACTGTGAACCCCAACTCCATGTGATTGCAGGCCAAGGGTTCCAGTTCTCAGGGGATACTTTTTTCCCCCTTTTCCCTACTGCCCAAGCAGAGAGATGTTTTCTTGTCTGCTCCATGGGCTGTTAGGTGAATTTTTCCTAGTGTGTCCTTTCCCTGAGGATAAAGTAGCTTCTACTTTATTTGAGGTTTTGGTTCTAGTGTTCCACCTTTTATAAGTCCAAGACCAGTCCTGTTATCATGTGGATAACAAAACCCAGGGCGGAAGTTATTGAAACTTCTTCCCCACCCCATTCACCCCCTTGTAGCCACTATATCAACTTACATGCTACCACTGTGGTTTTCAGTTCCTTCTTTGATCCAGGCACCCTGGGGGTTTCCCTTTCTTTCTTGTGGGTTCAGCTATACATTTAAAATAATTTTTGGTATATTTTAATCTAGCATTTCTAGGTCTTTATCTGGAAAATGTTTAGGTTATATTAAACATTCATCTTGCCTGAACTGAAGTGAGTTCTTTAAGGGCAGATACCCTGTATTGCTCTTTTAAAAGTGTTTCCCTGCAACTAGTACCAAGTTGTTCATTACAAGTGGTGAATTTGAGTAACTCAAAGGAAATATTTCTGATCACTCTGAGCATAGGAAGAAATACCCAGTACTCTTTAAAAATACATTTGATGACTTATCTTTCATATCAGATATGAACTGATGCTTCTCCTAAAACCTGTTGATTTTCACCATTAAAATACTTTGTATCTTGGGGCTTCCCTGGTGGTGCAGTGGTTGAGAGTCCGCCTGCCGATGCAGGGGACACGGGTTTGTGCCCCGGTCCAGGATGATCCCACATGCCGCGGAGCGGCTAGGCCCGTGAGCCATGGCCGCTGAGCCTGCGCGTCCAGAGCCTGTGCTCCGCGACAGGAGAGGCCACAACAGTGAGAGGCCCACGTACCTGAAAAAAAAAACCAAAAAAACCTTTGTATCTTAAATATCTGATGCTTTTCTTTTCTCTTTTGAGCTATTTACTACATTGTTCCCATTGTTGGTTTTCCCTGTTCTGTTCAGAAACAAAATATCTGGGAGTATTTTTTTATATAATTTCTAAAACATCCATGAATTTTCTTATGTGAAATTCCCTCATATCTATATCAGTTTATTTGTAACTCCCTGTTTCAGCTCCATCTTTTTTTTTTTTTTTTTTTTTGGCTGCGTTGGGTCTTTGTTGCTGCACGTGGGCTTTCTCTAGTCGTGGCGAGTGGAGGCTACTCTTTGTTGCGGTGCGTGGGATTCCCATTGCAGTGGCTTCTCTTGCTGTGGAGCATGGGCTCTAGGTGCACGGGCTTCAGTAGTTGCCCCACGTGGGCTCAGTAGTTGTGGCTCACGGGCTCTAGAGTGCAGGCTCAGTAGTTGTGACGCACGGGCTTAGTTGCTCCGCGGCATGTGGGATCTTCCTGGACCAGGGCTCGAACCCATGTCCCCTGCATTGGCAGGCAGATTCTTAACCATTGCACTGCCAGGGAAGACAGTGGACCTTCTTTTTGTCTGTCTGTTCTGACCTCCTCAGAGATCTGCAAGAAATTTCATAAATGCCACCCTTCATGGGAGGCAAGGAGCTGAATATTCACAACCCTTGATTTCCCAGCACCCTTTGTAGCTAGTTTTCAGTCAGGAACCTTGGCTTCATGAATCAGCTATGTGCCCAGCATTTTGAGTCCAGGCCTAGTGAGGCAGAGGCAGGGAACTCCAAAAATCTTCTTGGGCCTACGTAGGGGTGCCAGCTGCAGTATGTGGATGGTGTCCATGACAGCAGCATCCTCATCAGTCTAGGTTTGCAGTGTGATTTGGGGGCATTGTTTCTGGCCTCTGAACTTTGTTCTTGAATCCTCCTGGATTTTGATGAGTAACCCAATACCTTTTTTTTTTAATTAAACTTTGTAATTTGAGAGATTGTAGACTCACATGCAGTTGTATAAAATAACACCGTTTTCTTGACTCTTTGACCCAGATTCCCCTTATGGTAACATCTTGCAGTATCATAAATAAAGTTTTACAAATATTTGTGTACAGGTTTTTGTGTGAATGTAAGTGTGTGAGCTTGTGTGGGGTTTTTTTTGGGGGGCGGGGGTGGGCCTTGTCACGCATCTTGCAGGATCTTAGTTCCCCAACCAGGGATTGAACCCTATCCACAGCAATGAAAGCACTGAGTCCTAACCACTGGACCACCAGGGAATTCCCATAAGTGTGTCATTTTTGTGTGAACAAGTTTTCTATTGCTACTGTAACAAATTACTACAAGTGTAGCTGCTTACATAGCACAAGTTTATTGTCTTACAGTTTTGCAGACTGGAAGTCCAACACTGTGGTCTCACCGTGCTAAAATCAAAGCAGGTCTGTGTTCCTAGTGAGTGTAGGACTAAGGTCCTCATTTTCTTGCTTTCAGCTATGGACCTTCCCAGCTTCTAGAGATCATCCACATTCCTTGGCTCATGGCCCCCTACTGTTTTCAAAGCCAGCAGCAACTGGTTGATTCCCTCTCAAACTGTGAAGGTCTACTCCTTCCTTCATCTCATCTCTAACCCAGCTGAGAAGGGGTTTCCACTTTTAAGGACTCCTTTGATTAGATTGGGCCCAGATTGAGAATCAAGGATAATCTCCCCTATCTCAAGGTCCATACCCTTAATCACATCTGCAAAGTCCTTTTTGCATGTAAGGTGAGATAACTAATTCATAGATTCCAGGAGGGTAGGAAGTAAGTATTTTTTTGGGGGGGTGGTAGTCATTATTCTGCTCACCACAATTAAAATTTCATTTCTCAGAGGTAAATGTTCTGAGAGGGGTCAGTTGCTGGGTCATGTGGTAATTGAATGTATAGTTTTTGTAAGAAACTGCCGAACTTTTCCAAAGGGGCTGTACTATTTTACATTTCCAGCAGCAGTGTGTAAGGGATTTTAGTTTCTCTGCATCCTTGTCAACATTTGGCATGGTCATTATTTTTTAATTTAGCCACTCCAGTAGGTGTGTAGTGATATATATTTCCCTAAGGTGTTAAATACCTTTTCATGTGCTCTTCTGCCATATATATATATCCTCTTTGGTGAAATGACTGTTCATGTCTTTTGCCCATTTTCTAACCGGATTGTTTGGACTTTTGAGTTTTAAGAGTTGTCTGTAAATTCTAGATATTTGTCCTTTATCAGATATGTGGTTTGCAAATCCTTTCTTCCAGTGTGTAGCTTGTCTTATCCTTTTAAGAGGATCTTTCACAGGGCATATATTTTTAATTATGATGAAGTCCAATTTATCAGTTTCTCCTTTTATGGATTTTACTTCCAGTGTCAAGTCTAAGAATTTTTGTATAAGGCATGATTTTTAATTATTTTATTTTATTTATTTTTTCCTATGCTGTCCTACTTCTAGCACCATTTGTTGAAAAGGCTGTCTTTGAATTGCTTTTGCCCTTTTGTCAAAAATCAGTTTGGCTTATGGTTCTGTTTCTGGGTTCTCTGTTCCATTGACATGTGTCTATCCCACAATCTTGATTACTGACCTATAAAATAAATCTTGAAATCTGGTAGGCTGATTTCTCCCACTTTATTATTTCTTTTCAGAAGTATTTTTTTAAACAATTTTAGTTCCTTTGCCTTTTCTTATGAATTTTAGAATAATTTTGTCTGTATCTACAAAAACTCTGGGATTTTGATAGGAATTGCATTAAACCTTATTATGGACTGAATTGTGTCCCCCTCCCCCCCAAAATTTATATTTTGAAGCCTTAACCCCCAATGTGACTGTATTTTGGGATAAGGTATTAAGGAGGTAGCTAAGGTTAAATGAGGTCATAAGGGTGGGTCCTAATCCAGTAGAACCCGTCTCCTTATAGGAAGAGGAAGAGGGACTTTCCTGGTGGTCCAGTGGTTAAGACTCCGGCTCCCAATGCAGGGGGCCTGGGTTCAATCCCTGGTCAGGGAGCTAGATCCCACATGATGCAACTAAGATCCTGTGTGCCATGCAGCTAGGACCTGGTGCAGTCAAATAAATAAATATTTAAAAAAAAAAAAAGAGGAAGAGACACCAGAAACCTCTCTTTCCAAACATTCACAGAGAAGAGGCCATGTGAAGACACAGCAAGAAGGTACCTGTTTGCCAGCCAGGAAGAGAGGTCTTACCTTGATCTTGGATTTGCAGCCTCCAGAACTGTGAGGAAATGCCTTTCTGTTGTTTTAAATCACCTGTCTATGGTATTCTGTTATGGCAGCCCAAGCAGACTAATACAAACCTATACGTCAATCCAGGGGGAATCGATATCTTTACTATACTGAGTCTTCCAATCAGTGAACATTGTATGTATCTCCATTTATTTAGATCTTTGTTTTTTTATCAGCATTTTGCAGTTTTTAGCATTTAAGTTCTGTACGTGTTTTGTTAGATTTGTACCTAATTTTCATTTTCTTTTGATTGATTATAAATGGTATTGTATTTTTTAAATCAATCTTTATCTTCAGTAACATTTTTCTGTTCTACAGTCTATGTTGTCTGATAACAGTATAGCCACTCCAGCTCTCTCTTTTTAATTGACTTTATTTATTATTTTTAAAAATTTGGCTGTGCTGCGCAGCTTACAGGATCTTAATTCCCCAACCAGGGATTGAACCTGTGCCCTCAGTAGTGCAAGTATGGAGTCTTAATCACTGGACTGCCCGGGAATTCCCTGGTATTGTTTTTTTTTTAATATTTATTTATTTTTTTATATCTGGCCGCATCGGGTCTTAGTTACGGCACACGCGATCTTCCATTGAGGCATGCAGGCTCTTCGTTGAGGCTTGTGGGCTTCTCTCTAGTTGTGGCATGCAGGCTCAGTAGTTGTGGTGCAGGGGCTCTCTAGTTGTGGCACTCGGGTTCCAGAACGCGTGGGCTCTGTAGTTGTGGTGCACGGGCTCAGTAATTGTGGTGCGCAGGCTTAGGTGCTCCGTGGCATGTGGGATCCTAGTTCCCCTATCAGGGATCGAACCTGCGTCCCCTGCATTAGAAGGTGGATTCTTAACCACCGGACCACCAGGAAAGTCCACTGGTATTGTGTGGTTTTTTTTTTTTTTTTTGCGGTACGCGGGCCTCTCACTGTTGTGGCTTCTCCCATTGCGGAGCACAAGCTCTGGACGCGCAGGCTCAGCGGCCATGGCTCACGGGCCCAGCCGTTCCACGGCATGTGGGATCCTCCCGGACCGGGGCATGAACTCATGTCCCCTGCATCGGCAGGCGGACTCTCAACCACTACGCCACCAGGGAAGCCCGGTATTGTGTTTTTAATTTCAGTGTCCACATGTTCATTGCTAGTATATAGAAATATAATTGATTTTTGTGTGTTTATCTTATATCCTGCAACCTGTCTGAACTTAAAAATAGACTCCTTGGGGTTTTTAGGTAGTTAATCATTATTGCAAATAGGGACAGTTTTATCCTTTATTCTCTCTGTATGCTTTTTCCTTTTCTTGCCTTATTACTCTGGCTCAAACTTACAGCGCTGTGTTGAATAAGAGCAATGAGAGTAGACATCCTTGTTTTGTTCCCAGTCTTAGGGAGAAACATTCAGTCTTTCACTATAATGTATAAGTTAGCTGTAGGCTTTTTGTAGATGCTTTTAATCAAGTTGAGTAAGTGCCCCTCTGTTTCTGATTTTTTTCAGGATTTTTATCCTTCACTATAGTGTATAAGTTAGCTGTAGGCTTTTTGTAGATGCTTTTAATCAAGTTGAGTAAGTGCCCCTCTGTTTCTGATTTTTTTCAGGATTTTTATCTTTCACTATAGTGTATAAGTTAGCTGTAGGCTTTTTGTAGATGCTTTTAATCAAGTTGAGTAAGTGCCCCTCTGTTTCTGATTTTTTTCAGGGTTTTTATCGTGGGTGGGTGTTAAATTTTGTCAATTGCTTTTTCTGTATATATTGATATAGTCAAGTGATTTGTTTTCCTTTAGCTTGTTAATATGGATAATGTTGATTTTTTTTTTTTATTGAGCCTTGTCATGCAATTCATATACCATACACTTCACCCATTTAAAGTGTACACATCAGTGGTTTTTAGTAGAGTCACAGAGTTTTGCAAACATCACTGTGACCAATGTGAGATAATTTTCATCTCCTCAGAAAGAAATCCTGTACCCGTTAGCTGTCACTTCCCATTTCCTCCCCCCATCCCCCTATTCCTTCCACTTCCAGCTTAGGCAACCACCAGTCTGTTTCTTTCTCTATGGATTTGCCTATTCTGAACATTTCATGTAAGTGGAATGTATAATACATGGTCTTTTGTTTCTGGCTTTTTCACTTAGCATAATATTTTCAAGTTTCATTCATTTTGTAGCATATTTCAGTATTTCATTTCTTTTTATTGCCACATAATAGTCCATTGTATGGATATCCATTCATCAGTTGATGGACATTCACGTCAGTTTCCACTTTTTGGCAATTGTGAATAATGCTATAAACATTTGTGTACAAGTTTTTCTGTGGACGTGTGTTTTCATTTCTCTTGGGTGGGAGTGAGTGGGATCATATGGTAACTGTGTTTAACTATTTGAGGAGCTTCCAGACTGTCTTCCAAAGCAATTGCATTGTTTTACATTTCCACAAAGGTTCTATTTTCTACATCCTCAGCAGCACTGTCTTTTTGATCATAGCCATCTTTGGGGGTGTGAAGTGCTGTCTTATTGTAATTTTGATTTGCAATTCGCAGGTGGCTAGTAATGTTGATCATCTTCATGTGCTTATTAGCCATTTGTATATCTTTTTTTGTGAAGTTTATTCAAATCTGTTCCCCATTTTTAAAAAAAATAAATTTATTTATTTATTAAATAAATTTATTTATTTTATTTTTGGCTGTGTTGGGTCTTCGTTGCTGCGCACGGGCTTTCTCTAGTTGCAGCGAGTGGGGGCTACTCTTGATTGTGGTGTGCAGGCTTCTCATGGCGGTGGCCTCTCTTGTTGCGGAGCATGGGCTCTAGGCGAGCGGGCTTCAGTAGTTGTGGCACATGGGCTCAGTAGTTGTGGCTCTTGGGCTCTACAGCACAGGCTCAGTAGTTGTGGCTCACGGGCTTAGTTGCTCTGCGGCATGTGGGATCTTCCTGGATGAGGGCTTGAACCCGTGTCCCCTGCATTGGCAGGCAGACTCCTAACCACTGCGCCACTAGAGCAGCCCCTAATAAATTTATTTTATTTATTTTATTTTGGGCTGCATTGGGTCTTTGTTGCTGCACGTGAGCTTTCTCTAGTTGCAGTGAGCGGGGGCTACTCTTTGTTGCAGTGTGCTGGCTTCTCATTGCGTTGGCTTCTCTTTTTGCAGAGCATGGGCTCTAGGTGCACAGGCTTCAACAGTTGTGGCTCGTGGGTTCTAGAGTGCAGGCTCAGTAGTTGTGGTGCACGGGCTTAGTTGCTATGTGGCATGTGGGATCTTCCCGGACCAGGGCTCGAACCCACGTCCCCTGCATTGGCAGTCGGATTCTTAACCACTGTGCCACCAGGGAAGCCCCATTCCCCATTTTTAATTGTGTTGTCTTTTTATTATTGAGTTGTAAGAGTTCTTTATATATTCTAAATACAGGCTTCTTATCAGATATATTATTTATAAATACTTTCCCTCATTCTGTGGGTTATCTTTTCATTTTCATGTCCTTCGCAGCATAGTTGTGTGTGTGTGTTTTTTTTTTAATGAAATCCTTAATCTTTGTTATTTTTTTGTCACTTGTGCTTTTGGTGTCTTAGCTAAGAAACTGTTGCCTAACCCAAGATCACAAATATTAATGCTTATGTTTTCTTCCAAAAGTTTTATAGCTTTAGTGCTTACATTTAGGTTTTGCATAATTTTGAGTTAATTTTTGTGTATGGTATGATGTAGGAGTCCAGCTTCCTTCTTTGCCTGTGGATATCTAGTTGTTTCAGTTGTTACCATTTTTGAAAAAAGGTATTTCCCCTTTGAATTGTATTGGTACTTTGGTCAAAAATTAATTAACCTTAATTAGGTTTATCTCTGGGTTCTGTTCTGTTGATGTATATATCTGTCCTTATGCTAGTATACATTGATTAATTTTCAAATGTTGAGCTTTTATCCCTGGAATAAACCCCACTTGGTCATGGTGTATAATTCTTTATATATATATATATGTGTGTGTGTGTATATATATATATATATATATATATATATATATATATAATATAATATAATTGAATTCTATTGGCTAATATTTTGTTAAGGATTTATGAGGGAATGTTGGTGTTTGTTTTCTCTTCTTTACTCTCTTTATCTGGTTTTGGTATCATAAGGTGAATTTGAGAAGTGTTCCCTTCTTTTCTGTTTTCTGGAAGAGATTGTGTAAAACTGATGTTAATTCTTGTTTAAATGTTTGGTAGATTCTCCAGTGAAACCATCTGGGCCTAGAGATTTTCTTTGAAGTTCTATTTCCTTAATATTTACAGGGCTTGTCAAATTATCTCTTTCATAGTGGGTGAGTTGTGGTAGTTTGTGTTTTTAGAGGAATTGGCCCATTTTTGTCTAAGTTGTTAAATTTATGTGGGTAGGGTTCTTTGTGGCATTGTCTTATTATTCCTTTGATGTATGTGGGATTTGTAGTGATAACCGATTTCATTCCCAGTATTGTAATTTGTGTCTTCTATTTTTGTTAATCTTGCTAGAGGTTTGTTGATTTTACGGATCCTTTCAAAGAAGTAGCTCTTTTTTTGTTTCCTTGATTTTTTTTCTCTATTGTCTTTCTGTCTTCAATTTCATTGACTTCTGCTTGTTATTATTTCCTTACTTCTTCTTGCTTTGCATATATATTACTCTTTTTTTTTGGCCACGCTGCACCCCTTGTGGGATCTTAGTTCCGCGACCAGGGATTGAACCCAGGCCCTCAGCAGTGAGAGCGCAGAGTCCTAACCACTGGATCGCCAGGCAAGTCCCTATATTACTCTTCTTTTACTAGATTTTTGAGGTGAGAGCTTTAGATTGATGATTTAGACTTTCCCTCTTTATAATGTATGTATTTAGTACTACAAATTTCCCTCCTGCACTGCTTTAGCTGTACCCCATGAATTTTGTCATGCTGTATTCTGATTTTCATTCAGTTCAATATATTTTTAAATTTCCCTTGAGACCTCCTCTTTGACGCATGCATTATTTAGAAGTGTATTGTTTCGTTTCCATGTGTTTGGAGGTTTTCCTGTTGTCTTTCTGTTGTTGATTCTCATTTGATTGCATTGTTGTTAAGGAACACACTCCTTTTGATTTCACCTCTTTTATTTATTGATTGATTGATTGCTGTTCTGATCTAGCTATGAATCTATCTATCTATGTATTTAAGCCACGTCATGTGGCACACGGGATCTTACCTCCCTGACCAGGGACCTAACCCATGCCCCCTGCAGTGGAAGCACAGAGTCTTAACCACTGGACCGCCAGAGAAGTCCGTCCCCCTCACCTCTTTTAAATTTGTTGACATTAGTTTTATGGCCCTGGATATGGCCTAGCTTGGTATGTGTCCTGTGGACACTTGCAAAGCCTGGTATCTTTTTTTTTTTTTTTTTTTTAATTTATTTTTGGCTGCATTGGGTCTTTGTTGCTGTGTGTGGGCTTTCTCTAGTTGTGGTGAGCTGGGGCTACTCTTTTTTTTTTTTTTTTTTTTTTTTTGCGGTACGCGGACCTCTCACCGTTGTGGCTTCTCCCGTTGTGGAGCACAGGCTCCGGACGTGCAGGCTCAGCGGCCATGGCTCACGGGCCCAGCCGCTCCGCGGCATGTGGGATCCTCCCGGACCGGGGCACGAACCCTTGTCCCCTGCATCGGCAGGCGGACTCTCAACCACTGCGCCACCAGGGAAGCCCTGGGGCTACTCTTTGATGTGGTACGCGGGCTTCTCATTGTGGTGTGTTCTTTTGTTGCGGAACACGGGCTCTAGGTGTGTGGGCTTCAGTAGTTGTGGCACGTGGGCTCAGTAGTTGTGGCACACAGGCTTAGTTGCTCCATGGCATGTGGGATCTTCCCAGACTGGGGCTTGAACCCATGTCCCCTGCATTGGCAGGAGGATTCTTAACCACTGCGCCACCAGGGAAGCCCCTCTCCTCTCAGTCTTAATCTTAAAAGCAGAGTGTTTTTGGTTCCACAAGCTTGTGTTCAGCAAGTAACTGACCCCGGAAACAGACTGTAATGTCTGTTATGTGATTAGAATGACATTTCATTTCAGCTTAATCATGCCATACTTCAAGCATAGACATGTGGGAAGTTCCTTACTCATTACACAAAACTTATTTCACCACTCCTGCTATTTCCTTTATTTGAGGTTGACTTGTCCTCTTGTAGAAGTGTTGTTTCCACAGCAATACATTTCACAATGCACATCTTAAGGGAATATACTTTTTTTTTTTTTTTGGCTGCGTTGGGTCTTTGTTTCTGTATGTGGGCTTTCTCTAGATGTGGCAAGCGGGGGCTACTCTTCACTGCGGTGCGCAGGCTTCTCATTGTGGTGGATTCTTTTGTTGTGGAGCACGGGCTCTAGGCGTGCAGGCTTCAGTAGTTGTGGCACATGAGCTCATTAGTTGTGGCTCACGGGCTCTAGAGCACAGGCTCAGTAGTTGTGGCGCACAGGCTTAGTTGCTCCGCGGCATGTAGGATCTTCACAGACCAGGGATCAAACCCGTATCCCCTGCATTAGCAGGCGGATTCTTAACCACTGCTTCCCCAGGGAAGTCAGCACAATGCACATCTTTGCAGAGTGAGCAAAAGCTCTGATATGTGCCTGGAAGCCTTGTTTTCTAGTCAAGAAGTACATGGTATTCCCTCAGCCTTTCCTGCACTTAACTTTGTGTTTCCTTTTGGATAACTGTTTGGTGGTTTTCTCCATTTAGTATAGGTGCTGGGTTAAAATGTACCTAAGGGATTTTGCTGTATAATATGCACCATTATTAAAGTGTTCAGGCTGTGGCTGGTGACTGCCAGCGAAGTTGCTGTGTGCTGCAGTAAATGGAGTAGATGTAGGAGATGTTATAGAGACATGAGCTAAACATTCTGTCACTTGGCACAATATCCAACTTATTGCTAAGACAATTTGGGGTGACTACCTCTTTGTTGCTTTCAGGGACTTTCTTACAGCTTTTACTGCAAGAAAAAAAAAAAAAAGAACTGAATGAACTGGGGATGGCCAGTGGGGAAAAGACTTTTTGAAAGATTTCCCTGACTTTCAATTATGAGCATATTTAATGGCTTCATGTTTTTCCTTCTTTCGAACTAAATTGACTAGATTGTACTTGAACACAGGAAGTCCTTTCTCTATCTTTTCTCATATTTAGTTTCTTCACTTCTTTGCCATCTTTTTTCTTTTCTTTTTTGTTATTTCAGCTAGATGCTTTATTATATGGATATACATTGAAAATATTCAAGAAAGGGGTGAGATATAAATAAGGCAAGATTGCAGAGAGATAGGATATCATTTTAGTTGTGGTTAGCATCCCTTCATCTCATTTATAAATAATAAAACTAGAAGAAAATACGTTGAAGAGATTCATGTGGACTCACGTGAGGAATTGTAGAGAACATTTTAGTGATAATTCCCCGTATTCCAAGCTTCATTATTTCCTCAGTCTTCATCTATTCTGAAGATGTATTAAACAGCATCTATTGAGTGCTTTTTGGTTCCCCATAACATTTGACTTTTTTGACAGGGAATAGGTTAGTTATCACAGGAGCCTTAGTGTCAGTTCAGTGAGTTTTAATGATTGTATATATCCATGTAGCCACCACCTGAAATAAGGTGTAGTATGATTCCATCACCCCAGAAAGCTTCCTCATGCCTTTTTCTAGTTGGTTCTCGTCCCCAGCCCCCTCACACCCTCTGCCCCAGGCAACCACTCATTTTTATTAATGATAGATTAGTTTTCCTACTCCAGAACTTCATATAAATCAAATATGTTGTGTAACTCTTTTGTGCTTGGCTTCTTTTACTCAGCATAATGTGTTTTAGACTCACCCAAGCTGCTGTGTCATATTCATTCCTTTTTATTTCCATTGTATGAGAATATACCAGGTTATCCAACCTGTTGACGGGTTGTTTCCAAATCTTTTTGAAGACATATGTTTTTATTTCTCTTGGGTAAATAAATACCTAGGAATAGGATTTCTAGGTCATAGGATAGATGTGTG
Organism: Tursiops truncatus; assembly: GCF_011762595.2. Taxonomy (NCBI): domain Eukaryota; kingdom Metazoa; phylum Chordata; class Mammalia; order Artiodactyla; family Delphinidae; genus Tursiops; species Tursiops truncatus. The sequence goes on from NC_047052.1 coordinate 12,226,455, forward strand.
TTTAATGTAAAAACAGACTGCCAAACAGATCTCCAAAATGATTGTATTATTTTATATTCCTGCCAGCAGTGTATGAGAGTTCCACTTGGTACATATCCTGGTACGTGTTTGGTTTTGTCAGTCTTTATTTTAGTGGGTGTGAAATGGTATTTCCTTCAGTTTTCATTTGCATTGCTCTGAAAACTGATAATACTGACGTCTTTCCATGTGCTTATTGGCCATTTGTATATATTCTTTTATGAAATGTCTCCTCCAGTCTCATTTTTTATTCGGTTGTTCGTCAGTTTGTTGTTGAATTGTAGGAGTTCGTTATATATTCTGGATATGTGTGCTTTGTCAGATATAAATGCTATTATTGAGTATTTCTTTTTATGGTATGTTTTGATGAGCAGAAATTTTAAATTTTGTTCAAATTTATCTCTTATTTTTTCTTTTATGGTTAGTGCTTTTTGTGTCCTAAGAAGTCTACCTATCCTGAGGTTGAGGTAATTTCTCCTTTCCTTCTTTCCTTTTTTTTTTTTAAAGAACCCGTATCATTCTGGCTTGTATGTTTAGGTTTTTGATGTCTTGATTATTTTTATATTTAAACAGTTGCTTAAAAAATTCAAACAATGCAGAAAAATATAGAAAACAAAATGAAAGTTAATAGTTTGATGTTTCTCTTTCTAGGCCTCCTCTGTCCAGTACAGTCCTCACTAACCATATGTGGCTGCTGAGCATTAAAATGTGGCTAGTCTAAATTGAGATGTGTTTTAAGTGTAATGTATGCACTAATTTTTGAACAGTTAGTAAGAAAAAAATAAGCAAACTATCTCAATTTTTGTACCAATTTCATTATTGAAATGGTAACATTTTTAATTTATTGGGTTAAATAGAATAAATGATTAAAATTCACTTCACTTTTACATTTTTAATATGGATACTATAAAATTTTAAATTATACATGTGACTCTCATTTGTTGTTTCCATTATATTTCAATTGAATAGCTCTGTTCTAGACTTTTCCCTAAGCATTTAGTAATCTTTGTATCTGTGCTGGGAATTTTTTTTTCACATATAAAAGGTAGTTTTACTTACAAAAATGGAGTCATCCAAGCCTGTTTTCCTGAAATTTGTCATTTTTGCTTAAAAACATAAATACCCACTGACACATATCATGTTAGTGCCTGTATTGATAGATTTATCTGATATTCCTGTTAATGGCTGCATAGTGTTCTGTATTAGATGTTCTGTAATTTATACAACCATTTCCCTATAGGGACATTTAGTTTATTTACCGTTTTGCTTTTTTTTTTTTTTTTTTTTTTTTTTTTTTTTGTGGTACGCGGGCCTCTCACTGTTGTGGCCTCTCCTGTTGCGGAGCACAGGCTCCGGACGGACGCACAGGCTTAGCGGCCATGGCTCACGGGCCCAGCCGCTCCGCGGCACATGGGATCTTCCCAGACTGGGACACGAACCTGTGTCCCCTGCATCGGCAGGTGGACTCTCAACCACTGCACCACCAGGGAAGCCCTACCGTTTTGCTTTTTGGTAAATAGTGTGTTTGTAGACACTGCTTCATATTTAGAAAGGTGATAAAAACTCATTAGCGTTTTCTTCTCAAGTAGAAATGGTTATCGCAGCTAGGATGGGTGAATTGTGTAGAGGAAGTCAGGGTTCCCTTGTAAAGCACAAAATGGCTTCAGACCTCTAATCAGAACAGTCTTAGGGGAGCAGACCCTTTAAATACAGTGTATTTCTCCTGCTGGAGTTCAAACTGCCTCTCTTTTGTTCATGATCAGTTAGTTACACAGCAAGTTTAGGCTGGATGGAGGGTCACAAAGAAAAAGAAGCCAGAATTCTGTGCCTTGGCTTAGGAGAGTTTTTAATGCCCACTGTGTAAAAGTTCTTTTGAAAAGCTCTTCTCTTCTGCAATTATTTTCCTTTTTTTCTGAGCAAAACAACGTTCCTAATATTTATAAAACTTAGTATATGGCCAGTCATTTTGTGGGAAGAAAGTCCCATAAGAGAACCAATTAGTAAGCGTTAGCAAGAACAAGTGAGATGAGATTATTTAAATATACTTTGGTCGGTTTAACATCTGTTTGTGAGTGTTGAAATGGGCCAGCATGTTATTTCCATAAATGTGACCTGGGAAATGTGCCTTCTTTTCAATTAGCACATGTAACTGATAAATCCAGACCTTGAAGTAGCTTTTAGAGGAAGGGAGGGAAGTGGACAGATGGGAGCAGCTGCTCCAGCAGAGGTGTGTCAAGCAATTCATCACCGTTTTATCTCCAGGCCAGAATTGTTTCAGTTCCTAAACTGGGAATTGAGTCTGTGATCTGACTCCATGCCTAGGAATTCCTTTAAAACAGCAAGGTCATGAACTTTATCTTAAGACTGGTAAAGTTAATATCCCTTTTCAGTTAGCAGTTTGCCTTTAGAATTTTGGAACTAAAATGTTTCCTTGCTGAGGCTTTTATTTTCCCCTTCCCTGACAAATGTTCTGGCTTATTTAGGATTCAAAAAGCCTTTTGAAGGGTGTTTGAATGTGTGTGTTCTTTTAAATTTGTGGGGTACAGAGTGCCAGGAATAAAAGTTAGCACTCCTTGTGTTAACATATGATGATTTTATTGTATTTTTCCATGAAACAAAACCTGGAAGGAAGTTTTTGTCTTGTTTTATTTTTTAAATTTCTTGGCTGCTCTGCACAGTGTGTGGGATCGTAGTTCCCTGACCAGGGTTCAGATCTGCACCCGCTGCAGTGGAAGCGTGGAGTCTTAACCACTGGACTGCCAGGGAAGTCCCTGGAAGGAAAAGTTGAATGAACTTTGCAAGCAGTTTAAAAAGTAGAATTATTTCCAGATCTTAAACCCTGGATTGAGGCACAACTAGAGTGCTGCTCTTAGATTTTCTGTTGATTCTTTCATGAAGTTATTTGATGCTCAGAGCCTGGTCTGAGTCTTTTTAAAATTTCTAGTTATGATTGGATTTTGGAACCATTTTGCAGGCAACTATATATTGCTTCCTTAGAGAACTGGAAAGTTCCACTGATCTGGGTCCTTTGGCAGTAAGTTGACACTTTGTTGAGGCTAGTCAGCACTCCTGGCTGGAGGCTTGAAATTGCCGGTGTGTGCCTCCTGCCAGTGTTGAGTTATTCGTGAAAAAATATAAAAACCATATATATCTGAATTTTGTTACCACTAGACTGTGTTCACTTTTCTTTTTATTTATTTGAGGATTCTTAGCTCTTGGTCAGACTCTTCTTATAGCTTTTTTTTTGGCTGTGTTGCACCTTCGTTGCTGCGCGTGGGCTCTCTCTAGTTGTGGTGAGCAGGGGCTACTCTTTGTGGCGGTGTGCAGGCTTCTCATTGTGGTGGCTTCTCTTGTTGCGGAGCATGGGCTCTAGGTACGCGGGCTTCAGTAGTTGTGGCACGTGGGCTCAGTAGTTGGGGCTCGCAGGCTCTAGAGCGCTGGTTCAGTAGTTGTGGTGCACGGGGCTTAGTTGCTCCACAGCTTGTGGGATCTTCCCGGACCAGGGCTCGAACCTGTGTCCCCTGCATTGGCAGGCGGATTCTTAACCACTGTGCCACTGGGGAAGCCCTATAGCTATTATTTTGAGCATCTTGTGTTTATAATAGAGAGAAGAAAATACTGTCATGAATATTCCTGTTGCTGGTTCCTTCTTTGCAAGTAGGTAGAGTGTAATCATGTGCTTTTGACTTGGGCAGTTCTGCCATGAAAATGCAGTTTTCCGCTTGAGTTGTAGCCACTCCATGCCACAGGGACTGGCGCGTGCCCACAGGCAAAGCAATATAACTGGGCTCTCTCAGCCGCCTCCCTTCTTCTGGCATTTGACTCCACTCCAATGTCTGCCTGGTTTTTGTTGCTCTTCAGTGCCTTTAAATACTTGTTTTTCATGTTTTGTCCAGAGTTTATCATTGTTACCTGACTGTGGGAGGGTTAGTCCAAAAAAGACACTCCACTATTACTGTGTTATTTCATTTAAAAATAGCTTCTCTCTTTACTCTCCTACCACAGGTATGTGTTTAACCTTGCCATTCAGCTTCATCTATGACAGGGACTTCCCGGGCGGTCCAGTGGTTAAGGCTGCACGCTTCCAATGCAGGGGGTGCAGGTTCGATCCCTGGTTGGGGAACTAAGATCCCACCTGCCACATGGTATGGCCAAAAAAAACAAAAAAGCAAAAAAAAACCTTCAGCTATGACATATACATTATAATTACTTTCTGAAAATTCTTTATGGGCTTTGAGTAGTACTACATACTAATACATTAAATGTTTAAGGTGCTATAGAAAAACAACTAGCCAGTCACCGTGGTGAAATTTGTGTTGTGTTGATGGCCAAATAACCCACAGCACATTGTAGCCACAAGTAAGTAACTTGGTTTCCATCTCATTGCCAATATACTCAAAACACACTGTAAAACATTTACCAAAATGATAAAAAAAAAAAAAAAAAAAGATGGTATTGATGAACCTAGTGGCAGGGCAAGAATAAAGACGCAGACAGAGAATGGACTTGAGGGCACGGGTGGTGGGGAAGGGGAAGCTGGGGCAAAGGGAGAGTGGCATGGACATATATACACTACGAAATGTAAAATAGCTAGTGGGAAGCAGCTGCATAGCACAGGGAGATCAGCTTGGTGCTTTGTGATCACCTAGAGGGGTGGGATAGGGAAGGTGGGAGGGAGACTCAAGAGAGAGGAGATATGGGGATATATATATATGTATAGCTGATTCACTTTGTAATAAAGCAGAAACTAATGCACCATTGTAAAGCAATTATACTCCAATAAAGATGTATTTAAGAAAAATGATGCAGTAGATGACCAGGGTTTAGTAGGGTTAAAAGTGAACAATTGACGTACATTTATAAATGCCTAGATTAGTGGTTCTCAAACTGTTTGGTCTTAGGACTTCTTTACATTCCTAAAAATTACTGAGAACCCAAAGAGCTTTTGATATCTGTTACTGTATTAGAAATTAAAACTAAGAAATTTAAAACATTTATTTTCAAGTAGTAATTAAACTCATTACATGTTAGTAAAACTAACATTTTTATGGAAAATAAGTATATTTTCCAAAACAAAAAAAAAGAATTCAGAAGAATGGCCTTGTTTTACATTTAGTTTAGTATTATCTCTAGAAAGATACTTAGGCAACTAATAACAGTATTTGTCTCAGGGGAGACAGGATTTGGTAACTGGAAGACAGGAGAGAGAAGGGAGGGAGACATATTTTCAAATACTTTTTGAATGTTGTGCCTTGTACATTGATTACCATTTTTTAAAAAGTAAATTATTAAATAAAGCCCTTATCTTCTGGCAGAAAGGTGCTTAAAATAATAGATTTTTAAAAATTATTTTAGGTACATTTATTTAGAGGGGAGAAGAGCCTCAGGAGACACTTCTTCAATCTAAATTCGGTTCCCACTGTCTTTATCTCTCACAGCCCCTTTTCTAACAAAAGAATCTTACAAAACATTCTTTTCTTTTGTAGCACTTACCTCAATTTGTAATTACATGGATTTTCTTGTATATTTTATTTTTTCACCTCTCTGCTCCCTCACTAGACTGTTAGCTCCCTGAGGGCATGAATCAAATCTGTTCACTATTCTCAATCTAGTACTTGGTTTATAATGGTTTGTCAGTATATATTTATAAAATGAATGAATGAGGATCTGTGGGAAACTCACATCAGTTTCCCATTTGTCAATGCTGAGCAGTTCTGGACAGTTGCCAGAATATAGATATCCTGCCCAAATACCATTTTTGTGTGGGTAAAAAGCTTCCTGCATTTGTTCAGGCTCCTCATAGATTGTATACTAGATGAGCAGTAAGTATTTAGTAAGCATTTTAAAGGTGAGTGTCACAAGAGTGGGCCACAAAAAGTTTTTGTGCTCAGACTTTCATACGTGAAACCATTTTGCTATTTTAAAGATTTTCTTCTCCATCTCATTCTTTGATTTGTTATGTTTTTCTCTAAATAAAATAAACATTAAAAAAAAGACCAAATCTGACTCTAATGCTGGAATAAAGAGCATTACACCAAACATTTCTTCAGGCCTAGATGAAGTTGGCCAAATGTTTCATCTGTTTCCTTGTGGTGGTTCTTATAGTATTCTTAGCTCATTCACCGCTGGGTTGTCAGAGGCAAGCAGCTGGATTTCAAAGCCAGCAGTTTGTTCATACAGCTACAAGACCCTCCATTGCCGCAAGATCTCCCACTGCCATAGTAATAAGAGCTAGTGCTCTTGCTGTAGCCATTGAGGTCCACTCCTGCCCTTGCCTCAGGTTCCATGTAGTTTCATTATTTATAAAAAGAATTATCGCCTCTTCTGTGCAAAACAGTGGAGCAGAAGGTTTATAAGCATTACTAGGAAGATGCACAGTGAAGGGTAGTTTCATAGTAAAGTAATTTGTTTCCCTTTTATAAACAGATCTTTAGCTTAGGTTTGCTTAATAAGTATAGGAATGAAGAGCAGAGTGTACTCTTCTGGAAGGTACCTCAGCTCATAGCTTGTTTTATAGATTGTGCCAAACTTTTTTTTTGAGCTATGGTGAACATATTTTCCAAACCAAAAATCAGCATACCTACTCCGCCATTTTTTTTTAATTGTAGATTTACTTACCAGAAGAGTTGTACAGTGGTATAAAAAATAAGTCAACAACATGGATGAACCTGAAAGGCATTGTGCTACGTGAAATAAGCTTCATGGGTTTTTGTTTTCTTTTTTTTCCTAAATGAACACCTTTGCCCCCCCCCCCAAAGAAAAGTCAAATGTAGTTATATTTTAAGGAGTAAAGTAAAAGTTGGGATGGGATTGTTCAGGAAGATCCAGGACATAGGGATGCCTTTCCTAGAAGGAAGACGGGAGGTTGACTCTTCAAAAGAGTGGAAAGCTGTATTTTAATTTCCACTTTACTGATCTTTCAGCACAATGTTGGCATCAACACTCCTAGAGCTGCAGCCTGGCCCCACCTCTCTACCCAAAGTAGGATGCTACACCACAGACTAAGCAAAAACCATTGGTCCATATAGAGACTTCCTTTTGGTTATGAAGATCATTTTTGCATTGAAGCCTGTACGGCAGAGAAGTAAAAATAGAGTATAGTAGTGACCCAGGACTGTCCCACGACTGTCATCACCTAATTTGTAGAGATCATACACTCTAGGAAATAGCAAGTGTTTGATGGCGGCAAAAGCACCTCTGGGAAAGAAGAACTTCGTTGAATACTTGGGTTTTTCTGAGTTTCTTCATCTAATACAAATAACTTCCTGTAGGTATGGGAATTATTGGTCAAGACAGGCTCTTTTGCTTGTTTTTCTAGGCCTTGCTTCCAGTCCATGCCATAGTTGCACATTGCAGAATAGGAGAAGGAAGAGGGCAACGAAGTAACAAAAGTTCTGAAAACAAATACAAGGAAACTAGGGGAACCAAAGAGGAAACAGACATGAGAAATTCAGAAAGAACCCAGACTAGTAGAGAACATGCCCATGTGTTATTTTCCATGGTATATTTTTGGAGGCTACAGGTGCCTTGGGAGTTCTATTGTGTATTGTAAATGTTTCATTCTCTGAGCTTTTCTAATCGTTATCCCTTTCTAAGTCTTTGTAATATCTGACCTAACATTCTGTTTGAGATGGGATTTTTAGTTCCTGCTGGACCTCTTCTTGTCCCAAAGTAGCAAAGTCTAACACTGATAGCAGTATCACTCTGGGAGCATTTATGGGGACCTGAATCTATGACTTAAACCCAGAATTTCACCTGTGAAAATTCTCATTACTGGGTAGTGGTTGGGTATTTTCATTGTGCAGAGGGCCATGTTTATATGATGAGGTCATAAGCCCCAAGACAGTGGGAACCCAGTCTACTTGGTTGACTCACCTCTGTATCAGCAGCACCCAGAAGAATTTATGTTAGAAATAGGCACTCAATAAATATTTGTTGAATTAATGAATGATTTTAGGAAGGAGATTAGGGAATGGGTGGTAGGATATTTGAAAGGACAGCCAAAAATGAATCTTAACACTAAAGAATTTGGATTAATATTACTGGAGACCATGTGGACAATCAACTGCTATTTCTTACTTTTTAATAAAGAAGTCTTAGGACTTCCCTGGTGGTGCAGTGGTTAAGAATCCGCCTACCAATGCAGGGGACACAGGTTCGAGCCCTAGTCCGGGAAGATCCCACATGCTGCAGAACAACTAAGCCTGTGTGCCACAATTACCGAGCCTGTGCTCTAGAGCCCGTGAGCCACAACTACTGAAGCCCGCACGCCTAGAGCCTGTGCTCTGCAACAAGAGAAGCCACCGCATTGAGAAGCCCACGTACCGCAACGAAGAGTAGCCCCCACTCGACGCAACTAGAGAAAGCCTGTGCACCGCAACGAAGACCCAACACAGCCAAAAATAAATAAATAAATATACTATTTTTTTTAAAAAAAGACTGCCATCTCTAGATCCTCTTAAAAAAAAAAAAAAAGAAGTCTTATATGTGACATTTTAACTATTTTACCTGTAATATTTCTGTGGTTTCATAGTAAATTATTTAATTTCTCTATTGACAATGTTGTTTAAATATTAAACGTTAACTAAAATTTAATGTGGCTTGTTCTTTTAAACACTTTAAACAACTTAACATAAAATATATTATAAATGTGATTATTATAAACTTACTGGGACTTCCCTGGTGACCCAGTGGTAAAGAATCTGCCTTCCAACGCAGGGGACGTGAGTTTGATCCCTGGTTGGGGAACTAAGATTCCTTTTGCTGCAGGGCAACTAAGCCCGCATGCCACAACTACTGAGCTTGACCACCTCAACTAGAGAGCCTGCGTGCCACAAACTACAGAGCCCATGCGCCCTGGAGCCCACACGCCACAAATAGAAGCCCGCGTGCTGCAGCTAAGACCCAACACAGCCAAATAAATAAATAAAAACACCGAGATTTTAAAAAAACAACAACAACTTATAACTATCTGGTTTGGAGTAAACTGCTGGCTAATTTCCAGTTATCTTGATTTTTTGCACTTAATAGAAAACTAAGAAAGGGGGATTTTAATCAGCCACAGAGAAGTTATTGTCGTATCTGCTATTTTTGTCTTTACCTTACACTCCCTATGGGTGTTACTGAGAAGAAGGAAAGGGGTTACTACTATTCCTTTCCACGTACAGAAACCCATTTTAGACCCTCTGGACGTTCCATTTGTAATGCTAAATTATTTTTACAAAATTAGTTTGATTTATGCAGTGTCGCATTCTGGCTAACAACATAGTCTTTAAGCTGACTGTTTAATCCTTTCAGCACAACTCTGACAGACTTAAAAATATCCTTGCTTTCTGTCAATGCTAGAAAGTACCAGAACAGTATTGACTGTTTTCTTGCCCCAGGACATGGAGTCATCTCCCATTCGGTCCTGGTTCTTTTTAGTGGAGAGTAATAGTAGAGATCAAAACCTGGGCTTATGAATGGTGGTGACCAGCAAAAGTACTGCTGTTGCTGTTACACTAATTTTAGTGACAGAGCTTTGTTTTCCTATTCATTGTAAGATATTGCCTGCATACAAAAAACATACGTAATGTATACCTAAGAAATACAAACAAAACAAACATCCATACACTCATTACCCAGCTTAAGAAAGGAAGCATTATTATTATTTTTTTTTTTTTTTTGCGGTACGCGGGCCTCTCACTGTTGTGGCCTCTCCTGTTGCGGAGCACAGGCTCCGGACGCGCAGGCACAGCGGCTATGGCTCACGGGCACAGCTGCTCGGTGGCACATGGGATCTTCCTGGACCGGGACACGAACCCGTGTCGCCTGCATTGGCAGGCGGACTCTCAACCACTGCGCCACCAGGGAAGCCCAGGAAGCATTATTAAACTTTAGAAATTCCCTGTGTATCCTTCTGTTTTGCATCCCCTTTCAACCCCAAAGAGGTAACTACCATCTTAACTTTTATTTTTGTCATTCTCTTACTTTAGTTTTTTTTTGTTACCATGTATGTACCCTGAAACATTTATTATTTAGTTTTGCTCATTTTTGAACTTGAAATATGTTGTCTTACAGTATGTATTCTCCTTTGACTGATTTTTTTTCAGTCAACCTTACTTTGAGATCCACATTGATGTGGTAGCGTTAGTTCAGTCATATTCACTGCTTTATTATATTCCATAGTATGCCACAATTTTTGCATTTTCCTCTATTGTTTCCCATTTATTGCTCTTGGAAAAATATTGCTGTGAACATTCCCATTCACGTTTCCTTATGCACGTGTGTAGGTGTTTCTCCAGGTCATTGTTTTGGGACATGTTTTTAACCATGACCCCATAGTAAGAAATATAATAAGGCAAAATGCACTATTTATGTGTAATGAGGTAAAAATATAACATTTTATTCCATTCACTTTCATTAAAATAAAATACTGGTTGTGACCCACTAAATTGATTCATGATCCATTGGGTTAAAACCAGCAGTTTGAGAACTGCCCTAAGAGTGAATTTGCTGGGTCTAGAATATGTTTAAATGTTAACCTAAGAAGATTATGTCTTTGTTTTTCTAAGTGGTTGAACCCGTCTAGCAGCAAGTGAGAGTTCCTATTGCTCCAATCCTTGGCATTGGCAAACTTTGGAATTGCCAGTTTCATGAGTGTGAAATGGTATGTCCTGTAGCTTTAATTTGCATTTCCCCATTACTGATTGAATTATCTAGTGGGGAGACAATTTTGTTTACTATTAGAGTGCACTTTGATGTTCATCTAAATATAAAGTACGTCTTCACCGTTCTTGGATCTTGAGGCTTTTGAAAATCTGATGAAAGTTAAGGACCTACCTCCTAGAAAAATTACACATATACAATTATCTGTAAATTTGACATACAATACCAGAGAGTTCTTGACCATTTTAGGACCTTTAGAGGAAGAGATAGCTGGTAAAAAGTTCCCAGGGACTCCCAGTAACACAGATGGCTGATTTCTCTGTTCCATCTGAGTCATTTACTGTGCTGGGTTGAGGCTTCCCTCCTCCACACCAACGCCCCCACCTCCATCCTGAGGCTTTCTGGAGAAGTGTGATATGGCCTGCAGCTTTGCATTGATGGCAGAATTTGTTGTTGTCCATCATGGGATACCAGCATGCGTAACACTGTGTGTATAGACAGTGTGTGCTAAAGATGAGTGACAGAGCAGAGGCTGTAAATTCAACACAACCCAAAAAATTGAAGCTGAAAGCAACTAATCATAGACTCTAAGAATATACAGAAGAGAGTGGGCGGGATACATGTTTTTTCTCTGTGAGATGATAGATTGAACCAATTTTATTTAAATCTTAATAGGATAGTCCAGTAGCCTTGAGGCTTTGGTGACGCCTTGGTAACTGATAAGAGTTACATGGACCCCACTTATAGTTAAAATTATTTGTATTATGACACAGTTAATAAGTGGATATAATTCTACATGTATAGATTGATCTTCAGAGAAAAATGGTTTTACTTTCCTTATCTTCCAGTACCATAGATATTTTTCTGCTTGATTTTCCCTAGGGCTTTTCTTACTCATCTAATGCAGGATTTAGAATTTATCCCACTACTTTGGCTCCAAGGAACTTTATTCACTCACTACCCAGCCATGTGCCTCAACACCCAGTCAGTGGTTAAGACTAATTAGATGCATTATGCTCTTCAGAGACACCGCCAGCTCTTCCCTGACTTCCGCTCCAAAGTCCCCAAGTCTGTGAAATAAAGCTGTCTTGTAGTATAAGGACACTTGTGTTTACTTTCAGAAGGGACCTCCTTCCAGAAGACGTTTTTATTTGATTGGATAAGAGGTATGTGTGGGTAAGTCACAAAATGGCTATTCCAAGCTCTATTGGGAGACCAGCATCTGAAAAGGTAGAAAGTACACAAGATTCAGCCAAGTAGAAAACTAGTTCTCTCTCTGGCAGATCGTTTTCAGCTTTCTTTGGAGTGTATCCGTTAGCAATGCAAACGTGGGGTTTGATAGCACAATAAACAAAACATTGAAAATGTTAGATGGTACTTATGAAATTGACCCTAGTCAAGTAGACAGTGAAGCACATCCCTATTAGGCCAGAGGTAGTTATCCCTTTATTCTGAATTCAAAACCAGTTACTTTTAATGGTCCTGAATATGGCTCCAAATTTGCTTAGGACTGTTATCCCCGGAGAAAAGATAGGAGAATCTGATAGAAGGCAAGCCAGTTGCCTTAGTACTAGGTGGAGGTGGTAATGGTCAGGGAAACTGCTAACAGGCTGCAAAGGCATGGAGTCTCAGGAAAGACTGGCTTCATGGTTTGGCAAATCCAAGGCATGAGATTTGGTGGTTCTGTTGTTTTGTCTTACTTTTTTGCTCTTTAAGAGTCTTTGGGCGGGGGCGGGGGGTGGAGGTTACTTCCCTGGTGGCGCAGTGGTTAAGAATCCATCTGCCAGTGCAGGGGACACGGGTTTGAGCCCTGGTCCGGGAAGATCCCACATGCTGCGGAGCAACTAAGCCCGGGTGCCACAACTACTGAGCCTGTGCTCTAGAGCCCACAAGCCACAGTTACGGAGCCCGAGTACCACAAGTATTGAAGCCCATGCGTGTAGAGCCTGTGCTCCACAACAAAGAGAAGCCACCACAATGAGAAGAACGCGCACCACAATGAAGAGCCCCTGCTCGCAGCAACTAGAGAAAGCCCATGCGCAGCAGTGAAGACCCAACTCAGCCAAAAATAAAAATAAAGAAATAAAATTTTTAAAAAAGAGTCTTTGGGGGGAAAAATTAAATGCACGGACTAACTAAAACTTCAACGCTTGATTCACTACACAGCATATCAGCCTCTGCAGAGCTTTGCTATTTTGGAGCCAGTGGTGTGAATGATTCCCTGTTAATAAGAATCTGGCTTTTTTTTTTTTCCCTATTGGAGAAAAGGAGCTTGTATGCATGTTACCCTACCTCAGCAGTTCTCAAGCTTTATGTTCTCAGGACCTCTTAGCACTCTTCAAAATTATTGAGTGCTAGTGGGGGGCGGGGGTTGAATCGGGAGATTGGAATTGACATATAAACACTGATGATACTATGTGTAAAAGAGATAACTAATGAGAACCTGCTGTATAACATAGGGAACTCTACTCAATGCTGTGTGATGACCTAAATGGGAAGGAAATCCAAAAAAGAGGGGATATATGTATACATATAGCTGATTCATTTTGCTGTGCAGTAGAAACTAACACAGCATTGTAAAGCAAAAAAAAAAAAAATTTACTGAGTTGGTTATAACTGCCATTTGTAGTATAAAAGGTTAAAACTGAGAACAATTTTAAATACTTATTAATTCATTTTCAAATAACAATAATGAACTCTGATACATGTTAACATAATATAAACAAGTAACTACATACTACTATTAAAAATTGTTTTTATTGTGGTAAAAGACATAATATATAACATACTATTTTAACCTTATTTAAGTGTACAGTTAAGTGGCACTAAGTACATTCACATTGTTAGGCAGCTCTCACCATCATCCATCTCCTGAATTTTTCACCTTCCTATACTGAAACTCTGTCCCCGTTAAACACTAACTCCCCGTTCCCCTCCCCAGGGGGCACCTACCAATATACTCTCTGACTCTGAATTTGACTATTCTAGGTACCTTGTATAAGTGGAATCAAACAGTATTTGTCTGCACCTAATGTATATGGGAATGCGTTTTTAAGGTTAACTTAATATATGTCTTGCAAACAGATTGTATCTTCTTTTTTTTCCCCCTGTGCTATACAGTAGGCCCTCACCAGCCATCTACTTTGTACACAGTAGTGTACGTACATCAATCCCAATCTCCCAGTCCATCCCACCCACCCCCCTCCTTGGTGATCATACGTTTGTTCTCTACATCTGTGTCTCTATTTCTGCTTTGCAAATAGGTTTGTCTGTACCATTTTTTAAAATTACACATATGTGTTAATATACGATATTTCTTTTTCTCTTTCTGACTTATTTTGCTCTGTATGACAGTCTCTCAGTTCATCCACGTCTCTGCAAATGGCACAATTTCGTTCCTTTTTATGGCTTACTAATATTCCATTGTATATATGTACCACATCTTCTTTATCCATTCCTCTGTTGATGGGCGTTTAGGTTGCTTAATAAGTATATTTACCAACAGATTAGAGTCATGGTGTGATTTTCTCTCTTTAATGTCTGGTTTAATAGAAGATAGCTGGATTCTCAGGTCTGCTGCTCCGTTCAGTCTTTTTTTTTTTTGGACTGTGTTTGGTCTTCATTGCTCTCTGCAGGCTTTCTCTAGTTGCAGCGAGTGGGGGCTACTCTTCGTTGCAGTGTGCTGGCTTCTCATTGCAGTGGCTTCTCTTGTTGCAGAGCACGGGCTCTAGGCACACAGGCTTCAGTCGTTGTGGCACGTGGGCTCAGTAGTTGTGGCTCACGGGCTCTAGAGCGCAGGCTCAGTAGTTGTGACGCATGGGCTTCATTGCTCTGTGGCATGTGGGATCTTCCCGGACCAGGGCTCAAACCCATGTCCCCTGTATTGGCAGGCGGATTCTAAACCACTGTCCCACCAGGGAAGCCCTGTTCAGTCTGTTTTAATATGTTATTTTGGTTGAATGATATGAAGAAAAGCCAGCCTCATACAGATACGTAGTTGGCAAAGGAAGGCGTATTTTAATAGCTGTTTAGATAATTTTGGATATCATTTTGTGGTACTACAGCAAAATATGAATGATGGTAGTTTTTCTTTAAGAAAGTTTATTACAACTTTTTTTTGTTATAGCAAAACTGAAGAGTCTAAATACCAATCAATATGTGACTAATGAAATATAGTATATCTACACAATAGAATATAATGCAGCTATTAAACACTGAGATCAGTATGTACTTATGGGGAAAGCCTCTGAAGTACATCATTTAAAAAAATACAGGAGACTAGAAGTAGCAGTTTAATGAGAGGTTAAGCCAGCAGGAGCCTAGCTTCTTGGCTTCAAAGTCCCAATCTGCTACTTCCTAATTATAGAATACTGAGAAGTGTCTTAATTTCTCTGTGCCTCTCCTACTATGCTTTGGATGAACTCTCTAGCTGAGCCTTATTTTTCTGAGATCTTTAACTCTAAATAATGGTCTCAATTCAGTCATTTAAAATGTCCAGAACTCCCACATTCCCAGTACCTACAACAAAAGGAAGAGGGAGAGAAGGTTCTTTTGCCTTCAGTAACTAGGACATCATTGGCGACCTCCACCAGGTGGTTTCATAGGAGGAGTAAGACAGCCCAAATGGCAGTGGGAGAAGGAAGGAGTGAGGGCTGTGGAAGGGGTAGAGCAAGTGAGGTCAGACTTTTGGAGCAGCTACAGAGGGAAAAGCTAAAATAGAGGAAAGAGGTGTATTTAAACAAGTGACGTTGCTGAGGAGGTGGGAAAAGATGGATGGAATTCTCAGCTCAGGGGCGTGCATTAGTTTTGGAATAGAAGCTACGAGAATACACACTTAGAGCCTCCACGTAGGGAAGTGACCTGGAAGTTAAAAGGGTTCCTGCTTGATAGCTCCTATTTACTCCCTACAGGAAAGAGGAGGTGATGTTAGGGACTCAAAGAGTGTGGTGGTGGTTGGGATGGTCTCTGGGAAATGGGAAAGGGGAGCTTCCTAGACAGTCACTCCCTAGGGTTTCTGAGCGCCTTTAAGAGCAAGCAGGTCTGAGTTTGGAAATGATAGGTTTGTGGGATCTGTGTAGCTCTGTGATTTTCCCTGGAAGCCTTAGAAGCAGGGTTGTAGGCATAGAGCATGCCTTCAGGGACATGCTGCAGGCTGTCTCAGAGGAACTCCAACACCAAAAGGGCCAAAGACAACATCAGCCCTTCCTCCTTATTTTGCTGCAGGCATGCTTCATTAGGCAGCGCAATCCATCAAATAAAGAGAATATTTTATATAACTCCCCTCTTGAAAAAGCAGCACCTTGATTTCCCTGTTTAAAAACGTAATACTAAACATCGACTAGCTTAACAAAACACAGCCACTGTGGGTGGCTTTATGCATTAGCACCTAATTCATCAGCACACCAAATTCAAACACTTGAGTATCTTTATTTAATACATGAAGTTCTCCAGTGGTAGTTATTATTTTTTTCCTAAGGTTGATTTGTTTGTTTTGTTTTCTTAATTTATTTTTTTGGCTGCGCTCGGTCTTCATTGCTGAGCGCAGGCTTTCTCTAGTTGCAGCGAGCAGGGGCTACTCATCGTTGAGGTGCACAAGCATCTCATTGTGGTGACTTCTCTTGTGGAGCATGGGCTCTAGGCGCACGGGCTTCAGTAGTTGCAGCATGCGGGCTCTAGAGTGCGGGCTCAGTAGTTGTGGCGCACGGTCTTAGTTGCTCCGCAGCATGTGGGATCTTCCCAGACCAGGGCTCAAACCCATGTCCCCTGCATTGGCAGGTAGACTCTTTTTTTTTTTTTTAATTTATTTTCGACCGCGTTGGGTCTTCGTTGCTGGGTGCAGACTTTCTCTAGTTGCAGTGAGTGGGGGCTACTCTTCATTGCAGTGCACGGGATTCTCATTGCGGTGGCTTCTCTTGTTGCGGAGCACAGGCTCCAGGCACATGGGCTTCAGTAGTTGTGGCACGCGGGCTCAGTAGTTGTGGCACGCGGGCTCTAGAGCACAGGCTCAGTAGTTTTGGCGCACGGGTTTAGTTGCTCCATGGCACGTGGGATCTTCCCAGACCAGGGCTCAAACCCATGTCCCCTGCATTGGCAGGCAGATTCTTAACCACTGTACCACCAGAGAAGTCCTGGCGGGCGGATTTTTAACCACTGGACCACCAGGGAAGTCCCTCCAATGGTAGTATCTTAAAGTTTAATTGCAATGTGGAATCTGAAAACTGATCACATTTTGTACTGTTACATTAAAATCTTTGGTCTTGCATTTTGAATGAATTTTTTTTTTTTTACCAATATGCATGATTTGTAACACCATGCATTAGTTATTTGGAAAATACTAGTTCACTGGTTTATACAGTTCTAATGTTGACTGATTTCATTAACAAGTTATATTCATTAGTATCACCACCAATCTCATCAGAAAGCCTTTAAGTACCGGGAAGCTGTCCAGCTAACAGTGGTAGATACAAGTTTTCCAGAATTTTAAAGCTCAGAATTATCATTGGCAGCAAATACTGTCAGTTGTTCTCCTTCAAATGACAGACTTCTTTCATTTCTCAGAAATGAGAAGATGTCTGCCAAGTACCCAAGTATGAATAACCATAGTTTATCTGGGAAAGCAGATTTAGCTTGCAACTCAGTTGCACAAATGCTTTTCCTGGAGACCACCACTCTTGGCGGGAGAGCTTTATGCTTACTTCCCATTTCATAAAATAGAATATGAAAAGATATCTATTTAAGAATTAAGATTTAATAAATTAACCTCATTTTTAATACAATTATATTTCATTACAAATACAATTATAAATATGGTATATAGAATATTTACTTCACTTAATTTTTATTTATTTATTTATTTTTGGCTGCGTTGGGTCTTTGTTCCTACACATGGGCTTTCTCTAGTTGCAGCAAGCAGGGGCTACTCTTTGTTGCAGTGCGTGGGCTTCTCATTGCAGTGGCTTCTCGTTGCAGAACACGGGTTCTAGACACGTGAGCTTCAGTAGTTGCAGGACATGGGCTCTGTAGTTGTGGCACGTGGGCCCTAGAGCACACGGGCTTCAGTAGTTGTGGCGCAAGGGCTCTAGGGTGCATGGGCTTCAGTAGTTGTGGCTCGCAGGCTCTAGAGTTCAGGCTCAGTGTTGTGGCACACAGGCTTAGTTGCTCCGTGGATGTGGGATCTGGACCAGGGATCGAACCTGTGTCCCCTGCATTGGCAGGCGGATTCTTAACCACTGCGCCACCAGGGAAGTCCTCACTTAATTTTTTACTGCTTTGGGTTTTTTAATAAAAGCAAGGGTCTAGGGAGGGTGGGAGGGAGGGAGACGCAAGAGGGAAGAGATATGGGAACATATATATATGTATAACTGATTCACTTTGTTATAAAGCAGAAACTAACACACCATTGTAAAGTAATTATACCCCAATAAAGATGTTAAAAAAAAAAAAAAAAAAAAAGCAAGGGTCTTATTTTAGAATAATTTTATAGTGAATAACCTGAATAGTTTATTTCAGACAAGTTGCTAAAATGATAGAGTTCTCATGTATTTTTCATCCAGCTTCCCCTAATTTTAACATCTTACATGACCATGGAACGTTTGTCAAAATTAAGATATCAACAGTGGGACAGAACTCTTAACCAAACTCTAAACTTTATTCCAGTTTTCCCTTGAGTGTCCTTTTGCTATTCCAGGATCCAATCCAGACTATCCCATTGCATTTAGGCAGCAATTTTTTAAATAATACTTTCTCCTTTTCTCTGCCACATTTAAGGAAATAAATAAACGTAAGATTTATGGAAGAGTTGCAGAGATAGAACAGAGAATACCATGTACCCTCCACCCAGGTTCCCCTAATGTGAGCATCTTGCATAATGACAGTGCGTTTGTCCAAAACTAATAGACCAACAAGGCCGCCATGTTTTTATACCATCATGGAGACACCTCCCCTGTAGATATGTCTTAGATATGGGGGGACCTCCACATCTGTGAGCTTCTCACTCTCATGATTTCAAGCTTGGAGTCAGGCAGACCAGGGCTTTGCACCCCACCACAGCCATGTCCTGGAGTGTGACCGCCCTAATTTCAGCTTCCTCCTCCACAAATGGGCAAATGTAGTGCTCGTGGCAGACTCTCAGCAAACTGCTGCTTTGTTCTTAAGTGAAACTGCCTTTTTTTTTTCTTTTGCTTCCTTCCTTCCTTCCTTCCTTTCTTTTCTTCCTTTTCTTTCTTTTTGTTCTTCCTTACTTGCTTTCTTTTTTTTGAATTTTATTTATTTTTTATACAGCAGGTTCTTATTAGTTATCTGTTTTATACATATTAGTGTATATGTGTTGATCCCAATCTCCCAATTCATCCCACCACCACTACCCCCCTCCCGCCGTTTTCCCCCCTTGGTGTCTATACGATTGTTCTCTACATCAGTGTCTCAGTTTCTGCCCTGCAAACCGGTTTATCTGTACCATTTTTCTAGGTTCCACATATATACGTTAATATACGATATTTGTTTTTCTCTTTCTGACTTACTTCACTCTGTATGACAGTCTCTTCTTTATCCATTCATCTCTTGATGGGCATTTAGGTTGCTTCCATGACCTGGCTATTGTAAATAGTGCTGCAATGAACATTGTGGTACATGACTCTTTGAATTATGGTTTTCTCAAGGGTATATGCCCAGTAGTGGGATTGCTGGGTCATATGATAGTTCTATTTTTAGTTTTTTAAGGAAACTCCATACTGTTCTTCATAGTGGCTGTATCAATTTACATTCCCACCAACAGTGCAAGAGGGTTCCCTTTCGCCACACCCTCTCCAGCATTTGTTGTTTGTAGATATTCTGATGATGCCCATTCTAACTGGTGTGAGGTGATATACCTCATTGTAGTTTTGATTAGCATTTCTCTAATAATTAGTGATGTTCAGCAGCTTTTCATGTGCTTCTTGGCCATCTGTATGTCTTTTTTGGAGAAATGTCTATTTAGGTCTTCTGCCCATTTTTGGATTGGGTTTTTTTTTTTTTTTTTGCGGTATGCGGGCCTCTCACTGTTGTGGCCTCTCCCACTGCAGAGCACAGGCTCCGGACGTGGATGCGCACGCTCAGCGGCCATGCCTCATGGGCCCAGCCGCTCTGCGGCATGTGGGATCTTCCCAGACCGGGCCACGAACCCGTGTCCCCTGTATCAGCAGGCGGACTCTCAACCACTGCGCCACCAGGGAAGCCCTGTTTGTTTTTTTAATATTGAGCTGCATGAGCTGTTTATATATTTTGGAGGTTAATCCTTTGTCCGTTGATTCATTTGCAAATATTTTTCCCATTCTGAGCGTTGTCTTTCTGTCTTGTTTATGGTTTCCTTTGCTGTGCAAAAGCTTTGAAGTTTCATTAGGTCCCATTTGTTTATTTTTGTTTTTATTTCCATTTCTCTAGGAGGTGGGTCAAAAAGATCTTGCAGTGATTTATGTCAAAGAGTGTTCTTCCTGTGTTTTTCTCTAAGAGTTTTACAGTGTCCGGTCTTACATTTAGGTCTCTAATCCATTTTGAGTTTATTTTTGTGTATGGTGTTAGGGCGTGTTCTAATTTCATTCTTTTACATGTAGCTGTCCGGTTTTCCCAGCACTACTTATTGAAGAGACTGTCTTTTCTCCATTGTATATCCTTGCCTCCTTTCTCATAGATTAGTTGACCATACATGTGTGGGTTTATCTCTCAGTTTTCTATCCTGTTCCATTGATCTATATTTCTGTTTTTATGCCAGTCCTATATTGTCTTGATTACTGTAGCTTTGTAGTATAGTCTGAAGTCTGGGAGGCTGATTCCAACAGCTCTGTTGTTTTCCTTCAATACTGCTTTGGCTATTCGGGGGTCTTTTGTGTCTCCATACAAATTTTAAGATTTTTTGTTCTGGTTCTGTAAAAAATGCCACTGGTAATTTGATAGGGATTGCATTGAATCTGTAGATTGCTTTGGGTTATATAGTCATCTTTAGAATATTGATTTTTCCAATCCAAGAACATGTTATATCTCTCCATCTTTTTGTGTCAGCTTTGATTTCTTTCATCAGTGTCATATAGTTTTCTGAGTACACGTCTTTTACCTCCTTAGGTAGGTTTATTTCTGGGTATTTTATTCTTTTTGTTGCAATGGTGAATGGGATTGTGTCCTTAATTTCTCTTTCTTATCTTTTGTTGTTAGTGTATAGGAATGCAAGAGATTTCTGTGCATTAATTTTGTATCCTGCAACTTTACCAAATTCACTGATTAACTCTAGTAGTTTCCTGGTGGCATCTTTAGGATTCTCTATGTATAGTATCATGTCATCTGCAAACAGTGACAGTTTTACTTCTTTTCCAATTTGGATTCCTTTTATTTCTTTTTCTTCTCTGATTGCCATGGCTACGACTTACAAAACTATGTTGAATAATAATGGCAAGAGTAGACATCCTTGTTTTGTTCCTGATCTTAGAAGAAATGCTTTCAGTTTTTCACCATTGAGAATGATGTTTGCTGTGGGTTTGTCATATATGGGCTTTATTATGTTCAGGTAGGTTCCCTCTATTACCACTTTCTGGAGAGTTTTTATCATAAATGGGTGTTGAATTTTGTCAGAAGCTTTTTCTGCATATATTGAGATGATCCTGTGGTTTTCTTCTTCAATTTGTTAATATGGTGTATCACATTGATTGATTTGCATATATTGAAGAAACCTTGCATCCTTGGGATAGATCCCACTTGATCATGGTGTATGATCCTTTTAATGTGTTGTTTGATTCTGTATGCTAGTGTTTTGTTGAGCATTTTTGTATCTATATTCATCAGTGATATTGGTCTGTAATTTTCTTTTTTTGTTGTCTCTTTGTCTTGTTTTGGTATCAGGGTGATGGTGGCCTTGTAATATGAGTTTGGGAGTATTCCGTCCTCTGCAATTTTTTGGAAGAGTTTGAGAAGGATGGGTGTTAGCTCTTCGCTAAATGTTTGATAGAATTCACCTGTGAAGCCATCTGGTCCTGGACTTTGGTTTGTTGGAAGATTTTTTTTTTTTTTGCACTAAGTGGGCCTCTCATTGTTGTGGCCTCTCCCGCTGTGGAGCACAGGCTCCGGATGCACAGCCTCAGTGGCCAGGGCTCATGGGCCCAGCCGCTCTGTGGCATGTGGGATCCTCCTGGACCGGGGCACGAACCCGTGTCCCCTGCATCGGCAGGCGGACTCTGAACCACTGCGCCACCAGGGAAGCCCTGTTGGAAGATTTTTAATCACAGTTTCAATTTCATTACTTGTGATTGGTCTGTTCATATTTTCTATTTCTTCCTGGTTCAGTCTTGGAAGGTTATACCTGTCTAAGAATTTGTATGTTTCTTCCAGGTTGTCCATTTTAGTGGCATAGAGTTGCTTGTAGTAGTCTCTTAACGATGCTTTGTATTTCTGCGGTGTCTGTTGTAACTTCTCCTTTTTCATTTCTAATTTTATCGATTTGAGTCCTCTCACTCTTTTTCTTGGTGAGTCTGGATAAAGGTTTATCAATTTTGTTTATCTTCTCAAAGAACCAGCTTTTAGTTTTATTGATCTTTGCTGTTATTTCCTTTGTTCCTTTTTCATTTATTTCTGATCTGATCTTTATGATTTCTTTCCTTCTGCTAACTTTGGGTTTTGTTTGTTCTTCTTTCTCTAGTTCCTTTAGGTGTAAGGTTAGATTGTTTATTTGAGATTTTTCTTGTTTCTTGAGGTAGGCTTGTATAGCTATAAACTTCCCTCTTAGAACTGCTTTTGCACATCCCATAGGTTTGGGATCGTCATGTTTTCATTGTCATTTGTCTCTAGGTTTTTTTTATTTCCTCTTTGATTTCTTCAGTGATCTCTTGATTATTTAGTAATGTATTGTTTAGCCTCATGTGTTTGCGTTTTTTACGTTTTTTCCTCTGTAATTGATTTCTAATCTCATAGTGTTGTGGTCGGAAAAGATGCTTGATATGATTTCAGTTTTCTTAAATTTACTGATGCTTGATTTGTGACCCAAGATGTAATGTATCCTGGAGAATGTTCTGTGTGCAGCTGAGAAAGTGTAATTTGCTGTTTTTGGATGGAATGTCCTATAAATATCAATTAAATCTTATCTGGTCTATTGTGTCATTTAAAGCTTGTGTTTCCTTATTAATTTTCTGTCTGGATGATCTGTCCATTGGTGTAAGTGAGGTGTTAAAATCCCCCACTATTACTGTGTTACTGTCAATTTCCTGTTTTATAGTTGTTAGCAGTTGTTGTATGTATTACTGAGGTGCTCCCGTGTTGGGTGCATATAAATTTAAAATTGTTATATCTTCTTTTTGGATTGATTCCTTGATCATTATGTAGCATCTTTCCTTGTCTCTTGTAACATTCTTTATTTTAAAGTCTATTTCATCTGATATGAGTATTGCTACTCCAGCTTTCTTTTGATTTCCGTTTGCATGGAATATCTTTTTCCATCCCGTCACTTTCAGTCTGTATGTGTCCCTAGGTCTGAAGTGGGTCTCTTGTAGACAGCATATAGATGGATCTTGTTTCTGTATCCATTCAGGGAGCTTGTGTCTTTTGTTTGGAGCATTTAATCCATTCACATTGAAGGTAATTATCAATGTGTATGTTCCTATTCCCATTTTCTTAATTGTTATGGGTTTGTTTTTGTAGGCCCTTTTCTTCTCTTGTTTTTCCCAGTTAGAGAAGTTCCTTTAGCATTTGTTGTAGAGCTGGTTTGGTGATGGTGAATTCTCTTAGCTTTTGCTTGTCTATAAAGCTTTTGATTTCTCCATTGAATCTGAATGAGATCCTTGCCGGGTAGAGTAATCTTGGTTGTAGTTTCTTCCCTTTCATCATTTTAAGTATATCATGCCACTCCCTTCTGGCTTGTAGACTTTCTGCTGAGAAATCAGCTGTTAACCTTATGGGAGTTCCCTTGTATGCTATTTGTCGTTTTTCCCTTGCTGCTTTCAATAATTTTTCTTTGTCTTTAATTTTTGCCAGTTTGATTTCTTTGTGTCTCAGTGTGTTTCTCCTTGGGTTTATCCTGTATGGGCCTCTCTGTGCTTCTTGTACTTGGGTGGCTATTTCCTTTCCCATGTTAGGGGAGTTTTTGCCTATAATCTTTTCAGATATTTTCTCAGGTCCTTTCTCTCTCTTTTCTCCTTCTGGGACCCCTATAATGTGAATGTTGTTGCATTTAATGTTGTCCCAGAGGTCTCTTAGGCTGTCTTCATTTCTTTTCATTCTTTTTTCTTTATTCTGTTCCGCAGCAGTGAATTCCACCATTCTGTCTTCCAGGTCACTTATCCATTCTTCTGCCTCAGTTATTCTGCTATTGATTCCTTCTAGTGTAATTTTCATTTCAGGTATTGTATTGTTCATCTCTGTTTGTTTGTTCTTTAATTCTTGTAGATCTTTGTTAAACATTTCTTGCATCTTCTCGATCTTTGCCTCCATTCTTTTTCCGAGGTCCTGGATCATCTTCACTATCATTATTCTGAATTCTTTTTCTGGAAGGTTGCCTATCTCCACTTCATTTAGTTGTTTTTCTGGGGTTTTATCTTGTTCCTTCATCTGGCACATAGCCCTCTGCCTTTTCATCTTGTCTGTTTTTCTGTGAATGTGGTTTTCCTTCCACAGGCTGCAGGATTGTAGTTCTTTTTGCTTCTGCTGTCTGCCCTCTGGTGGATGAGGCTATCTAAGAGGCTTGTGCAAGCTTCCTGATGGGAGGGACTGGTGGTGGGTAGAGTTGGCTGTTGCTCTGGTGGGCAGAGCTCAGTAAAACTTTATCCACTTGTCTGCTGATGGGTGGGGCTGGGTTACCTCCCTGTTGGTTGTTTGGCCTGAGGCGACCCAACACTGGACCCAACCGGCTCTTTGGTGGAACCAATGCGGACTCTAGGAGGGCTCACGCCAAGGAGTACTTCCCAGAACTTCTGCTGCCAGCCAGTGTCCTTGTACCCACGGTGAGCTGCAGCCACCCCCTACCTCTGCAGGAGACCCTCCAGCACTAGCAGGTAGGTCTGGTTCAGTCTCCTGTGGGGTCACTGCTCCTTTCCCTGGGTCCCGATCCCTCCAAGAGTGGAGTCTGTTTCCCCCAGTCCTCTCGAAGTCCTGCAATCAAATCCCGCTAGCCTTCAAAGTCTGATTCTCTAGGAATTCCTCCTCCCATTGCCTGACCCCCAGGCTGGGAAGCCTGACATGGGGCCCAGAACCTTCACTCCAGTGGGTGGACTTCTGTGGTAAAAGTGTTCTCCAGTTTGTGAGTCACCCACCCAGTGGTCATGGGATTTGATTTTATTGTGATTGCGCCCCCTGTACTGTCTCATTGCGGCTTCTCCTTTGTCTTTGGATGTGGGGTATCATTTTTGGTGAGTTCCATTGTCTTCCTGTTGATGATTGTTCAGCAGTTAGTTGTGATTCCGGTCCTCTTGCAACAGGGCGTGAGCACACATCCTTCTACTCCACCATCTTGAACCAGTCAGTGTCAAGATTCCCTTTCCTTCCTTCCTTCCATCCATCCATCCTTCCTGCCTCCCTCCCTCCCTTCCTCCCTTTCTTTCTCACTCTCTCTCTCTTTCTCTCTTTCCCTTTTAACTGCCTGGCAGTGAAGAATATTTTTGGCAAAGTGTTGTGCTAGGGATACAGAGAAGGAAGAAAAGGGTATCTGTCCTCAAAGGACTGAAATCCTAGTGGGGAAAGAGAAGTGCCCCTACAACTAACTCTGTAACAAGTTTTTCTTAGTTGTTAATCTGGAGCAGTCATCTCTAGCCCAGTTAAAGAGTGACTTGGCTTGTGTACACCCCTATCTGCTCTTTCATCACAGGTCACCACAGTTCACAGCAGACCTTCCCCATATTACTCCTCCGTAGGACTGCCTCTTAAAGGCAATAGTTTACTGTTTCTTTGTGGGCCAGTATGCCTTTCCCCAGCTCTAGTAGACATTCTGCCACCCCTCAGGTAGTGGAAGCAGTAACGGCTTTATATCCTGTGTTCCTTCAGCAAGCCTCAGGAGAGGGTGGTAATGATAGTTATCGTTTGGTGAACCCCCACCATGGCTGCTTCATGTATATCGTCTCTAATCCTAGGGAATTGTTTTATTTTACAGATAAAGAAACAGGTTTAGATAGGTTTGTTCATTTGCCCAAAGTAATAAGAGGCAGAAACCAGATTCCCACCCAGGTTTATCTGAGTCCAAAGTCTGAGCTCCTTCCACTCTATCATGATGCTTTTCCAAGGAGATGGAAGTGAAGAAGGAAAGATAAACAAGGGTGGCAAATAGGTTTCCTGACACCTAATAATACTAATCTGGTTATCATATTGCCATGAAGCTCTGTGGAGATTCAGAAGGAAAGAAGGAAAGAAGTGATTGATTACTGATGTCTGCTGTGGTTGCGGGAGGAGGGACCATGGACATGTTGTGAGGTGCCTGTTGTTCCCACAATAGGCAGGAATTTTCCCTTTGTATATTTGCTCTGGCAGTTTTCTAAATGGAGGCTTTCGTTCTGTCTGGACTTTAAATATTCTTTGAGAAACAGGAATTACATGAAGGCTAAGATCCACATTTAACTCTTATACAGTTGGCTCTCCGTATCCACAGGTTCGAAAATATGCAGAAAAAAGATTCCAGAAAGTTCCAATAAACAAAACTTGAATTTGCTTAGGGCCAGCAACTATTTACATAGCATTTACATTGTATTAGGTATTAAGTAATCTCGAGATGATTTAAAGTATTCAGGAGGATGTGTATAGGTTATATACATATACTCTGCCATTTTATATAAAGGACTTGATCATCCACGGATTTTGGTATCCAAAGAAGGTCCTGGAACCATTCCCTTATACTGAAGGACAACTGTATATTTAAACAGTTAACGTTTTATATTACTTCATTGGAGACATGATTGGCATAATTAAGATTCTTTAGAGTGGGTTTTTATGGTAGTTTCTGTGGAAATTCTTCTTTTAGACATAAAAATTAGTTATAGTAGAGGGTATAAGCATTCTACTTCAATTAAAATAGTCTATTCTGTTCCCAGAAAGAGGCATAGGACAGAGATTCAGTAAAATGATAAAAATCTTCAAAACTGAAAAAAGAAAGAAAGAAAGGTTTAAGAACTTTGTTGGTAAGGAATTTTTAAATTATTATCTCTCTAATAGCATGGTCCATTTTTTTTCTTTTTTTAGCCCAGCTTCAATAATTAACCATTAGTACCCAGTCTTACTTCGTCTGTACCCCTGTCTAGGCTCATCATATTATTTTGAAGCATATCTCAGATATGTGAGTTTACTCATAAATATTATTTTATATATATCTCTAAAATAAAAATATTTACCGATAAATATTTCAATATGTTTCTCTTCTTTTTAAACAGAATCATAATACCATGTCACACCTGAAAAAAGTAAGTGTTTTCATAATATTACCAAATATTCGATCATTGTTTAAATATCCAGTTTGTCTCATATGTTCTAGTTTGTTTGAATCAGGATTCAGTAAGGTTCAGGCATGATAATTGGTTGATATATCTCTTAGTCCCTTTTATTTTATTTTATTTTTAAAATAAATTTATTTATTTGTTTTTAATTTGTGGCTGCGTTGGGTCTTCATTGCTGTGTGTGGGCTTTCTCTAGTTGCGGCAAGCGGGGGCTGCTTTTTGTTACGGTGCACGGGCTTCTCATTGTGGTGGCTTCTCTTGTTGTGGAGCACAGGCTCTAGGCGTGTGGGCTTCAGTAGTTGTGGCACACGGGCTCAGTAGTTACAGCATGCGGGCTCTAGAGCGCAGACTCAGTAGTTATGGCGCACAGGCTTAGTGGCTCCACGGCATGTGGGATCTTCCCGGACCAGGGCTCAAACCCATGTCCCCTGCATTGGCAGGCAGATTCTTAACCACTGCTCTTCTTAGTCCCTTTTAATCTTTAGGTCTCCATTCCATCTATTTTTCTTATGTTTTTGTTGAAGAAACTAGTTTGTCCTGTAGAGTTTCCCACATCCTGTTTTATATTCAAAACTGTATCAGAGTGATGTTGTATTAGGAGACACATAATGTCTGGCTTTCTCTTTTTATGGTGTTATGATCCTAGATCCTAGATCCATCCACGATTGCAAACTGGAGACTGTTTTAGTCCATTCAGGCTGCTGTGACAGATTACTATACACTGGGTGGCTTATAAACATTTCTGGAGGCTGGGAATCCTAAGACGAAGACTCGGGCAGGTTCAATATCTGGTGAGAACCCGCTTCCTGGCTCATGGACAGATGTCTTCTCACTGTCCTCTCACAATGGAAGAGGTAAGGGAGTTCCCTAGGGCCTCCTTTTTTAAGTATACTAATAATCCCATTTGTGAGGGCTTCACCCTCATGACCTAATCATCTCCCAAAAGCCCCACCTCCAAATACCAACACACTGGGATTGTTTCAGTGTGCATTGGAGAGAGCAGGGAGACAAAGTCAACCTATAGCAGTGACGGTGTCATTCTCTCTTCATTTATTAGCTGTAATACTCATATACATATCAACTCTTCCTCATCTGTTTGGTCCCAATTCATATAGGAAAGACAGGATAAATGCTTGTTTCTTTTTTATGTACCCATTTTCAGTATGAGTTGATTCACTAACATCCTCCAGTTAAATACAAATTAGTATTTTTTATTGTGAACTCATGAATTTAAACATTTGATATTATTTCAAATCAATCAAGGGTATTACAGTCATTACCCTTATTGATTCCCACATTGTTTCATCTGGTCAGTGAGTACTTCTTCAAGTAAGGTCACAAGTCCTTTTGACAATAACCCTAATACTCTTTGATAGCTTCCGGGTTATCTGGTATGACAAAATATCCCAAGCTCATTTTGTACATTTGCCACAGACCTGGTGTAGGTTATCTAACCTAGGACCCCTGTTGCCTTTTAGTGGGAAGCATTATTTCAAGACACTAGGGATAAGGAATGTTAGTTGCTAGTGTTACAAAACAAAATTCAGCAGAGTAAATTTGAAGATCTTAATGACTTTATTAAGCAATTCATGAATCAAGCAGCATCCCATCTACCAAATATTGATAGAAAGGTGCTCCTTACAAAATGGAAAGTTTTTATAAGCAGAAAGAGGGTGGAACAAGGAAATTTAAAAACTGGATTTTTTCAGGTAAGGTATACCTTCCTTTAGGGGAAGGCAGGGCATTTTAGGTAGATTACCTCTCTAGTGCTGACTAAGAAATTTCAGACTGGTTGGTTTATAATTCCACTCCTGGGAGAGGTGAAACTGCAGTTACGTTAGTAGTTTTAAGTTTTTATGGGGCTTAGCATAAGTGACTCCATTTTGGGTCTGTTGTTTCTTTTTAGCACTACTGAGTTGGTCGTTGTCCCAAGGACTTTTCAGTACACAAAGAGTTTTGTTTTGTTTTATTTTTATTTCCTTTCTGTAAAGGCAGTACTGCTCCGTCTGAAACAAATTTAGGACTCTCGGGTTATCTTAAATCTGAAACTTTTATCTTCTTAAACTGAGAACAAACAGCAGGATTGATAGAATATCACACAAATACCCATTTGCTTTATTTCACAATGTACACATAATAGTCTTAGTACCACCACCAAGTGGGATTAGTACAAATAGTGTAAGTTAGGTTTTTTGTTTTGTTTTTGCAGTTTTTTTTGTCCTTAGGGTATATTTCACTTGAAATGTATAGCTAAATTACTGTGATGTAAAGTCACCTGGAATAGTATTTCTTTTTGTGATGCTACCAAGTAGATACATATTAAGTTCATTTGTTTTATTTCATTTTTAGTTTTTAGAGATTGCTTTTGTTTCTACTTAAATTTTATTTTGTACTTAATGCAAAATCTATAAAAGCAAATTTTCAAATAAGTTCAATTTCTGTCTCTATTCCCTCTACCTATTCTCTCTTTATAGTATAAGTAATCTTTTTTTAATGATTTATCCTTCCATTGACAAAAAAAGATACATTTATTTCTCTTTACTTAGATTAACACACACATAGTATCCTATATACAGTTTTCTCTGCCTTGCATTTTTACTGTACATTCTGGAGATCACTTGATAGTAGTACTTAGAGAGTTTCCTCTTTCATTTTTTTCAGATGCAAGGTATTTCATCGTATGAATGTACCAGAGTTTATTCAGTTAATTTTGTTCATTAAACATTTGGGTTGTTTCTAGTCTTCTGGGTTTTTTGTTTGTTTGTTTTAATCTTTTTATTTAGCTTCATTGGGTCTCCATTGGGGCACGGAGGCTTCTCTGTAGTTGTGATGAGAAGGTTCTAGAATGTGCAGGCTTAGTTGCCCTGTGGCATGTGGGATCCTAGTTCCCCGACTAGGGATTGAACACACGTCCCCTGCACTGGAAGGTGGACTCTTAACCACTGGGCCACCAGGGAAGTCCCTCTAGTCTTCTGTTATTATAAAAGAGTCCCACAATGAATAGTTTTATGCATATGTGTTTTCGTGGTTTCTGGCAAGGATTTCTACATGATTTAAGGCTATCCTTGCTTAAGTTGCATCCAATTAAATGTCTGCAATAATTTTAAAATAACATTTAGTTAAAAACTTGCAGTGCATAATTATTCATTAGGGACATGGAAATCAAACCACAGTGAGATACCACTTCACACCTATTAGTATGGCTATAATCAAAAAGATGGAAATAAATGTTGGTGAGGGTGTGGAGAAACTGAAACCCTTGTATGTTACTGGTGGGATACAGCATGCTATAATTGCTTTGGAAAAGATTTTGACAGTTCCTCAAAAAGTTAAACATAAACTTACCATTTAAACCTACAGTTCTATTCCAAAATATATACTCAAGAAAGCTGAAAACAATATGTCCACACAAAAACGTACACAAATGTTCATAGCAGCATTATCATGGTACCCAAAAAGTGGAAACAACCCAATGTCCATCAACTGATGAACAGATAAACAAAACGTACATCCATTCTGGGGTGTTTTCCAACACCAACCAATACTGTGATTCTCCAGACACCACCTAAGTGTTCATCAGTTTAATTCAGTTCTGCCACTGCCCGGAGTTAATGTACACCTCACAGCATAAGGGCTCAGTCCCATAAGAATAGCCCCCCTTGAGATACCAAGTGCAAAACCCGGGCTATCCATGCTTCTGACTAAATAATTATAAATCAGGGACTTCCCTGGTGGCACAGTGGTTAAGAATCCGTCTGCCAGTGCAGGGGACACGAGTTCGAGCCCTGGTCCAGAAAGATCCCACATGCCACAGAGCAACTAAGCCCGTGCGCCACTACTACTGAGCTTACGCTCTAGAGCCTGCGAGCCACAACTGCTGAAGCCCGAGTGCCTAGAACCCGTGCTCTGCAGCAAGAGAAGCCACCACAGTGAGAAGCCCGCGCACCGCAACAAAGAGTAGCCCTCACTCACCGCAACTAGAGAAAGCCCATGCGCAGCAACGAAGACCCAACTCAGCCAAAAATAAATAAATTTATTTTTTTAAAACGATTTTTAAAAAAAATTATAAATCAGGGGTTACATGACCCCCTCCTAAAGTTTAGTAATTGGCTAGGATGGCTCACAGAACTCAGGAAAGCATTTTACTTATGTTGACCAGTTTAGTATTAAGAGTACAACTCAGAAACAGCCAAATGGAAGAGATGCATAGGGTAAGGTATTGGGAGCACTCGCCCAACACCTCAGTGTGTTTACTAACCCAGAAGCTCATCACATTTTGCTCTTTAGAGGTTTTTATAGAGCTTCATCTCTGTCCCTCCTCCCCTTCCCAGAGGTCGATGGCCTCTAACCATTTGGTCTTTCTTGTGACCAGCTCAGTCCTGAAGCTATCTGTGGGCACTATCCTAAGTCACCTCGTTTAGCATAAACTCCAGTGTGAACATAAGGAGCTCTTGCTGTGAATAACAAAAGATGCTGTTAGCACTCAGGAAATCCCAAGGGGTTTGGGAGCTGTGTTCCAGGAAACTTGGGCCAAATACATTTCTTATTATACTGTATCCATACAGTGGAATATTAATCACTTGTGAAAAACAATAAAGGAGTGAAGTATACTCAACAAACTAAGAACAGAAGGGAACTTCCTCAACCCAATAAAAGGGCATCTATGAAAAACGAAACCACAGCTAACATCATACTTAATCATGAAAGACTGGCTGTTTTCCCCCTAAGATAGGAAGAAGTCAAGGATGTCCCCTCATGCTATTTCTATTTGGCATTGTGTTGGAGGTTCTAGCCAGGGCACTTAGACAAGAAAATGAAGTAAGAGGCAACCAAATTGGAAAGAAAGAAGTTAAATCTCTATTCACAAATGACATGATCTTTTATATAGAAAATCCTCATTAATCATCTAAAAACTATGAGAAGTAGTAGACAGATTCATCAAGGTTGCAGGATACAAATCAGTATACTACAAAAATCAATTGTATTTCAATAAATTAGAAATGGACAACCCAAAAACAAAATGAAGAAGACAATTCTACTTACAAAAGCATCTAAAAGAGTAAAATACTTAGGAGTAAATTTAACAAAAGATGTTTAAGACTTGTACACTGAAATCTATAAAATATTATTGAAAGAAATTAAAGATCTAAATAAATGGAAAGACATCCGTTTTCATTGATTGGGAGACTTCATATTGTTAAGGTGGCTGTACTCCCAAAATTGATCTACAGATTCAGTGCAACTCCTATCAGAATCCCAGCTGGCTTCTTTATAGAAATTGATAAGCTGATTCTAAAAATCATATGGAAACTTAAGGGACCTACAATAGCCAAAACAGTTTTGAAAAAGAACAGCAAAGTTGAAGGACTCGCATTTCCCAACTTCAAAACTTAGTACGGGGGCTTCCCTGGTGGCGCAGTGGTTGAGAATCTGCCTGCCAATGCAGGGGACACGGGTTCAAGCCCTGGTCTGGGAAGATCCCACATGCCGCAGAGCAACTAGGCCCGTGAGCCACAATTACTGAGCCTGCGCGTCTGGAGCCTGTGCTCCGCAACAAGAGAGGCCGCGATAGTGAGTGGCCCCCGCTTGCCGCAACTAGAGAAAGCCCTCGCACAGAAACGAAGACCCAACACAGCCATAAATAAATAAATAAAAATTTTAAAAAAAATTTATAAAAAAAAACACAACTTAGTACAGGGACTTCCCTGGTGGTCCAGTGGTTAAGAATCCTCCTTCCAATGCAGGGTACATGGGTTTGATCCCTGGTCAGGGAACTAGGATCCCACATGCCACGGGGCAACTAAGCCTGTGTGCCACAGCTACTGAGCCCGCATGCTCTGGGGCCTGTGAGCCGCAGCTACTGAGCCTGTGCACACTGGAGCTCGTGCGCCACAACTACTGAGTCCTGCGCACCCTAGAGCCCGAGTGCCACAACTAGAGAGAAGCCCACATGCTGCAACAAAAGATTCCGCATGCTGCAGTGAACATCCTGTATGCCGCAACTAAGATCCAACACAGTCAAATAAATAAATACATAAATAAATAAATTTTTTTAAAAACTTACTACAAAGCTACAGTAGTCAAGACATTGTGGTACTGGCATAAGGACAGATGTATAGATCAGTGGAATTGAATTGAGAGTTCAGAAATACACCCTCACATTTATAGTCAATTGATTTTTGGCCAGAATGCCAAGACAGCTACATGGGGAAGGTGTAATCACTTTGACAGATGGTACCGGGACAATTGGATATCTCTTGTCCATACAAGTACATATTCATAGCAGCCAAAGGGTGGAAACAATCCAAATGTCTATCAACTGATGAATGGATAAATAAAATGTGTAAAACCCATACAATGGAATATTATTTGGCCTTGAAAATGAGTACAGTACTGATTTGGGCTACAACGTAGATGAACCTTGAAAACTTTGTGGTAAATGAAAGAAGCCAAATACAAAAGACCACATATTGTATGGTTCTACTTATATGAAATGTCCAGAATAAGCAGTTATAGAAACAAAGTAGGTTAAAGGTTGTCTGCGGCTGGACAGGATAAGGAAGGACGGGTGACTGCTAATGGGTACAGGGTTTCGTTTGGGTTTCTTTTTTGGCAGGGGGAGGGTCAATGGAAATGTTGTAGAATTAGATAGTGATGGTTATACAGCTTTGTGTCTTTACTAATAACCACGGAAAGGTACACTTTAAAAGAGTACATCTTTTGACATGCACATTATATCTCAATATCAAAAAAAGAGCTTGCAGTAAATTATTACCTCGGTAAAGGTTTTTTGTTTGTTTTTTTTGTTTGTTTGTTTGTTTTTGGCTGCGTTGGGTCTTCATTGCTGCGCACAGGCTTTTTCTCTAGTTGCAGTGAGCGGGAGCTGCTCTTTGTTGCGGTTTGCGGGCTTCTCACTGCAGTGGCTTCTCGTTGCAGAACATGAGCTCTAGGCTCACGGGCTTCAGTAGTTGCAGCACGCGGGCTCAGCAGTTATGGCTTGCGGGCTCTAGAGCACAAGTTCAGTAGTTGTGGCACATCGGCTTAGTTTGCTCCGCGGCACGTGGGATCTTCCCGGACCAGGGCTCAAACCCGTGTCCCCTGCATTGGCAGACAGATTCTTAACTACTGTGCCACCAGGGAAGTCCCCTCAGTAAAGCTTTTTTTAATATATAAATTTATTTATTTTATTTATGGCTGTATTGGGTCCTCATTGCTGCGTGCAGGCTCTCTCTAGTTGCAGCAAGCGGGGGCTATTCTTTGTTGTGGTGTGCAGGCTTCTCATTGTGGTGGCTTCTCTTGCTGCAGAGCATGGGCTCTAGGCATGTGGGCTTCAGTAGTTGCAGCACATGGGCTCAGTAGCTGTGGCTCGTGGGCTCTAGAGGCTCAGTTGTTGTGCCGCACAGGCTTAGTTGCTCTGCGGCATGTGGGATCTTCCAGGATCAGGGCTCAAACTTGTGTCCTCTGCATTGGCAGGCGGATTCTTAACTGCTGTGCCACCAGGGAAGTCCCACGCTCAGTAAAGTTTTAATGAAGGTAAGCCAAAAAGGAAAAAACAATGTACAGTTTACTCCAGTCTTCCACTTGTTCATGTTAGATGAGCATTTCTTTCCCACTTAAGACAAGACAGTGACCACCAAAGCAGAGTTGAAGAAATTTTAGGCTTTGGGCTTAAATTGTTGTTGTTATTTAATTTTTATTTTGAAATAATCTTAGATTTACAGAAGAGTTGTAAAGACAGTACAGAGTTTCCCTGAACCCTTCATCCAGCTTCCTGTAATATTAAAACATCTTACATAACCCTGATTCATTTATCAAAATTAAGAAATTAATCAAAAGTGAATGCTAATGAGTCAAAACATATCTGGAAGGATAAACAATAATAACAGATCATAAACTCAGTGTCATGTGAGTTTAGGGAAGTGGGAGAGTGAAGGAGAAAAGAATCATTTGTGTATGTCCATATGTATCTGTTCAAATATTACTTAGGAAAAAAATAGAAGGGTTTATAATACCAATTGAAAAATTTAGGAAATCACTGGTAGAATTTAAAACATAGGGACTTCTCTGGTGGTGCAGTGTTTAAGACTCCGCACTCCCAATGCAGGGGGCCTGGGTTCAATCCCTGGTTAGGGAGCTAGATATCACATGCGTGCTGCAACTAAGAGTTCGCATGCCACAACTAAGGAGCCCTCAGGCCACAACTGAGGTACCAGTGAGCTGCAACTAAGACCCGGCATAACCAAATAAATAAATAAATAAATTTAAAACACACACACACACACACACACACGTTAGAAATTGATTAACAAATACAAATAAGAGAAAGAAATATGAGGATTGCCCATGAATTAAAAAAAAAAAAAGAAAGAAAACTTTAAGAAATTAACATTGGGGGCTTCCCTGGTGTCTCAGTGGTTGAGAATCCGCCTGCTAATGCAGGGGACACGGGTTGGAGCCCTGGTCCAGGAAGATCTCACATGCCACGGAGCAACCAAACCGATGTGCCACAACTACTGAGCCCGCATGCCACAACTACTGAAGCCTGCACTCCTAGAGTCCATGCTCCACAACAAGAGAAACCACCTAAGTGAGAAGACCACACACCGCGACAAAGAGTAGCCCCCGCTCGCTGCAACTAGAGGAAGCCCGCAAACAGCAACAAAGACCCAATGCAGCCAATAAATAAATAAATAAATAAATTTATAGAGGAAAAAGGAAAGACGTTAACATTGGTATACGATTAACTAAGAAACAGACATTATTTGGATTTCACCAGTTTTCCCACTAATGTCCCTTCTTTGTTCCAGAATCCAAACCTTGATTCTACCTTGCAGTTAGTTGCCATCTCTACACAGTCTCCTCTAATCTGTGACAGCTTCTAAGTCTTTATTTTTCTTGAGCTTGACACTTCTGAAGAGTATTGATCAGGTATTTTGTAGAGTGTCCCTCCATTTGAGTTCTCTTCATGATGAGACTGGGATTATGGATGTTTGGAAAGACTGCCAGAGAGGAAACGTGCCCTTCTTATCACACGTGGTATCAACTTGTTGCTAGTGATGTTAACTTTGATCATTCGGTTAAAGGAGAGTCTGCCAGGTTTCTCTACTGTAAAGTTGCTATTTTTTTCTCTTTCTCTTTTTTTTTTTTTTGCGGTACACAGGCCTCTCACTGTTGTGGCCTCTCCCGTTGCGGAGCATAGGCTCCAGATGCACAGGCTCAGCGGCCATGGCTCATGGACCCAGCCGCTCCGCGGCATGTGGGATCTTCCCGGACTGGGACACGAACCCGTGTCCCCTGCATCGGCAGGCGGACTCTCAACCGCTGCGCTACCAGGGAAGCCCTCTTTATCTTTTTTATTTTATTTTATTTTTATTGCTTTGTTCTTTTCAGTTTTTCCAAGTCACTTTGGATTTGTGTTCTATTGATTAACAAAGGAATACTGACACCTGTTACTGAACTTGAGCTCCCAAAATGCATTGTGGCACCAACTACTTGCTGTTTACTCAGGAAGGATAGATGAGACCATCCGCATTTTTCCAAGAAAAGCTCAGTCACTTTTTGGGGGTGGGGTGGGGAAGTCCTGATGACTGACTGGATTTTCAAGTCTTTATTAGGCAGCAAAATACTACCTCAGAAGAGAGGAATGGAGCAGGGTTATTTCCAGAGTTTGGATGGCATACCAATCTCTTTCATAGGGAGTGTTGACTCTTTTTTTTGAGTGGAAGTTTTTAGAGTTATCTTGGAACATCAAAGTATGCACCGTGTAGAATATCTAGAAATCTTGTAGTTTATTCTTACTTCCTTCATCCTATCTGTACATTTGCTACTATGTGCAGTAGGGCATGTACTCCAAGAGAACTTTGGCAAATTAAAATTCCTGGTCCTTGGGCTACTTAATTTACATTTCACCAGGAGCTTTCATGTCAGAATCCAGGGCATAATCTCACTACCATTCTGTTCTTAACACTAGACAGGTACTAGTAAGCACTGTGTACAGCGGAATTTAAGCAAGGCGAGTCCTCATGGGAGATGCATTGTGAACACTGAACCTTTACATTTGAGCTATCATTCAGTGTTGCTCACACTATCATCCATTTCTGTTATTTTTCTCTTAATGGACATTTCCGCTTTCTTCTTGGGTGGAAACCCGGAAGCCTCCAGACCTCATCGCAAGAAGGCCTTGATTATTCCCTGGTGCAGCTTCAGTGCAGTCACTGATTACTTGACCAGGTCTTGTGGCAGCTGGACACCAACTTAGGACCAAATAACGTGTGTCTTAAAGAGATCTAACAGTTCCCAAGATTTTAAAGTTCACTCTGTCACATTCCTTATATTCCTACTTCCACATTAGTCTACCTCAAACCAGTCACAAGAGGGACAAATGATTTTAATCTCCTATTACCAAACTCTCTCACAGCTTTTAGGGATATTCTTTGTAAATTATATTGCTCCTGGGCTCTTCTTAAAGATCATTATTTTCATTCAGAGATTTACTTTGAGTAGTCTTTCATTCAGCTTTCCTTCTTTTTTTGCTATTCTTCTCATGTGAATATATGTCTACTATAAAACATCATCTGTACATGAGCTATAATATGA
Source organism: Tursiops truncatus (assembly GCF_011762595.2). Classification (NCBI taxonomy): domain Eukaryota; kingdom Metazoa; phylum Chordata; class Mammalia; order Artiodactyla; family Delphinidae; genus Tursiops; species Tursiops truncatus. The sequence goes on from NC_047052.1 coordinate 12,264,137, forward strand.
TTGTTTGGTTCTGAATTGTATCATTAATGTTATAGGTATTTTTCTAATAGGCATTCTCTCCATGATTTTGTTTTCTAAAGTAATTAAAGTGGTTTAAGTCCTGATTCCTCTGTTTACTTATTGAGGTGAAATTCATGTAACATAAAATGAGACATCTTAAAGCATACAATTCAGTGGTATTTAGTACATTCTCATTTTTGTGCAGTCATCACCCTGATTCCTTTTTATGTTTGTGTATAGCAATGAAAAACCTTATATAGGCCCCAAAAGCCTTGTATATACTGACAGGGCAAGCTTTTCATTGGCTTCAAAATTTGTGCGCCCCTGCTGGAGGTTAGTTAGTTTCCTCCAACAGCGAAGCAGTGGTCCATTGGGTTTTGTTTGTTTTTTGCGGTACGCAGCCCTCTCACTATTGTGGCCTCTCCCGTTCCGGAGCACAGGCTCCGGACGCGCAGGCTCAGCGGCCATGGCTCACGGGCCTAGCCACTCCGCGGCATGTGGGATCTTCCTGGACCGGGGCACAAACCTGTGTCCCCTGCGTTGTCAGGCGGATTCTTAAGCACTGTGCCAGCAGGGAAGCCCCCTTACTGAGATTCTTGAAATGTCCTTATAATTAAACAAATGCTTTTTTAAAATTCTGCAGAAAATGTCGCACACTCATCTGTTGCCCAGTCTACACAAATATCAAATCATCCACCGAATTATTCCCTTTTCTTTGCCTTCTTAGGAAATTAACCTTGCATGAGCTGATCTTTCATTGATTAACGATTTAAAGTGATATAGCAGGAAGTAGTAGGGTTAGACAATATTAGGATATTGATGATTTTTAGCTCATCAGGCCACCTTTGAGAATTCTACTTAGCGTATGTACTAGCTAAGGCAGTTCCAAAGCTTATTGCTTAGTGTCTATTTGGAAGCTTTTAAAATAATTGAACTAGTGATGAAGTCATGAACTCCCTCCCAGGCTTTCCTCATGTGCTCTGGGGCCTCATTCTTCCTTCAAGACTGTGGGAATTGCCCCAGCTGTTTTGTCATATACATATATTTTCTCTAAAATTCCTTTCCTTCTTGGAACAGTTCCATTAGCATTTGCTTCCCATCTACATGATGCGGATCGGCGCCTTTTTTGCTGGAGAAAAATGGAGTCAACACATTAGTGTGAAGGAATTGTAGCCAGGCTGTACCCAGGCCACTTGAGGACTGCTCAAAGGTAGAATCCTCAACAAAGGAACTGTCATGAAACAAGAGAGAACATGTGCACACAGAGAAAACTGGCTATCTAGTGCCACCCTTGTTTTGTTCTCTAACCAGCTAAAATGTGAAAGGGTTTTGCTGAATGTTATTTAGAAATGTTTAGTATCATGCAGTAGATTCTAAATTCAGTCTAGAGACTTTTTTGTTCTCTCAAGCGAGTCTCCATCTTCCCAAGAACAACCAGAAGTTAGAGCTCATAGGGAATGTTCACTGATGGACCAGATGTTAAATCTTGTATGTTTCCAAGGAGCTCAGTGCGCTGTGTCAGGGAGACTGCTGTCGTCGTTGCAGCAGAGCTGCTTCCTGGGATGGAAGGAGTGCTGTTTCACCTCTGGCAGGGCTTCTCAGCCCCTGCTCCCCTCACACTTGGGCTGGATAGTCCTTTGTTGTGGAGAACTGTCCTGTACATTGCAGGCTGTTAAGCAGCATCCCCAGCCTCTGCCCCCTAGGTGCCAGTCATACCTCTTCCTCTCTCCCCAAGTTATGACTACCCCGATGTCTCCACACATTGCTAAGTGTTCCCTGGGGGCAAAATTGCCCATGATTGAGAGTCACTGATCTTAGGTTTCTTCCAAAGGCAAGATGAGGTTCCTGACTCTTAACCAAACCACCTAACCGCAAAGTGTTTTTTCTTCTTCTCCCAAGTAAGAGCCTAGAGAAAGAATTCTTCTGCTTTCATGTGCAGATAGAGAAACAGGCACTCTGATACCATAGGAATCGGTCAGAACCTGAACTGCATTTGGCGTTGGCAGCCACTCGGGATGGCAACTGATGAGCCAGCAGTGACCTCCTTACTACCTGCCCCTCTTGTTCTAATTAAACAAACTTTTACTGTCTTTCTGTTAATGAGTCAGCTGGTAAAGAAAACACTCTTCTTTTGCCAAAGCTTTTAGGAAGCAGAGACATAGCAGAGTTTTGTACACATAAGTTCCTGTTGTACTGACTTTTTCCTCCTGGGGAGTGGGGAAGGATATCAGTGAAAATAGAAGTGCCAGCATGGATGTGTAGCTATAGTGAGTAATGTTTTTCCAAAATCCAAGATTTTCTTCCCAAAAATAACAATTAGAAAGCACCACTATTCTCTACATTTTATAATAAAAAGTAAATTCTGATGTCAATAGAGGATTATAAAACCTCTAGTGCAGCAAACTCCACAAATTGGTCCTGGCAGTGGATTTTGTAGCAGCGTGCTAGCAACTGGGAACATCCTTGGCATGGCCTGTGATATTCAGGCACCTGAAGTGCGTATTTGAAGTGTTTAGCGTGGAATTTGTGTGCTGTACAAGTATTAGCAATTAAGAAAACGCCAGTAGAGTTTTAGAAATTAAAAAGACCGTGGGATAGGGAGTTCAGAGAGGCTAAGGACCAGAGCAAAGTCCGAAGACCTAGAGCTTTTGATGCTTCCAGCCCGGTCTTTTCAGTTGTACCATACTGCCTTCCAGACTAGCTGCTGGAGAAGAGCAGTAGAACGAACACAGACGGGGAGCCTTAGAAATGGTGGCAGATGCAAAACGCTAGAGGTGGAGAGAAAGCACAACAGCTTTAACTCCTCCAGAAATGCTGTGGCTGCCTTTTCTTGGAGCTGTGGAAGGTATGTCAGCATTGCTGGTTCAGGGCTATGAGGGGAGGGTGAGAAATCAGGTCTTTTTTTCTTCCCCCTCTTCCCTGCTGCAACCTGCAGTTTGCAGCAAGCCTTCCCAAAGCTTAATTGCCAGAGCAGTGCCAAGTGCACAGAAGCTCTACTTACAGTTCCCCCACTGAGAGATTTTAGTTTGGAGTTTTGCTTTAAGCTCTCTGCTAATCCAACCAGTCACGTATTTTGGAGAGAAACTACCAGTCTTCTTTTGAGAGCACAATGATTGCTCAGTTTTTCATGGTTTTCTTCCTCAAAGTAGATGCCAACCTCAACGTTACAGAAGAAAGCCTTTCTGAACATTATAGCAAAACTAGTTGGGTTTTCATAGGGTTATTAATAGCTTTGAATCCATTGTGGGCTATGAACAGTAGTTCACAGTCAAGAACAGTAGCCACCGAAGAGAACTGTAGCTGATGGTATATGTGGTTCAGGTGGATGGGCAGGCAGTTACTGCTACAGCTTGCCTAATTTACAGATATTAACACTTACATAAAAATTCATTTAAAAACTAGTGCCTCGTTGGTGAAACCCAGTGAGGTTATACATAGCATCATTACAACGTAATTAACTGGGAACAAAAAAGCATTAGAAAGTGCTGTGGGAGTAGAAGCCCCACGCTTGCCCATTGTGCCTTTGAGCCAAATGTAACACCAGCCTGAGAAAAGAATAGTCATCATGAAAATATTTTCTTTCCTTCCAAGTCAGGAAACAGACTCACAATGGAGTCTACTTCTCCATTCTGAATTTTGAGATGTGCAGGAAACAACCAGCCATTACCAGCTGAGGTTTTCCTGCTGATAAATGAACCCTGAGGCCACAGTGACCTGTCTTGTTAATGAGTTAATGAAGAATCTGGTCCTTGCATTGACCCTCTCCTTAAAAGCTTTCTTTGGAGCTGAAATAACATTCCTCTAATTTATGAGTTAACTCTTTCTTACTTAGCAAATGAGAAAGAGAAGGGGAGGAAAGAACCACGTGGCAGAGAAGTGGAGAATCCACCAGGGGGCTTTGATTTCTGAAATTTTAAAATTTGAACATTAACTTCACTTGCAGATAGAAATATCATTTAAAGAAATATTTTCCTCTTATTGAAGAACCTTAATAGAAGTGGTCTTGTATTTTTTATGTTGCATTTTACCCCAAGGCAATGACATTTTATTGAAGGATTTCCCACCCATTACTCTGACAAGAAACTGCTTTGAATTGAGCAATGGAAGTATTTGATTTTTGTGTAAACATTTCAGTATAGGGAAAAGCAAAGGAACGTTTACTTCTGTAAGTAAATGTTATGAACCCAGCATTTATTAACGGAGGCAGATCCTGTCTTCAACTTATTGGAGAAAGAATAGTCTCCTTTAAATTAGGTTATCTTTAAGAGCCAGACATTATTTCTTCCTCCAAATTATTTTTTCTTTTAGTGATTGATTGTGATGTTCTATGATTTGAAGGTTGTTGTAGATACCTCTGTTACAGGGTCATTTCTCAGCTTTGCAATTCTAGAAATGTGATTTTACTAGTTGATTAGATTCTGATGAACTGATTCATGACTCATTAGGCTAGTGTTACATTTGGTTTAGAAAACCAAAGTGCTTGTTGATTAACTTACAGTTATTATTTCATTAACCAGAAGAGTTTGTCCTATTGAGGCATCCCCAAACCAGTACCTGGAAAATCATAGAAAGTGATAGGAGGCTTTGTAAGGAGGTAAGCAAAGAAAAGAAAAGAGATCAATCGTCTTCTCCATATGCCACTTAGAGACTTCTAAGGAATCTCTCTTCTACTGTAAGGCATTTATCTGTCGGGTACTTGGTATTGGTGGTTCGTATTTAAACACTCTCTACCTGGTCAGTGCTAAATGGCCACTGCTAAGACGGCTCAGGGTGGTAAATTGAACACATGCTGCCACACATTTGCCCCAAATTCCTAAATATATCAGAAAGATACATGTTTTTAACAATGTTGGAAAAAAAGAATGTTCTGGATAATCTGGAAGTTTGAGGAATTCCTGAAGGACAGAAGGCAGATGGAATCATATTAAAGGTAGAAACCGGAATCCAGAAGTCCTGAATGTCCCACCCCTCCCATGTAATTACTGGACACGGCTGTGGTGAATGGTTGCAGCATTTACACACTGGGGAGCTAGAACATCACTTGAACTAGCACAAATCAAGCCACAAAAAAACCAGAGTCATGAGAGAAGCTCCAGACTCAAGAAATTGAAAAGCTAACATTGGAGGCTCCAACTACTGTAAATAGAATGTAAAGGAGACTTAAAGGGAAGTATGTTTATACCCTGAAAGGAATAAAAAGAAAATATTTCGGGCTTCCCTGGTGGCTCAGTGGTTGAGAGTCCGCCTGCCGATGCAGGGGACGCGGGTTCGTGCCCCGGTCCGGGAGGATCCCACATGCTGCGGAGCGGCTGGGCCCGTGAGCCATGGCCGCTGAGCCTGCGCGTCCGGAGCCTGTGCTCCGTGATGGGAGAGGCCACATCAGTGAGAGGCCCGCGTACCGCAAAAAAAAAAAAAAAATTCATTCATGAAACGAGAACAGACTCTTATAGGAAAGAATGAATTTTATCTCCTAGATCTTGGAAATAAAACATGATTGTTTAGCTAGAACCTCATTAAAGGGACTCCATAGTCTAATAGATACAGCTAAAGAGAATTACTAGTGAGCAGAGGAAAGAGCCAAAGAATTTTCCTAGGTTATAAAATCATAAAGAGATAGGCTGACAGAAAAGTAACCATAACAAAGGGAGTCATTTCAGAAGTTTTGGGGTTCATAGAATATGAGTTCTGGGGGTAAGAGAGAAGAAATGGAGGGGGGAACAAATACCCAAAGAAATAACAGAAGAAAATTTCCCAAACAGAAGAAAATAAGACCCTTAGAATGAAAGGGCCCACTGTGAATATATCAAGTTAAGAGGGCTTACTTATATGTTTTACACATATAATTGAAGTCTCAGAAGACTAGGATAAGGAAAAATCCTAAAAGCTTCCAGATAGAGAAAACAGTCCAGCCTATAAAGAAGCAAGAATCGTGTTGGTATCAGAGTCTTATTGGCAACTCTGGATGCAAGAGGATGATGAAACAACATATTCATAGTTCTGAGAGAAAATACTGTAGAACCTAAGAGCCCATACCCAGGGAAGCTATCCCTCAGGTATTAAGGGCCAGTGAAGGCATTTTTCACGTGTGCAAGAACTCAGTTTCCTGCTCATGATTCCTATTTTATAGAATTACCAGAGGGATGTTGTCCAGAAAAATTAAAGGGGGAAACAAAAGAAGCATTGATAAAGGGGGAGAAAACTCAGCAGAAAATGCCTTAGGTCAGTAATCCGGAACTTGAGCAGCTGTATGCTCCTGACAGCAGTGACATCTGTAGACACAGGCGAAAGCAGCCGCCCAGAGCCCTCGGTCACGGTCTACTCTGACATCCACTGTGGATGCCACCACAAGTCCAGGCCTCCAGATTGCGCTCATCTTTAAGATTCTTATCCCCACCACGTCCCTCCCTATCCTTTCATACCTGCATGTAGTTTGAGCTCAGTGACCTCCCTTCAGTTTTGTAGGAGTGGAAAAACTCTCCCTTCTTCCCTCCTAGATCCTTTGGCTAGTCTAATAATTAAATTGACATAAGACTGATTAACAGGAGAAAAACAAATCTAATTTTGTATGTACCAGTGCCCCACAAAAATATGAGACTCAAAGAAGTGACCAAAACAGGAAGCTTTTATACCTTTTAGATAAAGAAACAATAAATTTGTGAAGAACTGACAAGACAAAGGGGTTTGGGCTTGGGGTAGTAAATTGGTGAAGAAGTAACAAGGTTGGTTTATTCAGCATTCTTGGCCCTGGATTCCCTATATCTGGTGAGAAGGATGCCCTCTACCCCTCTGGTACCTTTCCCGTGGGAGGTTATCTCCTGCTGATTACCGGGACAAAGTAGGATCAGTGTCCTTCTTTTACTGGCTATTTCTCAAGTACCTTTAATTCAAAATATCAATAGGCCAAAGTGGCATATTTTGGGGTGATACATTCCGAGCCCCTGCTGATTCAGCTTCCTTGATGAATAATCCCTTTACCTTATGCCTTCACTGAAACTGGGCCAAGTGGTCCCCTGGAAACACTGCTTCCCCTACAGCAACCTCAGGGGGCTGCTGTTTTTTCTCCTACACTTTTCATTTCCCAAAACCTGGAGTTGAAATAAATATCTTCCTTGTACCCCATCACTGCTTCCAAATTCTCTTTCCTCCTCCTTCCTGGATTTGCCATTGAAGTTAGTGGAAGTACTAAAGCATTTGAGCCAAGAACGGTAAGAGGAAATGATCAGAGAGTAGAACCTTTGAAGTAAAGGTTGTGGAGGTTTGTTGGATTGTCAGAGAAAGCCTATGCAAATAGGTGGCTGAGTTGGACTAAAGAGAAAGTTACCTGACTCTGAGAAATTTGAAAAATTGAGAGAACAAGTTTGGATCATCTGTGGATATTGAAATCATCTGATAGAGGCTAAGAACAAACAAGCTGTCAGTGACAAGGGAGTGACTGGAGAAGGCCGTAGCTGGTGACAATAAGGAGGGACAAGGGGCAGTAAAGCCTCAGGACCTGTGCTTCAAAGTAGGACAGTTTGCCCCCCCACCCAAAAAAAAAAAGGAGAAAGTTTAGAAGCAGCAGCTCCGCCATCTGTCCAGCGCCTGTACCTGTGGATCCTGCCCTTCCTAGTACCGTATTCGTCCCCCATCCACTGCGTGCCCTGCTCCTCTCAGTGACCTTGCCTGTTCCTGTGTTTATCCCCTTAATCCCGCACCGTCATCTTCTCACTTCAGCTGGATCATTCCCCTCTGCAAACAGACCATTCTGATGTCACCTGCCTTAGTAGGGAAGTCCATTTTAACTAAGACACAGCACAGTTGAAGTCTTTTTATTTTATTTTATTTTTATTGAGGTATAGTTGATTTACAATGTTGTGTTAGTTTCATGTGTAGAGCAAAGTGATTCAGTTATACATATATATGTATTCTTTTTCAGATTCTTTTCCCTTATAGGTTATTACAAAATATTGAGTATAGTTCCCTGTGCTTGTTGCTTATCTGTCTTATATATAGTAGTGTGTATCTCCTGATCCCAAACTCCTTATTTATCCCTCCCTCCCTTTCCCCTTTGGTAGCTGTAAGTTTGTTTTCTATGTCTGTGGGTCTGTTTCTGTTTTGTATATAAGTTCATTCGTGTCATATTTTAGATTCTATATATAAGCCATACCATATGATAGTTGTCTTTCTCTGTCTGTCTTACTCCACTTAGTATGATAATCTCTAGGTCCATCCATGTTGCTGCAAATAGCATTATTTCATTCTTTTTTATGGCTGAGTAATATTCTACTATACACATATACACACACACCATATCTTTATCCATTCATCTGTCGATGGACATTTAGTTTGATTGAAGCCTTTTTAAAAGAATGCTGATACATTCCTAAAAAAAAAAAAGCCAAGAAAAACCCATGGCAAAGACCACCATAAACAAGGACAAAGAACAAACTAGGAGAAAGCCATTTGCAACTAAATCCAAACAAGGTACAAATTTCCCTAGTAAGAGCCTCTACAAATCAATAAGAAACATATCAACCACCCAGTTTTTAAAAGGGCAAAGAAAACTCACCAGAACGGAAATATAAATGGCTCTTACACATTAGAAAAGACGCTGAGTTTCCCTAATAAAAAGAGAAACAAATTTAAATGACAAGGAGATGCTATTTTTCACAAGATTGGCAGAGATCCCAAAGTTAGATAATAGTGCTTTGACAAGGATGTGGCTCTCCGTGTTTGTAATGGTAAAAGATTGTCATTGAAGTCCATAGTAGTGCCTGCCTGATAAATTATGGTTCTTCCATACAATAGAACAACACGCCGCTTGGAAAAGAGAAAGTGCTCTATGTACTGATACACAGTGATCCCTGGAATACATAAATAAGTTAAAAAAGCCAGGAGCAGGATAGTGTAGAGGTATACAATCATTTATGTGCAGGATGGGGAGAGAATATATACAAATGTACACTGCTTGGATATGCATGAAATAGCTCTGGCAGGAAGAAGCAGATTTTAAAATTCTGACTTGCAGAGCTTTATTTCCAGACCCCAATAAAAACTAAATATACGGAGATTTAAGTGTTCAGATAGGAAATTAGGTCCTACCTACAGCTCTAGGAAATCAGCTTCTGGAGGAGATAGCCTGTGGACTGTCAGTGATTGCATATGCAGAGAACACTGCACAAGGACACCAGGAACTGGTAAACAGTTGTTGCTTCAGAGAAAAAGAATCGGTGGCTAGGGGATTATTTTGGTCATTTTGTATTTTGACCATATGCATAAACTAAATTAAGGTTTTTTCCCCCCAAACGGCAAAGAGTCACTGACAAGACTTATGGCAAATACATACTTCATGTTCTGATAGTCAACGTTTCATTGTAAATCAAGAGAGCTAGGAGTATTTGAAACCTGACTAGGGGGTAGGTTACAGCATTTATAAGATGTGAGGCCAACATGAAATAGATGGCTGGCTCCAGAAGGATCACTGAATTAGTTGAGTCCATGGAATGTATTCACAGGGAGACTGATTTTAGGGGCAGCTGCGCCATTTCTCATCCTCCATACGCATTCCCTTAGCCCATCAACTGACCTGCTGAATAGGAGGTCTTCTTTTCTCCAGACTTTTTTCAGTTTGGTGGGGTTTAGATTGTGCTGGGAGTGTTCCACCTTTTGTTTTTGTTTTTTAGCCTTATTTTTAACAGTTTAGTGAGAGTAATTAAAAAGTGGGTCAAGAAGCTTCTTACTGTGCTTTACCTGGCCTTTTCTCCCTCTCTCTCCTTCGTTCTGGTGGAAACCTCCTCCACCCACTGCACCACTTCCAGCCAATGGTTTCTCCTATACAACACCAGGCTAGGTCTGCTGGCCAGCAAGCAGCCTTTTCCTGGTATCTACATCCCAGGGAAATACAGATAGATGTTTTTCAGAGCATTTCAGGCTTGGCAAGATTGGCTGGACGGGTGGGATTGTTGCAACAGTTTGTCCTTATTATTACCCTCTTTCCTGTTTCTTTTCACATGTTTCTGTTGTTTTAAAGGGTTTTGTTTGGATTAATTAATTACAGGAGGAGAAAAAGCAAACCTTTCCACAGCTATGGTGGGCCAGGTGCTTTAAGAGGAGGCAAGTCATGGATGATTGTTGGCCTTTGCAGATGATCATGAGTAACTGATGCTGCAGTACCTCTCTCCACAGAGGCTCTTGCAGAGTATTAATGATTAACAATGTTCACGGCCTCTCACAGAGTTAAATTGGTCTACGTCTCAGTCACTGAAGTAAAAAATGTGACGGAGTGATTTATCCAGGGTGGGGCAAGCCCACACAGCAGGTGAATTAGGAGTGCAGCCCAGAAGTCAGACCATCTTATTAATGCCCTGCTCTAACCACCATAACTTCCTTTCTTATTTTTTTAATCAGCTTGTAGAGAGAGCAAAAGAAGGAATGGGCTGTATTAATAATGGCTATATTCTACCAGAATATAGAATGAAAGGCTTTAAAGACTTCCTTTCATCGCCTTTTTTACTTCCCTCCCCCTATTTAAAACAAACTTTCTGGCTTGATGACAATCTCAGTGACATTTCAGACTTCCCTTCCTAATTCTCATTTGACAGAGGCATGTCCCTTTTTAGCCATTTCCCCTGATTTTCTTTGACTCTGCAGCACAGCATATATCTGAAGGGGCAGGCATCTAAGATTTTTGTCTTTCTAAAATTTAACAGTGTACAAACCCTACTGAGAAATAAATATGATCCTGCAAAACCTTTTCTATTAAGTGCGGGAAGAGTATTCTAGCTTTCATCTCTTTCATCATTTCAGCAGTGCACTCACTGGGGGACAGATCATTTCACCAGCTTTTCCAATGGAGAAATAGCCAGACTGATGACTCCTCAGAAAAATTCCTTTCTTTTCTTTTTCTGCTAAAAGGCACATTAAGATTTATTAACCCAGGTTGGTTATCAGTTCAAAGTCATACAGATGCATAGTGTGAAAAGTCAAAATATATTAGGGCTTCCCTGGTGGCCCAGTGGTTAAGAATCTGCCTGCCAATGCGGGGGAACACAGGTTCGAGCCCTGGTCCGGGAAGATCCCACATGCTGTGGAGCAACTAAGCCTGTGCGCCACAACTACTGAGCCTGTGCTCTAGAGCCTGCGAGCCACAACTACTGAGCCCTTGCGCCTAGAGCCCGTGTTCTGCAACAAGAGAAGCCACCCCATTGAGAAGCCCGCGCACCGCAACAAAGAGTAGCCCCTGCTCGCTGCAACTAGAGAAAGCCCACGTGCAGCAACGAAGACCCAAGACAGCCAAAGATAAAATAAATAAAATAAAATTTTAAAAATCTATAAAAAAAAATGTATTATGCAGTCTCCTGACCCAGGCCTGGGTCCTGCTTTCCAGAGGCAACCACTTTAAACTCTTTTAGCTAGTTCTTCTGGTATTATTTTGTTTGTGATTTAAACTACTGTGTTTAGTATATGGTTATTTATTGTTTTTTCAATATTAGACATTTTTAAAAAGACATCATTTATTAACTTCCTGTTAATTCTAGTCTTTAAGAAGCACCAACTCCTGTTTTGGAAGAGGAGGAATTAACACTCTTGTACTGCCCCTCCCCTGAGCCCAGGTGTGGACTACCCTTGTATTTCCTTTTATGTATGTATGTTATTTGTTAGTTTGCTTCATTTTCTGTGTCCCTATCACGTTTTCCCCAAACTCTCCAACAAGGCTGTGAAATCCATCTCAGTATTTTTCTCCACTATGTCAGATAATCTGTCATTTACATCCCATCCCCAGTCCCTTCTGGAGCCTTCCATCCTCCTGCTCAGGTCTGGGCTCCTTGTTCTCTCGGCTTCCTGTGCAGCTGTTGTTCTGGGCCTGCCTTTCATCCCTCTTTGTGTGGCTCCCCTGTTTCTTGGATCCTTTTTCTTACTCTTTCTAGGTTTATTCCCTCGTTTTGATAGAGCTCATCCTCCAGTTACATCCTGAAGAAATGATTTATGGGAGATAAATTTTTGAAACTTGGAGTGTCTGAAAATGACTTTGTTCTGTCTTCACATTTTACTAGTGGTTTTGCTGGTATAACATTATAGGTGGAAAATGATTTTCCTTCAGAATTGTGAGGACATTGCTCCATGGTCAGAAGCCATTTGGAAGTCTTGAATCTTCGTATATGACCTCATCCTCCCCACCCCCCTCTGCCCCCCTGCCTTGGAAGTTTTTAGGATCTTCTCACCAGGCAGCCAGACCCCCAGCAGTGAGAAGAACCCACTCCTTTTTGCATCTTTTTCTAGGTGCTCTTCACCATCTGATCCCTTCCACTGGGTACACCAACTCAGTTGCCCACTGAACAAGCGAGAAAGTCGTATCTGCATGATTTTCTTACCTTGACATAGTTGGTTGTGACAGCTGGAGGGAGTGGTCATCTTTGCTGCAGCTCAGTTTGCTGCCTGTAGCAAATCTGTACACCTGAATAATTCTTTCTGGCAGCTTCTGACAAGAAGTTGTTCAGTTGGCTGATTATTGAGTTAGCTAATTGCTCCAATTACATCCATCCAGTATTGGTTTTAGCTTCAAGGCTGGACTCAGGCATTGCTTCTGGCTCATAACGTAGTAGAGTGTATGACTTTAAAACTAGCCCCCAAGAGCAAACAGACAAAAGTAGCCTGGCTGTGAGGTAGCCAGTGACAAGAGAAAAAGACTCATTTGCCACCCTCAGCTAAGTCCATCCTTAGGTCTCTTGACCTGCTTGTTCCAGGGCTTCATTATCACAAAATATGAATGCAAATATCACTTTTTAAAATTTTTATTTGTTTTATTTATTTATTTTTGGCTGCGTTGGGTCTTCGTTGCTGCGTGCGGGGTTTCTCTAGTTGCTGCGAGCAGGGGGCTGTTCTTCGTTGCGGTGCGTGGACTTCTCATTGCATTGGCTTCTCTTGTTGTGGAGCATGGGCTCTAGGTGTGCGGGCTTCAGTAGTTGTGGCTTGAGGGCTCTAGAGAGCAGGCTCAGTAGTTGTGGCGCACGGACTTAGTTGCTCCGCGGCACGTGGGATCTTCCCGGACCAGGCTTGAACCTGTGCCCCCTGCCTTGGCAGGCGGATTCTTAACCACTTCACCACCAGGGAAGCCCCATTTTTTTTTTCTTGCAAATTCTATTGTCATAGACCAAAAAAAAGCAAAGATTCATCCAGCATTCCCCTTAATTCTGTCCCTTATTTGCGTTTCAATTAGGACTTGCTTAGCCTGTGTACCCCAGATTACAGTTTACGGCAAGGATGTTGAGCATTCTGCAGGCTCTCATCCAGTGGTGCCGAGGCCAGCCTAAGACAAATTCCAGGCTCCTGACAGCCGTTCAAGGAGGGGTCTGCCATCTGTTGCAATGAACAAATGCTTTTCCTGTCCCTGCTCTGAAGTACTTACGTCTCCTGTAGAAGAAAACCCAGTGAAGGATGGACAGCAGCTATGAGATGAGCCAACATCGAGAGTTGTTATTTTAGTAGATATCATTATTGGAATCTATTTATAATATACGAAGTTGATACGTTTTCCCAATATTCATACATTCTTTTAACAAATGTTTACTGAGTACCTAACAAGTGCCAGGCACTGTGCCGGGTGTTTGAGTTATATCAGTGATCAAAACAGACGTTGGCTCAAGCCTTTGTGGAGTTTCCATTCCAGCAGGGAGATAGACGTTAAACGTAATAAATAAATTATGTGGTGTGTTAGAAAATGCTGAATGTTACGAAGAAAAGGAAATCCGAGGAGGGTAGGGAAATCAGGACTGTGGGGTGAGAGTTAAGTTTAGAGTATTGAATAGGTTAGTAAGCGTTAAGTATCAGTGAGAAGTTTGAGATTTGAGCACAGACTTGAGGGAGGTAAGGAAGTTAACAAGATGTTATGTGGGAAGAGAGTATTTCAGGTGGAAGGAATGGCTTGCAAAGGTGTTGCACGCCTGAAGCGGAATGAGTCGGGCGGTTAGTTATGAGAGGAGATCGGAGAGGTAAGTACCTGGCGGGTGCTGTTGCCCTCTACTAAGGTGTGGAAAGCGGCTGCAGGCGAGGTCTACTGGGCATCCAAGTGGAGAGGCCCACTGGGCAGTTGAGTGAAATTCTGGAGTTAGGGAGAGAGGTCTGGGCTGAAAATAGGACATTTGGAGGTCAGAGGCAAATAAATGGTATTTAAGCTTTGGGACTGGGTGAAATCACTCAGGCAGTGAGTGTACGTGGAGAAAAGCAGTCCAGGGATCGAGTGCCAGAAGACTCCCAGATACCCTCAAAGAAGCCAACATTAACGATCAGATAAGTCCAAATAGTGGGCCATTCTGTAGGCAAGGGGAGTGTTCTAGACAAGGGAGATCAACTTTTCTTGGTTTGAAACTTTTCAAAATTGGAAGTTTGTGGAAGGAAAATGTCAAATTTTCAAATATACTTTGCTGCCAGAGGTGAATTAGCCTCAGGAAAAGATAGAACAAGCAACTCCTAAAGTCTCAGATCAATCATTTTTCTGTAGCAGCAGCAAGATTTTAATTTCTTTCTGTATTCTAGAGAAGCATCTTTTCAAGGACATGAGAGGGTAAGAGCAGGAACAACAGGAAGTGTTGACTTTCTGCTGTGTGCCAGGTATTATGCTGCTCAGTGCGCTCACATACGTTGAGCATGTAATTATCTCTTTCTGGACTTCCTATCCCACGTTGTCCCCTTGGCAAATTCTTTCTCATCCTTCACGTTTCAGACACCTCCCCCTCCCTTTCTACAGCCTTCCGCAATTCACACTCTTAGGCTCCTACTGCAGTTGCTGTGTAGCGCTTTTCTCATAATCTAATTCTTGTTTGCATATCTGTCTCAAGCAAGTGAATTAAATGAGGATAAGAAATTTGTGTTTCTATCTTCAGTGGCCAACAGAGTTCTGGCACACTGAAGGCACTCAATGAATAAAGGCTGAGTTGATGAATATCTCATTTAATCATCATGCTTCAAGGTAGTTATTATTATCCTCATTTTATTAATTGGTTACTTGAGGCTCAGATGAATTTACTCACCCAGGGTTTTAAAAGAAAAAAAACCTTAAGTGGCAGGGGCAGGTTTCTGCACTGAATGCTAAGCCACTATGTCTCACTGCTTTAAAAACACAGTTCCAAAGTAGTACTGTTGATATGCGGGACTTAGCTATATAAGCAGTGCTCAGATATTCCAGTATTCCTGTCTGAAGTCTAGATTTCTGATTTTCCTCACCCTTAGGAAACTTTATATGACTATCAACATAGGGGACAAGTTGAAAGTTTAAATGTATTTCTCATAGGAAGCTACAACAGATACCAACTGTATAATCTTAAACTTAAGATTTAAAAATATTAGCTGTCTGGGACTTCCCTGGCAGTCCAGTGGTTAAGACTCTGTGCTTCCACTGAAGGGGTCACACGTTCGATCCCTGGTCTGGGAACTAAGATCGTGCATGCCACGCCGAGTGGCCAAAAAAATAAAAATAATAGTAAATAAAACTATTAATATTAGAATAGGCAGATCTGTAGAGACAGAAAATAGATTAGTGGTTGCTTGGAGCTAGAGGAATGGTGGTGACTGCTAATGGGTATGAGGGGTTTTTTTTTTGAGAGGGTGATAAAAATGTTCCAAAATTAGATTGTGGTAATGGCTGTACAACTGAATATACTAAAAACCATTGACTTGCATGCTTTAAATGAGTGAATAGTATATGAACTATATCTCAGTAAAGCTGGTTTTAAAAGTATTAACTGAGAATAAAAAATGATGTGTCATCAGATTTTCCAGCATTCTTTTAGAATACAAATCATTTCAGTAGCTTATATATTTGGGTTATCGTCTCTATTATCTTCACTCTTAGAGAAAAGCTCTTCCTCCTTACAACTAGGTAAATTTTCGTTTTGTGTGTTTTTGCGTGGGTGCCCTTTTAGTTTTAGTTGTATCATTCACATGAGACCATCAGTGTCGACACCCCTAGCTCCGAACCTCCTTCCTTCGTCTGGGCAGTGAGAATGGTGAACATGCTCACTCAGTCTTTGCTGAATTACCAGCTGGGCCTCACAGTGATGGGAGCAGCATCGTGAAGCCACTTGCCCCCAAGGAGAGGGCCACAGACTCTCCCAGGCTGCTCCTGGCTTCTGGGCAAGGAGCCACAGGTCAGAGGCCTTGCTCTCACAGCAGGGAGAGAGTGATGCCAAGTTTCCCAGGACAAATGGTTAATATACAAGGATGAATCAGAGAACTGAACAGTCTACTCTTCACATCTTTAGTTGGTGGAATTTGCTTTGATTTGTTTTCATTTTCTTGAACCATCTGTGCGTGGCAGCATTGGCCAACTTTCTTTCACCACACCTTCATCTCCCAGCCAGTAGTCACTAAAGCTCCTTTTTCAGACTTATTGATTGTGACCCATAGTCATACATTTACGTTGTGACCCATTGTGGATCATGGTCATAAAGGCTCTGAGGGGATCCCAGCGTGCAAAGAAGCTGGATTTGTTCAAGGTTCCTCCACCACTCAGCAGTAGGGTTGGATGACAGGAACCTCGTAGAACAATCTACATTTCTGAATGAAAAAGCTACTTTAGCAACCCCTAGCTGGCAGATTAAGGAAAGGGACTCTACTTATCCTTATCATTTTTTTCTTGCCTTAGAGATGGAGGGTGGGAATTCTTTTTGGTAGTCAGTGATGCAGTGGGTAAAAATCTTCCACTTATTAAAGAGAAACTATGTTGTGGTTATACAGATTACCCAGCTGCGGTTAACATCTATGAAAACCATTTCCTGAGTGCAGTAAAAAGAAAGTTTTCTGCTTTCTGTACCAGACTCCGTGGGAACAGATATTTTTCTTTGTTGAAATCCATTGCATTGCTTTAGCAAAGTGACACCTAGGGCTCAGGCTTGAAACAGCCCCCTTCTTTTGATCATGCTTGTGCAGGTAATTGCTTCCCAGGGACTCTTTAAATCCTAGATTGTAAAGGGGTCCTGTGACAATGGGAAAACTGTGGATAATGGTGTGTCCTGGCTTTTTGAGGATAGATGGGAGCTGCCCTGGAGTGGGGCAGGTTGGGGTCTGGGCCTCGTTGAGTTGCCCACTGAGTTACCAGGATAGTGGCTTCTGGGAAGCCAGAGAAGATGCCCTGGCAAGCGGGCGAGCGACTGACAGTGCAGATGCCGCCCTGAGAGGGATTCGGAGTCAGGGCCCCAGCAGGAGTGTCAAGTGCTGGAAATTACCTTTCTTACTATTCAGCCCCATCTAATGAAAGGACCATAAAGTGCACATGCACACACACACACACACACACACACACACGCATGCACGCACGCACGGCAGAACTGTGAGGTGTCGGGAATCACTGCATGCTTATTTAGTAGTGGTAAGAAGTTGAGGCATGGAGGGGAGTAATTTTGCAAAATGTGTGCTAGCTAACTCCTGTGTGTTCAAAGCCTTGTGGCTAATGTGCCTACCCATTTCTAGAAAGGAGCGCAGGCATGACTCGTCTGGTCTGACTGAGGACACCCCCCACATCCTGAAACTTCGAACTGATCTCAGCCTGGGAGGTGGCCAAGAATTTAAAAATGTATTTTATGTTGACATCCTCAGACATTTTCATGAGGAGATGGAGACCTGCCTGAGAAAAAGCAAGCCGGGAGTCAAACAACAGAATGAGGTTTGAGAAAACATGCCAACTCCTGAATCAGCAATTAGCCAAAACAAGCCAGTCGGAGCACATGTATCTTCTGGGCTTTGCTTCTCATGTTGGCTGGTGTCTCTGACAGATGTGCTCTTTTCCTGATGGGATCGATCAGGGTGAGTGTGGCTCCTGCCCTCAGACCAGGCAGGTCGTCCGCAGAGCCGCCCTGGCCTGGTGCAGTCACAGGACGAAACCAACAGAGCTCTCCTTCGGAAGGGCCTTGATGTGTTAGCTGCCAGATCCTGATTCTGCCTCATCTCTCCTTTGCCTCTATGGCTGTGATTGGTTGGAGCCCATATGGAAGCAGTATCAGGAAAAACAAGCTGTGCCTTCCTCAGTTGAGCTCCCAGGGTTCTGCATAAAGAAAAATGTCATTATGGGCTTTGTTAGAAGCTGTATTTAATAATTCCTTTAAAATTCGGTCTCAGAAATGTAAATGGCCTGTTTGTGTTGGTCAATACATTATTCTCCCCAACTCTGCCTGATCATACAAATTAAAGCAACAGCAGTTTGCACCTCAAGGGGAAAGTGTCCCTCCCCTCCCCAGGCATAACCCTCATTCCCAATAAACTAGACATTTCCTCCTTGGAGAGCCCCCAGGCCTCCTTCACTCCCCAACTGCTGTGAAATGGTGGAGGCCCTTCCCTGCTTTGCCCTGAGCCCCCATCATAGGAATGGTGTGAGGAAGGAAGTTGCTGGAGCAGAGGCAGGAAGGGATGTGGCATTATCTCTTCCCCAGGGAATGAGATACAACCACAGGGGAGTGGGACAAAGGAGAAGGGAAATTCAGTAGTATTTCCTACAGGTCTGGTGGGTAGGCCAGAGGGTTTTGCTTTGCCACTGACTTCATGTCACTTAACCCTACGCATACCAGGCCTCCAGCCCTTGAGAAGAGTATCCAGGTATCGAGGTGAATGCTTCCGTGTTGGCCAGAGACCTCTGTGCTCACCATTGGCAGATCTAGTCTAGGGCTCTGCTGATGATCTCATAACCATTGGCCTTTCTCCAGTTACTGCTTTCTCCCTTTTTAGAGACTTTCTTACAGCCAGAGCTTTATGATCCCTTTGGGATTTTCTGCATATTTATCCTTCAAATAGGGTCCTTCACTATTCATTCACCCCAGTCTGTCCTTAGACATGGCCAAGGCATTATAGGTGAGGCATGAAATAAGCAGTCAGAACTTCCTGAAGGTATTATTCTACATATTACACATTAATTACAAATTAATCACAGAGAAGAGAATGTACGTTTACAAATGAGAGCTCTTGCAGTCACCACATTACCCAAGGGGCCACACTTAGCATCATGAGTCCTGGGCTGACCTGACACTATGTGTCCATTACTATGTGACGGTGCAGTAAGAAGTACCCTACCTCACGTACATGGCATATTTGGTATAGGAAAGAGACAAATCCTAAACGAGCAATATTCTGTAAAACAACCAACCTAGACTCAAAAGACTATCAAAGACCAAAAAACAAACAAAACAAAAGGCAGAAGACTATGCTAGATTAAAGGAGGCTAAGGGAACCCCAGATGTGGTGCCTGATTAGAGGCAATGGGGAACAAATGTGAAGGCCGTTGGGGAGGCATTGAGGGAAATGTGAATATGAACTTTAAGTTAGATGACACCATTCTATCAATGTGAGATTTCTTGGGTATAAGGTGTTGTTTATGTAGAAGAATGTCCTTAGGAGACACACACAAAGTATTTAGAGGTGAAGGAGCATGAATCACCCCCGCAAAAGAAGATAAGCAGATGTGGCAAAATGTTAATAATTGGTTAATCTAAGTGAAGAGTGTTTAGGTAATAGTCGTTCTCTGCTTTCAACTTTTCTGTCAGTTTGACATTTTTCAAACAGGAAAGTTGAGGGAAGTTTCTCAGTAGACCACACTGCTGTTCTTGTGCCATCACATTCCATACCGCAGAAGCAGGAGTGCACTGGATGCTCGCATACCCTAAAGCTCACCCACCCACCTGGGAACGCAAGCCCTTTTGCATCTTCATACAGCATTTTTCTCTGCATTAAGTGTGTGAACCAAGCATTGCAGAGGCCTCACGTGCACCAAGGAATGGTGTGGGAAAGGACCCATTCTTTCCTAATGCTTGTCTAAATTTGACCCTCTCTGAAAGGTCTGAACTAGGCAGATTAATAAAGACAAACAACAATAAAAACAAACAATTGCCTTCTGTGGCAAGGGGCGCAAGCCCACTGAGCTGGTTTCAGCAGAACAATAGACCAGTGGACGACTGTTCTTCACAAAGAGGGGCATTAACTTTCTCTTGGCATATGATGCAAATAAACTACTGCCCAACAGATCAGTTAGTTTGTCCCAGAGAAAAAGTCCATTTCAGTCACTTGAGAGTCCCTAACCCCCAGTTACTTGTCTCAAAAATAAATGACCTTTATTGCAAGAGAGACCAGAAACTGTGCAGTTAGAGGATCCCTACTGCTCTGGGGAGAACTGACTGTAAATGAATGTCTTCTATAGGAAGAGCTGTCCATTTAAACAGAACCAAGTCAGCTAGAATAGTCCTCCCAGCAGCAGCTCAAAGGCCAGAGCAGGCAAAATAGACCTCTGTGCTTAACAGGTAGGGAAGGAAGAGTTGAAAGGGGCTTCTTCTATAATATAGTGTTTTAGAAGCTTAGAATTCAGGGCTTTTGCAACCAGAATCATCAGGTATGTTTCATAGACATGCTATAAAGATGCAGAGCAGTGGAAATCAAATCAGACAAACTTACGTTCCCTTCACTCTTTTTTTTTTAAATTTATTTACTTATTTATTTACATTTGGCTGCGTTGGGTCTTCGTTGCTGCACGTGCGCTTTCTCTAGTTGCGGCGAGTGGGGGCTACTCTTCATTGTGGTACGCGGGCTTCTCATTGTGGTGGTTTCTCTTGTTGTGGAGCACGGGCTCTAGGCACACGGGCTTCAGTAGTTGTGGCACGCAGGCTCAGTAGTTGTGGCTCGCGGGCTCTAGAGCGCAGGCTCAGTATTTGTGGCGCACGGGCTTAGTTGCCGCGTGGCATGTGGGATCTTCGCAGACCAGGGCGTGAACCTGTGTCCCCTGCATTGGCAGGCGGATTCTTAACCACTGCGCCACTAGGGAAGTCCCTCCCTTTACTCTTGGATTGGCATAAGAGCAATAACTGAGTAGCAGATCGTTTTCTATTTGTACAAAAACGGAAGCTGCTGCTGTTTGCCAGCTTTTATTTCACCTTTTGCTGATAGATGCCTTTTTTTTGGCTGGCAGTGTATCAATGTCAATATTTCTGGTTTTCCACTTTCCTGAGTCCCGATGTCCCATAGAATACTGTCAATACAATGTTGGGAAGTGAATGGGATTTAAACTCTTTTCCTAATTTACCACTGGCTTCCAGTCCATTTCCTTGAGTCATCTTGTCTTGGGCTTTGCGGAGATTATTTAGAGACTTACACAGGTGGGGAGTGAAATTGGCCCAGAGACTAGGGCTTTACATTTCATTCTTCGGGATTTCAGCTTAATCCAAAGAAGATCTGAAAGAGAATAGTGGTTTCAGTCAGACAGCTCTCACTGAAGAATTTCATCATAAACTTTCTTCCCATTTCTCAGGAAGTACCATGCCAGTTCCAGACCCTTGATGGCTCTGGAAAATAGTCCATGGGTAAGCTACAAGTAAGTCCACTCCTGCCTTGTAAACAGATGACAGATACTAAGGAAACTGCATATCTTTGCCAAAGAATCTTTGTTCCAAATAATTTGCATGTTAGTGGTTAAACAGGTTGTGAGAGAGAAGGCGTAGGCTTGAGCTGGGCTCTGTATGTTGAAGTTCTAAGTAAAGGTCAGTAGTGCTTCCGTGCACATGTGTTGACCCTATCCTTGCTTGTCCAATTTTGGCGTTTCCTTTTCTTTCCTGTTGGTCCAAGTGCAGTGTTAAATCCTTCTGTTATAAGAGAAGATTCACTTGGATAAGTCCATTATCGAATCATATTAAACATGTAGTGGTCACGTACCATGGCAAGGCTTTGTACTACGCTGGGTGAGCCAAGAATGAGTAAGACATGGACCCTGTGTACAGTAAGCTCCAGGACAACAGGGAAAATAAGAATATCCTCCCCAACCCCAAAATCAGCAGTGAAATTGGTGTGTGGAAGGGATCTCCAAAGGTTATCTGTCCTCAGCTCTGGTATCAGCAAGGTGGAGAAGACAGGCCAGGTGTCAAAAGCACTGAGTACTAGACCCAAGTCTCCCACGGTGAACTTGGGCAGATTTCTTAACCTTCTTAGACTTTAGTTAACTCATCTCTGAAATAAAGAGGTTGCATTAAACAGCCTCTCAGCCGCTCCCTGTTTTGTGTCCTGATAGTATTTGGTCACAGTTTTTTTCGATGATGATCTCCTCTACTAGATTTTCTCCTGGAAGCCAAAGATTATGCTTTATATATTTTTGTATCCCCAGTTCCAAGCACATTGTCTGGTGTACAGTAATTTCTGATTAATCTTTGTTGGATGAGTCCAATGAACAAATGACTCTAAATTTATTCCCAAACCCAAATTCTATTCTGTGAGACAGCTGGGTGCCTGAGGCTGATTTTAAAGATTATGGGAAAGATGTTCCCACCTTTTCTTCACAACCAGTTGTTGTGTCCTCTCATCCTTTCTGTTTCTGTTTAAGAAGTTATTTTCCCAGCTCCTTTCCAGTACCTCTCATAAATAAACAGCAGGATCCAGAGCATCACTGAGCATGGCCAGATAAAGCAGTGCTTTTGCTATGAAACAAATCATTTGAGTGACTCTGTGTCCATGCTCATGGGACTGGAGCAAAGAAAACATGTTACTTTAATATCTTTATAGTAGACTCAACAGGATGGAGTTTATCATTTAGTTGCAGTGAATTTTGTTAAACTTCCATTCTGGGGGCTAAAAGGCAGCATAATTTCTAGCAAATTATCATTGTAAACTTTGAATTCAGCAAGGAAAAAGACAATGGTCATTTTGCCCTCTTTGTCCCTTTTACTCTTCTGAGATTCTGAATATTTTTTTGTGAGGTCTTGGTTGGTGTCTGGTGTTGGGACACGTCATCGGGCTTGGTACAGTGGGAAGGGAATTGGGATAATTGCTGATTGATGGAGAACAGGACAGAAAGCACAAGAAAAAAGGCTTAGTAAGAGGCTCTTTCACAAGTGTGTTGTGCACTCAGCCATACTCTCTGATGGCACGGAAGCCAGCTGCTTAGAGTGAAGGCCGTGCTCCTCAGACAGGATTAGTCCTCACATCGAACTTACGGTCGTAAGATCAGTAGAGTAGGAGGAGGCGGTTGAAATGTCACTGTTACATTGAAAACACCTCGGCAGCAGTAGTCTGGATATGTCTGAGTATAACCTTCTGGATGCAGTCTGTGAGGGAGCAAGTGCAGGGTGCCTTCCTGTGGACTTTGACCTCTAACAGGTGGGTGAAGGTTCTCTTGAATGTGGTTTTTGTGACACAGCTCATCCCACTTTAGAACCAAGACTGGAAAATCTGCAGCTGGGGGAGGGGTTGGGCTGTCAAAGCCGACTTTCTGGTAGTCCCTTGCCATTATGGCTTAGGATCCAGAACAAAGAGAAGTCAGTGTTGCTGTTGCTCTGATGCCTGAAACTGCACTGGTTCCTGCTGACAGCAGAGAGGTCTCCAAGGGAATTCGGACCTTCCCCTTTCCCCTGTTTTCCAGTGTACACACCTGCTAAATGCCTGTGGGATGCCAGTGCTGAAGTTGCTCCCTCCTGGCCTAGCTGCAGTTCTGAGAGGGGGAGCCGTAGGCCGAGGCGCTCTCTGCAGTTTCCTTCACAGCAGAATAGAGACAGCCAGCAGCCACTGCCCAGAATCTGGCTCTTTCCTGCCTGCCTCAGCTTTCCCGAAAGCCTGGTGGATGAACTTTAACAGCAGAGATGGGTCCAAGGTCAGGGTAAATCTGCCTTCCTGACAATTGCAATGGAATGATGCCAGGATTATGCCACTAAAGCCCCATTTCAAGGTGGAGAGCGAGTGTGAGACCCCACATTCCAGGTTCCAGGAACCAAGTGCTGGTCTCTCCGTGAGGATGAACCTCCACATGTTTTGGCTGCTACTATAAATGTGTCGTTCACTTTGATTTAGCCTCAAATACAAGAGGGGTAATTTTGCTTTTGAGGCCCTCAAATTAGGAAATCATACACCGTGTTAATGATCCAATGCAAGCAGACATAGAAGCTTTCTCCTAAAGCCTAATAGCACAGGTGAAATTTTGCTGATATTCATTTAAAGGGGGATAACAACTTCTCCTTTTCTAGAACCTTTTTCACTGCTATGCGGCAAAAATCATTTTCCCATAGACTTCTCGAAGTGACTTGTTGAAAAGATGGTATATTCTGGTAATACTGTCAGAGCTGTAGGCTGTCGGGGAGAGATGGTGTACAGAGCCGTGGTGCTGCCCAGATAAAATGGGGAACCCTGAGTTGCTGAGAGCTGATTGGCAAATATAAGTGGAAATTCCTCCCCTTAGGTGAGTGATGGTGGGACAAGACAGAAGTCAGGGAGACAAGTGAAGAGCCTGCTTAATCATCCAGGTGAGAATATAAAAATGAGAACCAGGACAGTAGCAGTGAAGCAGGTGAGAAGGGGAAAGATTTGAGCCATATTAAGTTTCTGCCTCCCCACTTATGCTCTGTTCCTGGTAAAATATAGTCTGTGTGTGTTGATGGAGAGATTGTTCTGGGACTGTTATCCGGAAAAGAATTAGAAGATATGAATCAAAAGCTCATAAAGAGCTCTTTGGAAAATCCTTAAGCAAATTGGGAATAAAATAGCCGTCAGAAAATCTCTCAAGTAACTTCTCACGTTAGAAGTGAGACAGCACAGTGCACCACACTGAGGGTCAGAAAAGCCTTGTTTTGCCCTGGATCTGCATCTTCTGTTGGTTTGACCTTTGTTGTATCATTTAACCTCTCTGCACTTTATTTGTCCAACTCGAAATGAGGACAGTGATGCCTGTCCAGCCTCTTGTGAGTTGATCTTAAGCTGACAGCCTGTAGTAGGGTATGACCACAACAGGGAAGCTAATGAGAGTGTGGAGGGTAATGGTTCAGCCCCAGGAGTCTCGTGTTCAGTGTGGACACTGGCCTATCGGCTCGTTCCAGGGCAGAGGTAGTGAGCCACCCCTCACTGGCCCTGTGCTGCAGGAAGGTGGGATTTCAGAATGGTTGGTGAGACACAAGATCATCTTGAAGTTCCTCCTCCAACTCTGAGACTCAGTGGTCCTCTTTCACGGCACTAGGGAGAGTAAGATAAGAAATGGCTATGAAACACTTGGGTAATGAGCCTTCTAGGCAAGTGAGAGGTATTAGTATTGATGTTGTCAGCAGTCCTTGTGTTGTTAGCTCAGAGAGGTTTTAAATGTTTTAACCGTCTTGCATATCTCAGTAAAGCAGAAAATGACTTCTAGTTTCCTGTATGCTGGTATATAACTTGTTTTACTTTCTAAAGAGACCAAAAGCCATGTTCATTCCATACTTCCTTCCCCTAATACCACCTTCTTACTAGCTGCATTCTGTCTTGCTTATTTTATCTCATACATTTAACATTGACTAGAAACATTTGACCTGCCAGGACTTGAACTTGGACATATGGGGTTTCTCCCACCATCCACGACAGCATAACCAGCAAGTAGAGCACAGGCTGTACATTCCCTGCTTTCAGGATGAGGAATGTTCTCCACCTCCTGGGAAAAACCAGGGTCCTGACTCACAGGAGTTGAAAGGAAACTGATCTTAGGGTCTTTTTAAGATCCTGTAACTCTTGCTCATCAGTGTTGGGATCTGGTTCTCTTTCTCTTGAAAGGATTCCCTGGGGCTTTAGTGCACAGATGATGACAGTGATTCAGGATGGATAACATTTATTGCCCCTTTGCTGTGTGCCAGCTGCTGTTTTAAGCACTTTATATAGAGGATACACTACAGCCCTGTGAGTAAGCATTCACTTTGTAGATTAGGAAACCGAGGCAGATGTAGTTAAATACCTAGCCTAAAGTCACATGGTTCGCGCTGGAATATGAAGCAAGGCATGTGATTGTAAAACCATGTCTGAATCATGCTGCACTTCTCCCTCCTTGCAAGCAGAGACCTGTCTGTCATACAGAGCAGACAGAGGTCTTCAGGATTTCCTATCCCCAGGTCGTTAGAGTGGTCAGAGGTATTGAGCAGGAAGAGTGCAATTAGGATTCTGGTCTCCTTACTGTGCTCTCCACAGCGACAGGAAGTACCCTGGATGCAAACATGGCTCCCATTAAGATAAATCGCTTGAATCTAGGGAGGCCCGTGCCAATCAGAAAAACCATTAATCAAGAGATTAGAGTTTTTACCTGCTACATGTTTCATGTTTTTGCTTTCCCTAGGTTAAAAAGATCAAGTGGCATGAGCAGCCTTCTGGGGAAAATAGGAGCCAAGAAGCAGAAGATGAGCACCCTAGAGAAGTCCAAGCTGGACTGGGAGAGCTTCAAGGAGGAGGAGGGCATTGGCGAAGAACTAGCCATCCACAATCGGGGGAAGGAGGGGTAAGAAGCAGTGCATTCTATTCTCTGAAAATCCTCCAAACCCTGGGCTAGTTCATTGCACATGCGCCACCCAATTTAAGTAGGCAGGAGCTTTTCACGGTAAAACAAAAAACATGAGCTCTCTGGTTTGTTGTTGAAGCTGTGTTCTAATGTGGGCAGGTCCTGTCGGTGAGGAAAACATTGGGGTGACAGGAAGGGGGTGGGGGGGCACGTGAGCAACACTTCTCTCGGGGAGAGGCACGTCTGCCAAGCTGAATTTGCTGAATTGCAGCTCCCATGAACTGTAAGTCACCTCGTTTGTTCATGTGGTCAGATCTGGCTCACCGTATCAGCCTCAGTCTCATCTGAATTATTTGGCCTTCTGAGAAGCCAGACAAGCTCAGTGCATCAAACGCAGAGTCAACAGAGCGCCTAGATGTTGTCGGGTATTGTGGGATTTTTTTGTCCGTGTCATTGTGGCCCGGGGTGGGGCTTCACCTTTGGCTTCAACCTATGTGACACACCAGCCCTCAGACAGCATCTGGGCCATCACATGTCCCCTCTTCCTCTTCACTTTGGAATACAAAGAGGGTGTCCATAAACTGTGTACAGGAATGTCCTGAGAGAAACGGTGTTCACTGAGTACTTAGGAACCTCAGAAGAACCCAAGAACAAAGTTACGACAGAAGTGGGTCCATGGCTCAAGGTCCACACTCCCCACCCCTAACAGTGAAAGGAAGTGTGCGTGGCCCATCAGACAGCCCTGGTACCCCACATGCCTGCCCCTCTCCAGCAGGGGCTCTCCCTGCAGTCGCTGTGCATCCCTGAGGCTCAGCTCCTTCACCAGTAAAACTGAGATAGTAATACCACCCTTAGGGTGGTTGTGAGGCTCTCATGAGACAAAACATGTGATATATATATCATGCATATATGTATATAGCACAGGCAGACCTCAGAGATATTGCAGGTTCTGTTCCAGACCACTGCAATGAAGCAAATATCGCAATAAAGTGAGTCATGCGAATTTCTTGGTTTCCCAGTGCATATAAAAGTTATGTTTATACGATACTGTAGTCTATTAAGGATGCAAGCATTATATCTAAAACACAATGTACAAGCCTTAATTAAAAAATACTTTATTGCTAAAAAATGCTGACAATCATCTGACAACACAAGATTGCCACAGTCCTTCAATTTGTCAAAAAACTTAGTATCTGCAAAGTGCAATAAAGTGGAGCACGATAAGAAAGGCATAAAGCCCTGTCCACATAAAGCCCTTTGCAGAACTGCCCGTCACTGTCACTTAAAGGTGTGTATTAAGTGGTAGTCATTCAGGTTACTTATAAGCTAAATTATAATAAAGATAGGTGAGGGATTTGTTTGGGGGGTCATTTTTCTAGATTAGGTTTCACGAGTATTTGAATGAACGTAGAAGCTGATCAGTAGATTTAAAAAAAAATGCCTTTAATGACTTTATGAGCTTGTTTAACTACCAGACTTCTAAGTCCATCTGTCAAAGATGGTTTCCCACAGGACAGAGGTAGAAGTACCAGAGCCATCTGGGGAAGGGCCCACAAGAATGCACAAGCAGGAGTCAGTGTTACCTGCAGAAGGCCTCTGATGCATGCCCTGAACCTCCCCACTCTGACTCAGCTCTAGTAACTCAGCCCCGACACTTCTCCATGTTTGCCTGGTGATCTCAGGCAGCAGAGGAACTGCCAGTGCGTGCCACACTTTACTGCTTCTCTGAGGATTGATTATATGGGTTAGACAGTGTTCGTTCTGTTAATAGAGGTCTTATAAAAGTAAGGAGTGGTGCTGTTGAAGATAAGGGAGAGATAAGAAAATGTAGGCTGGAAGAGAAAACAAGATTAAAAAGGACATCTGCCCAATGAGGACTTTTCAGGCAATGGAAAATCACATAACTGGGTTAGGGAGCAGCTAATAGCATACAACTTTTAAGCTCTTTGCTTTTCCCTCTGTCTCTGAGCCTTTTCCGCCTGGCCAGATGATTCCACGGATCTGATTGTATTTTTCCAGTGCAGATATGATGACTTCTGTGCTCTGCCTTTGGCTCTTCTCACCTGCCCTCTCTAGTGCCCACCCCATACCTCCACTCACTGCCTTTCCTAGCTCCTGGCAGATTAAAGGGCCCAACCCCTAGTCCAGGGAGGGAACTATTACTCTGGTTCTTACCTTGGCTAAGCATGAGAACCTTCTGGGGGTTTTTCCAGAGTTACATGACAAGGGCATCCCTGTGCACCACTGAATCAAGAGTCACAGATGTCTGTGTGGTGTGTGTATACACACACACACACACACACACACACACATACACACGATGGAATATTACTCAGCCATAAAAAAGAATGAAATTTTGCCGTTTGCAACAACATGGATGGACTTGGAGAGTATATGCTTAGTGAAATAAGTCAGACAGAGAAAGACAAATGTGGAATCTAAAAAATACAACAAACGAGTGAATAAAACAAAAAAGAACTTACAGATACAGAGAACAAACTTAGTGGTTACCAATGGGGAGAAGGAAGGGAGAAGGGGCAAGACAGGGGTAGAGGATTAAGAGGTACAAACTACTACGTATAAAATAAATAAGCTATATGGGAATATAGCCAGTATTTTATAACTATATGGAGTATAACCTTTAACAATTGTGAATTACTTGGGCATTCTCTGGCAGTCCAGTGGTTAGGAACTCCACGCTTCCATTGCAGGGGGCATGGGTTCAATTCTTGGTCAGGGAACTAAGATCCCACAAGCTTTGCAGCTGCGCCAAAAAAAAAAAAAATTGCGAATTACTACGTTGTACACCTGAAACTGATACAATATTGTACAGCAACTATACCTCAATTTAAAAAAAAAGAGTCACAGATACCGGTATCTTTAAATCACTCCTCAGGTGCTTCTCATGCACAGCCTGGATTGAGACTCACTAGACCACAGCAACTAAATTCTAGAAATGAGAGCAAGACAGTCAGCTGCTGGGTGAGCCTATCCAGCACGTATGTAACTTAGAGAGCTGACTTCAAAACAGGGACTGTCAAGAAGGGCAAGAAGATTTCTACTGAGAAGTGTGCCCAGTGCCACAGTGTCAGAGGGTGGGAAGCACAAGCCAAACCTGAAAGGTCTGTTTGGTCAGGCCCCCAAATTCTCTTACACAGATGCCAACGAGAGCAAAGGCCACCTGGGGAGAGTCTGCTCTGAGGGAATATGTGGAGAATCCCAAGAAGTACTACCATGGAACAAAAGTGCTCTCTGCTGAAACTAAGGGGGAAAGGTCCTATTTGATAACATCTCAAAAAAGCTACTTATGAGTAATGATTGGCCTCTACCATATTTATTATGAGACTGTGACATTTTTACAGACACCATATTTAAATTGTTCTCCTATACAAGAATCCAAATCATGGATAGTGATAAAAAATACTCCTGTAATACAGACCTGACTAAAATAAGATGGAATTGAGGTTAAAAGATGATGTTGTGCTTTTTGTGTTTTGATCGTAATTCTACTTCAGTAAGTGCTATCCCATCTTTCCCCTTGTAAAGCTTTAATAGAATTTGAAGCTACATTGGTCAATATTGGATTATTATTGTCCAATTTTTAAATTTTATTTAGTTTATTTATTTTTGGCTGCATTGGGTCTTCGTTGCTGCGCGCGGGCTTTCTCTAGTTGTGACGAGCGGGGGCTACTCTTCATTGTGGTGCTCGGGGCTTCTCATCGCTGTGGCTTCTCTTGTTGCGGAGCATGAGCTCTAGGCACATGGGCTTCAGTAGTTGCACTACATGGGCTCAGTAGTTGCAGCATGCGGGCCCTAGAGCATGCGGGCTTCAGTAGTTGTGGCACACAGACTCAGTAGTTGTGGCGCACGGGCTTAGTTGCTCTGCGGCATGTGGGATCTTCCTAGACCAGGGCTGCATTAGCAGGCGGATTCTTAACCACTGCGCCACCAGGGAAGCCCTACTGTCCAATTTTTTAAAAGCAGTTTTGCTGTGTGAAAATATTCACATAAAGAAGCAAAGCACCTTAAGAAACAGCAGGCACAGGACCAGATCTGCAAAGAATTTAGACAATGGAAATATCAGAGACAGGTTTTAATACAATTATGCCTACTGTATTTAAAGAAGTAGACAAACTTGAAAATATTTGCAAGAAGAAGAAACTATAAAACGTGGCCTAAAAGACCTAAACAAAATTTCTAGAAATGAAAAATTTAATAACCATAATTAAAAACGAGAGGGATAGATTTAATAGTAGTTAGACCAGCAGAGAAGAGAAATACATGCACTGGAAAAGAGCCAGAAGAAATCATCCAGAATATTGTTCAGAGAGACAAAAAATAAGGAAGAGGGAAGTTAAGCCTCCTGGAGGACAGCGTGGGAAGAGATGAGAGACACCTCTTTACAGACTTTTCAAAACTCAAAAAATCCCAAGATAAATAAAATAGAAATCCACACTGCAGAGTGAAGTTGCAGGAAACCCGTGACAAAGAGAAAAATCTTAAGAGCAGCCAGAAAAAAGAGATTTCTTTGAAAGGAGGGGCAGTTAGACTGACAGGTAGCTTCTCAATTAACAGTACTTTTCATAACATCCCCAAATTGGAAACAACTCCAATGTCTATTTGTAATAGACAAATAAAGTGTGATGTGTTCACACACTGGGATACTCTTTACCAATTGGAATGAACATGGGTAAATTTCAGTAACATAATAACACAAAGAAGTTCATGCAGTATGGTTCCATGTATTTTATTTATTTGTTTTAATTCCATTTATATGAAGGTCAAAAATGGGCAAAAACAATGCGTCCATTAGGTCAATTTGTGAAGAAGCAAGCCACAAAAGAACGCACACAGTGTATGTCTATTTATGTCGAGTTCTCAGGCCGTCACCAGGTCAAGGAGCCGAATGCTGCCAGCCTTCAGGAGGCACGTTCATAACTTTCACCCAACACCCACACCCAACACCCAAGCCCAGCCAGGTGTGAGCCTGCCCACATTTCCACTTCCCTTTCAAGTTTCTGTTCCTCTGACATTACAATCTAGTTGTGCCTAATTGCGAATCATTATAAAGCAAGCTCTCCCAGTACAGCTTGGACTTCTCTAGGGCGCTCATCTTCTGCTTCTTGGCTTGCTATATAATGATTCATCTGCCTTGCCCATTTTATACTCTGTGTGTGTGCGTGTTTGTTATATTTTACAGTAAACTGAAGTGCAGTTGAATTCAAATCCTGGCTCTTCTACCAGCCTGCCATGTGCTCTAGCCCCAGTTTCTTCATCTGTGAAGTAGAAACTCTTCAGTGTACTCCCAGGTTTATAATGGGAATTAAATAAGTAGGGGAAATGTCTGGCATGTTTATAGATAGGATTCCCCCCCACCCCAAGTCTCCGCCCCCTCTTCTTTCTTCTGTCTGCCATTACTGACCACGCCAAGCTTAGGGCCTTACTGGAAGGCTAGGTGGTGCTCTATTCCTCTAAATCCCTTCCTGGTGTATTCCTGCCAAGCCTTCAGGAACACTTCCCACAACCGTGGCCAGTACAGCTTGGGGCATCTCCTCTCTGTCTCCCAGGCTGGCCTCTCTTCCTTCTCTGGGCTTTTAAAGTAGGGAAGTCCCAGGGCTGAGTGATGGGCAGCCGTCGTTCCTCATATTCTCTCCCCCAGGAAAGCTAATTCCATGGCTTAAGTACTATTTTCTGCTGACAACTCGCAAAAAAGCTCTCTCCTGCCTGACCATCCCACTGAGCTGCAGACTCCCGTAGCAGCTGTTTAGTTGACATCTCCATTTGCATGTCCAAGACATTACATCAAACTTAACATCCAAAACCAAATACAGATATCCCCCACTGTTCAAAAGCTTGCTTACACCACTTTGCTTTTGCGAAAGACCTCTACATTTTCTCCCTAACTGGAAGAAATCTGAAGAGGATTTTCGTTTTCACCAAAAGGCAATTGCTTCTTCACTTCACGCCATTTCAGCTAAGAGAGGTGTTATAGGGACGCTCTACTTTCGGATAGCTTGAGATACCTCTGCTTGCTTTCTTTCCATAAACAGACTCCTTCCTCAGACTTCTCAGAAAACGGCACCATCACCATGCACCCAACTGATGAAAGAAAGCCCTCGGAGCATCCTCTTTCCACTCAATCCTGAAAGTCCAATAGACAGTTCTGTCATGAAGTATTTTGGTCCATCCCAGCTGCCTGCAGTCCGGTACAAGCTCTGCTCCCTGCTTCTGTATCTGTACCTTCCCTCCATTCTTCTCTACATCACAGCCAAAATGATTTTTTGAAAGTACAAACCGTTTTTCCTCTCTTCCCTGCTGATTTTAAGTAGCACTTAAACGAGTGTTCACCTCCTTACCCTGGCGTTTGCAGGCCCCCCGAGCCGTCCCCTGCCCACCTCTGACCCTCTCCCCTGCTCCAGGTGGCCCAGCCCCTGCACTGCTCCTCCGGGTCCTCCTCCACGGTGGGCTCTTGTTGTGTCACTCAGATGCCACTCTCACTCTCTGAGTAGCCCCACCTTAGGAACCCTCCATCAAATCACCCTCTTTGACCTTCTTCATCACATTTATTGTCAGTTGATACATGTTATCGTGTTTTGTTTCATGTACGGTAAGCCCCGAAGGGCAGGGTCTGGTTCACCACCCTGCCACCAGCGGGGTGCTAGAAGAGCATCTGTCCCAGAGCAGGCGCTGAGCCATTGCACTGTCTAAATGCACATCCCACTAGCTGTCAGGCAGCCATGGCTTTGTTTTGGAACCTAGTAAGATTGGCATTAACCTCCCAGAAAGGAAGGGTATGACAAGTCAGAATGACATCTCCACCTAGGCATCATTTTCAGACAGCAAAGTTGGTTAAAATGCCTGTTCCAAAGAGGTCAGCTGCACAGCAAAGAATCGCTGCCTTTCCTCTGAGCCATGGACTCCAGGGCACAGTCCAGCATTTCAGGATCAGTGTCACCAGTCGGCACTCAAGGCCTTTAACATTGCTTCCCTCTATTCCTATAACTGATCGCACTAGGTTCCCTGGCAGTGTTCGCCATCAGCAGTGCGTCTCTCCAACACTGCTGAGGTAGAGGCCAGCAGGTTTGGGGGGAGGGAGCAACGCAGAGAAAATGAGAGGAATACGGGCTTGGTCTCGGCTGCTGCTGGCAATCAAATTGAAGGTCATGGAGCTCGATGATTGGAGACCAGGTGTGCTTGTGATTTGGAGAGGCGTGAAGGAGAGAGAAAATAATTTTCTTTCTCCAAAGAATCTATCTCCGTGACTCCCAAGAGTCACTCTTTCAGAACGAGCACAATCTTGAGGTGAGATGGGAGGAAAGCAGTGGACAAGAAAATTAAAATCACCACCCTTTCACTTGGGCCCTCGAGGTGTTTGCGAGTCATCCTCTTGCACAGGGCTTGTGTGATGTTGAGCAGATTGCTTCTTTCACTTGCACTTCTCAGGGCAAAGAAGTGCACCTCCTAGTACTTCCATCACAGAGCTTTATTCCAGCCTCGGCCTGCGCTGCCTGTGGCTTTCTGGTGTTGGTCCACTTTCCTTCTCAGGTTTATGCTGCACAGAACGCCTGCTGGCTCTGCTGGGGGCATAGTGATAACGCAGCCCTGAAACGTCCTCTGTTATGTGCCTGCTTCGGATTTCCCTGCACCTCCCTGTGCTCTTTCTTTTCCTGACCAGTGGGCAGGACACCTCTCATGGGCGGTTGTGACTGTTTGGTGGAGCTTTTGGGGATCAGCTGCCCCACAGAACTCTACCTTCTTGTGGGGATGGATGGGCGTCCTTTCACTTGCAGCCTGGTTTCCCAGAAGTAGGTACTAACGTTCTCTAGAAGCATTTTCTTCCCTTCTCGTCCTCTTCTTCTATTTTTCCTTCCCTCCACATTGGCCTAGATCTCAAGAAAATTGGTGGCAGAAAAGTAATTTGGGTTGCAGGATCAAAAAGATGACCGAGCCTATTGTGTCTAACCTGGTTCTGAAAGGGAAAGCTTAGAAAATCCCTTAGGTTTTGGTGCTATTAGCATATTTTATTAATGACAGTGAAGAGCTGCAGCCTCTTAAATGGGCCACATAAGGCAGTAGTGGTGGGAAGGGATGATCCCCTCTGCCCTTCCCAGTAGACTGGGCTGAATCAGTCTGGGTCCCCAGGAGTGCTGGGCACAGACCAGAAAAGAAGCCTTGCACTTGTCAGCTGGTGGTTCTCTTCTGGGACTGTAACCCGCTTAAGGTGCCTGAAAACTTTCTGAGGCTCAGTTTAAATAGGTCGTCCACTCGGGCCACCTTGGAGGAGGCAGCCTTCCCCACAAGCCCTTCCTCTTTCTGGGGCATTTGGTCTCTTGGTCCCTGTTCCAGCTGTCCCAGTTTCTGAGGCTTTATAGTGATACAGTCAGGTCAGAAATGGGAAGCAAGAACCGCACAACACTCATAGGCATTTTTGGTTTTATTGTTTACAAAGTACTTCTCACAGTTTCATTGTACTGTCAGAGGGGTGTTGTAATTTTTATTCCTGTTTTACAGAGAAGAAAAATAAAGTATCTTGCCCACAGTCACACACATAGTAAATGTCAGAGCCACCCTCATCCTTGGCACCTTTTCTGTCTTGAGGGTGGGAGGAGGATGTCGAGTAGAAGTGTTGTTCCTGGTCAGCTCTTGGCCACAAACCAAAGCCATCACAAGGATCCTGTTAGCAGCTGCAGATGCTGTGAACGGGGGAATGAAGTCGCCAAACCTGCCTTGATGGCCTTTGTCTGGGTTGCCCTTGAGAATTGCATTCTGCATATGTGCCCCTCTTTGCTGCCTGAGGCGTTCCCTAAACCTGAACTCTGCCTGCACCTGCTTGTTTAGCACCCAGCGTGGCTTCGCTCTTGATAGTCTCAAAGTCAGCT
The DNA here is from genome assembly GCF_011762595.2 of Tursiops truncatus. Taxonomy (NCBI): domain Eukaryota; kingdom Metazoa; phylum Chordata; class Mammalia; order Artiodactyla; family Delphinidae; genus Tursiops; species Tursiops truncatus. The sequence goes on from NC_047052.1 coordinate 12,299,222, forward strand.
GGACCCGGCACCAGCACCGCTTCCGGGAACCTGGAAGGTATTATTCATGCTCAGTGAGCATCTTAATTTAAGTATCACTTCCTCTTCTTTAAAGGAAAGTCAAGAAGACAGACCACAAATGCTCAAAGCCACATACTTCCTCTTCTTTCCGCCCCCAGGCCCGCTCTCTCAGGTATCCCTGGGTAATGGCTCTCTTGAAACATGCCCTAAAGTTGTCTTGAACCATGGCTCCCGCATTTGTTCTTTGGGAACTTCCAGAGAGGCAGTTAAAGCGCAGGCTGTCAGAACACTGATCTCCGTCGTGGTCTTCACCAGGGCCTGTGGGCTGGGGTGGGGAGGGGTGACGGTTGTAGTGTGACAAAGCCCGTCAGTGATCTCGGTTAACAGTCCCCACTGGGGAATCATGGGTCCCTTGGTGGTAGACAGAAGATGAATTTGTTCTGTCATGTGTCTACTTACCGGCCACAGTCTCTCCTGCTTTCACACTTTATCAAAAGGGGTCCACAGTGTCTGTGGCTTCCCCATCTGCCGGGGAATCTGAAATTGAAATTTAACCAGGCATCCTGTATTTCATTTGCGAAATTTGATGACCTGACCTTGAGGGCTTATGTCAAGCCTACAAGCAGGCCCTGCCCTTGTGTTTCCAGCCATTCTGGCCCCTCCTTGGCAATTTTGACACAGCAGCTGAGTTCCTGATCCCAGACCAGGTGGTAGCTAGTAGTTGCTGATAACGTGCGTCAAGAGGGCTGACTGTTCCCCTTGGATTGATTGTCCTCAGAGCCCTGACAGAAGCTGGCTTCCCGAAATGATGGTGACAACTCTGCCACTTTATTGAGCACCTGCTCTGTGCTAGGCATGATATGTACACTATTGCATTTAATCCCCACAACAGCCCTTCAGAGTAGGAATGATTAAGGATGATTACCTTTTTTTGGGGGGCAGGCAAATTAGGAAACAGAATTAGCAAGGTTACGTGGCTTACCCAGAGACACAGCTAGCAAGCCGCAGGGTCGGGATTCAAGCTGAGAGCTACCACCCTGTCCGTAGTGAGGTATAGGGTTAGTGGCCGCAGGCCTGGCTGGAGAGCGGATGGGCTGGACTGGGTTGCTCCTCACAGGGTGCTGTGGGCAGGCAAGCGAGGCTCTGAACTCAGCAAAGGAACACAGGGTCCTGAACCTGCTAACGTTTTCACCCTAAACGTAATGACCTTGTAATGACAGATGCATATTTTCCACAGTGCAACAAAGGAAAGATTAGTGCAGAGATTCAATTCTGCCTCCCGTTTTCAGTGGCAGTTTTGCTCTCTCAACAGATTAATTAGCAGCAGAGATCCCCTCCCCCCAGGCAAGCAGCAGCACAGTTCAGGCCAGAAGGTGCACGAAAATGCAGCTGTGTCTCATTCAGCGGCCAGCCTTCTCCTCGCAGTGCCTGCTGCTTCAGCCCTGTGCTTCCTTCTCACCCTGCCTGGGAGGCCGACGGAAGCCTTGTCTGCTGAGCCTGGCCAAGATGAGGGGCAAACCACCAGCTTTTAGGGGACCCTGTGTGTGAGCCGTGGATGGCAGAGGTGCTTGACCTCGTTCCCTTGGAGGAATTTAAGGAAAGGCCTCTTCTGTCGTCCTCGCAGAAGCACCCTGGCTGCATCTGGGTGGAGGACACAAGGAGAGGTGGTGGGAAGGGTGAGGGGAAGGAAGGAGCTGCAGGTAAATACCTTCGACGGTGAGCGCTCTGCGCACCTCAGCCCACTTCACCTTCCCTGCAGCCCCAGGAGGTAGTTCTTACTGGGTTTCTTCCATTTGTAGAGGCACCTTTTCCCACATTTTGATGCGTGTGTGCAGGGTACATAGCTTTCTCTCCCCACCAACTCAGCGCACCGCCAAGGCCAGGAAATGTGGTGTCACTATTTTGCTGCTGAGAAAAGCGACGCTCCTTGACCAGCATGGTCTGCTAATGTCTAACCAAGCCAGGCTCTGAACCTGGGCTGGAGGGAGCCCCCATTCTTTCCTTAAAACCTGGTTACAAAATTGCAACATTTTCTTGCCTTCAGCCTCTAATGTACTTCCCCTTGATAAGTTGTTGGTTTCTCTTTTTCATTCTATTTTCACTCACATCTGAACCAGAAACGTGCTTGTTTAGACTAAATGGGAGTGGTCTGGATGTTCCTGAAATAGTCGTGTTGTCCACTCTGGGCACCACCTGTGGTCATCCGTTTATGTTTGCTGTAACCCGATAATCCCACAGGCCAAGTGGACCCCTTTACACCGGGGTGAGGGATGCGGGGGACAGGACAGGACAGTGCAGGGGAGGCATTTTCTTTTACTGCATCTGCTGACAGATACCTTCATTTTCTTCCAGGTACATTGAACGGAAAGCTTTTCTAGACCGAGTGGATCACAGGCAGTTTGAAATCGAGCGAGATCTCAGGCTGAGCAAAATGAAACCCTGATGTGATGAGGAACCTACAGCAGCTTAATCCTGTTTACAACGTGAGCTTTTTGTGCGTCTTTGAAATGTTTCCCGTGTTTCCCATTGACTGTTTCCCAGCAAGGTCTTTTTTTCTACATTGAATTTCTGTCTTTGTATCTTGATCTCATGTGATTTCATTCATTTTACTTTTAATAGTTTGTCTTTTAAAAAATAAAAATTAAAAAGTACAGGTTGGTCCTGTGAGAGGCTGGTGAAGATGACAGCACTCACCTTTCCTTTGTTCTGCTACAAAGTCCACCAGGCCAAGCCAGCACCTCCCAGGCCTGTCCTGGCCACCATGGTGGAGAGAGTGACCAGCCTGCACACACGTGAACCCCCAGAGGCTGTAGGGCTCCCTGTGAAGAGGCTCGCCAGTGTTGGTGGAACACCAAGTCCCTGGGCAGCTCTGTTCTCAGTTCCACTCCTGCTTCTCTCCTGATCTCTTTCTCTCTCCTGAATGGGATTCCTATTTGCTGGTATAATGTGAGGCTGAAAATAAGGATACACTATTACTGCATTAGGGATTTTTCTTTTCCTTCAGCCATTTTCATGTTCTCAAAGTCAACTTCATGTGTGCTCTCACCTCAGTAATGCTTTAATTTTTGGTTTGTCAAAGAAGACTCCAAAGGACTTTTTTTTTAACTCTTTAGGAAAATTTAAATTCCAAACTTCATATTAATAAAGCAGTAAACAGCACATCCTGCCCCTGTGGGCTGGTGGTGGGGATGTCCTGAGTAACACGGACAGGTTTGGGGGAGGTAGGGTTCCAAAGACTGGAATTCAGAATCCTGCCTGGACATCTACCAGCTCTGTGACCTTGAGCACAGTTCAGCTTTCTGAACCTTCATTTTCTGGTCTGTAAGTGGCCTGAGTAATACCAGAACCTCACAGGGTCGAGATGAGCCAGTGACATGTGCAGGGAACACGCACAGGTCTCCCCCTCCAGTCCTCTAATATGTGGGCAGAACCTCATGCAGCCAAGACCTGATTGTCAGCCCTGCATGGCCGTGAGGTTATGACCCTCATTACTCACTGAGGCCAGGCTGGGTGGTCGGGCTGATTGAGGTGTGTGCATCTTCAGTTGAGAATCATCTTTTCTGTCAGAGTCTTCTTTGAACCATAGCCCACAGTTTTTAAGAACAGGTGGATAATATTTTATCTAGCTCTTCACATCCACACTTAGTGAAAACTAATCTGCCTGACTCCCAAAGGAAGTGACATCTCTTTATCTAGGAGTCGGGAATTGCCAAGGAAAATGTTTGCAGGAAGTGGGGGCCTGAGTCAGCGCCGGGAGGCAGCTCGGTAGCCGTTTGCCGGGCACCGTGCGCCTCCCTTGTCCGTGGCATGGATGACTGAGGAGGGCAGCCAAGGATACTTCCTGCTGGTCTGTGGAGTCCAGAGAATCCCTGAGAGATGAGTTTCCTGGCCTTGCTCCTGCCATCAGTCTTTGTCTTCTTGTCCCAGATAAACGCATCACATTTCCAGAGCATCTGTTACCTTCCCATTACTGAAAAAAACTGCCCTAAAACAGCATAAGGTCAAAGAATAAAAACAGCCTTCTCTATGTGTTCTGTTCACCTATTTCCCAAGGAACACAGTCCTCTAATTAGGAGCGCTGCATGAGGTCCCTAGGGGAGAAAGGCCGCATTAAGAGCTAAGTCTTGAGTGAGGCGTGCGCCCCTGGGGCTGAGGAGGGGAACAGGACTAGGAGCCCAGGGCCCGATTTCATGAGAACTGACAGGTCCAGCAGGCCAGCTGGTAGCTGCTGCTGCAGGAGGGTGCAGAAAACCTCCCTAGAGAAGAGTGGCGTGATGGTGCTGCTGGTAGCCAGGCAGGGACCAGGAAGGCCAGGTGACAGGGCTCTCCAGGTGCTGTGCTGCCTCTTGGCCTCAGCAGGACAGAGGAGGTGTGTGCGGCGTGGCTCTCTGGAGTGCGTCTTCTTCTGGTATTTGGTATCAGTCTTTAGCCAGAACTGGAATTGCTCAGGCATGTTGGGTAAGAGTCCATGACTCTTTTTTTTTTTTTTTAATTACCAAAAAACCAGTAAACAGATAGGAATTGGTGTAAGATGGTGGACTCCTGGGGAAGGATTCAGAAGCTCTTAGCTTCATCAATAAATGATGCAGTGGTTCCATGTGCCTAGTGCTTCCTCACAAGTTATCTGACCAGAAGAGGAAACTTGCCTGAGGTCAGACTGCGAAACTGCCGGCGGTCACACCTATGTCTTATGCCTAGAGGACAGAAGGCGGGGGGCCCTGCCGGCGAGATGAAACAGCCTCTCATCGCCTTCTGGATCCCAGCTCCTAGTTGAAGGATTCACGTTGGAAAGGAAAGATTTGAGTGCAAGGGGACAGAGCAGCCAAAGATGAAGAGATGCTTCCAGTTGAGAAGAATGGCAGCTGGCACACTCCGGTGCCAGAAGCTTGTGTCAGAAGTACACCAAAGGCTTGGGCACACTGGCTTCAGCTTCCAGTCCTTTGTGCCGCGGGGCGGCATCTGAACCTCTCTTTGGGGAAGAGTGTGCTGCCTCACCTAGACACACTCAGGCCTTGGGCAGACAAGCCGGTGGGGAGGCATAAGCCCTGCCCCAGAACCAAGTTGCTGTGCTACACGGTGTAGGCAGTGTTGCCCTCTCCTCTTTGGGATGCTGCCTGGTTTCAGCAAGTGAGGGGGGGAGGGGCTGGTGCCCAGGTGACAGTACCTCGGAGAGTCGAGGTATCTTAAATGCCATCCCACTGCACCTCCTTCCTTGGGCACACAGGTGTACCCAGGGTTCCTGCTTCAGGCTTTCCTGCAAAGTCTTTCCTTTTTTTCTGCAGCTTTTTTTTCATGCCCTCTTAAGGCAACTTAGATCCAACAGGACCACCAGATGCAATCTTTGTGCACACAAAGTTGACCACAGAGGGAAAGTGGGCTGTGGAAGTCTGGAAGATTCCACCCTGGTTCCCTGCAGCCTGGAATTGCCCAGTCCCCAGAGACTCTCCTTTCCAGAGTCCCTCTCCATGGTCTGCCGGTGAGCTTTCATTGTTGTACCCTCAGAAAGCTGATGGTGTAGACAGATCTCCGCTCAAGTAAGGGAAAAGGTGGCTGTGTCAGGGAGGGAAGGGAGAAATGTAACATGAGGAGAACACTGGCAACATCTTACAGTGGGTTTGGCGTCCTGCCTCTAACCTTAGATTGTAGCCCTGCCATCCGGGTTGAGTCCCTCTCTCTGTGTCTCAGATTCCTTGTCTTCAAAAGGTTTCTGAGAATGCTTAATAATCCTGCTCTGCCTACCTCACAGTATTTTGTTAAATGAAATACATTATCCAAGTGTTAAGTTACTCTAATTAAATTGCACACTAAAAACTCCCAGCTCCCCAAGACAGCCAGGCTTCTGTGAGTATAAATTAGCACCGCCTTGAAGAACACTTTGGCGATGTCTCATGAATCTGGAGCTACACTCGGCCTGTGACACAGCAGCTCTGCTCTTGGCTTGACATCCTAGAGAAGCACCAGCATGTGCACAAGGAGGCAGGCTCATTGGTGATAGTAAAAACCTGGAAACCACCCAGTGCCCATCAGGAGAAGGGGCCATTTGTGAAATAGCCACACAGTGGAGTACAGTGCAGCAGTGAAACGACTGGGCCAGGGCTACATGCCTCAACACAGATGAACCTCTTAAGCAGCATTGATGCAAAACAACTAACGTACAGTCCCAGTTACACAAGTTCAAAAGCATGCGAACGTAGAGGTGATGGTTGCCCAACATTGTGAATGCAGTAAATGCCACTGAATTGTACACTTTAAAATGGTTAATTTTATGTTATGTGAATTTCACCTCAATAAAATTTTTAAAACATGAGAAAGGTATTGTCCTTTGACTCAGAATAATATATATACTATATAATTATATATATTCATATATTCATTCAATATAAATATATATAAACAAATGGGTGATAAACACTAAATTCAGCATAGTGGTTACCTATCATGGGATTGGGAAGCTTATACAATAAAAGAAAGATAACAGAGGAGCTTCGTTTAATGATGTGGGTTTATATCTTCAGTTGGGAGTTGGGGACACAGATATTTCTTATGTTATTCATTATACCTTTCTACTCTATCTGTAATATTTCAAGATAAATTTTTTTTTTTTTTTGTCTGCATTGGGTCTTCGTTGCTGTGTGCGGGCTTTCTCTAGTTATGGCGAGTGGGCGTTGCTCAGCAGTTGTGGCACAGGGGCTTAGCTGCTCCGCAGCATATGGGATCCTCCCGGGCCAGGGCTCGAACCCGTATCCCCTGCATTGCCAGGCAAATTCATAACCACTGAGCCACCAGGGAAGTCCCAAGATAAATTTTTTTGAAAGAAAGACAAGCCCACATTTAAATTTGCATCACCTCAGTCAGTCTCCTTAGGGAGAGAGAGCCAAGGGATGGGGCAGTTCAGGGATGGAGGGTTGCCATGGTGATGAGCTTGCTGGGTGTCAAGGAGCTTTTTCTGCCTCCTCTTCTGGGCCAGCAGGCATTCCAGAATGATCCCTCCAAGCCGCTTTTGAGACATTCTCCAAGAGATGAGTGGTTTACATAGGTGAACTACTACATGCCCAACCCCTCCAGCCCCAGCTCCCCTTTCTCTGAAAAGCAGGTTGGGTGGCTGGGGGAGCTGAGGGGTCTGTACCAGGCCACGTGCCCTGTCCCAGCACAGCTGATGGTGTGATCCCTGCCGATCAGCCTTCCCCTCACCCACAAGGCTGCACAGGTGCACACAGACAGGCCATATGTTAGAAAGATGCTACCGTAGGCCTTGACTTGTTAGATGCAAACAAATGGTTCCTGACCTGGATAAATGAGCTTGAAATTTAAAGACACCAAAATGAATTACAGTCAATGTCTTGAGTTTTCTAGTGGAAGTTATGGAGCTACCTGTTTTCAAACTCTGCCCAGCATCTTGAGCTCACCCCCGGGGCCCTGGGCCACAGCTGTGACATGAGGTTGCTGTGGAGGTGTGGCCATCTCCTCAGGGTGTGGAGGAGTGTTGCTGGGCCTCTGCAGGGAGGGAGGGAACTATCCTCTGACTAACCCCACTAATCTCTGGTAATGATGTAATGCCTTACTTCTTCCAGTTAACACCTCTACATTAATAACCGAAGCCTGCCCGAGTTTGAGGCACCCTGACTGACAAATAAGAGACTTCTTTTTAAAAATAAATTTATTTATTTGCTTATTTATTTTTGGCTGTGGTGGGTCTTCGTTGCTGCGCTTGGGCTTCCTCTACTTGCGGTCCGTGGGCTTCTCACTGCAGTGGCTTCTCTTGTTGCAGAGCACGGGCTCTAGGCGCGCAGGCTTCACTGGTTGTGGCACGCGGGCTCAGTAGTTGTGGCGTGCAGGCACTAGAATGCAGGTTCAGTAGTTGTGGCTCACGGGCTTGGTTGCTCTACGGCATGTGGGATCTTCCTGGACCAGGGCTTGAATCCGTGTACCCTGCACTTGCAGGCGGGTTCTTAACCGCTGCGCCACCAGGGAAGTCCCTGGGAGACATTTTTTAAGTCTGGAAGCTCTTTGGGTGCCTGAGGTTGCATCTGTGGCAGGGTGGACCCTCTCTGTCCCAGACATCTCATCAGATTGCCTCATCTTTGCTGTTGTCTCTAGCTGGACCTCACAGTTCTGTTACAGCCCTGCCACTGAGCTCCATTACAGGGCCTTTGAATTTGAGGTTGGTATCCTGAGACACAGGGAGGGGAGCCTGCCCATCCCCGAGTCACACACACACACCCAGCCCTCCTGCACCAACAGTGTCTGGTGTGACCTGTGTGTGCCCTTGAGACCACTATAGACAACTGGGGGTAGAAATGATGTGAATAAGCATCATTGTAGAGGCCTATTCTGTCTTTGCAGTACAACTGTATTTTTTAAAATATTGCAAATACCCCACGTGGTACAATAAATACATATTTTGTTTTTTGTGCAGTTCCTGGCACAAAACCCTTGGAATTTACTCTCTTTGTGTGCTAATGAGAGGACTCCTGGGGGAGCCCGAGCCCAAGTGTTGGGCTGGCCAAAAAGTTCGTTCGGGTATTTCCATACGATGTTATGGAATAGCTTCCAACTCAGCAGCTTCAGGACGGGATCTGGTCACCAGGAAAACCACACCTTTGACCCCTTAGAACTTCCAGCCCCACTCCACCACCACCCACCACCCGTCCCTCCCTCTGGAGAGGGAGGCCAGAGATCAATCAATCACCAATGGCTAAGGACTTCCCTGGTAGCGCAGTGGTAGGAATCCACCTGCCAATGCAGGGGACACGGGTTCGAGCCCTGGTCCGGGAAGATCCCACATGCCACAGAGCAACTAAGCCTGTGCGCCACAACTACTGAGCCTGCGCTCTAGAGCCCACGTGCCACAACTACTGAAGCCCGCGCATCTAGAGCCCGTGCTCTGCAACAAGAGAAGCCACCGCAATGAGAAGCCCGCTCACCGCAACGAAGAGGAGCCCCTGCTCACCGCAATTAGAGAAAGCCCGTGCACAGCAACAAAGACCCAACGCAGCCAAAAATAAATAATTTAAAAAAAGAATCACCAATGACTAATGATTTAATCAATCATGCCAACACAATGGAACCTAAGTAAAAACCCCGTAAGCAGAGTTTGGGGAGCTTCTAAGTTGCTGACCACCTCCACTTGCTGGGCACAGAGGCTCCTGCTCAGGACCCCTCTGGACCATTTTCATTTGACTGTTCGTAGCCTTTATAACATTTTTCGTAAGGAGAGCATCTTCCTGAGTCGGTGAGTTGTTCTAGCAAATTATCACACGTGATGGGTGGTTGTGAGCTGGGCGGCAGCATGGGCAGCAGCCTCAGCAGCCCGTTCTCAGCTGGCGTCTGAAGCGGGGCGGTGTTGTGTGGCTGATCCCGTACTATGGGGTCTGTGCTAACTCTGGGTAGATAGTGAATGAACTGAACTGAGTTGTTGGACATCTCGTTGGTGAGATTTGGTTGGACCCCACATTTGTCTAACGTTAACGCCAAACATCTGCCACAGGTGACTGAGACGCAGTGCGATATAGTCAAGACACCCTTGCTGGAGAATCAGGACACCCTAATCCCAGCTCTGCTGACCAGCTGGTGCCCTCAGGCATGTGGCTTGGCCTCCTCTGCCCCCATTTCTGCATCTGTAAAAGGAGGGGGGTTAATAACTGTGGGCATTTAACACTAGGAATCTGCGTTTTGTTTTGTTTTGGTTTTTTTGCGGTACACGGGCCTTTCACTGTTGTGGCCTCTCCCGCCACGGAGCACAGGCTCCAGACGCGCAGGCCAAGTGGCCACGGCTCACGGGTCCAGCCGCTCCGCGGCATGCGGGATCTTCCCGGACTGGGGCACGAACCCGTGTCCCCTGCATCGGCAGGCGGACTCCCAACCACTGCGCCACCAGGGAAGCCCGGAATCTGCATTTTGAACAGGCAACCCCATGATTTTATGCACTCTGAAGTTTGAGAACCGCTGCTTATGGCCTCCCTACCTAGAAAAAAATGTAAAAGCCTCCAGCTATGTATTTAGGAAAATTCCATTTCCTTTATTCTTACCACTTCAAATAATTCAGACTCCTGAATTCCTGACGCACCAGCAAACCATAATGAGTAAGCCCAGGTTTCCTCCCTGACATCTGCTGAGACCCACCTGCAGGAACTTTCTCCTACCTTCAGAGGCCTTTGCAGGGAAGCCCCTTAAAGTCATCAGTAACTTGGAGAAGCAGCTGAAGTAAGGCCTGGGAAACAAGCGAGAAATTCACACAACAAAATCCACCCAAGTCCCAGCAAACACGTCTGAAGAGGCAACACTCAGCTGCCAGGTTGGCAACAGATGGCAGGACCCATGTGCGCGCGCACACATGCTCACCCCGGCTAAGCCGAGCGTCTAGTGTGTCAGCGAGGTTGCCCGGCAGCTTGGAGAAGACCCAAGTCACCAGAGGCACACCACTTCTGTCAAATCAGCCCTGCACGAGGCAGATGGCCCCAGCTCCCAGGCCAACTGGGCCAGTGCGAGGCCTTCCTGCCAGTGGGAGCTTTGTCTGCACGGGGCTTGACCTCTCTCTTTCCCCTCCTGATGTACCTCTTTTTTCTTCTGATTATCGAAGGCAACCATTCATTGTTGGAAAATTTGGAAGCAGAAAAATTAAAACTTAAATCTCCCATAGTCTTACTAACAAAGAAAACTGCTGTGTTCATTTTGGGATACTTTCAGTCTATTTCCCTATGTTTTTACAGTTTTTCTTTCTTTTTTTTTTTTTTTTTTTTTTTTTGTGGTACGCGGGCCTCTCACTGTTGTGGCCTCTCCCGTTGTGGAGCACAGGCTCCGGACGCGCAGGCTCAGCGGCCATGGCTCACTGGCCCAGCCGCTCCGTGGCATGTGGGCTCTTCCTGGACTGGGGCACGAACCCGTGTCCCCTGCATCGGCAGGCGGACTCTCAACCACTGCGCCACCAGGGAAGCCCTACATAGCTTTTCTTAACACTACTGGAATTATACTCTACCCGTGAAGCTCAATACAGAAGCTAGTAACCACATGTGGATATTTTGATTTAAATTTTAAATTCATTAGAATTCATAATTCAGTTCTTTGGTCACACTAGCCAAAGATTTCAACTGCTCAGCAGTCACGTGACCAGGGACTACACTACTGGAAAGTGCAGGTATTGAACGTTTCCATCAGCACAGAATTCTGTTGGACCGCACTGGTGTATGTAGTTTTGTATTCTTTTTTTAACCTATGGTATGTACTATGAGCACATCCCCATTTATTCAAACATTCTTTGAGAAAACGATTTTTAACGGCTGCATAATGTACCATTACATGCTTGTACCACAGTTTGTTTCATCAGTCCTCAACCATTGGCCACTAAGGTTACCCACTTTTTGTCATTATACATGATGCTGTGGTGAACTGCCTAGTCCTGAGATCTGGACCTGCATCCCTGATCATTTCCAGATCACTGCTACAAGTGGAATTGTCATGTCAGGGAAGGTGACATTTTCAAGGCCTTGAAATATAATGCCCAGTTACCTCCCAAAAGGGTCTTCCTCCGTCCAGCAGGGCGGTTGTGCCCCTCTTCCTGTGTAAACCCTCTGAGAAGACAAGATTCAGCAAGGAAGCCCTGTCTGCCTGTCTCTGAACACAGAGCCCAGTGCTTTGGGGGAGACATGTCCGGAAGTAGGAGGAGAACGCCACCCATGGAGAAGACTGGACTAGGTCATCCCTGAGACCTACTAGCATCTTCTGCAGTACCAGCCCAGGGCTCTGTCTCTGGAAGAAGCAGTTGGACGGGGCAGGTGTGATGGTTAATTTTTTGTGTAAACTTGACTGGGCTAAGGGATGCCCAGGTAGCTGGTAAAACATGTCTGTAAGGGGTTTTCTAGAAACAGCATTCGAATGGGTAGACTGAGAAGAAGATCATAGTCACCAATGTCGATAGGCATCATCCAACCCACTGAGGGCCTGAATAGAACAAAAGTTGGAGGAAGGGCGAATCTGCTCTCTCTTTAAGCTCAGACACCCATTTCCTCCTGTCCATCTGCACTCATGCCTGCAGGCTTGGACTGGGACTTACACTGTCAGCTCCCCAGGGTCTCCAGCCTGCAGACAGCAGAACCCTCAGCCTGTCTATGTCCTACTGGTTCTTCTTCTCTGGAGAACCCTAATGCAGCAGGAATATGCCCCAATGCCCCTTGATTCATCTAAACCTGGATTAATCTGTTTTGTATTTTTTTAACCTATGGTATTTAACCTATGTGATTAACATCACATTAATCTGTGAGTCCCTCTAAATGTTTTCTGAATCCATTTATCCTCTCCCTGCTCAGGGTAAGTGAGTTTTGTTCAGTTAGAGGTGGGGCTTCACTTCACTTCTCTCATGCTTCCCAAGTCGTTCTGAGGTTTGGTAACATTTTCGTTCTGAGGTTTGGTCTACATTCGTCTTAAATTATCATTCACAACCACCTAGCCTCCCATCTCATCCCCTCTCGGTCGGTCTTTATCTTTCCTAACAAGGGCTCCTCTTCTAAGCCTTTCCATGGCTTGCCCATCCCCTTTCTCATGTCAGTTGCCCCTTTGTGTGTCCTCCACGTCTCCCACGTCAGCCCTGACTTGGGCAGTCAGACCTGCTCACGGGATTCCAGACTTGTGGTTCAGACCTCAAGCGTCAATTCTGGCACCCCTCTCTCCTTTGTAATTTGGGCGGCTGCTTGCGGCCTCACTTTTGCTCTCTATAAGATGAGGGTTGACAGTTACGAAGCAGCACAGCCAGACTGGACTTGGTGGCATCCGCTCCATTCAGTGCATCCTTAGACAAAGGGGAGCCATCAAGGATGGAACCGTGTGAGAGCCAGAGCTGGCCTGGCTTCTGTGCTTGCAGATGAGAACTGGCCCCTGCTGTCAGTTACAGCAAGACCCCGGACCTCCTGGGATGAGCTGGGCTTAGGTCACCATAGGCCTCAGGGTTGGTGAAGACTCCTACCGTGGAGATGGGTGAAGGGATTATCTACGAGGAAACCACTTAAGGCCAAAAGTTACATCCTTCTGGAGAGCCTGAGACGCTGGCCGCAAGAACAACACCCCACGACGTTCAAAGCCTCTGGGGCAGCTGCCCTGGCCTCTTTCCAAGCTGAGTCATGGCATTTAGTGTATTCAACACCCACCCTAAACCAATAGGCCCAGAGGCCAGAGAATAAAGAAGTGAGCCTGCGTCCGTTCACAGAGGGAGCTTTCCCACCCTCACCCCTCTTTACAGTACATTCTGTCATGGGCTGTCTCAGAAGACCGAGGTCCTAGCTGCAACTCTGTGGTGCCTTCGTGAGGCCTCTTCCTCTCCCCTGGGGCGCCCTCCTGAACAGGGAAAGGTTTGGGCCTCCAGGGAGGAGCAGCGGCTCCTGCCTCAGGAGAGCCTGAGAAGTAGAAAGCTGGGGCCCAGCAAGGCAAGCTGGTAGGTGGAGGGTGGAGAGACTCGAGTCAGCGATTCTGACAGCAACAGCGTATAACTGCTGTAACTGGGAGTCACACCAGCCCTTCTAGCCCAGCCTGACATCCCAGTCCTTCCAGGACTTTTGAATCAAGGCCACGGCACTGCATGACTCTGGCGGGGGAGAGGGGCTGGTCACAAGAATAAAATAGGGACGGGGCTCCGCTTTATTAATCCCCATTTGACAGACTGGGATGAAAACATGCTTAGAGAGTATAGATGCTGTGCTGAAGTTCACACAGCCAGCCTGGTACCCAGACCTGGCTGCCCCACCCTGCCACTGGACGTCAGAGGTGATAGGGAGTCCAGTTCTGGCCAAAGTACAGACCTCCCTCCCTACAGTGCGTTCCTTTCGTTTCCATGAGAGTCAGCCTCGCTCCCTGGGAGCAGGGAGACTTTCTCAGTGCCCCTGGTGCAGACCCTTGGCCTCCGGACAGCACAGCAGTGATGGGCGTGGGGGCCTGGTGTGCCTGCCGCGCTGAGAACCGAGCTGCTGCTCTGGGGACTCGCACTGGTGACCCCAGTGTGGCAGCAGCTGTTTAATAATTTAGAGAATGTATACTATTCAGCCGGGCGGCTTCATCCCTGGGCTCAGAAACACAATGCCCTGGGGATTGTTTCCAGTGGAGAGTGAAATTCCACTTGTCACGGGCACTGAGAACACAGGCCTGTTCCTGGAAGGGGCTCTGGTCCCTGGGTGTTTACAAACATCCTAGGAGACCAGGAGGCCAGCAGCCAGGGCCCTGGGGCTGGGGTGGGGCTGCGGGTCTCCCAGCTCAGCTGTCTGCTGCTGGGGACCTGTGAGTCCCTTCCCCTCTGTCTCCTGCCTCCTCAGAGGCGATGGGACTGCATGGGAACCTGTTCAGGGTGGCTTTGTATTTCCTAGAACTCGGCGATTGCATTTTCCCCTCCCTGGTGGCGCAGTGGTTGAGGGTCCGCCTGCCGATGCAGGGGACATGAGTTCGTGCCCTGGTCTGGGAAGATCCCACATGCCTCGGAGCGGCTGGGCCCGTGAGCCATGGCCGCTGAGCCTGCGCGTCCAGAGCCTGTGCTCCGCAATGGGAGAGGCCACAACAGTGAGAGGCCCGCGTACCGCAAAAAAAAAAAAAAAAAAAAAAGGTGTTTTTATATTTAAAAAAAACCAAACTTAACACTTGAAAACGTTTTGCTAAGTGCAATAAGCCAGACCCAGAAGGATCAATATTGTATGATTGCACTTATGTGAGGGACTAGAATAGGCAAATTCATAGAGACAGAAAGCATGGTGGTTGCTGTGGCTGGGAGGAAGGCAGGGGAGTTATTGTTTAATGGGTGCAGAGCTGCTTGAGATGAGAAAGTTCTGGAAATGGGTAGTGGTAATGGTTACAGGTCACTGCGAATGTACTTCTTGCCACTGAATTGTACACTTAAAAATAGTTAAAACAGTAAATTTAATGTTATGTATGTTTTACCACAATTTAAAAAAGTGTTTACTATAAAAAAAAAAGGGTTGCACAAATAATGAATGTTCACTCAAGAAACATTAGAAAATAGAGGAAATAATTTTAGTTAACCAAAACCCCCTCTTTTTCTCCAAACAGCAAACAAACTAGTCTCCTGTGAAATTTTAATCTGTAAAGACAGAAAAAGCTCTACTTATTAATCCGTAGAGTACCAAGCACTGAATAGGCCTTCCCTAAATATGACACAATGGTGAAAAAAATCCTACCCCTTCCCCAAGATAACCACAGCTGATAATTGGTATCTATCCTTCCACACTTTTCCCAGTGCAAACATATGACATAAATATAAATATGTGATTTTTTATGAAAATAGGATCCATCTGTACCTATTATTTGGAAGCCTATTTTTCCTTGCTTTACAGTATATTGTAAACGTGTTTTCATGTCATTCCGTATCATTTGTGGTGGAGCCCAAGATTGAATTCTGTCCTGGGAATGTTGCGTGAATTGTTTCACTAGTGCCTATTACTGAACTTGTAAGTTGTTCCCATGTTTTCCTGATCATAAGGAAAGCTACAAGTCACATCCTTGCACGTGTATCTTTGGCTACTTGTGAGTGTATTTTTTTAGGATAAGTTCGTGGCATTGCTGAGTCAAAGGGTCCCTGCCTGTTAGGGGTTTTTGCCAGACTGTATGCTGGAGCCACACATCACCTATAGCTGTTCCCGTGAACAATGAGAGATGTCTCTTAAACTGAGTGAGAGGATTCCCGGGCTGGCCAAATGCAGCCATGGCGGAAGTTTAGGCTTTAGTGCCCAGTGGGGGAGTAGCTTTGGGGGGCCCAGGGTCCCCCCCATACACATCTGAATCCCCAGAATTTATGACTAGGTTACCTTACAAGGCAAAAGGTGCCTTGCAGGTGTGATTAAATTAATGATCTTGAGATGCAGAGATTTTCCTGGATTACTTGAGTGGGCCGAACGTAATCACAGGCTTCTTATAAGAGGGAGTCAGGAGAAGGAGATGTGATGTGATGATGGAAGCAGAGGTTGGAGTGATGCAGGGCCACAAGCCGAGGAATGCAGGTGAAACCGCAAGAAGGTGAAAAGGGCAAGGAAACGATTCTCCTCAGAGCCTCCAGAAGGAATGCAGCCCTGCCAACCCATTTTGGACTTCTGACCTCAAGAACTGTAGGGTAATAAATTCATGTTGTTTAGCCACTACGTTTGGGGTATTTTTTTTTTTTTTTTTTTAATGGCTGTGTTGGGTCTTCGTTGCAGTGCGTGGGCTTTCTCTCTAGTTGTGGAGAGCAGGGACTAGTCTTCGTTGTGGTGCACGTGCTTCTCATTGCAGTGGCTTCTCTTGTTGTGGAGTGCGGGCTCAGTAGTTGTGGCTCACAGGCTCTAGAGCGCAGGCTCAGTAGTTGTGGTGCACCAGCTTAGTCGCTCTGCAGCATGTGGGATCTTCCTGGACCAGGGCTCGAACCCGTGACCCCTGCATTGGCAGGAGGATTCTTAACCACTGTGCCACCAGGGAAGTCCTGGAGTAATTTGTTACAGCAGCAATAAGGAACTAATACATCTCCCTCCTGCTACCAGGCCTTGAAACCTCATTGTCTAAGGAATGAGGGTCTCCCTCTGTGCCTAGCAGCCTGATGACCTGAACATCACCCTCTCCCTTAACCAGAGGCCTTCCAGGCAAAGCATACCCAAGGTTCTGTGCATGGGGGACAGAAAAGGAGGTGCCCCAGCCCCCAGGGCCCACCCTTGACCAGACTGTGAAATTATCCTCAAGGATGTTGGAAACTGGACTTGCTTAAGGTCATAGGATAAGTGTGAGGTGGTGCCAGGACTGAACCCCAGGGTCTTGCCTGGCAGGCCAGTGAGGTCCCCATCCACTCCACTAAGCTGAGCCTCTTTCTTTGCCAGTCTGACTTGCCCTCCTGGAGAGAGGTAGTCATTCACACTTTAGCATGAGTAAGATAGGACAGCTGCCTGTGCATACACCACCTGTCAGTATTGTATTACTACAGAGTAGCAGAGTTCGACTCTCATGTTGAAAACCAGGCTTGGGGTGGGTAGTTTCCCTTCTCATCCACTCCAGGGCTCACAGAGTCCTGCTGGCCACCTCCAACCCTGAAGTCTCCTTCTAGGCCTCCCCAAAACAAACTCAGTTCTTGCCCTCCACAGGGAGTTGCTCATGCCTGTGGTCATGGTGGTCCCTGCTGTTTAATAAGAATTCTGTGTCAGGTCCGGTGCCCTGAACTTTACCTGAGCCATTCAACAGAGTCCTCTCAACCACCCAGAGGATATTATCCTCCCATTTCACAGATAAGGAAACTGAGCCCCAGGCAGGTTAACTCACAGGAACAAGATCATTCAGCTGCAAGCAGAGGAGCAGGGTTCAAAGCAGGTGATCTGACCCCAGGGCCTAGAGCTGCCAGGGTTGGCCTGTAGAAGCACTGGCTTACACAGTCAATGTTTCAAAACCTAGAGATTTTATAAAAAATCTTGATTTCTAGATTCACTTGAAAAATCTGATTCGCCAACTGAAAGAACTCAAACAGCCGAAGCAGGAACTATTTGAGCAAGAAAATAAAGTAATATAATTCAAATTATAAAATAAATACCCATGAATTCATACTGATATAAATGATTGAATAAATAAATAAGTGAAGGAGAAGAGACAAATTTCCCATACAGAATAAATCCAAATAATTGATATAGATACTCTATCCTCAAGGAGGTGGAACATAACTCCTCACTTCTTCAAAAGGTACATTGTAGAAAGCTGGAGGAAAAAAGAGTCACTTTATAGCAGAGTAACCTGACAAGAAGACATGACGACTACATGTAATGTGGGATTCGGGATGGGATCCTGGAACAGGAAAAGGACAGAGGGAAAACTAAGGATATCTGAATAGAGTGTGGACAGTAGTTAATAAGGATGTATCAATGTTGGCTCATCAACAGTGACCGAAGCAACCTGCTAATGTAGGACTATTACACATTGCCTGCAGGCGCCTCCAAAGGCTCACTGCACTCTCCTCGGCCAGGGGCTCCTCTGGCAAAGCCCAGGGGACAGAGGCTGGGTTTGGGTGTCTGGAGAACTGGGTATGAAGCTTGTCTCCGCCCAGATTTACTCTGTGGCCATGTCCAAATGCCCTTCCCTCCCAGTGCCAGGTGCAACAATAAACCCTGTCTCCCTGGGGCCCTGGTAGCCCTCAAGGACCCTCTCAGGGTGCTGGTGCCTGCTCAGGCAGCCCAGCTGTTACTTGTGGTGTAATTGCTAGTCCTGAGGTGCCCAGAGCCTGTTTTTTGCAGGACTGAGTGAGTCATCCTCGGATCATTTGCCTGCTGGGCAGTGGGGGATGTTTGGTGACGGTAAGGGAGGAGCATCCGCTGTTTTTTCACAGACACCTGGTCGTGCTGGGGAGGATGCTCAGTGCCCTGACGGGGCTCCTCTGGCTGCCCCCAACCCCACACCGAAGGCCCTGGGTCCCTGCCTCAGAGTGAGTGAGGGTCTGGCTGAGCCATCCCTCCTCCTGCGCTAAGGGATGAGTTAGAGATGGCCTTCCCGAGTAAGCAGTCGTTGGGGGTCAGTTGGAGGCAAGGACTGATGGTTTGGAGGTTGTGGCCCCAACCACACCCCTCTGTTGGGTTCCCGTTTCCCTATATCCAGGAGTGTGGAAGGAGTCCTTCCCCACTGCTCACCCAGCTCTGGCCTGGGCACTGAGAGATGGGGCCGATGGGAGAGAAGACAGGAGCAGTGGGCGATAAGAATCCAGACGGGGCTTCCCTGGTGGCGCAGTGGTTGAGAATCTGCCTGCTAATGCAGGGGACACGGGTTTGAGCCCTGGTCTGGGAGGATCCCACGTGCCGCGGAGCAACTAGGCCCGTGCGCCACAACTACTGAGCCTGAGTGTCTGGAGCCTGTGCTCCACAACAAGAGGCCACGATAGTGAGAGGCCCGCGCACCGCGATGAAGAGTGGCCCCCGCTTGCCACAACTAGAGAAAGCCCCCGCACAGAAATGAAGACCCAACACAGCAAAAATAAATTAATTAATTAATAAACTCCTACCCACAACACCTTAAAAAAAAAAAAAAAAAGAATCCAGACCAAGTAGGAGAGAAAGGAGGGTTGGAGCCTGGGCTCCAGGAGGAAGGCTCAGTGTGGTAGGGGGAGAGGGTGGCAGAGGAGGGACGTCTGAGACAGCGGGCATGTGTGGCCTGGAGCCTGGGCACTAGGCTGAACTGCTGCTCCCAGCTCAGGAGACCCTGTGCCAGCTGGATGCAGGCAAGTAGGCACGGGCAGGGCTGCCTGCCAGACAAACACAGAGAGCCCTTTGAGTGGGTGGCAGCTGTCACCCCAGACTCCCCTCTGTTTGCTGTGGCCCTGCCTGCCCCCTCTAGCCCAGGAAAGGCCCCCAGGAAGCAGGGACAGTTTGTATGTGATGGGCAGCATAACAAAGTGGTCAGACCCTTGGTACTGCCTTCTGGTAGCCGAGGGGTCTCAGAGCCTCAATCTGTTCTATGTAACATGGGAACAGCAAGGCCTACCTGGCAGGGGGCGGGGCAATTAGGATGCACAGGTATGTGCACAGTGCTTGGACACCATGTCAGATGTGGAAGAGCTGAAGAAATCGGGGGTTTAACCCGGAGAAAAGAAGGCTCAGGCCCTGGAGTGCCTGTCTTCCAGTGTCTGAAGGCTGGTCTCTGGTGCAGGGACGGCCTGGTTATGGGTGGCCCTTGAGTGGGGGTTACCAGGAGACAGGATCCTCCCTAAAAGCCCGTCCAGCTCTGTCAGGGTGACCTGACGATCAGCCAGGCTGTTCCCGGGGAGGGGCAGTCAGGGGAGCGCAGAGCAGGCGGAGGAGCTCTGGGCAGAGCTGTGTGTGGGGTTTTGGTGGCGGGGGTGGGGGGCGGGGGAGGCGGGGGTGTCGCTGGGCTTTCAGCTGGGTGAGTGGGAAGGGTTTCTAGGAGCCCTGCTCCACTGACTTGCAGTAGCCCTCAGACAGAGATTGGGAGCCCAGCCAGACCACCGGGCAGGCGCCCAGCACCCTGGGCTGGGCAACGTGGGGGTGGGGGTGGGGGGGTTCTGGCCTCCAGACCTAGCGGGCGCGCAGGAGATGCTGCGACTCGAGGTGGCCCCTGAAGGACGGGTAAAGGGTGGAGGCCGAGCCTCGTCGCCGCGTTGGGCCGACAGAAAAATGCCGGGGTCCGGGGTCCTCGCCTTTAACGCGGCCCCGGGGCGGAGGAGACGGGAGGGGGAGGGGCGGCACGGGGCGGCGCATGCGCGGCGTGGGCTGGAGCGGCTGGACAGTCCGGCCGCCGGGAGATCGCAGGAGCCAGTCGGGATCCCCGAGAGCGCCGGGACCCCGCGCGGGGGGCTCTGAGCGGCGCGGCAGACCGGCGTCCGCAGCCTGCCGGCGCTGCTGCCCGCCCGGGCCCCGAGAGCGGCGGCCAAGATGTCCGTGCCGGTGAGTACTGACCGCCGGCCGGGACCGCGACCTCACGCCGCCCGCTGCAGGCCTAATGCCGCCGGGGCTCCGGGCTGGGGGTCACCCCACCTGGGCCTTCTCGCGTCGGGGGATGGGGGCAGCCTGGGGTTTCTCCGCGAAGCCGGCCTCTCCGCCTCCGCCTTTCTTTCCATCCTCTCCCTGGAGAGCCGGGTCGGGCTGGGGTCCGTGCTGTCCCCCAGGAATCCCTCCACCACCAGGACGGCTAGGCCTAGTGGGGAGAGGTCTCTGCCGCTCCCCGGGAAGCCTCTTACAGGATGGTTGGGCTGGGTGAGGGGGCGGGGTCTGCGTAGTACCCCTGGGAATCACCTAGGACAGCTGCCCTGTTGTGCTCAGGGACCTCACGGGGATGGCCAGGCCTGGAGCCCGGTCTGTACCTCTCCCAAGACCGAGACACCCTTCACCCGGGGCAGCCTGGCGGGGTGGAGATCTGCGCCTACCCCCCAGAACCGGCGGATGCACTCACTTTCCCGGGAAGTTTACCTCTGCGGCTGAACCCCCAAGGGTTCAGGGCCCAGCCTTTTCTTCCCTCCTAGCCATGGGGGCTTCTCTTCTCACCCGACACCCACTCCTCCTAGCCCAGCAGGCAGGCTTGGGCAGCCCCCCAGGGCTCCACACTTTGGCCGGCAACTGGAGGCATCTGAGTCCCACCTCCTGAGGGTGGCAAGTGATCCTGGCCACCGCTGGTCACCAAGCCTCAAGCGCAGACCCTAGCCCGCTTTACAGATGCACAGACTGAGGTGGGGGCTGACACCCTGCTTCCTTCTTTCCCGGAAGGGGCACCTTCTGCTGGAAAGCTGTGGCCTCCAGCCATTGTTTCTCTGCTGCGTTAGGGGCTTTCCCTCTGACAGGAAGGGGCAGTGGCCCAGCGCGCCTGTCCCCTGGCCTGTTTCTGGAACTGCTTGTCACTTGGGGGACCCCGTCCTTACGGTGAAGCAGACAGCTGGGGCTTCCTGGCAGGGCAAGTGGACTTTTAATTACCCACTGTAGAGTGTATGGAGATTACTGGAGGAGAGATGCTGTGTAAGTGCAAAGCATTGTTATTATGGAATTAAAGATCCCAGCTCCTGCCCGCCTCCAGAAGCAGTAATGCAGAGTTACTGAAGAAAAAATTAGGGCTTCCAGACCGTACTGATGTGAAGTCCCCACCCCCATCTGTTCTGGTTCAGAGCATAATTGCCTCATCTTTAGAAAGAAAGAAGACAGAAAATGCCTGCCAAGCCCTTCTCCTGCCCTGCTTTCCTGCAAAGCTCTGGGTCTCTTCTGGCTCGGGGCATTGGGGGAACCTGCCCTGATCCTATGGGCACTGACCAGAGAGATGAGGTGGGCCATCTGAGCCTGCTTGAGGACCTGAGTCTCCAGGGCAGTAGTGAATGGGGCATGTGACTCCGGCCACATAAGAGGCTGGACAGCCTAAGTTTGGGACGTCTGCGCTTGATTTGGTGTGGCCTCCACAATCACAGCAGAGGTGCGGATCTGGAGCCTGGGATGGCACCCAGACCCCTTGCCTTATAGAACTTTGGGCAGCCTTCCTGGGCTCTGTGCCTCAGTGGCCCCATCTGTAACAAGAGAGGGATGGTGGGAGGGCCAGGTTCTGGGTGTGATTTGGACAGACAGGCACTGCTGTGGACACCTGCTGTGGAGACCTGCAGTCCAGCTCTGCTCCGTCTCTACACACCACTGCCGGCTCCACGTCGCTTCCCACCCTCCCATCTGCAGCCACAGCCCTTGGAGATTCTGCAGAGGGGAGTGGGGGGGTTCTCACCCTCTGCCCCCTACATGCTGGCCTGTCAGATCACCCTGGCTGTCTCCTGGGACCTTGAGCAATGTGTGAACTGGTGGCACTGGGAGAGGAAGTTCATTTTGGGAGCAGCCATGAAATGTTCAGAAAATTGCTTTCATGTGCTGATGAGTGGTGAGGCCAGCCAGCCTCCTGCTCAAGCCCTGCTTTGCGAACCCAGAATGGTGACCGCCCATGTGGTGCTCACGGACACATTTGGGTTTTAAGCATACCCCTTCATTTGGGCAGTCTTTTCCTGGATGGGGCTGACGCAGGCACTTTGGCCCACAGCAATTATAAAATGCTTCAGAATGGGATGGGAGGTGATGGCGGTGAGAGAAGAGGCTGGGGCAAACCAGGTTGGGACAGGAGTGACCTCCTGAGTGTTAGAGCTGGGGGGCCCTGCAGGGATCAGCTTGTCTCCCTCTGTCATTTGACTCACGTGGGGTCTGGGGTCCAGAGAGGGGAAGGCACATGGGGTCCTCCTGACTCCCTGCCTCGTGCTTCTTCCTCTGCCCAGAGCTGAGGCACAGTTCACACAGCACCTGGAGGTGCACTTCCTGGGTGCTGTCGGACATCCGCCTTCTTCTTGGGTATGGCTGGTCAGCACCCAGGACTGTCTCTTCTCTCTGGGCAGGCAGGAAGCATTTGGAAGGAAGATGGCTGTGCCACCCCCTTCAGACCCCTGGTGGGCATTGGAGTGACACTGCCCCCCGGCACTGTCAGGCAGGAAGCCAGCTTCCAGCTTGTAGAGAAGCTGCCTGCTCTCTGTTCCTGCCTCTTGTTTCCTGTCTGGGAAATGGGCACAGCCATTCCAGCCCCTCCTCTGCTCCTTTATTAAGTGAGGAATGGGTCCTTTCAAGGAGCTAAGTGCTGACGTGTGTTGAGTGCATTCTGTGTGCCAGGCGCTGGGCTCGGGGAGGACCTGTAGTCTTGCCAGGGTCGCCTGGCCACTGAGAGACGGAGCCAGGGTGGGCACCAAGTCTGGCAGGATCCAAAGCCAGAAAGTGAGTGTGGCCTCTCTAATTGTAGGGGCTGTGGCCTGTTGAGCCATCCACAGAGGCCAAGGCTGCTGAGAGAGCGACCCTCTGCTCGTGGCTTTCTGAGCATGAGTTTGGGTAACCCCTTCAGCACCCCTGGACATGAGGCAGCTGGGCCTCTGGGCGACCAGGCAGCTCGCCCGGGGCTGTAGCCCTGCGGGCCCCAGCAGCAGTCAGTGGAGATCGGCGGGGCAGGAGTGGCACCTGGTCGAACCTCTGCCAGCGGTCCTAGGGTGCCCTTTGTGCCTGGCTCTGTGCCAGCCACCACTGTGACTGGAGAGCTGGCCAGGGAGCTGGGAGGCTCTGCCCTGGGCTCACCACTGGCCTGGGCAGCCAGGCCATGGACTGGGAGAGGAATCAAGCTGGGGCCTGGTAGAACAGGCTCAAAAGAGGACAGTGGGAAGAGGCAGTGTCCAAGTCCAAGGTCCTCAGTTCAGTCTCCGAAGGCCCTGGCACACCCCTGCTGCCACACTCCTCCCGCTGGCCTTGGACTCTGCCCGGCCCTCCCTCGGCAGGAAGGTCTTCAGCCGCTGCCGTGCTCACCTCGTCACTCCCGCTCGCTCAGGCAGAGGGCAGCGTGCCAGGAAGCCATCCAGGATTCCCATCTGTGATAGTGCATTCATCCTTGGGGTTATCTGGTGCCTGCTAGGCTCCTCAGGGCAGGACCAGGCCTGCTTGATTCCTCTCTCTCCAGCCTATCCTGGCCACCTGCCAAGGAAGTGGCCCTGGGAGCACCGAGGAGCCCACCGCCATATAGGAGTCCATGTCCCTGTGCAGAGAGCCTGCATCCCAGCCACTGTCCTGGAAGCCTTGTTGGGGGCTGAGTGGGTTCCCAGAGAGGCTAAGTCTGGGTGGGGAGGATTTGTGGTGGGTCGAGGGCAAGGGCTCCGGAGTGAATGGTGCTGGCTCGTCTGAGCCAGTTACTGAACCTCTCTGAGACTGTGTCCTCTGTGTTATGGGGATGTTAACAGCACTGAGCTCTTGGGGTTTTATGAGAACTTGGTGAGGTTTGCAGAAAGCTTTTACTAAGAGGCTAATAAGTCATAGCAGCTACTGCTGTTGAGGTTATTATCTTCATCCTGCCACTGTTGACTGGTGCAGTGGCTGAGACCCACTCCTGGCACTGGCACGACCAGCTTGGGAAGAGATCAGCTCCCTGCCCCCATAATGTTCCACGCCATCCAGCCTGCCTCCAGTAGCTTTCTCTTTAGGGTCGGTTCCGGCCAGGGCCTTAGCAGTGGAATGACCCCAGCCCCTCCCCTGCCTCTTGAGCCTTGGATGGACAGGTACGTGTCCTCACCCCACAGATAGAGTGGCCTCCAGTGGGGCCACCGTCTGGTCCACTGTGCCTCAGACCAGCTGCATGCCCTGCCCTGAGGGCCCCCGGGAGCGGGTGCAGGGCTGCCGGCTTTGGGAGCTGTTGGATCGGTGGGTACAAGCCTGACTTCAGATGTGGTCAGCAGTGGCCTGGCCAGCATGGAACAGGCAGGGTCCTGGGTGGGAAGGAGAGCACGCCGGAGGCGGGTCCTGGCACTTTAAGGGAGGGGGCTCAAGCTTGTGGGTGAGGCAGGTGGGCCGCAAGGCTGTGAGGGTGGCAGCTTGTGACCCCCCGCCTCCCATGGCCTGGCATGAGGCCTGAGCTGCACCTGCCCTCCCGTCTCCTGCCCTTTCTGTGCTCTTCTTTGCCTCCCCAGCCTCTGACTTGGCTTCATAACAGCCGCTTGCTTTGATTGCATCCTAGTCTAACCCTGTTGTTTCTTTGGCTTTCTTCAGTTTGCTGGGCCTTTGTCTGCCTCTCTTCAAGAAAAAGACCTGGAGGGGGGACTTCCCTGGCAGTCCAGTGGTTAGGACTCTGCGCTCCCACTGCAGGGGGCTCAGGGTTTGGTCCCTGGTCGGGGTAAGATCCTGCATGCTGCTCAGCCCGGCCAAAAAAGAAAAAAAGAAAAAGACCTGGGGACAGGTTGGGGACCTTGGAGGTGGTGATGCATGCCTGCTCTGCCAGGAGAGGTGGTTACAAGTTGTGGCTCTAAAGTTAATCCCTTCTCTAAGGGGAATTAGAGGCTGAGGGAACTTTTTAGTAATTTTAATGTATTATTTAAACCCTGCTGAGTTCCAGTAAGGAGTTGAAGCAGATTATAGTGAAAGACACAAACAGTCTGGGATCATCAAAAGATCCAGAAATATGTACTGTATGGGGAAGGTAGGCATGCAGATTTAACTTGAAGCTCCCTGACAGCCAGGGCAAAAAGGGTAACACGGTGGGTTTAGGATTGCAGTACCTATTTTTTGGTATTCCTAATGCTATGTATTGTTTCCTCTGTGCTTTTTTTATTTTTACCAGTTGAGACTCTCTTGTTGAGGTAGATTTTCTTTTTTTTTTAAATTTTATTTATTTTTGGCTGTGTTGGGTCTTCATTGCTGCATGCGGGCGGCTCTCTCTAGTTGCGGCGAGCGGGGACTACTCTCCGTTGCAGTGCGCAGACTTCTCATTGTGGTGGCTTCTCTTGTTGCGAAGCACGGGTTCTAGGGCGCGCAGGCTCAGTAGTTGTGGCATGCGGGCTCAGTAGTTGTGGCGCATGGGCTTGGTTGCCCCGTGGCATGTGGGATCTTTCCAGACCAGGGATTGAACCCATAAACCCAGCAGTGACAGGTGGATTCTTAACCACTGCGCCACCCGGGAAGTCCCTGAGGTAGATTTTCTATGTAGTGAAATTGAAAGATGTTAGGAATACAGTTGAATAAGTTTTGACTAATGTAGACCCCATGTAACCATGAATCAAATCAAGATAAGGAACCTCTCCATCATCTCAGAAAATTCACAAGTACCCCCTTCACAGTCAAGTGTGCCCTACCCCCTGTAAGGTGGTCAACATTCTTTTTTTTTTTTTAAAGGAAAAGCTATGATTATCCTGTGATCTTTTTTTTTAATTAATTTTTATTGGCATATAGTTGATTTACAGTGTTGTGTTAGTTTCTAAGGTGGCCAGCATTCTGATTTCTCTCATCATGGCATGGTTTCGCCTGTTCTTGAACTTGAACTTGATGTAAGTGGAAGCATATAGTATATACTCTTTGGGGTCTGGCTTTTTTCATTCAGCAAAATGATTTTGAGATTTTCATCCACATGGTGTGTATCAGTAGTTCTCTTTTCGTGGCTTTGCTGAGTGTTCCACTTTTGACTATGAATTTATGTACTTATCCATTCTCTTGCTGATGGATATCTGTCTCTAGTCTTTCTGTGCTGTGTATTTTTAATACTGGAACGTACTAGTGTTAGTGGTGGTGTAATACCCTATTTCAGTATTTTATAAAACCTGATATCCAATCATGTGTGCGTTGAGGCATGCCCAGAGAGTCGTCTGTGCCCCCAAATCCTGGATTCCCCAAAGTTACACGATTGTCAGAGTGGTGTGACCACATGCCTTCTTGTTCACAGCCCTCCGCAGGTATCCAGGGTTTGAATTCCCTCTTCCCAGGTTGGCCATGAGGTGAAGCGTCTTAGGTTTTTGAGTCACCTGTGTTTTTCCCAGGACTCTGTGCCCACCAGAGGTCCTAGTGGGGAGAGGCTTCTAGGAGAGGATGGAGCCTGTCTTGGGAGCTGACCCTATCCCTCCACCCTCCCTGGTCGGGACAGATTCCCGGTCCCGTCCCCCCCCCTCCCCCCCCCCCCCCCCCCCCCCCGCACTTTGTCCCTGGCTGCCTGCCAAGACACCCCACCAGGCAGACACTCCTGGCTGCTCCCAGTTAACTCTGGATGCCCCCAGCCAGCAGGACACCCACACCACTCAAGAAGCTAAGAGCAGGGAGGGGTTGCTTGAGAGCCACTCCCTGCTTCCCTAACACCTCTGTGCTCTGGTCTTCACACCGAGGGAATTGGCTGCCTGTGCTGTTCTTACAAACCTTTACTGTTATTTTTTTCTGCATAATGAACCTTAGCAAAAGATT
The DNA here is from genome assembly GCF_011762595.2 of Tursiops truncatus. Lineage (NCBI taxonomy): Eukaryota > Metazoa > Chordata > Mammalia > Artiodactyla > Delphinidae > Tursiops > Tursiops truncatus. The sequence continues at coordinate 12,326,404 of NC_047052.1, forward strand.
CACACATCTGCTCAAATGCTACCTCATCAGAGAGGAGCCCCCAGGCACCTTGTATAAAGTAGCCCCTGCCTCCAGTCTGCTCTCTGCTGTCTGCTTGGTTCTCCCACAGGCGCTCCCATGTTTATCTGTTTGTCCCCCTCACACGCCCTGGAGTGTAAGTTCCTTGAGGACACGACTTGTTTTCCTGGCAGCCTATCCCAGCAGGGAGTGGGTGCTATAGCATGTGTAGTGATAGGCCCAGCCACTCCCCACTCCCCCTGGCTGAGGGGAGACCCTGCCCACCTCCCAGCGTTGGCTGGTGGAGCTGGGGGCAACAGGGCTTTGCAGAACGATTTTTGCTGCAGAATCTCAGACGAGGTTGAGGTTTTGTTCCTCGTGTGGTTCAGGGGCTAGGGAAGCTCAGGGCCCTTGAGCAGCGGCTGGGCGGACAGGGAGGGCTTACTGGAGTGCACTTGTGCATGAGCTGTGGGCCCAAGGGAGTGTGTTTGGCAGGGCAGGGGAGGTGCGTGAGTGTGCGGCTGACACCAAGGTGCCGCCATGCACTGCGCCTGCACGTGCCTGCAGTCTCATGGCCTGGTGGTGGGCAGGGCTCCTGGCGGTGGTTACGTTTAGCAGACGCACTAACCAAGGCTCTGAAAGATGCAGTGACCACTGAGGTCCCATGCCAGGTGGAATCTTTAATGGGCTCTACTCCTGTCCTTGTAGGCTACACCTGGGTGAGGATTGGGCCTGGGTCTCCTGGGGCACATGGAGCCTTTCTCTGTAGGTTGGAGCAGGCTCAGGTGGGAGGCCCCCAGTGCGGTTCGAGGAGGGAGAAAAAGCCACACTTCCTCGGTGGCTGCTGTAGCTGTGCTCTCTTTGTTTTCACGCCTTCCTGTACTCCCACCCCACTGACCCCAGAGCTCCCAGGGTCCCTCCTGTGACTCCACTGTCCTCCTGACCCCAGCTGATGTCTGGCCAACATTGCTGCCCCTCTGGGGGTCTCTGTGGGTGTGGGCACCTGTGCTGCTATGCAAGCAGGCTCGGGGGGCAGCAGAGGGCATGTGAAGTCGCCCCCTCTCCCTGCCCTGACATGCTGGAGCTGGCTGCCATGGGGAGAGGCTGGTGCAGACTGCGGGCTGGGACTGCTTCTTGACCACACCCCGGGCCCTGCCCACCCAGGCTGTCAGCCTGAGCTGGGCCTCCAGCGGCTAAGCTTTCTGTCTGAGGACAGGGTCTTGTCCCCAGCCCTTCCTCCCCCCACCCCCGTGTCCTCCCTCAGGCAGTGCCGAGGTGGCTGCCTCTGGGTGAGGACCCAGGGAGTGGTGTCCCAGTGCCATGCGGGAGGGCAGCCTTCTCATTATGCACATGTGGGGCCTGGTTTTTGCTTCTCTGAGGCACATGGGGAGGGGGTTCGAAGAGAAGGGAGGACTCAGGCCATGGGGGCAGCACCCTGGGCTGGGACAAAGAGCCCCTGGGAAGTGCCCCAGCCTCGTGAACCGGGCTGCTCGCTCACTGAAGCAGGCATCTCCCCGCAGGTGCCCCTGCTGCTCTTTCATTTCCAAGTTAGAAAAGCAATTAAAAGAATCGGGAGACTGTTGCTCTTTCCAGTTCCCAGTTCTTGAAAGAGCCAGAGCGAGAGGGGAGGGAGCTGCGGGAATGTGGGGGGCAGTGGATTTGCTGGGATCCAGGCCCATCTATCCCCCTCCGCCACCCCTAGGCTCTGTCCCCACACCTTCGGTCCTGGTTGTGCCCTTGTACCCTGGTCTCTGGGGACTGGCCTGGGACGATGCTAAACGGACTCGAAGGCTGGGGACTAGAGCCCACCCCCCCACAGTCCGAGTCACCACTGCAGTGACAAACAGACTGCCCCATGGTACTCCGCCCTTGGAGAGCAGGGGAGGACGGGAGAGCTCTTTATGGCTCTGACGCCCGCCCTAAGCGTGCAGACTCTGCTCTGTCTGAGATCACCTGGGGTGCTGTTCTGTGGGCACACCCCTGGGTAGCCAGGTACGGTTACATTTTTAGTTTGTAGCTTTGTCACTTCCTGGAGGTGTGACCTGGGCAAGGCACTGCCCCTCTCTGAGCCTCTGGGTGGTGGTAGTTCTGTCCTGGTCCCCAGGAGGGCAGTGAGGGCTGGCTGACACTGGGTGTGTGGGGTGTCCGGCCTGTGTGACAGTGGTTCTCGATGCAGCGGGCTGGCCTCTTCTCCAGGCCATCCACAGGGGTTCCTCCACCCTTGCCCAGGCAGGCTGGCTCCGGCTTGCAGGCTGGCTTGGAGCTTGCCAGTGTGCGTGGCCAGCCCAGGGGCAAGGCGTCAACACCCATAGCCCTACAGATACATCATTTCTTCCTGTCCCTGGGCTGGCAGCACTCACCTCCGGCCTCAGGAAATCCTTTCCTGCTGCTGCTCCCCGAGCTGGCCATCAGCTGACCCATCCAGCCACCCTCTGTGCTGCTGGGAAAACCAAGGCTTTAGGAGGGGAAGGGGGCTGTCTGAGTCACACTGTGCGAGCCATTTTAGCCCACTCTTTTCACTGCCCATCAGCATTTTCTTGCATGATTTTAGTCTCTGAAAGTGGCCATCTTAATAGCTGCACAATCTTCCATTGAGAGGCTCTGGTGGCCCAACCAGTCCCCTATAGTTGGGCATTTAGGTTATGCCCCCTCTTTGTTTGCTGTTATAAATGCTGCCACAGACATTGTTGGGGCTAAAGCAAGAATAGTTCTTTGTGTTGTGGGTCTGACCTAGAGAATAAGACCCCAAAAGCCCAGAGAGTAGGAGCCGGGCCTCCCCACTTAGGGTCTAGGATCAGCAGCAGCCCTCACCCCAGTGGACACTTTAACGGACAGATGAGAGCCAGAGTCCCTGTGTGAGTCTTAACCACTGGACCAGCAGGGAAGTCCCTGGGCCCCAGTTCTGAACTCAGTTGTGTTTGAGGGCGGTGCTTGGGTCTCAGACGCCTGTCCTTTGGGGTCTCTGAGTGTGGCAGGGTCCTTGGCTTTCCTGAGTGTCCCTGCCCCTTGATTCCCTTTCTGCCCTGTCCTGAAGTTGCCTGCCACAGGGGAGTCAGGGTGGACTGCACTCTAGCATCCCCACCGTCCCTTCTGTGGCCACCAGTTCTTTCCCTTCTGTGGCTGAAGTCTGTGGGATGGGGCAAGGGGCAGTAAACTGGGTCTCAACCCTCTTCCTCTGGAAGACGGGGCTATGCGTGAAGGCTGTTTTGCAGGATCACTGCGGGCATGAAATGAGCACGTGGTCATAGAGACCTTGGCCCAGGGCCAGCCTGTATGCTGTCCTGGGGGCTGTGTCACTTGGCAGTCAGCCCGGGAGGGTATGCTCCCCCATACACCCCAGCCAGAGCCTGCCCAGTGGGTGCCCCTCCCCCACTCCACCATGGCAGGCCTGGGAGGGGGCATTCCTCTCCCCCTCCAGCTACTCCCCTTGCAGCACAGTGGGGCACAGATCCTAGGGCCTTGATTCCAAAGCGGAAATGCCATTCTGGGAGGCACAGTCTTGGGTGGGGGGGGCGGGGAGTTTAAGTGGAAAAGCAGCAAATTTTTGAAATGCCTGGGCCAGAGCTGGGTTCTCCTCCCCCGCCTGCCCGCCCACAGGAGCAACCCCGCCCCCAGCGCTGCTTTAATCCAGCCCCAGAGAGGGAGGGTCTCCGGTCCTCCTCCTCCCAGGCAGCCTCCTCCTGTCTCCCAAGGCCAGCTAGGACCGAGTAAGGCCAGCCCTTTTGCGTCCCTGCCCATTCCTGCAGAGACCTCCTGCCATCTGGCTGTGAAGCCTGGTCTCCACCCCACTCCCCACCGGAGTGGAGACCCGGGGAAAACCTAGGGACTCCCTCCAGCTCCCAGCATGGACAGATGTTCACACACAGCCCAGCTGGTTCTGATCTGATTCCTTGGAACCTGGAATGCCAGCCAGGCTGAGGACAGGGGCAGGGGCAGGGTTTCGGAGGGGCTGAGCCCGCAGTTTCCTTTCTGACTTTGGGGCACAGCTTTGGGAACAAGCAGGAGAGGATACTCTAGGTAGTGTTCCCCTGAGAGCTGGCTCTTCTGTGGAAGAACTGGGCTGTTTTGAAGGTTACAGGAGGTCCCGTCTTGAGGAGGGCAGAGGGTAGCCGCTAGTTGTCCCATTCCTTCTTGAGGACTCTGGGTCACACTGAGTCCAAATCCCATTGCTCCTTACCCACACCCTATGCTGGGAGTTCTGTCCAGTGGTTCCCCGAGAAACTTTGGGGGAAATGCAGATGTCCAGATTCCCCCCACACCCGGGATTTCTGGAGGAGGGGACCTGTGGGAGGGGTTTTTTAGGAGGGGATTCCTAAAAAACAGGAATCTGTTTTTTGACAAGCTCTCCAGGGGACCTGTGACCAGCCAGACTTGGGGTTCCCTAGCCCAGCTCCTTCCTTTTACAGATGGGAGAGGGCCCGGCCAAGGTAGCACACCTGGTGAGAGGCTGAGTCGGCCATCCCTGGGTGTCAGGTGGAGGGGCACCTGTGAGTGCACTGTGGGCTTGTATGTATTTTATAGGCCGTGCCCGAGGGTTCTCTGCAGGGTGTGCCCCCATGCTTCCCTGGAATTTCGAGCTGCCTGATGGTGTCCACACACTCAGCAAATGGGACAGTCTAGTTCTGGAGAGGTCCCATTCTAGATCTCTCTGCAGACCACTGTGCAAACCTGGACTGTGCTCAGGGACTCTGGCTGGCTACATGGGGTGACAGTCACCAACTTGCCCCCCTAGGGAGCGGGAGCTCAGGAGAACCAAGGCACCCTCCACTCAGTTTCCCTGTCGTGCTTCTTCCTTCCCCCTCATTCTCATCAGCATCCCTCCTACCCCCTGTTGCTGAAACAGGAGTCGTTGGGGCACAGGCGTTAGCCGTGGACAGGGCTGACTGAGGGAGGGAATGGGGTAGGGGCACATCTCCTAGAGCAGCACCGAGACAGTGGGGGACACTTCGAGGAGACTGAATTCAATTCCGAGGAGAAGGTGGGAGATGGCAAGCTTCTTGTCCCTGGGTGCACTGGAACCTCCCGCGCACGGCTGGTAGAACATGATGCGCTCCGGTTCTACTCTCCCTAGATTACAGGGACAGCCGCAGTCCCCAGCTTCCTTGCTGTGTCTTCATAACCTGGGGCTCTTACACCGAAGGCCTGACCAGAGTCAGTGCGGTGGTCGTATTATTAGTTTTCTGCCAGCTGGGACATGCCCCTCTAGATGCAGATCTGAGTCGGACTGCCGGATGGACACGCGTGAAATGCCCCAGGTTGGTGGGCGGGGAAGGCAGACTTGAAGCTGGTGCCTCCGGGGCTGCAACGGCCACGGGGGAGGAGGGCAATTCCGGCAGTCTTCCCAGAAGAAGAAGGCTTAGGCCTTTGAGGAGGGGCGCGTTCTCGCCCACGGTGGAGGGCAGGGATGGGCGTGCGGAGAAAAGGCGATATCCCGCGTGTCCGGGAGGCGCCTGGAGCCTAGCGCGGGTGCAAGGGTGGGGGGTGGTGGACGGTCCCACTGGGCAGCGCGTGCCCGCGCGCTCCCGCAGCCAGCCGCGCCCCCGAGCCGGCGGCTCATTTGCATGGGGAGCCCGAGCGGCCAATGGGCGCGCGCGACCGGGCATGCCGGGAGCCGGGCTGGGCCCGCCGGCCTTGGCGGCGGTGGCGGGCGGGGCGAGATGGGACCGGCTCTGTACGGCGACGGCGGCGGCGGCAGCGGCAGCGGCAGTGGCCTGCGAGGTGGCTGAAGCGGCCGGACCAGGACCCGGGCGGCTTCGGGGCTCTCGGGAATTCGAGAGCGCGCGGCGCGGGCAGTTCGCTGTGCGCCCTGCGGGGAGCCGGGGCCCCAGGCCGACCCGACACGATGAACTACCTGGTGAGTGCGGTCAGCGCAGCCAGTGCGGCCCGGAGTCCACTCGCGGTGGCCGGGGCGGCGTCCGCGCGCCAGGGAGTGTCGGCCGAGGTCCGCGTACCGGCTTGGAGGCGACCCAGCTCTACCCGCGCCCGGGGCGGTCCCAGGCGGGAAAGAGTTAAGTGAGTGGCATTTCCTGCCGGACCTGCAGGTCCTGGGAACTACGGGCCGCTGGAGCCTCCGCGGGGGCGTGACCGGGCCGGGGTCCGAGGTCCTGGAAAACCCCCCTTCTGCCCTGGCCGGGGCTCCCAGAGGCCAGGACTGCGGAGGATCCCAGAGCCTGCGCACCCCGGGGGCGGCTGGAAGGACCGGACTCGGGGGCCGCCGGCTGGTAGGAGAGTTCCTGGATCCGGGAAAGTTGCTGGCCGGAGGCCCGCTCTCCCTCTGCCGGCCGCTGCCTGCTGGGTGACCTTGGGCCTGTGAGCCCTGTCTCCGAGCCTCACTTTCCATCGCTACGAGGAGCGGTCCGAGGTCCTTTGGACCGTGAACTTCCAGGAAGCAGGGTGGCGATCCGTGTGTTTTGGAGTGAGGGCTGCCCATGCCCCCAGGTTAGGGGTTGAGGGGTGGGTGAGCAAGCGCGGGTGTCCACGGAGAAGTTAATAATTAACCCCCGGCCCGCCCGCGCTGGATTCCGGGACCCAGGGCGGGAGCTTCTCGGTTATTACCTACCGTGGTTGCAAAAACGGTTGTAGGAGCCGGGTCTTGGCAGGGGAGTCCAGGGCCGCGCCGCGATCCCGGGGTCCTAGCCTCCGCGGGTAGAGCGTGGGAGCTGGGGAGGGGCGGGGCCGCTGCCCGGGTGGCCGCAGCCCGGGCGCCCAGCCCCTCATTGCTGCTGCAGAGCCCAGAGCGGTGTTGAAAGATTCGGAGAAGCTGAGATTTGCTGAGGGCCGGGCGTGGTCAGGGGGTGTGCGGGGGTTAGAGTCTGGGGAGATGTTGGGGTCTCCCATCCCTCGGTAGGAGCAGTGGCTTCCTAACTGGTCTTGAGAACAGGGAGTTTATTTCCTTGGCACTCTTAGCATGAGGAAGAGTTACTTCCTTGGCACTCTTAGCATGGGGAAGAGTCTAAGCTGGGAGGTACTCTCTGGGTTTGCTGTGCAGATTTCAGCCAGGCAGGGAGATGTTCCTCATCCCCCTGGGCTGGGGAACACGCCTCCTGCCCATGACTCTTTCCTTTCCGGGGTGGAGAGCTGATGGTGGGAGTGGAGGGATGGCAGGGCTAACAGGCTTAGAAAAGCAGGAGAAGGGCCCAGGTGCAGGTGGAGACTGGCAGGAAGGGAGGTCTGGGAGGACCTGCCGGCAAGCTCTCCTGGCACTAGCACCCACTACCCGCTTGCCGTGGGCAAGGAAGGAGTCCTGTAGGTGCCGGGTGGAGGCAGGGCAGGGCAGCCCCAGCTTCTGCCAAGGCAGTCACCCTCAGCTCCCGGTGACTTTTAAAAGAGGGTGACTTTTACGCTTGTGCTGAACAGAGACGTTAGCGTTGTGGGCTGGCATCATCTCCCCAGGCTTGGGCAAGGGATTGAAGTAAGGGCAGTGCCACTAGGGAATCCTTCCTAATCAGGAAGGGCCCCTAAGACACCTGCTCTCCCCGCGAGTCATACAGATGGTACCAATGGGGAGACTGAGGCACAGAGAGGGGCAGTTACTTGTCCTCACAGAACCGTATCCAGAACATAGTCTCCTGGTATGGCCCCATGCTCTAGCCACGTGCTCCCCCTGCTCTGGGATTGAGGGTGCTCTGGTCCTTGGGGTGCTGCCATGCTCTACTGGGGCTGCCAACTTGGTGGGGTCTCTCTGGCTCCAGAACTGTGCCTTAGTAGCCCCCTCCTGGCCTCCATTATTCTTTTAGGAGATCCCACCACCCTTTGTCTCTCAGGCCTGGAGAACTCCCTCCACCATGCCCCAGGAGCCCACAGCCAGTTGGGGCAGCCAGAACCAGCCAGCAGGTGGAAGGGGGAGGAGCAGTGTTAGAGTCATGCTTGGAGGGCAGGCTGTAGGGTAGGGCGGGACAGGGTCGTTCTCCAGCAGAGACACTGGCCAAATTCCTCCTCCTCTGGATCCTTAAGGCCCCCAAATAAGGGGCTACAGAGTGGCCTCCCTCCAGGGGCCAGGCTGGGCCCTTTAGCACTGGGGAGAGGCCCTGGCTCTATCTCCATCTCCTTGTACTAACTTCCTCCCACCTCTGAGTGAGGAGTGGGGCAGAGTACCAGCCTGCCGTGGAAGGAGCTCAGAGGGTGGAGGGGCAGGGCCCCGTCTCAGTCCCCTGTTTCCATTGCGTATCCTGAAGTCAGGGGCTTGGTACTTCTTTTGAGCTGGAGAACCCTGCTTTTTGTGCCAGTGTGTCCTCCTCCATCCCTGCGGAAGCAGATGGTGCTGCTCTAAGGGCTGCTGAAAGCTATCACTTAGGGCTAGAGGGGCAGAGCTGAGGAGGCTTTAGATGTCCAGGTGGGGAAACTAAGGCTTCGTAAGGAGTGAAGTCCCTGCTGTCCCACCCGGGCTTCTGCCTCTGCCCCTCCAGTGGCATATCTGGGGCTGGCCACGGTGGGTTACCAGGGCCTGGTACTGTCCCTGAAGTGAAGGTCAACCTCATGCTGGGCCCTCTGCTGAGAGACCAAATCCCAAGGCTGAACAAGCCGGTCTACTCAAACATGTCTGGGGTCTGTCAGCCTGGGTCGGTTCGCTGGGCTGGGTGGCAGTGGTGAGGGTTCTAAGGGGTTGAGGACCACTCCCAAGCTGTCAGAAGTTGGGGTGGGCTGGAGGGTGGAGGGCTCCGCTCTCGTGTCACCCACATGGGCTCCTTGGTGCCCTGGCCCCAGACCCACCTGTTCCCACCGTCCGAGGTGTGTTGGGGGCTGCAGATGCCATGTCCTGCAGTAGGAGGGCCCTCCCCATGCCACCTCTCTTCCTCTGCCCAGCCTCGCAGGGACAGTGCCTGGGATGCCCTGGCAGGAGAGGGGCCAGGGGCCTGCTTCGGCCCAAGAGCTGGGCACAAAGACATCTGCTCTTGCCACTGTAGCAAGGCCAGCTCGGGGCTTCTGATTGTCTGAGGGAGCTGCTGGCGGTGGCCACCCACAGGTGGGTTTTTAGTCCTTTGTTCTGTAGACCTGTCCTCTGGGTGCTGTCAGGCATGGGGCTGAGGACCCCCACACGGCCCCTGCTCTGTCCTCTGAGCCTCAGGCACTGCCAAAGCAGGCAGGGAAGGAGCCATGCTCCCCTCGTCCCCTTGGAGTGGCTCTGGAGTGGGGGGCTTATCCACGCTTGTCACGCTGAGCACTGAGGACTTGAGCCCAGACCCTGGTCACTCAGTTGTCCTGGAAGAATTAAGGGGAGGGTGATGCCAAGGCCTGCTGTTGCGGAGTTCCACCCAGGATGAGGGTGTGGGGCCTCCTGGGAAGGGAGGAGGCACTGCCCGCCCAGCCCCATCGCAGCCGGGAGGCGGAGCAGAGGATTGTCAGGACCCTGGCCAGTGGGCCTGTAGCCGCTGCCCCTCCGGCGAGATTCCCAGGGCACAAGTGAGCAGCGGTTGTGGGTGTAGACTGCCACTTGGGCACACGTACGTCGGGCCTGTAACCAGTGGCCACGGGGGCTCCTTGGGACAAGCAACCAGAATACCCCAGAAATAAACTTGGCCCAGGTTTGAGATGGTTCTTTGTATGAAGAGAACTAGAGTTTCCCTAGTGACTGCTGTGTGTGGGGCTCTGTGCCTGGGGCTGGGGTGTATGTCAGGGTGGGGGACAGGGAGGGATGGAAAAGCCCTGTGAAATTTCCACTCCTGGCTTCCATGGACCTAAGCAGTACCCCGGGAGCCACCCAGCTGCACTTTGTCATACAGCAGATCTGCCTCTGCCACTTCCTGACCATAACCCTGGCGAGTCAAGTGTCTGTTGTGCACCTCAGTCTCTCCATCCGTAGGTGGAGGCAATCACAGTGTCTCACAGGGTTGAAAGAGATAATTGAGGTACGTAGAAGAGCCCTGTCTCTCACTGCCGGCGTTATCGTCATCATTGTGAACTGTCAGTCTCCCCACCACCAGGTAGCACCGTCCCGCAGAGTCGGGGTTTGGGGATACCCAGAGCACATCCAGGGCTCTCCGGGGCAGCAGACCGAGGGAGAACCCGTCAGATGGCCGCTGACACGTGCCCGTTGGCGGCCAAGGCCCAGCTGCTCCGTGTCTGAGGGCCCGGGTGAGTCTGGCGCACACAATGAGGGCCATTCTCAGACCCGGCAGGGCCGTGGGGCAGCCCTCTCAGCTCCCGTGTGCAACAACCAGGGTGTTGTTCTGGGCGGGCCTGGCTGGCAGGCCGCTGCCTGGGGGGTGTTGGCGTTGGGCAGGGGGCTCTCCTCTGTCCCCTCCCTCTGGGGTGAGTGAGCCCAAAGGGCCTTTCCTGGCTTTCTCAGGCGTGGCCACGCGGCTCCCAGGGAGGGCAGGGCACCACCTTCCGCAAGGGGGGCTTTTGCCTGAACCCGCCCATCCAGCAGCCCCACGCTCAGCCCTGCTCTGGGCCAGGCCTGGCGTGCATGTGCAGCGGAGGGACGTTCCCTGCTCAAGCAGACAGGCCCCTCCCATTCTGGGCGCCCGGGTTGGGGGCACGAAGTGGGCAGTAACAAGAGGTGTTGATCAGCACTTTGAGGTGGGGACAGTGAGGTGTGGGTGCCCGGGGAGGGATGTGGGAGCTTTCTTGGCGGGGTGGGGGGGTGACACCCAAGTCACGTCCTGAAGGAGGAGTAGGACACAGCGAGAGGTTTCCTAGGGTTGCGGGTGAGGCGGCCAGAGACTCGGGCGAGTCAGCAGCAGTCTCCGTGGTGCCTTGGACCCAGGTGGCTGGCAGAGTTGGCCTGGACTGCGATGGTGCCCTGGTGGTGTGCCCCTCCCAGAGATCACAGCTGTGTCCTCTTGTGAGCTTGGGGGAAGCACTTGATGGGCCCAACAGTGAGGAAGGCTGGAAAGCCAGGTTCTGGGTAGACTGACCCCGCTCCTCCAAGCTGGGACAAGACACTGGGCCCTGGGGAGCATGTCCAGAGCAGGAATGCTCAGGTGGTGTGGGTTTTGCCTTATCCTGCCATGGGATGCCACCATTTGGACGGCATGGACTGAGCTCTCCCTGCAGCATCCCAAGGCACCCTGCAGTGTGACCGGCCCAGCCTGCCTGCCGGTTCAGGGCCACAACCCTGTCTCCCCTCCAGCCTTTCCCTATTTCAGTGTCTTGGCTCATGCCTGCCCTCTGCCCACATGCCCTTCCCGGGCTGGTTTCATGGTCGCCTAGTTTTCGGTCTTCATGAGTCATCTGAAATGTCCTCCTTGGGGGAGGCCACCTCTGACCATCCTATGTGTAGTGGCCCTGTTGCACATGCCACATTTCCCCCTGCCCTGGCAAATCGTTTTGTGTCTGCCTGCCCTGCTGGGATGCAAGCCCCGTGCAGACAAGGGCCTGGTCGACCTAGGCTTGCACCGTCTTGCAGGGCCTGGCCCAGCACCTGGCAGAGGGCAGATGCCAGGTGAATCTTTTATTAAACAAAAGAACTTCCCTATGAAACCAGGATTGTCACCTTAACACAAGGGATCTGGGTGCTCAGAGAGGCTAAGGGACTTGCCCGAGGTCCCCAGCAGTGGGAGGGAGAGCCAGGCCCAGGTCTGGTCTTAGCTGCTGCTCAGCACTGGAGGGAGAAGTGTGTCAGGAGCAGCTGGAGAGGCTTAGGGGCCCAAAGGGGCGGGTGCTTGGCCAGCTGGAGCTCTGCGGCGCCAGCAGTGCCCAGGACTGCGGAGAGCCTGCCTTGGGGGCTCGGCGGGGGGAGGGGGGCACCAGCTGACGCAGGCAGAGGAGCTCCTGGTGCCAGGCGCCTGGTGCCACGTGCCCACCCTGAGAGGTGCTTCCCAGCCTGGCTCTGGCCTCCCCGGACTATACAGTTGCAGTTGGAATTGGCCTTGACTGCTCATCGAGCTCATACCCAGGAGGTGAGAGCTGGCCACCCTGGGCACGAGAGGCCCCGGTAGCTCCCTGGGCAGCTCTCCTGGGTCCAGGGGACCCTCCCTCCACCCCCTTCCCCCTCCCGCTGGACCTTGCCCTTGGCAGAGCTCTCCAGCCTCCCTGAGAGCCCAGCCCTGCCCAGCAGGGCCTGGCCGAAGCCCCTCTGCCAGCCTTCCTCTAAGAGGTGAGGGGCCTCTGAGGGGCATTCCCCTCTGTCTGCACCCTGCCCCCTTTGACTGGGCTGGAGGGGAATTTTCCTGTGACTCACTCTGCTGGCACTTCCTGTGGTCACCAGGGCAGGGGCTGAGGGGACCCAGAGGGGTGGCTCTGTGTTCTGGGGTCATTGGGGGAGGGTGGGTTGGGTGTCCCGCCCCCCTGACGGGGTGTGATTCCCTGAGCAGGCTGCAGACCATATTTGGGAAACTTGCTTTTCCTGCAGGCAGCCTGGGGATGGGACCCATGAGCCCAGTGGGCAACAGGGCAGCCCCCGCCCCATCTGCTCCTCCTGGGGCTTTGGCCTCTGAGCTGCTTCGGCCCTGTCCGTCCCATCCTGCCTTGGAGCCTAGGAGGTAGTCCACTGTTTTCTTTTTCAGGGTGTATATTTTTTCAACCCCCAAACCAAGAAATGCTCATTAAATACAAATTGAAAATTTCTGAGAAGCAGGAAGAAAAAGCATCCCCCATTGTCTCAAACATTACCCTCTCCCCAGTTGTTAAGTTCAAGTGACATTTTATTGAGGACTCATTTATACCTCAGTGCAGTGATAACCGTCCTGACTGGTGTGGACAGTGTTGGCGCCGCCAGTAGTTCCGAGGGCCCTTGCCCTGGCGCTCACCTTGGTGCAGGGTGAATTCGCTTGCTCTGCTCTCTGTGCGCTGCCTGCCTGGGCTGGCTTCTCCCCTGGGCCTTGTCCCTCCTGGCTCCCAGCTTTCTGGCCTCTGGGTCCTTCTGAGCTGCCCTGGAGGAGTGGGCTTCCCGCCAGTGCGCCCCCGAGTCTGAGCGTGCAGTCCTGGGCCTGGAGCACGCACTGCCTGCCCCGGCTTCCCCCGTGGGCTGCTGTCCCCCTTGATGGTGTTCCGTCCTCTTCCCTAATCCTCACTGTGACGGGCAGGGGAGACGGAGCTCAGAGGGGCTCCTTCCGGCTCCTGATGCTGGTGTGGAGGTGGGCCCTCCTAGACTTGGGTGAGGCCTCACCCCGACTTCTCTCTGCCCCGAGTTGGAATCCAGGGGATGAGACCCAGGCCCACGTGGGGAAGGGTGGTCCGAACCCAGGTCCCATTTCCGAGTCAGATCTAGACCAGGCTCTGCATCTTCAGTCCCCAGGAGACTCAGAGGAGGGCGACCAGAGCTGAGGCCTGGCTGGTGGGGCCGGTGCCCAGCTGGCCTGGCACTGTCCTCTCCACAGGCCTGGCCTTCCCACCCAGGCACCTGCTTTGCTCCTGCCCTCTGCTGGACTCACCTTGGCCCTCTGGCTGGGGCCCCCCTGTGCTATCTCTGGGCCCAGACTGAGCCCTCACCCGCGCAAGCAGCAGAGGCCAAGGACTGAAAATGTGGGGCCTGTCCACCCGGTTCTCTGTCCCCGGTGAGGTTCTGGGCCTGCCGGCACAGTGCCTGCCAATGCTGGGGTCCTCCTGTCTGTCCCCACAGCCTCGCCAAGGCCTGCACAGGCTGCTGGGCTACTGGGCCTCTGCACGGAGCATGTGTCCCGGCTCCAGGAGGGTTTGCCGACTCACGGAACCCATAGCAGCGGTTCTGGGGTGCCTGTGAGAATTAACAGGAGAATTGCAGGAGTAAAGAGCGGGGCTGGGCGTGGGGTGCTGTCCTTCTGTGGCCGTCCTCAGTCTATATGGGACGGCTTCCTTGTTTTGCTTTATTCTCCCCATTTATTCCTGATGCCTGTCTCATTCCCGTCCCTCTTCCAGAAGCACCCATGCAAATGTAATGTGTCTGGAATCTGCCCTTGGACAAGTGTCTGTGAAAAATACATAGAGTTCTTTTGTAGGTATTCGTAACATTTACGTAAAGCGTTCTGGGCTGTAGATCTCCTGTTTGTTCCTCTGACTCGGGGGGTGTGGCTGGTGTTCCTCACCAGACACCTGGGCACCTGCTGGAGCACAGAGCAGAGTCGCAGGTCTGTCCCGCTTTGCTGGCTGGATCCCTGAACGTCCTTTGTGGCCATCTTGGCCATTCTGGTCTCCCCTTCAGAAAACTCTTCATATTTTATTGGTTTTCTGTTGGTGTTCTTGTTTTTTCCTCGCTTGTTTGTAGGAGAACCTCCAGATTCTAGATCAGAGACTCTTGTCATTTGGTGGCCTGTCACCCTGTCAGCTTTCTGTTGTTCCCCCACCCAGCTGAAACCGTTCACTTTGATGAGGTTGAATCCATCTCTTTGTTTCTGTTGTTGTTACCTTATGTTTTGTGCTTTTTGTGGTCTTTTTTTCTAGGGTTTTGTTTATAATTTTTTTCCACCTCAAGGTCACAGAAATATTCTCCCACAATTCTTTTCTTTTATCAGCTCTAAGGTTATAACTCTCACATGTAGGTGTTTGATTACCGTTTGTTTATAACATGAGGCAAAGTGTCCCAATTGACTTTTCTTCCTATGGTGAGTGAGTTTTCCTGGTAGCATCTCGGTTACAGTCCTGCCCCCATCATCGCTGCGTGATTCCCAGCCGCTGCTGCCTGTCCTGCTTAGGGATTGGAGTTGTGGCCTGTCCTCACGGCAGGAAGGAAGTGCCTCTTTGCATTTCATTTTCAGAATTGACCTGCTTATTTGTGGACCTCTATTCCTCTGCTTAATTCTAGAAGGATTTTTTTCCTTTGGTTGAATTCCTCCAAAAAAAAAAAATGTTCGGCTGGCATTTTTATTGCAGTTGTAACTTATTAAGCAAGCTTGGCCCAGTTGTTATTACATTTTCTCCTCTGGAGTCTTTGCTTCATTAACTCCTGGATAACTTGTAGTTTCTGTTATCTGGTGACATCTTTTCTGTGAGGTTCACTCCTCAGCACTGTTGATTCTTCTTGTTTGTTGGAATCTGTATGTAGATGACATATGGTCTGCAGATGATGACTGTTCTGTCCCTGTGTGTCCCCTCCCCACTCTCTGGTCTTTTCCTCCTGGCTGATTGCACTGGTGGGGCAGCAGGGAGTTGAGTTGAAGCTGGGAGGGTGTGCATCCTGTTTTCTCCCCAGGACGTGGTGGCCATTATTGTCATTATCGCTGCCTTCCCCAGCATTAGGTCCAGCTTATAGCGTGACTCCGGGAGTATTTTTTAGAGTATCTTGAGTACCATCCTGGAGTGCAGGTGATGGCTGTGGTCAAGAGGATTTTGAGACACTATCCAGGCTCATTGGAAAAACTGCCGGGATCAGCTGGGCCTTTCCGCCAGGGGCAGCGGGGGCAGAGGCGTGGGGAGCTCGCCAAACCCTACTTAGTTCCTTTCTCGGTGCCAAGGCCAGGTGCCTCCCCAGTCCTGGAGGGGGTGGGAGCTGGGCGGGACGCCGAGCCCCCAGCGCACGTCCTCCTGCCCTCACGCCCACCTGTGTCCTCTTCCCCCAGAACGTGCTGGCTAAAGCCCTCTACGACAATGTGGCCGAGTCCCCAGATGAGCTCTCCTT
This sequence comes from Tursiops truncatus, assembly GCF_011762595.2. Taxonomy (NCBI): domain Eukaryota; kingdom Metazoa; phylum Chordata; class Mammalia; order Artiodactyla; family Delphinidae; genus Tursiops; species Tursiops truncatus. The sequence goes on from NC_047052.1 coordinate 12,341,873, forward strand.
CCGCAAGGGCGACATCATGACGGTGCTGGAGCGGGACACGCAGGGCCTAGATGGCTGGTGGCTCTGCTCGCTGCACGGGCGCCAAGGCATCGTGCCCGGGAACCGCCTCAAGATCCTGGTGGGCATGCATGACAAGAAGCCCGTGGGGCCCGGCCCCGGCCCGCCCGCCAGCTCGGCCCTGCCTCAGCCCAGCCTCCACCCCCCGGCAGCCCAGTACACACCCATGCTGCCTGCCACGTACCAGCCCCAGCCGGACAGTGTCTACCTGGTGCCCACCCCCAGCAAGACTCAGCAAGGCCTCTACCAAGCCCCTGGGCCCAGCCCCCAGTTCCAGTCTCCCCCGGCCAAGCAGACAGCCACATTCTCCAAGCAGATGCCCCATCACCCGTTTCCCAGCCCAGCCCCAGACCTTTATCAGGTGCCCCCGGGGCCTGGCAGCCCTGCCCAGGACATCTACCAGGTGCCGCCTTCCGCTGGGATAGGACACGACATCTACCAGGTCCCCCCATCCATGGATGCACGGAGCTGGGAGGGGACGAAGCCACCAGCCAAGGTAAGGCCTCCCTGGGTGGCCAGGCAGCCCTCCTGGTGGGTTTTGGCTGGGCCCAGTTTTTGGATGCAGCAGGGCCCGGCCAGGCACCCTTGCTTGGGACCTCCGGGACTCTAGCAGCGGCTCCGCGTTTGGTCTGGGGTCGAGGGGGGAGGTGAGTGTCTGGGGAATGTGTTTATATGTCTGCTGACGTGGGTGTGAGCAGCCCGAGAGGAGACACCGAGCTGGCCGTGGACCGTGAGGTGGCCTTCAGCTGACAAGCCCCAGTGGAAGGGTGTCGGCAGCAGAGGACACAGCCTGTCAAAGACTGTTGTGGCAGGTGGGGCCTGACCACGGAGTCCTGAGCAGCAGCTGGGAACGGACCCCCAGGGGCCTGGAACCTTCGTGAGGGCGGAGGGTGTTGGGTAGGAGTGACCTGCCCAACCACATCCTGGTGAAGCCATTCTGCCCAGAGGGGAGGGTGCAGGGAGCCCAGGAAAGGGGAGCTGGGAGGCACCTGAAGGGGAGAAACGGAGTATGGAGCACAGGGCCGCAGTTGGGCCAGAGTGGCTGGAAACCCAGAAGATTGGACTGGATGACAGAGTCATTTCTCTCTCACGTAGCACGGCTGGGGGTGAGCGGTGTGGCGCTGGTGGCACCTCCGAGACTGTCGGAGCCTGTGGTTCCTCCTGGAGCGCCGGCGGTGGAGGGCAGGTCCTCCGTCTTCTTGCTCTGCCGCCTCGTCACGGGGCTCGCAGGCCAGAACAGTGGCCGTGTGAGTTCCAGCCGGCAGAGAAGGGAGGAAGGGACAAAGGGGCGAGGCCAGCCAACGCGTGCCCAGGGGCTCCCACGGTCCCCCTGTGGGTGCAGCTCATCTAGATCCACACGCACCCAACCCTCTCCTCTCCTGGGCCGTGTTTGTGGGCGCCTGCAGGGTGCCCTGCTCGTGACTCCTAAACCGCGGGGAGGACACTGCCTGCGGGATTGTAGGGTCACCGTGAAAGGGGCTCTTGTTCAAGTCCCTTGTGGGCTGTTACCAGTGGGAGGCTGGGCGGGGGGCAAGGCTCTGAGCCCAGCACCTCAGCTCCACACAGACCTGCGTATGTGTCCTCACACCCAGGGCTGTCTGCCTAGGAAGGAGGCAGGACTGGAGAGTGCCATGTCTAGTGTCTGAGGACACTCACCGCGTGGCGCTGAGCCTCTCCTCAGAGCCTGCCCAGGGGTCAGATGCCAGCTGGGCAGCGGTTCAGCATGCAGTGTTGCCCTGCCCCGCCACAGGCAGAGCTTGGAGCGGGAGACCTGGACACAGGTCATTGGCTGGCTCAGGTTGGGGCTCCATGGACACTGGCCCCCAGGGGACTCTGGGTCACTGGCTCCACTTCCCTACCTGCTCCTTCAACCGCCTGGCCGGAGACAGGCCAGTGGCAGAAGTGAGCCATGCTGGACTGGGATAGCCCAGACTGGGCAGCTCCCAAGATGGCTTTGGGGGAGGAGGAGTGACCGGTGGTTAGCCTTGGGACAGGCCATAGGCCATCCTTCTGCGCCCATGCCCACACACAGCTCACACTGTGCACACTCCCCAGGGAGGCATGCCCTTCCCCTTTCCATCCTCTCCTTTCCTGAGTCCAGGCAGCTCCAAGGCCAGGACAGGCCCTGGAAGCCCTGTGGCCCAGGGAGCAGCAGTGAGGCCTTTACTCCGGGCTGTGGATTTGAGCCCACGTTTTGGTCATTGGTACTGTTTCCCTCCCATACGAGGGGCTTTGCTCTCAGACTGCTTCTGAGCTCACCTGGCTGGTGCATGCTCCGCACATGCCCACTGGCGGGGTTGCCCAGGCCCTGTGTCCCTGAGGACCCAAACCGGGCTGATGGCCCCAGGAGGAAAGCTCTGTGTGCTGGGACCTGGTTGCCCTCCCCTGAGAAGCCTCATGGCTCCTGGCCTGGGCAGTCTCCATCGCGGCTGCTTTTGTGTTATGGTCCATGGAAGTGTGCTTGCTTGTCACGGGAATGTGTAATGTATGAGGAGGCCTGGAGGTGAGCTTCCCCAGTCAAGACGGGATCGCTGGGGGATTTCACCATGTTTTGTCTAGCGTGTTCCCTATTCATCTTTCACAGATTTGTACACATACTTTTGCATTTTGAGGTTGTAAATCCAACGTCAGATATCAGAAGCATTTTGGGTCCCTGAGCGTGATCATGACGATCACCACTGGTTTTGCTGGGTCGCCCCTTCTGCTGCGGGCAGGCTCCAGGCGGTTTCTAATGGCAGTAAGGCCATAGATGTCTTGGAGCATGCATGTGTGCCCACCTTTCAGGCTGTGCTTTCAGAAGCCTGGGCAACTGAGGCCCCTGGTTCCAGGGCTGGAGGTCGGCTCTGCTGAGGGGAAACCCTGCCAAGACCGTGGGGTGGGTGGGTGCGGCCTTGGGTCCAGGAAAGCAGAGGGCAAGTGACAAGGCTGGTGGCCAGGAGGGGTCAGCCTCCTGGAGCCTGGAGCAGGGTGACCCGCGTGGCTGCCGGGGGAAGGTCAGGGCCACACCGGGTGTCAGCACCCTTTGGGGCTGGGCCACGCTTTTAGGTTGCTGAGGGCAGAAGCACGTGGGGCCCCCGGAGGAGGAGGTGTTTTGTGAGGTCACTCTTGGGGGAGCTCTGGGTCAGGGCTGCAGCTGTGCCTGAGGGAACAGCTGTGGCACTGGGTCAGGCTGGGGGAGACGCAGCTCAGATCAGCCTTGTTCCTTCTGGAGGACAGGAGCTTGGGAGGGAGGGGACCCACATCAGGCGTGTGCCTCCATCCCCCAGGCCCCCCAGCGGTGCTCCGTTTTCCAGAGCAGGAGCCCGAGGCTCTTGGGGGGGGCGGGGGGGCAGTGACAGAGCAAGCCGGCCTGGGTCACGAGGGGAGATGCCAGGCGGCGCGGAGGTGGTCAGGGGCCAGGCAGAAGGCAGCAGGCGGCCTGCCCCGTCCCTGGGGTCTTGGGAGCCTTCAGCCTCCCTTCTCACTCCTGCAGGCGCCCTGATGAGCTGCCCGGCCTGGGTCTGTGTGTCCGGGTGTGCGTCTGGCAGTGGGCATTGTGCGCGTTTTCTCTGCCTCTGCGTGTCTGCCTTCTGCGCCCTCGAGATGTGTGTGTGAGAGAGCTTGTGGGTCTTGGGCTGGGCTCTGTGTCTCCTCCCAGACTCTGGCTTTGTCCCCCAGCCCCAGGGGGCTCCAGGTTCTGCTAATGGGGCCCCAGGTGTGGAGCAGGGTGGCCTGTGATTAGCGGGCTCAGCGGCTCTCTGGAGCGTTGGTTTCCCTAACAAGCTTTCCCCCGCTGGTGGCTGCCTGCCTTTTCTTCTAACAGAAAACATTTGTTGGCCAGTATGGCTGCCTACTGTCACTGACTCAGCCGCGTGAGTGGCCAGCTGCCCGCGGCCCAGGCCTGGGGTCCGGCCCCAGCGCCCCTCCGCCTGCGCCCCGCCCTCTCGCACCAGCGTCGGGGCGTGGAGAGGGCGGCACACACCCCTCGTCCTGGGCTGGGTCCCCACCTGCCTTCCGAGGCCAGCAGGGCCTGGAGACACCTCAGGCCTCGCCTCAAGGCCCCGCCAACCTGCCACGTCCCGCCAGCCCCCGCCAGCCCCCGCCCCCCCCCCTGCTGTTGGCCGGTTCCAGGGTCTAAAAATAGCTCTGGAGGAGACTCAAGTCTGGGGCTTGAGGAGAGAAATGAGTCTGGGAAGGGCTGCCAGCACCACTCCCAGACACGCCGGGGGTGGGGTGCAGTGGACCTGGAACACCCCCTGGCGGCGCTCACCCTAGCAGCTGACAGGGAGCCAGCTCTGCCGGCCTGCCTGGGAGGCCACCGGGGGCTGCATCAGCAGGAGGCTCTGCGGAGCCCTGGGCTGATCAGAAAGTGATGGTGCCTGCACTTCAGCGGGGTCGTTGCTGCTCCTGGGGTGCCCGGTGCGTGCACACAGCCGGTGCCCTCCAGGGCCCACGGGCCTGCAGAGCTGGCTGTTGGTGTCCTGGGGGCTGCGCAAGGCACGGGATGCAGGGTTCCGGGGGCATGAGCCCCAGGGCAGTCCCTGCCTCCGCCTTGCTGTCCCCAGGGATGTGTGTGGGGGAGCGCCTGAGTCACCACTGTCCCAGACCTTCCATTTGATTAGGGAACAAAAGGCCTTTTTGTCAGAGAAGAGCTGAGCCAGGAGCCTTGTGGAGGAGGTGTACCCTGAGCTGGGTTAGAAGATCCTGCCAGCCCCTCCTACAGGGCTGACCCCTCCCACAGGGCTGGGTGCCCACAGGGAAGGAAGCTGCCCACCCAACACTGCCTGCGAGCGGTCTCGCCCTGCACCTCGGGACAGGGGAGGGGCACCGGGGAGGGAAGGGGCTGGCCTCCTCTCTGGGCCAACATCCCCCCACGAAGGCCTTATCCTGTTAGGTGAGGGGTGGTCCCCGTGGCCCCGAGGGTGTGGTGCGGTGGGGAATACAGGTCTTGGTTCTGGTCTTGGTCAGTCCCTCACACCCACACACAATCTGCCAAAACAGCTTCCCTCCTTCCATTTGCGGGAGGGCTGGCCCCGAGGGGCTGGGGGCTCTTGGTGGCCCCGTTCTCAGGAATCTCCCCAAGAGCGCTGGGGGGACGAGGAGGGCAGGGCTTGGAGCCCCCAGGCCCTGACTGTCAGGATCTCCTGCAGGCCACCTCCTCTGGGTCCAGCCCTCCCGCATCTGTCCTGGAGCCTGAAGGTGGCTGCTGGGTCATATGGTAGGGACAACCCCTTGCTGGGCAGGCCTCTCGCAGGAGGGTGCAGCTGGAGGTACCATCCAGCAGGGGCGCCTCACTCAAGGGTGGCCCCTTCTCCATCAGCCCACATGTTCTCTCCTCTGGAACCTTCTGGGTCATTCAGCTGTAGAGACCACTTCTGTTTCCTGCCAGAACCAGACGGCTCTAAGCAAATAGTGGGGGTCCTTGTATTCCCCACGTGCTGCATTTCATTGAAGAGAGAGAGGGCAGGGAATACGAAGGGATGCGCACACCCTTGCCTCTGAGCCCACCCTTGGGGAGCCCCCTTACGTATGTCCCGCTCACCTCACGGGGCGGTGGAATCTCTCCAGGGCCGGTGGTGACGGTTGGCTGTCTGCCCCCAGGTGGCGGTGTCCACCCGCGTGGGGCAAGGCTATGTGTTCGAGGCCCCCCAGCCCGAGCAGGACGAGTACGACATCCCACGCCACCTGCTGGCCCCGGGGCCCCAGGACATCTACGACGTGCCCCCTGTTCGGGGGCTGCTTCCCAGCCAGTACGGCCAGGAGGTAGGTGTCCGGGCCGGTAGGCACGGGGAGGGGGGTGCCTCAGCCTGGCCCTGCATGGAGAGCTGGGCTTTCTTGGCCCCAGCCTGGGTGGTCCTGGGGTAGAGCTGCGGGTTTCTGCTCTTTCTGTCCCCTCAGATGGCCCTGGCACTTGTATTACTGCACCTTTTCTGCCCTCAGGTATATGACACGCCCCCCATGGCTGTCAAGGGTCCCAATGGCCGGGACCCATCGCTGGACGTGTATGATGTGCCCCCCAGTGTGGAGAAGGGCCTGCCGCCGTCCAGCCATCATGCGGTAAGCATTTAGGGGATGCTGGGCCCTCACAGGTTGAGGCCCGATCTGTGCATGGGGTTCTGGGTGTGAGTGTGTGTGCGTGCCCTGGGGTGGGGACTCAGGTCTGCAGAGCCGGGGGCATCGAGAGACCTGCCTCCAAACCCCGGCTCTGCCCCTCACTCGCTCTGTGACGGAGGTGGAAACTGAGCCCCTCTGAGTCTCAGCTTCCTCGTCTGTAAAAGGGTCCCTCGTAAGGCCTTCTTCAGAAGGTTCTTGAGAGGATCACACAGGATATCAGCAAGGTGACCACAGGACTTATCATCCAAACCAGGATACTTCTGAGAGTGAAAGGAGAATGACAGGATAGTTATGAGGGGGCATCAGGCACAAACCAGGACTGTCCTGGGCGAACCAGGGTGTTCGCCCTGAATATAGCCTGCACATAGCTCAGCCAGGTACCTGCCACAGAGTAGAGAATACGCACGTGGTGGTGATGGTGATGCTGGTGGTCACGTGGGTGGTGATGGTGGTGACGGTGGTGCTGATGGTGGCGGCAGTAGTGGTATGATAGCTGACCTCTCACTAAGCGTTTGCAGGTACGCAGTGAATTAGCTCACGTAATCCTCACAACAAACCTGTGAGGGAGTTTTCCCATCTTATAGGTGAGCAGACAGGCACCGAGAGGTGGAGTCACTTGCCTTAGGTCTCACAGGTGGTAAGCAGTGGAGCCAGGATTTCGTACCCTGGTCTGGCCCCAGAGTCGGGCTCTCAACCGTAACCTGCATGAATAAGAATCATGACAAATGTGCCCGCTGGGCTGTGTCTGTGTGTGTGGCTGGGTCCTGCCCGTAGGCTCCCGGGTGGGCAGATGGGCTGGCAGCCTTGACTACTTCTTCTTGGCCCCCAGGTGTACGATGTTCCTCCATCGGTGAGCAAAGACGTGCCCGACGGCCCACTGCTGCGTGAGGAGACCTATGACGTGCCCCCCGCCTTCGCCAAGGCCAAGCCCTTTGACCCGACCCGCCACCCGCTGGTGCTCGCCGCACCCCCTCCGGACTCGCCACCAGCTGAGGACGTGTATGACGTGCCGCCCCCGGCTCCTGACCTCTACGACGTGCCCCCCGGTTTGCGGCGGCCTGGCCCGGGCACCCTCTACGACGTGCCCCGAGAGCGGGTCCTTCCTCCCGAGGCAGCCAACGGCAGCGTGGCCGACGACGGTGTGTACGCGGTGCCCCCCCCTGCCGAGCGAGAGGCCCCGGCCGACACCAAGCGCCTGTCAGCCTCCAGCACGGGCAGCACACGCAGCAGCCAGTCGGCCTCCTCCCTGGAGGCAGCGGTGCCGGGCCGTGAGCCCCTGGAGCTGGAGGTGGCCGTGGAGGCCCTGGCACGGCTACAGCAGGGCGTGAGCGCCACCGTGGCCCACCTCTTGGACCTGGCAGGCAGTGCGGGCGGGTGTGGGGGCTGGCGCAGCACCTCTGAGCCTCAGGAGCCTCCGGCGCAGGACCTGCGGGCTGCCGTGGCCGCCGTCCACGGGGCCGTCCACGAGCTGCTGGAGTTTGCCCGCAGTGCCGTGGGCAATGCCGCCCACACTTCCGACCGCACGCTGCATGCCAAGCTTAGCCGGCAACTGCAGAAGATGGAGGACGTGTACCAGACGCTGGTGGCCCACGGTCAGGCCCTTGACAGTAGCCGGGGAGGCCTGGGGGCCACTCCCGAAGACCTGGACCGCCTGGTGGCCTGCTCGCGGGCTGTGCCCGAGGATGTCAAGCAGCTGGCCTCCTTCTTGCATGGCAACGCCTCGCTGCTCTTCAGACGGACCAAGGCCTCTGTCCCAGGGCCTGAGGGGGGTGGCCCCCTGCACCTCAACCCCACCGACAAGGCCAGCAGCATCCAGTCCCGGCCCCTGCCCTCACCCCCCAAGTTCACCTCCCAGGACTCGCCTGATGGGCAGTACGAGAACAGTGAGGGAGGCTGGATGGAGGATTACGACTACGTCCACCTGCAGGTGGGTGCCCGCTCTGCCCAGGTTCCCTGGGCCCCTGGGGAAGTCCCTTGGTCCTCTCGGGGCTCTGACTTTGCCACCCTGTCGTGGGCACCCTGATTCCCCCCCACAGAGGGCTCTTGTGGCCAAAGGAAGGTGTGGTCCCCAGCAAGACCTTGCTGAGTCCCTGTGCCCTCCTCACTTGGACCTTCCAGGCCATAGGGGTCCCTGGAAGCCCATCCTCAGCCTGTCTCAGGCCTTTGGACCCATGTGGCCCTGACATCAGGGATCCTGCAGTGCCAGCCAGGGAGGGCCCCTGAACACCTGCAAGGGCTGGGCCTCTCGTGGCCAGGGCAGAGGTTAGGGATTTGGAGAGGTGAATTCCGAAGTACAAGCAAAGACAGAGATAGTAGCAGGTGTGGGGAAAACAAGCAAGGTGATCGATAGGTGGGGTGGGGTGGGCCGCTGGGCAGAGGCCAGGGTGCCAGCCGATTGGGCATCCCGGTGAGTGGCATTCCGGGCTGAGAGCCAGCAGGTGCCAAGGCCCAGCGGTCAGGGATGGGTGGGCAGACCCTGTATGCCGAGGGGAGGGGCCTGGATGTGATTCCTGCCATGGGAGCTGGGGCAGGGAAGATTGACATGGCCGTGTGGAGTGTGCCTAGCCCCTTCCTGGGGTCAGGAGGTGAAGGAGGCCCGGGAGAGCCGCTTCCTCCGGAAGCTGCCCCCACCCTGGGCCTGAGGCCACAGCGGGAGCCTGGGTGCGGCTGCAGCGCCACCTGGTGGCCGCTGGTCTCATTGCACCCCGCTGGGCCTCTGGGGGCTTCCGGCTCAGCCGCATCCTTGTGTCTACCCTCCAGGGGAAGGAAGAGTTTGAGAAGACCCAGAAGGAGTTGCTGGAAAAGGGCAACATAATGCGGCAGGGGAAGGGCCAGCTGGAGCTGCAGCAGGTGAGGACACTCAGGTTCCCCAGCCTCTCCCAGCACAGGCGTCCCTAAGAATCTGTCGCCTAAGCTGAGCTTCCCAGGGCCCTCCCTGCTCAGCCCGTCCCTACTCAAGTGCATGACGGTCTCCGTGTGTTCGTTGGATTTATGTTTAGGTTATTATCAGAGTAATCACAGTTAGGTATCTCAGCGCACACAGAAAAGTGTGAAGACAGAAAAGAAGCCATTCACCCTCAGGGGTGGTCACCGTGCTCTGGGGCTGGTTTCCGGTCTTGCTCCTGCCTCGGAAGGGGCCTCTGTCCGTGTCTGAGATGCTACTTTGTGAACAGTTATGTCTGCTTTTATCGCAAGGTGTTTCCATGGCATTAAATATTCGTCATAAGTTGTTTTTAACGTCAACCTATGTCTATTATGGTCGAATGTTTACGTTGTACCCAATTTTTCTTATTGTAGATAATGCTACTGTGTTTATCTAAGGACATTGGATTTTCTTCATATTTTGGTTTGTTTCCATAGAGTAGGAGAGGGATTTTTTTTTTAAATTTATTTATTTACTTATTTTTGGCTACACTGGGTCTTCGTTGCTGCGCACGGGCTCTCTCTAGTTGCAGCGAACGGGGGCTACCCTTTGTTGCGGTGCGTGGGCTTCTCATTGCGGTGGCCTCTCTTGTTGCGGAGCACGGGCTCTAGGCGCGTGGGCTTTAGTAGTTGTGGCACGTGGGCTCAGTAGTTGTGGCTCGTGGGCTGTAGAGCACAGGCTCAGTAGTTGTGGCGCACAGGCTTAGTTGCCCCGCGGCATGTGGGATCTTGCCGGACCAGGGCTCGAACCCGTGTCCCCTGCATTGGCAGGCGCATTCCTAACCACTGCGCCACTAGGGGAGTCTGGGATTTTCTTTTTGTAAGGGAGTTTTATTTTGATTATGAAGATTTTAAAAATTAAAATATAGTCTAATACAAAATAAACACAGAAATATCACCCGGAAAGTTTTCCTCACCCCACCTTCCCTGGGCATGGGGAGGGATGGTGTAGGAGAGAGCCTGCCAGGTTCACCCTGAAACCCGGGCCATGGTGTGCGTTTTTCAAAGCCACGTTTCCCCAGCTGTCAAGCGGGAAGCGTAGTTGCATCCGTCTTGGGGTCGATGTGAGAATTAAATGAGTAAACAATATGTAATACTTAGGAGGTGCTGGGCACATAGAACATGTCCAGTAAAGGTACAGATGTTAATAATTATATGTGTATGGAATCTCCACCGACTTAGGAAATGGGCATGTGCTTTATCTTCTTTGTCTTCCTCTGGACTGTCGCAGCATTTATTTAACCAGTCCCGTGTCGGTGGACACTTCGTTTGTTCCCAGAGCTACTTTTGACCAAATCTCTTCACATATCTGGTCAGTCACTTAGATAAATTACTAGAAGCTGGAGTAAGAGGAATGTGAGTGAGAAACTAAAGATCTAGAGTTCCTAAGCGAGGGACATCAAATACAAATAAAATACAAGAACATAAAATACCCTGACAGGGACGTTTGTCGCTCCATTTCTGCATCAGTGAAAAATCTGGAAACAGCCCCTGGCTGCCACCACCAAATACCTCACAGTAGAGTACTGGTTGAATACAGTGTGAGCATTCGTACAGTAGAATATTGTGTAGCTACCCAGAATTTGTCAAAGAATGCAGAAGACCCACTGAAGGTAAAACAGAACAAAAATGAGTGTATTCTCCCGCCGGACAGGAGAGCCAAGCAAATTTCACCAGGTAGCCTAGGAGGGAAAGAAAGAGGGTTTCACATGCTAGGAAGGGACAGTTTCACGCTGGTTTGCTAATTAAAGTAAAGCCTGAAACCTTGGTTAGACAAGTACCTGAGTCCCTGAGTCTGTGTGCACGGCTGGTCCCAACGACCCAGTCAGAACCAGCTTGTGGTGAGGACGTGTCAGTCCACACCGCTGACGCCTAGGCAGGGCTGCTGCTGGTGGAAACTTTTACCACGTGCTTTATACGTTCTCACTGATAGGAAATGAATGACCCGTTGTTGGGTGCTAAAGGTAGGCTATAAAATATTATATATTGTGTGTTTCCGGTTTTCTAATTGTAAAAGAAGTAGGAATATTCCTGTTTAAAGGAAGATGTCTTTGAGGAATATTCACTGGTTTTTGCTGTGAATATTTGTTTTCTGAAATTTGCAAATACCATGACCTTTTTGCTTTTGTTTAAAATTCTTATTATGGGAAATTTAATACATGTATAAAATTGAGGAAAATAGTCTCCCAGGTACCCACTGGAGAAAAGGAACCCCGGGTACAATTCACCCAGCCCCAGCCATTCTCAGCACAACTAATCCAGTGTATGTAGCCCCCTTTCCCGCCCGGTGACACCCCCACCCCCTCCGCCCGATCGTTTTGAAGACGTTACATCATTTCATCTGCAAATATGTCTGTATATTTCTAAAAGACGATTTACCAGAGATTTAACAGATTTCTGGGTGCATGGGATTCCAGTTGGTAACTATCTTTCTTTCTGCTTGGTGTCTGTGAATCTTTTTACACTGCATATGTTAAGGAGAAAAATATTTTTTTTAACTTTTCATTTTGAAGTATTTGTAGATTCATAGAAAGTTTGAAGGAAAGTACAAAGCAGTCCTGTGTCCCCTTCTCCCAGCTTCCCCCAGTGACTGCATCTGAAATCACCAGATAACAGCACCCAAACCAAGAGACTGACATCCCTCACCCCTGCCGCTGCTCATCTGTTCCCATTTCTAGCATTTTGTCATTTCAAAAATGTTATATAAACGGAATTATTTGAGATTGGTGGGAAAGTTGTTTGGAGGCAGGCAGGGACATGTGCTTGGCCAGCAGGACAGAGGTGGCCTGTTCCCCTGCCCACTGACTCTGAGCTTTGTCACTCAGAGGGCCAGAAGGGCCCCCTCGCTGTCCCTTTTGCTCTGTGGCCGTGGTTTTCACTCTGTTCTCCCTCTTCCCCAGCTGAAGCAGTTTGAACGGCTGGAGCAGGAGGTGTCACGGCCCATAGACCATGACCTGGCCAACTGGATGCCAGCCCAGCCCCTGGCCCCGGGCCGGACGGGCGGCCTGGGGCCCTCGGACCGGCAGCTGCTGCTCTTCTACCTGGAGCAGTGCGAGGCGAACCTGACCACGCTCACCAACGCCGTGGATGCCTTCTTCACCGCCGTGGCCACCAACCAGCCCCCCAAAATCTTCGTGGCACACAGCAAGTTTGTCATCCTCAGCGCCCACAAGCTGGTATTCATCGGGGACACACTGTCACGGCAGGCTAAGGCGGCCGACGTCCGCAGCCAGGTGACCCACTACAGCAACCTGCTGTGTGACCTCCTGCGCGGCATCGTGGCCACCACCAAGGCCGCTGCCCTCCAGTACCCGTCGCCTGCCGCCGCCCAGGACATGGTGGACAGGGTCAAGGAGCTGGGCCACAGCACCCAGCAGTTCCGCCGGGTCCTGGGCCAGCTGGCAGCTGCCTGAGAGCCGTCAGCCAGAGGGACGGAGGGCAAGGGGAGGAGGGTGGCGATGGGCCCCAGAGAGCCACCGTGCCGCGGGCGTGGGGACAGGCGACCCCAGCTCCACCTGGGCCTGGTGCCCCAGACTGTACACTGTACAGGGAGTTGTGTATATTTATGGCGGGGCAGGATGTGGGACGGTGCCTCCTCAAAGGAGCCCGAGCAGAGCTGGGCCCCGGAGCCCAGGCCAGGAGTGGCTGGCCGTCTTTCCTGAGCGTGCTGAGGGCCCGGGGGGGCCCAACATTCGGGGCTGGGCTGGGGGCTCGCAGACCGCTTGACCCACATGGCCTCAGGTGACCCCTCGGGCTGACCATGAGGGTGCCGTGCCCCCCTGGCAGGGCAAGCGTGGCTGTGGTGTATTCTCTCTGCACCAGGAGAAAACCCTAAAAAACTATTTTTCATTATTGATTTTCCAATCATTTGACTAATAGTCTACATTTAAATAAAATTAAAAAGATGAAAAGCATTCTCCTGAGGTGTGAGAGGCAAGAGGACCTGTGAGCGGGAGGGCAGGTGTTTGCCAGTCTGGATGCCACAGGTGGAGTCACGCGTTGGCGAGATCTGTGGCGAGGCTGTGGGCAGCGCCTCGGGAGGGTGAGGAGAAGGTGGGTCCCTTCAGCAGAAAAGGAAGGCTTGGGGAAGCGGGGCTGGGCCGGGAGCTGAGGTGGGGGGAGCCTGGGCAGCTGGAGTGAGGCTGAAGAGCGGCCGTCAGAATCCAGGGCTTGAGGCCAGGAAGGCTCAGCGTGAGCACAGTGGCCAAGGGCGCAGCCGTCGCCGAGGTTCGATGAAAATCCAGCATGGTCCCTGGGCAGGCGGCCGAGGCGAAGGCAGATGCAGGGTGATGTGCGGGTGGGAGCAGCTCCAGGAGCCAGTGAGCCCTGCTCGGGCCCCTGCGTCCCGAGGCAGAGGGCGCCCCGCTGAGGGCACCGCTGGGAGAGACACTATTCCACGCAGAGAAACTTGCTTTCACAGGCCTTATCTAGAACGTAGCTCGTAGAAGGAAGCTCTTAATTTCAGCTTGTGGAACTTCTCCACAAGTGTCCATTTGAATTACACATGGACTTGGACTCCCAGTTGGGAGGTAGGGGACAGGAGGGGCCCTCACCCTGGGTCAGTGGTCCCCTTTCCGGCAGTCGGGGGTATGTCTGGCAGCCCAAGTAAGGTGAGGGCTCTGGGGACCAGCGGTCCTGCTCCGAGCTCTCACCATTCTGTGTGTGAACTTGAGTCTCATTTCCTCCATCTCTGTGAAAAAGGGGATAGGGCTGGGTATCTGCCAGCTCTCTCCGCTCTGAGCTCCAGAGGGGACCTCAGTGAAGGCAGCCATCCTCCCGCCCCGGCGAAGGCACAAAGTGAAGATGCGAGCAGTTTTATTTGGGTTTTACACACATGGGGGCTGGGGCGGGGCAGAGGCTCAGTTGGCCTCCAGAACTTCGAGAACCCAGGGAATAAACTTGGTGACCCGGGTGTACACGCCTGGAGAGAACGGGCCACACCGGCCGCTGCCCCAGGACACGATGCCCACCAGGGTCCAGGCTCCATCCTTCTGGCAGACCAGGGGGCCACCAGAGTCACCCTGCAGGAGGAGATAGGACTTGTATTCAAGCCTGAAAGGGAGTACCAGGGCCCTGGTGTGCCCTGACCTGGCAAGTCCAGGGGTGCAGACAAAGCACAAGTGGGGGCCCAGTGGTTGTGCACAGGAGACTCAGATCTGCTCAGATGGCAGCCCCAGCCCTGCCACCTACTCCTGGAGGGCCTGGGGCAGGTGGCTTATCCTCTCAGCCTCCCCATCAGCTGTAAAACAGGCTGAAGCGTCCAGCTCGTGGGGTTGGTGTGAGATTAAATACGCCCGGGAAGCCCCACACCACACCTGGCCAGAGCCGGCCCTCACCAGGGGCATCTGGTCCAGCCCTTCACTGGGGCACTGGGCAGGGCATGAAGTTAGACAGGTCATGGCAGAGAGGAGTGGGCCTCCTGGCCTGGCCAGGGGAGGCACGGGCAGTGAGGGCGGGCAGGGTGGCGGAGCCAGGCCGTACCATGCAGGAGGAGACGCCGCTGGCGCCCGCACAGATCATCACGTCGGTGATCTTCCTGCCCCAGTACTTCTTGCAGTCGGCGTTGGACAGGATGGGCAGGGTCGCCTGCTGCAGCTTGTCGGGGGTCTTGAGAGCTGGAAGGACAGAGGGCGTGGGGTCAGGGCCCCTCATGCCACCAGCCCGCCCCTGGGGAGAAGAGACCAGGGGCCGCCTGAGCCCCGCCCTCCCCCTGCAAGGTCCCAGTCTTCCTCCATCGCGATGATCGTGGACACCGAGCTTCGAACCTTCCCTGACACCTTCAGGGAGTCTGGGACGCGGCTCCTCTGCGATTCCACACCAGGCAGCGGGGACTGTGCTTCCAGCAGCTGCTGCAACAGGTCCTGCCTCGGAGCCCTGGGCCCTGGCGGCCACTGTGTGTGGGTGGAGGGGCCGTCCTCCCCCCCCAGGGAAGGGGATGCACGTCCTTCTGACCGGGGACACCGGAGGGGACCCCCGAGGGAGCACCTCCCTCCTGCTGCCCTTTCCCGGCTGCTTCTGTCCTGTTACGGGACCAGCCGGGGGCCGTGGCCAGGGCAGAAGAACTCAGGACACCGAGGAAGAACCTGCGGATCGAGCAGCGCTGGGGGGGCCGGTGGGGGGCCGGTGGGGGGCACCTGGGCGCTCAGGCCCGAACCCGACCAGGACACTGGACTCCGAGCCCAGACTTCAGGGGTGCTGGATGCACCGCCCTCCTCAGTCTGGAGGGAAATCCGGGCTGTCCCTCTCCTTGCAGGTGAGAGGGGGCGAGACTTGCTGGTACTTAGGTGTTTCTTCAGAAACTGTTTACGTATATATTATTAACCCTCATTTTTATTCATGTTTGGTAGGGTTTTCATTAAGAGGGTTTTAAGTAAAGAAATGGAAGATTTATTGACTGTTGCAATTTATGATTGTGTTTGGAATTTAGACCAAAATACAGAATGAGTCTCACTCCTGAAAAGTCCTCAGGGCACTCACCGTTGTACCGGGTCTTGCCCCAGCCCGTGGTGGTGCACAGGGAGCCCGCAGGGAAGCTGGCGTTGGCACTGGGCAGGCACACGGCGGACACGGTCCTGGAGAGGCTCATGGGCGTGGCCAGCTTCAGCAGGGCGATGTCGTTTTGGACTGTGCGCAGGTCCCACAGTGGGTGTTCAAAGACCTGTGTGGAAAGGGTGGGGGCTCGGTGGGCCACAGAGGGAGGACTTGGGAGATTTTAGGGACACACAGACCTGCAGACTGGGAGGGGCCGGCGGTGCTAAAGGGGCAGAGTGTTGAGAAGGGAACCCAGATGAGGCTGAACAGACCAAATCTCTGGGGTGCTGGGGAGATGGCATGTGACGTATTTTGCGTTTTTCTACAATGAGCAAAGCTTATAATCAGAAACAAACTTCAGCGTTTGTAAAGGAGCTTTATTATGTGGGAAAGAGAAGAGAGCTCGGACTGGAGGGGTGCCAGTGGGGTGAGGCCTGAGCCGCCGGCCGGGGTCGCCTGCCCACTCCCCCCCTGCCCTCCTTTTCCTTTGTGCCCCAGGGGCCCACCCTCCTGGCTGCCCACCCGGCCGGCCGTACCTCAGCGATCCTGAGCACCTGAACAGCCTCCTCCTCGGAGCCGTGATCAGATACCCCGGCCACCACGAGGTGACTCTTCCTGGAGAGAAAGGAGGTGGCAGACGGAGCTCAGGCTCACGGCCACCTCCTCAGAGGAGCGCCCGGAGAGCGTGCCAGGCAGGGTGAGCCCCGGCTGGGCCACTGAATCGCGTGGTGACCTTGGAGCCTCAGTTTCCCCATCTGTACAGTGAAGGCAGAGGCCCAGGCCAGCTGCCCCGGACCAAGCTGGGGTCTGGGGAGGTGGGGCGCTAGGGCTGGGGTTTTCTGCTGACTGGCTCTGCCTGCAGCCTGGGGACAGAGCAGCTTCTGCCAGACTGTTTCTCACTCGCTGGCAGCGCCCGGTTGGGGTTAGGGGCGAGGGTGGTCTCTTCAGGCAGGTGAGGTGGGGGCCCCTTCTGCCCCAGCCCAGGCCTCACCTGACCCCGCAGTGGGCGGCGGTGACCACCCAGTCCGCACTGATGAGGGAGCCCCCGCAGAAGTGGAAGCCGGAGCTAGTCTGCGGAGACGGGGGGAGGGAGAGTCAGCCTTGCCTCTCCTGCCTGAGCCCTCCCTGTCTAACCTGCCCCTCCCCAGACTCCCCCTCACCTGCAGGGACACCTGCCAGGGCCAGGAGCCGGGGACAGCGTCCTCCCCGTTGACGATCCTGGACAGGCCGCTCAGCACAGGGTCGATGGTGGGGACCCCGCAGCCTGAGGGACAAGGACAGTGCGGCTGGTCAGTGGGTGGTGCCCCAAGGGGGTCAGGGGAAGACTCAGCACTTCCAGGCCTCTGTGGCACCCTGGCACTCAGAGTTTTGTCCGCTGCAAGGAATTCAGCCCCCCACCAGTCCAGCTGACAGCTGCCCTTAGAAGGTGCCCTTGTGGACGGTCCCCGAGGCTGAGGGTATCTGGAGTCGGGGCCCAGGCTCCCCAGCCTGCTCTGTGCCCTGAGGGGAGTGTCCATGCCACTCTGAGCCCAGGATTCTGTCCTGGGGGCTGGGATGTCCTGCTTGAGTCCTGGGGGTTCTCATGGCCTCTGAGTCTGCAGGGGGAGCAGGTTTGGGTGAGGTTGTTACCCCAGTTGGGGGGGCACACACGCAGGAGGCTGTCCAGATCCCGAGGGTGGAGGTGCAGGGCAAGATGGATGGACCTGGGAGACGTTCTCGAGGCAGCATTCACACAGCTTGGTGGCACGTTTGGAGGGTGGAGGAGCCCAGACCACCCCAGCTTCTGAGTGAATGGAGGAGACCAAATTAGGCAGGGCCCACGGGACCTCCAGGCAGTGGAGGGGGCTCCAGGAGTGCCCAGTGGAGGAGTGGGGGACTGGGCAGAGCAGCCCAAGGAGGCTCAGGGGGCAGCTGCAGGGGCAGGTGGCAGGGGTGTTAGAGGTATGAGGACTAGGGCCCTCCTGTTCCCTGCCTCTGGGTGGGGGGTCAGGGGGTGGGCGAGGCTCGGCCTGGGGCTGCCGGGCCTGCCTGAGCCTCGCGCTTACCGAAGCTGCTGCCAAAGAGGAAGAAGCCAAGGACAACCCAGAGAAGGGCCATGGCGCGCGACTCAGCAGGTGAGATGGGGCCTGCCCGAGGGACCGCCCAATATATTCCCTCAAGCCTCCAATCTTAGCCTGCCTCGCCATCCCCTCCTTATCATGAGACCTTGGGCCGAGAAGCACCTGGCTCCAGCGCGGGCCTGAGCCCTTGGGGGCCACTCCTGGGAAGGTTTCCTGGAATCACAGGTGTGTGGGCAGGCCCCGGGCACACAGAGCCGGGGGCAGATGGTGAGGACCCCGAAGTTGGAGGTGGGAGCATGAGGTGAGAGGTGGGGGTCACGGTCCCCCTTTATCTGCCTGTGCCCTTCCTGGCCACTCTTGGGAGGTGGACTAAGGAGGGGCCCTCCTGGACACCCCCGGACACCTGGCTCAGTGAAGGTCCAAATTCAGGAGCAGAGTGGACTCCCAGAAGCCCCAAAACAGGTCACAGACACCATCAGCACGTCTTCCACTGGTTTATTGAGGCTTTGTGGAAGCAAGGTCAGCAGGGAGGCCAGGGTGAAGCCTGGTCGTCAGTTGGCTGCCAGGATGTGCTGCACCCAGGGGATGAGTTCAGTGACGCGGGCATACACGCCGGGGCTGGTGGTGGAGCAGGTGCCGCTGCCCCAGGATACGATGCCCACCAGGGTCCAGGCTCCATCCTTCTGGCAGACCAGGGGGCCACCAGAGTCGCCCTGCAGGACAGGGAGGAGGGGGCTTGGGTCTGGCAGCCCAGGTGGCCTGGCCCAGAGGCCACTGAACGTTGTTCCCAGAGCCCAGTCCCAGGCCTGATAGCCAGTAGAAGCTCAGAACATGCATATGAGAAGGATTATGAAAGAAACTTCAGCAGCTCCTGTGGTTTGTGCCCCTGGAAGTCTGGGCTACCCCCAGGGGTGGGGTCCTATAACAGAGGCTCAATAGAGCAGGTTTCACTGATAGGAGGAAAGCATGGGTGGTGCTGGCTGTGGGGCTACTGTGAGGGAGGAAGGGCTGCCAGACCCCTTCTGGAGCCCTTTTGGGCCACCATGCTCTGCTGCCCAGGCTGTGCACTGCACAATTCCAGGAGGTGCCATTACTCAGACTTTGATATTAGTGGAATCTTGCAATATGGCAGCTCTGAGACCAGAGCCCCTTGCTCTGGTACCTCTCTGCTGAGGTCACTGATGACCCTCCAGGAGCCCTGTCTTCCCAACTACTCAGGCAAGAATGCCCAGGGAGAGAGTGACAGGCCCTAGAAAGAGGTCTGCCTGCTACTTCCATTTCTTCTCTCTTTGCCCAAGCCCTTGGCCTGGGCTTTGGCCTGAACCCACCCCACGCCGGGAGGGAAGGGAGCCTAGGAGGCCATACCATGCAGGAGGACACGCCGCTGGCGCCGGCGCAGACCATGCTCTTGGTGATCTTGCTGCCCCAGTATTTCTTGCAGTCGGTGTTGGACAGGAGGGGCAGAGTCGCCTGCTGCAGCCTGTCGGGGGTGTTGGCATCTGGAAGGGCAGGGTGGGTGGTTAGTGACTGCTGCCCCTACCTCCCACCTGGCCAGCCAGTGGTCTCTCATCACTCACTGGTGTGTTTGGTCAGGCCCCAGCCAGTCGTGGCGCACAGCGTCCCGGCGGGGAAGTCATCGTTAGCGCTGGGCAGGCACACGGCGGACACGGTCTTGGAGAAGCGCGCAGGCGTGGCCAGCTTCAGCAGGGTGATGTCGTTGCTGTTGGTGAACGGGTTGTACCTGCGGTTCTTGAAAACCTGTGGGGCAGGGCCAGACAGCTGCCTTTGGGGTCTGGGAAGAAGCCGACCGGGGCAGAACCTGGCGCCAGGCTACCCCTCACGGCCTCAGTGCTCCTCCGTGGACAATGGCCTGTTCAACTCGGCAGCTCCTTCCACGGCCCCAGGAGCCCGAGGCCCAGGACCAAGGTGCAGACCTTACCCTCATGGAGCTTTGCATACCCTGCTTTCTGCTTTGCCCCATCATGATGGGGTATTGGGGTGACCGGGAGGAGCTGGGGCCCTGGGGGTTAGCCTGGGCTGCACACTCCCGAGGGTCCACCCTGCCTGGGGTCACACCTGGACCCTGGGGGCTGCCATACCTTGGCAATCTTCAACACCTGGATGTCCTCGGCGTCTGAGCCCTGGTCAAACTCCCCGGCCACGACCAGGTGGGATGTTCTGGAGAGGGCCAGAGAAAGGAGTGGTTCCTGCCATGAGGGGGCATTTGGGATGCAGGGTGCTTATGTGTGCGAGTGCACGCGTGTGCACGCGTAATGCGCATGCGTGTCTTTGTGCGTCTGCACACACGGCTGTGGTGTCGATCAGAGATGGAAGCTCAGAATCTCAACTGGGCCTACAGCCCGCCATGTGTTTTCCCAGGGACCCCTAGGTCACTGGAAGGACCTGGGTTTGCTACACATTTCCAAATAAGAAACTGGGAAATGAAGGCGTTAAAGGGCAAGTCCTCAGTGCTGGAGGAAACCACCCCAAGGGGTTTCTTGGGGACCCCGGGCTCTCACCTGACACTGCAGTGGGCGGCGGTGACCACCCAGTCCTCGCTGATGAGGGAGCCCCCGCAGAAGTGGAAGCCGGTGCTGTCCTGGAGGAAGATGGGGAGGGTCAGCCCCGCCCAGACACCAGCAAAACCAATCTGGGCAGCAGCGCCCAGCTGGGCTAATACCCCAGTGCATCCCCCTACTCGTGTGCAGAATTCCCCCTCACCTGCAGGGACACCTGCCAGGGCCAGGAGCCGGGGACAGCCTCCTCCCCGTTGACGATCCTGGACAGGCCACTCAGCACAGGGTCGATGGCAGGGACCCCGCAGCCTGAGGGTGGAAGTATGGAGTGAGGGGTGGAGGCCAAGGTCCCACCCAGGACTCACCGCCCCAGGAATACGCCGGGGACAATTCAGGCTGACATGTGCTCCAGCCCAGACAAGCCCAACAGGCTGAGCTTGAGGTGGTGGCAGGGCCAAAGCCTGGGCTGGGAGGCCCTATCACTGCCTACCTCAACCACTCTGAGTCTCAGTTTTCCCACCAGCAAAATGGGGATCTTACAGTTGGCTAACCTCACAGAGTTGGTATAATAAGGATGAAAGATGCTTTGCCTTAGTAGACAAAGCAGGCAAAACAGGAACTTGCTCAGTTCCTGGCACACAGTGAACAAAAGTGGAAAAGTTTTAAAAGGGCTGGTTCAAGGGCATGAAAGGGCTGATGGGGGCCAAGCCACACTTGCTCATCATCTGAGCCTGCTTGGGAGCCACCAACTATTCACAGAGCTTTCTGTCCCTCTGGAATTGCTGCCCCTCCTTGCACACGATGCGAGGCCCCAGGAAGGTCCACCTCCACCCCGGGGGGCCTCACACTGGCTGGTCTGGTCCAGTCCTCCCAGCATCCTCATTGTAGAGATGGAGCTGGTGAGGCTCAGAGAGGGAGAAAGACTCGCTCGGGCTCACACCACCACACACAACTGAACTGGGAGCAGGGACCCCGCTGCTCCTTGCTGGCCTTGGGGTTGGTGGGGCCAGCACCCCTTCCAGCAGTTGGTGGAAGGGTAGGCAGCCTTTCCGGCCTCTGCCTGCCCTGGTGCTCACCAAAGGCTGTGCCCAGGAGGGCACAGCAGGAGAGAAGCCAGAGGAAGGTCATGGTGCCGCAGTCAGGGAGGTGTAGGACGCCTGCCTGGAGGGCTCCCCATTATATCCCTGTGCACCAGGCTGTTATCTGAAGACCTTGAGGTGATAATCCCTTTCCTGGGCATGTGTCCCAGTGGGCAGGATATGCCAGAGCAGGGCTGGCATCAGGGCCTGGGATGGCAGCAGCTGGGGCCAGGATCTAGGGCAAAGTTGGGGCCAAACAAGGCAGCCCTCCACCCACAGCTAAGGGGAAGGGGACATTCAGGTTTCCTCCTCCAGGCCCTACCTCTAGAGGGGCCCTGCGGGCAGCAGCCAGGCCTGGGCTGGATTTGAGCCCCAGCCAAGTCTCTCATGGTCTGGAGGACCTTGGACAAGTAATTTAGTTGGTCTGCAGTTGTTCAAAACCCCATGGGCAGTGTGGTCAAGTAGGGGGAGGGGCAGGGACCAAAGCATGGTGAGGGGACAGGTGACCAGTGGGCTGAGGATGCTCCCCTAGTCTTAGGATGGCCAAGAAGGCTCAGTGGCTCAGTTCAATATCAGGGGCAGTCACGTGGGCTGGTTCAGAGGGCAAGCTGCCCACTGCCCGTTCATGCGGAGTCAGGCCCCTCCACCCAGGCATCCTGCCCTTGGAACTGAGTACATGGCATTTAGGTGCAGGACTGGGCCCAGGGCCAGCCAGGGGGCCTCTGCTATCATCCCAGCAAGAGCTTCTGGAGGCTACACCAGGCGGGAAAGCAGGGGGCAAGGAGGCCTGTTTCGGGTGGGCAGCAGGGCCCTTTCCCAGCAACTGGGAAACTGGGGAGGGGGAAGTTTGAAGGTGAGGCTACCAGGCACAGGGCAAGTACTCCAAAACACATAGGCAAAACGATATCTTACGGCTATTTTTTTTTTTTTTTTTTTTTTTGCGGTATGTGGGCCTCTCATTGCTGTGGCCTCTCCCTGCTGTGGCCTCTCCCGTTGCGGAACACAGGCTCCAGACGCGCAGGCCCAGCGGCCATGGCTCATGGGCCCAGCTGCTCCACGGCATGTGGGATCCTCCCGGACCGGGGCACGAACCCATGTCCCCTGCATCGGCAGGCGGACTCTCAACCACTGCGCCACCAGGGAAGCCCACTTATGGCTATTTTTAATTTCCATTGCATTGATGATTGTTGTGTGGTGGGTCACAGGTTTCAGCACAAAACAGCTGTGGGGCCTTGGGCAAGTTACCCTCTCTGATCCCATTTCTAAATATGTAAAATGGGGATCCTTAGACCAAGGGTCCCGCTTTATGAAAGGGCACAGTCCATACTGAGTGTGCTGGGACCAGGCCTAACACAGTCCACGCTGGTCAGACCTGGTACTTCTCCTTCTTGACTTGCCTGTGGGGTCCCTTTGTGCTTTCTAGAAGACTGCCAATAACAGGGAGGGATGGCCACAGTGCATTAGGTGGGAAAGCAGGGCACGAAACAGGATGCAGAGTGTGGCACCATCTGTGTGAAACCCACCACTTGTGCAGTTCCATCCATCCCATCAACCAGCACTTACCAGGCCCCTGCTGGAACAGAACAAACGAAAGAAACACAAATTCCTGACTTACAAGCTTAGGTGGGAAAGGGGTGGGGAGTTGATGGAAAAGAGTTAAAAAAAAAAAAAGTAGGGGGCTTCCCTGGTGGCGCAGTGGTTGACAGTCCGCCTGCCGATGCAGGGGACACGGATTCGTGCCCCGGTCCGGGAAGATCCCACATGCCGCGGAGCGGCTGGACCCATGAGCCATGGCCGCTGAGCCTGCGCGTCCGGAGCCTGTGCTCCGCAACGGGAGAGGCTACAACAGTGAGAGGCCCGCGTACCGCAAAAAAAAAAAAAGTAAAATATACATTACTACCAGCTAAGGAGTTATCATTATCATTGTTATTATTATTATTAATACCGAGGCAGGAGGGCCTCACTCCGAAGGGGACATTAAGTTGCTACCCAAGAGTTTGCCAAGCTATCTGGGTGGAGACGGTGTCCAGGGAGAGGGAACAAGGAGGGCAAAGGCCTGGTGGAGGGAGCCTGGGTGGCACCAAGAGCCGAGAGGACACGAGGCAGGGCGGAGAGGCCAAGGGTCCGACAGAGAAGGGCCCTGGTGAAGGTACAGGGCTGTCCCGAGTGTCTGCCAAGATGCGAGGTGGCAGCCGCCGGGCCTGAGTGGGGGAGGGGCGCGGCCGGTGAGGGAGGGCACGCGGCGGCTCGAACCCACCCGTGGCTGTGGCCTTGGGAGCCGACAGCTGGCCCGAGTCCTGCCCGCCCAGCACCCCCTACTCACGGTTGCCAGAGACCTGGGAACTCGCGCAGCTGCGGGTGGGGGCGGGGAAGGCGGCCGCCGCAGGTGCTCGACTCCTGCTGGGGGCGGGGCCAAAGCTGACTGCGGCCGGGCGCGCGGACCTCCGCCCGCCCCGCCCCCTCGCCTGGCGTTTCGACCAGAGAGACTGCGCACTCCGCAGAACGCCCGACCCGGAGGAAGAACGCTTAAGCTCGGAGTGTTAGGTGCCCCCCATTCTCCGAAACGCCGGGCCCTGAACTTCCTGCCTCTGGGCCTTTGCCCGCTCTGTTCGCTCCCTTTAGAAGGTCCACCGCCCTTCCGGCCCCGGCCCTGGCCGTGAGCGCCTCCTTGTAGGCAGCAGTTCAGCCTTAGCTATGGCTGACCAGCGGCAAAGCCGGCGTCAATCAGAGGCCATGGATGAGTCGATAGATCCCTGGACCCAGAAGTTGTTTAGCCAATCAAGTTTACAGTAAAGAGCATTTTCCTGGGTTCACTTTGTCGCTGATACTTTTCTCTCCCATCCTCGGGTTTGGAACCCTGCCTCATCTCTAGACGCCTGGAGCCCAGCCATCTCTGCTCATGCAAACTCCCAGGGAGAAGGTACAGCCTTGTTCGCGGGTTGTCTGCCACGTCAGAAAACCTTCACTCTGCACCTGTTACCTCGTTGCAGGTATGTGGCATCTAGTGTGTTTAATGGGCAGTGCTGAAATCAGCCCACGAACAGGTGTAAATCAAAGAAAGTCACTCAGGAGATGACCCAATGCACGGGGACCCTCATGGGGTCGGCTCTCTCCCAGGCAGCCTGGGTTTGGGGAAAGAGCTTTGCTTGGATAGGGGGCCCTAATCCAATCCCTGCCCAGCCACCTCCTGGGATTTGGCCTTGGGAGTGGTGGTGTGTCAGGGTTCCAGGTCCTGACTGGGCGGCGGGGCAGTGCGCATGCGTCCCTCCAGGACCCGCATCTCTGAGACTGTGCCATCTTCTTCGAGGCAGGAACTCAGAAGTCAGTTTTCTTAGATGAAGGAGCTACTCCTCTTGAAGTCGTGTCACTGAGGGGGTCAAATCCCAACCCTCTGTTTTACTAAAAATAAGATATATTGAAAGTATAATTTACACATGGTAAAATGCACAGATCTTAAGTGAAGAGACGGATAAATTTTGACATATACATACCATGTAACAAACGCCACAACCACGATATAAAGTATCATCACCCCCACCATACAGTATGCTGTCTTTGTGTCTGGATTCTTTCACTCCACCAGATGGTTTTGCGATTCACTTGTGTTCCTGCGTGTATCCCCAGTGTGTTCCTTCTTATTGCTGAGTGGTGTTTCACTTCATAAGCACACCACACTTTGTGCACCCATTCTCCGGCTAGGACATTTGGGCTGTTACCCCTCCCCCACCCCACTCCCTTTTTTTTTTTTTTTTTTTTTTTTGCGGAACGCGGGCCTCTCACTGTTGTGGCCTCTCCCGTTGCGGAGCACAGGCTCCGAACGCGCAGGCTCAGCGGCCATGGCTCACGGGCGCAGCCGCTCCGTGGCATGTGGGATCTTCCCGGACCGGGGCACGAACCCATGTCCCCTGTATCGGCAGGCGGACTCTCAACCACTGTGCCACCAGGGAAGCCCCCTACTCCCTTTTTGCTCCTTGTAATGAAATGATTCTCAGCCCTAAACATAGGCAGGCAAGAAATGTAGGTTTCTTTTTTTTCTATTAGAGAATGAAATTTGAATTTCGATCCTTTATTCTGCCAGGAGTCTCACTGGAGAGTCTAACAAAGAGACTGTTTCTAAAGGTGTGGCCAGGGTTTAGGGAAACCATAAGGAGGTGCAGGTCAGCATAGGGCTAGGGTCAGTGGGCCTGGAAACGCAAGAGTGGTTACCTGGCCCCTGGGGAGGGCGATATGCAAGGGGGAGGCCGCCAACAGGAGCTTGGCCTTTGTGGCAATCAGTGAAGACCACCCCAATGAGAACGAGTAGAGACTGTTCATTCGGAGCTTGCTATAGCCTGGCAGTCAGGCAGCATCACTTTTCCATTCCCACCAGTAATGTATGAGGATTCCAATTTCTCCACAACCTTGCCAAAACTTATTTTCCATTTAAAAAATTATAGGTGTGAAGGGTTACCTCACTGTTTTTTTTTCAATTTTCAAAATTGTGCTAAAATACATATAATATAAAATTTACCATCTTAATCATTTTAAGTGGACAGCTCGGAATGTACTAAGTGCATTCATATTGTTGTGCAGCCATCACCGCCATCCATCTCCAGAACTCTTTTTTAATTGAAGTGCAGTTGATGTACAATATTGTATGTCACAGGTGTACAATATAGTGAGTCACATTTTTTAAAGGTTATACTCCATTTATAGTTATTGTAAAATATTGGTTGTATTTCTCATGTTGTACAATGTGTCCTTGTAGCTTTTTTGTTTTTTCTTCCCCCCGACCTCCCTGCCATGGCATGGGGGGAGGGTCTTAGTTCCCCTGACCAAGGATTGAACCTGTGCCCCCTGCAGTGGGAGCGAGGAGTCTTAACCACTGGACCAGCAGGGAAATCCCCCATGGAACTTATTTTATACATAATAGTTTGTACCTCTTAATCCTCTACCCCTATATTGCCCCTCCCCCCAGAACTCTTCTCATCTTGCAAAACTGAAACTCTATATCCGTTAATCTATATCTCCTACCCCCAGCCCCAGGCAACTAGCATTGAATTGACTATCCTCAGTACCTGGTATAAGTGGAACCATACGGTATTTGTCTTTTTGTGATTAGCTTATTTCACTTGGCATAATGTCCTCCAGGTTCATCCATGATGTAGCATATGTCAGAATTTTCTTTCTTTTTGGGTCTGAATAATACCCCATTGTTTATATATATATTGTTTATATATACCACATTTGGTTTATTCATTCATTGGTCAATGGATACTTGGGTTGCTTCCTCGTTTTAGCTACTGTAAATAATACTGCTATAAATATGGGTGTACAAATATCTTTTTGTAATATTTATTTAATTTTTTAAGTGAAGTAGACTTGATTTACAATGTTGTGTTAATTTTGCTGTACAGCAAAGCGACTCACTTATACACATATGTACATTCTTTTTTTAAATTAATGAATTAATTAATTTATGGCTGCGTTGGGTCTTTGTTGCTGCACACGGGCTTTCTCTAGTTGTGGCGAGCTGTGGCTGCTCTTCGTTGCAGTGCACGGGCTTCTCATTGTGGTGGCTTCTCTTGTTGCGGAGCACAGGCTCTAGGCACGCGGGCTTCAGTAGTTGTGGCATGTGGGCTCAGTAGCTGTGGCTCGTGGGCTCTAGAGCGCAGGCTCAGTAGTTGTGGCGCACGGGCTTAGTTGCTGTGTGGCATGTGGGATCTTCCCGGACCAGGGCTCAAACCCATGTCCCCTGCACTGGAAGGTGGATTCTTAACCACTGTGCCACCAGGGAAATCCCTATACATTCTTTTTTTATATTCTTTCCATTATGGTTTATCCCAGGATGTTGAATATAGTTCCCTGTGTTATACAGTAGGACCTTGTTGTTTATCCATTCTATATGTAATAGTTTGCATTTACTAACCCCAAACTCCCACTCCATCCCTCCCCCATCCCCTCCCCCTCCCCCTTGGCAACCACAAGTCTGTTCTCTATGTCTGTGAGTCTGCTTCTCTTTTGTAGATAGGTTCATTTGTGGCATATTTTAGATTCCACGTATAAGTGATAGCATATGGTAGTTATTTGTCTTTCTCTTTCTGACTTATTTCACTTAGTATGATAATCTCTAGCTGCATCCATGTTACTGCAAATGGAATTATTTTGTTCTTTTTTATGGCTGAGCAATATTCCATTGTATATATGTACCACATCTTCTTTATCCATTCATCTGTCAGTGGACATTTAGGTTGTTTCCATGTCTTGGCTATCGTGAATAGTGCTGCTATAAACATAGAGGTGCATATATCGTTTTGAATTATAGTTTTGTCCGGATATATGCCCAGGAGTTGGATTGCTGGATCATATGGAAATCCTATTTTTAGTTTTCTGAGGAACCTCCATACTGTTTTTCATAGTGGCTACACCAATTTACATTCTCACCAACAGCGTAGGAGGGTTCCCTTTTCTCTACACCCTCTCCAGCATTTGTTATTTGTAGACTTTTTAATGATGGCCCTTCTGACCAGTGTGAGGTGGTACCTCATTGTAGTTTTGATTTGCATTTCTCTAATAATTATTGATGTTGTGCATCTTTTTTTTTTTTTTTTTTTTTTTTGCGGTACATGCGGGCCTCTCGCTGTTGCAGCCTCTCCCATTGCGGCCTCTCCCGTTGCAGAGCACAGACTCCGGAGGCGCAGGCTCAGCGGCCATGGCTCACGGGCCCAGCCGCTCTGCGGCATGTGGGATCTTCCCGGACCAGGGCACGAACCCGTGTCCTCTGCATCGGCAGGCGGACTCTCAACCGCTGTGCCACCAGGGAAGCCCAATGTTGTGCATCTTTTCATATGCCTATTGGCCATCTGGATGTCTTCTTTGGAGAAATGTCTCCCTCCAGCCCCAGGCAACTAGCATTGAATTTGGCTGTTCTAAGTACCTGATGTAAGTGGGATCATACAGTATTTGATTTTTTGTGATTAGCTTATTTCACTTGGCATAATGTCCTCCAGGTTCATCCATGATGTAGCATATGTCAGAATTTTCTTCCTTTTTGGGTCTGAATAATATTCCATTTTGTGTGTGTGTGTGTGTGTGTGTGTGTGTGTATATATACCACATTTTGTTTATTCATTCATCAGTCAATCGACACTTGGGTTGCTTCCATGTTTTAGCTACTGTAAATAGTGTTGCTATGAACATGGGGGTACAAATATCACTTTGAGACCCTGCTTTTAATTCTTTTGAGTATATACCCAGTAGTGGAATTGTGGGATCATATGGTAAATCTATTTTTAATTTTTTTTTTTTTTTTTTTTTTTGTGGTACGCGGGCCTCTCACTGTTGTGGCCTCTCCCGTTGCGGAGCACAGGCTCCAGACACGCAGGCTCAGCGGCCATGGCTCACGGGCCCAGCCTCTCCGCAGCATGTGGGATCTTCCCGGTCCAGGGCACAAACCCGTGTCCCCTGCATCGGCAGGCGGACTCTCAACCACTGTGCCACCAGGGAAGCCCTATTTTGCATTTTTTGAGGAATTACCATATTGTTTTCCACAGTGGCCGCACCATTTTACATTCTCATCAAGAGTGCACAAGGGTTCCAATATCTCCACATTCTCTCCAATTCTTATTAATTTGTTTTTTTTCTTTTTCTTTTTTGTTGTTTATATTAACCATCCTAATGAGTGTGAATTGATACCGCGCTGTGGTTTTGATTTGCATTTCCCTAAAGACTGGTGATTTTTGATCACTTTTTTATGTGCTCATTGGCCATCTGTATGACTCCTCAATATTTATAATCACCACTGATGCTGTAGGAACTTAGTGCCCCAGCCACATGACCGCCAGGGCCTGTTTCCACCTGCACTTCAGCCTCTGCCGCCTCCCATGTTAATTTGAGTAATTGTGATGCCACTGCGTGCCATGGGCCACCAGGTCTCATCTTCCCCGGCAAAGTTGTCCATGGACCACTCCAGTGTGTGAGCTAACCAATCCCAGAATCCCATGTTCAGTGGTCCTGGGGCCACGGTTACTGTATCAGTCATGGTCGTGCCTGAGAAAAGGTGGCACGTTCAAACTGGGTTATTTGAGGAAAGTTTGAATAAAGGGAATTTTTACAAAGGTGTGGGCAGGGTTTAGGGAACCAACAAAGGATGGTGAGGTGTACAGGGTTCTAGCAACAATGGGGACACACCTAGAGCTGAAGGGACACAGCGGGAGTAGTTGTGGAACCCAGCAAGGGTGGCTGAGCAGACAGAGCCACCTGAAAGGAGCCGAGCTGTCCGTGGCCTCTGCAGAGGAAGACAGCCAGCCCACAGCAGCCTCCCAGGGAGGGAACCCAGAGAATAAATACCCGACTTCTCTCTCCTCCCCCGTCTCCGGCTCTGACCCCAACAGGAAGCCTGAGAGCCTGGAAGCTGTTCTGCAGTCTCGTCCCTGAGGGCCAGTCTTGCTGTAGGCCAGCAAGGTGGAGAAGGATGGAGAGTGGATCTGAAGGGGAAAACGGAAGACATCCACAGCCATTCTTACAGCTATTCTGTATCACTTCAGATGCTGTTAGTAATAGAGCAGGTGGCTAACAGTGGCGAAACAACAGTGGTTTGCTTTTCTCACACAGCAGGGATCTGGAGGTGTGCAGTTGTAGCCTTTCGCTCAGCACTGGGCGATGGTGTGGTTCTGGTCAGGGTCTTTCTTCTCTGGTCTCAAGATGGCGGCCAGCCCCGCCTCCCCTCAGGACTCAGCCAAAGTGCAGGAGGAGAAGGGCTGGGCTTCTCCTCACCTCTTTGCCTCCACGGGATTACGTTCATCAGAGCTCTCCCCCCGCCGCCCCCAGAGCTGGGGTGGCGTGACGCTCCCCGGGAGCCCTCCACGGGGACAAGAAGGGGGAGATGGCTCTAGGTGAGTGGCAAAGGCTGTCCCTCCTTGTGACGGGACGGTCACCCTGCTCCCAGGGAGTACTCACCTCGTGGTCTGGTTTGAACGAGGGGATGGGTGGAGCAAAAAGGGATCCTTCAAAGTAAGAAACACACCAGCCAATGTGCACAAATCTCTGTGGGCCGGGAAGCGCTCCCTCCCCTGTGACACACCCTCCAAGGCCATATCCCTCCTGCACTCTGCTCCGCCAGGAGTTTACTTTCCCAACAGACCTCAAGAGCCAGTGGCCTCAGGCTGCTTCCGTTTCCTGCTCTGGAAAAGTCCTCGAGGCGAGGAAAATACAAATGTCTTTTCTACCTGCTTGGAATGAGTGAAGGAAAAACAAAACGAAACAGCAAATGTTAATATTTACATAAATTACCTTGGCCTGGAATTCAATATGGATTCCTTATGCTCAAAGCCAGGGCTGACATCCCTGGCCTGAACCCAGTCTGTTAAAATATCACAAAGCTTCAGACCCGGTTACCAAGCAGCTGCTGGCCCCAGTCTGTTTGCCCCCTGAAATTTGGCTGTCTCCGCCCTCCCCCAGAGAACAGGGTTCGGGGCCTCCGCGGGCCAGTCCCTGCCGAAGCCACTGTTCTCCCTGGTCAGAGCTTCTGCTCAACAGTCGTTAAATAGTTTGAACATCCCCCTGCAGAGAACACACGACTCTAAAACAAAATTAAATTTACAGCTCCAAAACAAAACTAAAGTTACAACTCAGAGACAAAACTTCAAAACTAATCAAGTCCAAATCAAGACCTGTGACATTGTCCTGTTTGCTCTGACCCACTTCTCCCTAGATGACCATGGCCCTGTGGCCGCAGAGCCCCGGAGGCCTTGGAAGCAGGTGCAGTTCACCCAGTCAGCATATTTTCCTTCTCAAACCGGCTCAGCAGTGAGGCCCAGGCTGGATTGTCCAGGGCAGCAGCTTTCCAGACCCTCTCCAGGCTTCTCAGACTCATCCTGTTCTTTTCTTGTTTGTTTCCTGTCTGTGTCTCTCACTGGGGTCTTGGACCCATGAGTGCAGGGGTGCCCTGTGCTCTGTTCCCGTGGGTGCTCCAGTGTCCAGATCAGGCGCTGTCCCAGGGGAGAGAAGGAACTTGTGCCCATGGTGCTGACAAGTCTTCTGGCCTCCACTTACGGCAAACGCATCACTGGTGTATTACCTACATCTGTCCTCTTCTCGTTGTTCTGTGACAATTAAAATCGTTTTTCCGTTTTCTCCATGTGTCATTTGATGGTGTGAAATCAAAGCCCCATTTTATATGAAACTCAAGCGTTATGTGGTGACCAGTTCCTTAAGTTGAGAATGATGACAGGAGAAGAGAATTCGGGTGAGCTCAGCGGCAGATAAGGGACAGCCAGTCAGCATGTTTGCCAGCCTGTGACCCGCCCACAGCCACCCATGGGGGCGATTCCTTCATGCCTACATGTGTCCTCATGCAGGCTCTGAAGCTGCTTGGCTGGGCTGGTTTCAAGGTGACCCTCTGGATGACACGGCGTCTCTGTATGATACTACACTTCAAAAAACATTATTTATTTATTTGCCGCGCCGCGAGGCATGTAGGATCACAGCATGTGGGATCTTAGCTCCCCGACCAGGGATCGAACCCGTGCCCCCTGCAGTGGAAGCACGGAGTCCTAACCACTGGGCCACCAGGGAAGTCCCATCCCGAGTCTCACATTGAAAACCCTCTTCGATGAGAACGCGAGGCCCCCCAGTGATGACCAGCTGGGATTCTTTGGACCCCACGGTGGGGTTGCCTGTACTGAGGAGCTGGGAATCCTCCCTGGTGCACTGGGAGTGGCAGAGCCCCCGGCCCTGCGTTCTGGTTGCAGAGCTGGGCTCTGCAGGGCCTGAGCTCCCAGCCTGCACACTGGCCTTGCCTGCAGTGTCCTGGGGATGCCAGGCGTTGCCAAGTTTCCTGGGTGACATTGTGCCAGGGCAGCTGCCCTTTTTCCAGGGGCTGGATGTCCCCAGCTGAGAGCCAGTACAGGCTTCGAAGGGGGCTCGTCCCCCCCACCCCCGTCCCGCTTATCGCCCAAGGTTCCTGGATAACAGGAGGGTGGCTCTCAGGCCTCTCTGGCTGGGCTGGGCCTGTGGGGTCCCAGGGGATATAAAAGGAGCCGCTGGGGCAGGTGCCCCATATCTCACTGACGGTAGCAGCATGGCCTTTCTCTGGCTCCTCTCCTGCTTCGCCCTCCTGGGGGCCGCCTTCGGTGAGTGCTGGGGCTAGGGGCGCCAGCCAGGTCTGGGAGGGGGCTGAGGAGTACTTCCCTGAGCCCCTAATGGCACCGCAGCCAGGCCCCATCAGAGGCTGGAGGGGCTCTGTCCGGAGCAACCTGGGGGCCTGCCCAAGAGGGAGATCTGAGCCCCCTTCCCTGCTCCCTTGGGCCTCACACCCCGATAGGCAATCGAGCCTGCAGGGAGGAGAGGGGTCCTTCTGGAGCTTTCTGAGCCCTCACACCCTGCACTGGAAGGGTGGAAAAGGCCAGTCTGGGCCGCACCGAGATCTGAGGCCCCAGAAGTGGCTCAAGTTGGGGAGCTGTGGGCAGAGAAGGGTGTGGTAGCAAGAGCCCTCCCACGGCCTCCACCTGGGGTTTTTATTTACTCTTCTGGGCACTTGCTAAGCGTTTCATTTTCTATTAAAAAAAGATGAAATAGTGAAAAATACAAAAAATAATATGACATCCATGTACCTTCCATTGGGATTTAGCGAATGTTATCTTTTTCCAGGTTTGCTTCAGGTATTTCTTTTTAAAACATAAAACAGATTCAGCTAGAGTCCCCTCTCCTCCTCGGAAGGTGACCCCTACTCTGAGCTCACTGCGTGTCACTTCTGTGTGGATTTTACAAATTTACTACACATTCATAAGTCCATCAACACAGTATAACATTTGTAAGAACTTACATGAACTGTGTTCTCCGCTACATCAGGTTTATAACATGCCTTTTCCCACCCGGGTGGTTTTAGATTTATCCCAGTTCATATGAAGACCCAGCTCGTTCACTTTAATCGCTGTAAAACACTCGGCTGTGTGAATACATCACAGCTGATATTCTAATCTTCTTGCTATTACAAAAAAGTGGATTATGTTGATGACATGTTTGGGTGATAACAACCTTCAGTGAGTGGCTGGTGCATCCCCCTGTCCCCAGGGGCGGGATGCCGGTCCGGGCATGCGGCAAGGCCTGCATGACCCCCGGGTGGCCTGGCTGGTCGTAAGGGCTGTACCTGCCCAATTTTCTTTACTGTCGCCAAATTGTAAAACCTGTACGCAGGTGCCGAGAACTCACCTGGTCCTGACACAGCAAATGCGTCAGGGACACATTAAGTACACGTGACTTTTCTCATTGTTTTGTGACAATTCAGGTCCTTTGTTTTCAGTTTCCTCAACGTGTCCTTTTACGGCATGGAATCAAAGTCCCGTTGTATTAAATAATTAACTAAAACTTTATACAATGAAGAGTTCCTGAAATCTCTGGGACTAGTGAATTCAGTGTAAAACATACCCCCTCAGCTGTCGGAATTCTGGGTCCCCCAGGGGCTGGGGTTATCAGATTTGAATTCCAGGCCCCACCAGTCTAATGGGTGAGCTTTGACTTGTGAGGTGAGATTGTTTGCTCCCCAGTTTACTGAGGAAAATGAGCATCGGGGATTCAGTGACTGGTCTGAGGCTTCACAGCAAGGAAGGGTGGGGCCTGGGAGTCCAGGCAGGGTAGTCCGATTACTCAGCCTGTTTTCTGCTCTTTCAGGCAGGGTGGCCCTGGGTGGGAGCAGCCCTGTTCCTCTGCATCCCTGGATGGGACACTGGGGTCAGCAGGCTGTATGTGGGGATCCTTGAGTCCACAGGTGGAAGGCACCAGGAGAAGTTTTTTGGAGGAGGGGGGAGTGTGGCAGAGGGTCCTGGGTCAGCCTGGGCGGCTGAGCTACAAACCAGGATTTCTGCAGACTGGCTCCGGGTCTCAAACCTTCTTCCTCGTCCCCTCGCCCTCCTCAGGCTGCGGGGTCCCTGCCATCGACCCTGTGCTGAGTGGCCTGTCCAGGATCGTCAACGGGGAGGAGGCTGTCCCCGGCTCCTGGCCCTGGCAGGTGTCCCTGCAGGTGAGGGGGGAATTCTGCACACGAGTAGGGGGATGCACTGGGATATCAGCCCAGCTGGGGGCTGCTGCCCAGATTGGTTTTGCTGGTGTCCGGGCAGGGCTAACCCTCCGATCTTCCTCTAGGACAGCACCGGCTTCCACTTCTGCGGGGGCTCCCTCATCAGCGAGGACTGGGTGGTCACCGCTGCCCACTGCGGGGTCAAGTGAGGGCCCGGGCTCAGGGTTCTGCTTCGGGCTCCAGTCTGGGGTGGGGGAGGGGAGTAGGGCACGTTCTCAGTCCTCAACCCCCATGTGATTCCCCCAGAACCTCTGACCTGGTGGTGGCCGGGGAGTTTGACCAGGGCTCAGACGCCGAGAACATCCAGGTCCTGAAGATTGCCAAGGTACGCCCAGGCCCTGCTGGGCCGCCCCGGGATCAGCCGCGGGGCTGCAGGCAGGGGCAGGGGGACGAAGACCCTTCGGCCGCTTGAGAGACAGGAGCCAAGCGCAGATGAGGCCGGTCTCAGGATTCTCATTCCGGGCTCCGATGGGTCTGTTTGCGCTGAATGGATTGCCAGGAAAGGAGCTGGTCTCCTTGAAACCTGGAGATCCCCGACTTAACCCAGGGCCTTACCTCGTCTTTCTGGGCCCCACCCGCAGGTTTTCAAGAACCCCAAGTTCAACATGTTCACCGTTCGTAACGACATCACCCTGCTGAAGCTGGCCACGCCCGCGCGCTTCTCCGAGACCGTGTCCGCCGTGTGCCTGCCCAGCGCCAACGACGACTTCCCCCCCGGGACGCTGTGCGCCACCACGGGCTGGGGCAAGACCAAGCACAACGGTGAGCGGGCCGTGGCCTTTCCATCCACGAGGCGTGTCCGGGCTAGGGGCGGCCTGAGCCGCAGGAGTCTCCAGGCGGGACACATGTGGCTCTTTTAAAAATGTTTTAGTCTAAATTCCTATACAGTCATCAATCTTTCCATTTCTTTATTTAAAACGCTCTCAATTAAAAGGCTACCAGACATGAATAAAAATGAGGGTTAATAATATATACGTAAACAGTTTCTGAAGAAACACCTAAGTACCAGCAAGTCTCGCCCCCTCTCACCTGCAAGGAGAGGGACAGCCCGGATTTCCCTCCAGACTGAGGAGGGCGGTGCGTCCAGCGCCCCTGAAGTCTGGGCCCGGAGTCCAGTGTCCTGGTCGGGTTCGGGCCTGAGCGCCCAGGTGCCCCCCACCGGCCCCCCACCGCCCCCCCAGCACTGCTCGATCCGCAGGTTCTTCCTCGGTGTACTGAGTTCTTCTGCCCCGGCCACGGCCCCCGGCTGGTCCCGTAACAGGACAGAAGCAGCCGGGAAAGGGCAGCAGGAGGGAGGTGCTCCCTCGGGGGTCCCTTCCGGTGTCCCCGGTGAGAAGGACGTGCATCCCCTTCCCTGAGGGGGAAGGACGGCCCCTCCACCCACACACAGTTGGCCGCCAGGGCCCAGGGCGCGCGGGGCTCCGAGGCAGGACCTGTTGCAGCAGCTGCTGGAAGCACAGTCCCCGCTGCCTGGTGTGGAATCGCAGAGGAGCCGCGTCCCAGACTCCCTGAAGGTGTCAGGGAAGGTTCGAAGCTCGGTGTCCACGATCATCGCGATGGAGGAAGACTGGGACCTTGCAGGGGGAGGGCGGGGCTCAGGCGGCCCCTGGTCTCTTCTCCCCAGGGGCGGGCTGGTGGCATGAGGGGCCCTGACCCCACGCCCTCTGTCCTTCCAGCCCACAAGATCCCCGACAAGCTGCAGCAGGCGACCCTGCCCATCCTGTCCAACGCCGACTGCAAGAAGTACTGGGGCAGGAAGATCACCGACGTGATGATCTGTGCGGGCGCCAGCGGCGTCTCCTCCTGCATGGTACGGCCTAGCTCCGCCACCCTGCCCGCCCTCACTGCCCGTGCCTCCCCTGGCCAGGCCAGGAGGCCCACTCCTCTCTGCCATGACCTGTCTAACTTCATGCCCTGCCCAGTGCCCCAGTGAAGGGCTGGACCAGATGCCCCTGGTGAGGGCCGGCTCTGGCCAGGTGTGGTGTGGGGCTTCCCAGGCGTATTTAATCTCACACCAACCCCACGAGCTGGACGCTTCAGCCTGTTTTACAGCTGATGGGGAGGCTGAGAGGATAAGCCACCTGCCCCAGGCCCTCCAGGAGTAGGTGGCAGGGCTGGGGCTGCCATCTGAGCAGATCTGAGTCTCCTGCGCACAACCACTGGGCCCCCACTTGTGCTTTGTCTGCACCCCTGGACTTGCCAGGTCAGGGCACACCAGGGCCCTGGTACTCCCTTTCAGGCTTGAATACAAGTCCTATCTCCTCCTGCAGGGCGACTCTGGTGGCCCCCTGGTCTGCCAGAAGGATGGAGCCTGGACCCTGGTGGGCATTGTGTCCTGGGGCAGCGGCACTTGTTCCACATCAACACCTGCTGTGTACGCCCGTGTTACTGCACTCATCCCCTGGGTACAGCAGATCCTGGCCGCCAACTGAGCCCAGGGCTCCTGCCATCCCAACCCTGAGAGTCCCCAATAAAAGCATCTGTCTGCACATGTCTCTCTTTGTGGCCTGGGCGACGTGGGGCTGCAGTGGTCCCTGTCACCCACTAAGGGGAGGTGTTACTGCTCCCTTTCCAGGCTGCCAGTACCCCAGCAACCCCCCTCTCAGGAAGCTGAGTCTTTGTAACTCATCCTCCCTGCTCAGGACTCCGTCCTGGGGTAGAGCCCAGGGACTAATTGCTGGAGGCAGCTTGGCCCATGGAACTTTCTGGAAGGCAGGAGTCTCGGCCAGGCTGTGCAGTCCCCGGAGATGTGCATTGGGAAGGCAGGGTGGGACTGTGGAGATGGTCTTTCTATCCTCCTTGGTTCTTCACTGCACATTTCTGTAAGACCCATTTATCCCGACGATTCCTGTACTCTCTGTCATAGATGGGCCTGGAGCAGGCATCTATTGCCCCCAAAGCACTGGGTTTAGGGGGGAAGCAGACAGAATTACAACAGTTCATTTCCCATTTTATCCTCCCACAGTCAGACCTATAGCCTCCGCCATCAGTCACGGCACTACGTGTCGGTCACGCACAACCCCGGTTCACATCATCCTCTCCCAGGTTCCATATCTTGATGTTTCTTTCCCTCTGGAGTTTCTACAAGGCTAGTCTTTGGGAAGGCAGCTGGTAGTCCACACTCAGCGGGCATCTGGGAAGGAATGGCATTGGCCTCCCTGCTGCATTTCCCTTTCAGTATTCTTCCTAATATCTTTCCCTTCCTGGCGGAATTTTAGGTGTTCTGATAGTGGGTCATAATATGTTGAAATTAAGGTTACACATACCATTTAATTACTAAGGACACGGAAGAAAGCCCCCAGATAGCGGAACCTGATTTGGAGAATGAACATGTGAAAGGGAGAAAAGAAAAATGAGAGAGAAGCGTTGGGCAGAGGAGTGGAGTCACAAAGTAAAGTGTTTAAAATATTATTTAAAGCCCAGTGTTTTAAGGAACACTGGAGGTTTGGGGTGGGGGAACCCCTCAAACTTGGAGAGGAAAGTACAAGCATTTTATATCTACATCAAAACCATTTACATGCAAATGAATGTGGGATGTGATGCGTATAAAAATGCAGTAGCGAACACAAGCCTGGTTAAGTTACTTTTTCACTCACTAGCAAGACCTGCCTTCACCTCTGCCAACCATTTTGCCAACCCTCCCCCTGGAGTCTGAAAACCGCAATCCCGGGATAAGATCGCCACCTCGTGGCCCATATGAAAACTGCAAGTCTGTGCCTGGCTTCTGACTTAGAAATGTAATGTGAGCCCAATGGGTGATTTTAGATGATCTCATAGACTTTCTAAAAAAAAATTAAAAGAAATAGGTGAATTAATTTTACGTATATATTTTATTTAACTCAGTATATCCAATTATTATCATTTCAACATGTTTTAAAATTATTAATGGTATATTTTACATTCTTTTTCTCATACTAGGTCTTTGAAGTCCAGTGTGTAACTTGCACTTACAGCACATCTCAATGAGGATGCTAAATTTTCATCAGGAATACTTGATCTGTATTTAAATTTCATAAAATATTGCAGTTGAAAAAGTAGACTTGCATACCCAAGTGGTTTCCAATTAGGCGTTACACTGAAAAGTATAGTTAAAAAATTCCATGATTAATTGGGAGTCTGTCTCCGTTTGCAAACAGACCCTCTGTAAGGCAGGGTGTGCTTAGTGGGCCCTGCTGAGGCTGCCCCATACAGTATTCTTTTTTTTTTTTTACTACTTATTTGTTTATTTTAAATTTTTTAAATTGAAGTATAGTTGATTTACAATATTGTGTTAATTTCTGCTGTACAGCAAAGTGATTCAGTTATACATATATATATTCTTTTTCATATTCTTTTCCATTATGGTTTATCACAGGATATTGAATATAGTTCCCTGTGCTCTACAGTAGGACCTTGTTGTTTATCCATCCTATATATAATAGTTTGAACCTGCTAACCCTAAACTCTCACTCCATCCCTCCCCCAACCCCTCCCCCTTGGCAACCGCCAGTCTGTTCTCTATGTCTGTGATTCTGTTTCTGTTTCATACATAGGTTCATTTGTGTCATATTTTAGATTCCACATATAAGTGATAGCATATGGCATTTGTCTTTCTCTTTCTGACTTACTTCACTTGGCCCATCCAGTGTTCCTATTCTTCCTTAGGCACAATTAGGGCATATGGCCAACCTTCTCTGTCCACAGATCACCTAGCTTCCTATTTAACTGAAATGTCTGGACCGATCAGAAGAGGATGGTCATCGTTCACATCTGGAGAGTGTCACATCGTTCACCAGTCACTTATCAGCCGACATCTGTACCCACAGCTAGCGGACACGGTGATGAGCTGCCCAGACCCCCTGCAGCGCTGACCCACACCCCAGCTGCAGGGAGTGTTGCCCACAGACAGCCCTCAGCTGTCAGCCCTCTCTGGCAATTTCCTCAGCTGCAGAGAATCTTCCTGACCAAGGTCATGCTGCCTTTCTGGGCGGCCCACATCCCTGATTGGTCAGCTGGCTTTTAAAGGCCCATCCCTTCCCTTCCTAGGTGTTGATCCTGGAAGCACTCCCTGATTCACTTCCTGGTGCTGACCTTCATCTCAGAGTCTGCTCCCCGGAAGCTCGAATTGTGACTCTTGGTACCAGGAGTGGGTGGACTCCAGAAAGCAGGCGCTAGGACGGGATTCTGGAGTTGGACCGCTCTCTGCCGGCTGTGGCCGTGAGGACACCTTCCCCCTTGGTAGGGGCGGCACCGCCCGCGGCACAAGGTAACGATGAAATTGTTCAGACTTCCACCCCTGACAAACTGGGATGGTCGTCTGGTGGGAGAGAATTCACTAGTGGGTTTTCCCATATGTCAGGAGTTGGTGAAATACGAGGGGGGGGAGGGAGAAACTGTAAGGCTGGTGAAACGGCGTAGCTGTTGCTAAGCACAATTCAGGCTTCAGAAAAAGGAAAGGAAAAGCTGAGAGTGATTCATAGCCCATTAAAAGCTAGGTGTGAAGGCCAGAGAGCCTCCCTGGGAGCACAGAAAGAGCTGCCCAACCTCCGTGGCTCCCTGGTGAGAAAGCTGAGCACCGGGCCCAGGGTGTAGTCGTAGAGCAGCGTAAACCGTCAAGCTAGGCGGGTCTGCCAGGCCAGGGTCAGGGCCCTGCAGGACCGCAGGCTCCTCCGCACAGGCCCCACCTCCACTCCTGGAGGTGTGCTGGGCCGGATAAGAGAGGAAAGAAACCGGGTCCCAAGGGAGCTGCAGGACCTCGCCAGCAAGGCCAGGTGAGCCCTGGATCCAGTGGGGTCAGAACATAAAATCAGGTAAGGGAGAGATTACTGATTTGGGAGCCCTCTCCCAGGACACAGGATTTAACACCCTAACCGGGTCCCCCAGGGATGGTTGCCCACTTGCTGCCTGGATGGCTCCTAGAAGCCAGAAACCAGCCCTGGACCCCACTAAATGAGGGCCACATGCCAGAATGACCAGGTCAGACGGTGGAAGAAGGGATTTAAGGCTGAGAGAAGCGGGCGTGGTAGGGTGGCCGTGCTGTGGAAAGCAGGATGCCCAGTGGCTGGCTTCCACGGGAAGGCCCGGAAGGCGCACCAGAGTAGGAAGGAATGTGCTGGAGGGAGGGGCACCAGGCTGGCTGAGGAGTTCACTCCCCGGTGCCCTCTTTAGGCCAGCCTGGGCGGTAGGAGACGCTGCTACGAGCAGCTGCCAGGAGGATGCAGTTACCGTGATGATGGCAGGGCGGGACGGGCAGCTGGGTCCTGGCCCGCAGAGTGATGGAGTTGGTTAGGAGGGCCTGGAAGCGCTGGGGCAGAATAGATGGACCGTTACCGGGGGTCCTGCTCAATCTGTGTGATCGAAAGAAATCAAGGACGGGCGACCAGCAGGCTAAGTGGCCTCAGTAAACAACTTGGCATTCTGCGGCACCTCCAACTTGTCTCAGGCCTCCTTTGCCTCAACCAGAGTTAGATGCTTCCTCCTCCGAGGTCTCACAAGCCTTGTATTCCCCTCTGCTAGAAACTAATTAGGCTCCACTGGATTCACCTGTTTACTAGGCTAGACTGTGGGCTTTATGAGGCAGGAGCCGTTCCTCTGCTTACGCCACAAAGCAGTGCTGCTAATCACGAAGGAGGTTCCCGCAGTGGGTCTCCAGCCCAGCTGCGGCAGTATCACGTGGGGGTGGGCTGACTCTTTACCTCCTCGTGCGACTGGCAACGTGTTTATGTGACGTAGTTGTCTTTGAAGTGGGTGTCTCAGCAATCAAGAGTTTATCAGGCAGTTGCTTTAAAATTAAAAAAACCCAACCAGGGCTTCCCTGGTGGCGCAGTGGTTGAGAGTCTGCCTGCCAATGCAGGGGACATGGGTTCGTGCCCCGGTCTGGGAAGATCCCACATGCTGTGGAGCGGCTAGGCCCGTGAGCCACAACTACTGAGCCTGTGCGTCTGGAGCTTGTGCTCCGCAACAAGAGAGGCCGCGGCGGTGAGAGGCCCGCGGCAGTGAGAGGCCCGCGCACCGCGATGAAGAGTGGCCCCCGCTCGCCGCAACTAGAGAAAGCCCACGCACAGAAAAGAAAACCCAGCACAGCCAAAAATAAATAAATAAATGAAATTAAAAAAAAAAAAAAACCCAACCAAACAGGGACTTCCCTGGCAGTCCTGTGGTTAAGACTCCATGCTGCCAACACAGGGGGCTTGAGTGTGATCCCCGGTCGGGGAACTGAGATCCCACATGCCTCACAGTGCGGCCAAAAGATTAAAACAAAACAAAACACCTCACTGTCTGGCACTTACACTACAATCCACCCTGTGATGCTGAGGCATCAGAGTCAGTGGTAAAAGGACACTAACAGCCTGGGTAGCAGATCAGTTAGAAGTCAGGGGGAGGGCACATTGTAACCTATGAAGTACACCTCGAAATCCTGAATGTACAAATCCTATAATAACATACAGTCTGCGATGTTGTTCGTAGCTATTGTCGCAAACTTAAAGCGTCCAGCCATGAGAATAGGTCAGTGATCTCGGGGACTCTGGGAATCTGTTCGAAGATTTGGGTACTAGTTCAACATCTGGGCACGTGAAATGGTGAGGTCTCTGACGTGGTGGTGTGTCCCTGGGGTGTCATCTCTGGTGCAAGAGGTACAGGCATCCCCAGTGGCAAACTTGGGCTGGGGCCCTGTCGTCTGAGATGGTGTCCTCTCCAGCGATGAATCCATCTCAGAGGTGAGGTGCTGTGGGGAGGCAGTCACCCCGGCGACCCTCCCATGTGGCTGTCGGTTGGGGTACTGGTCATGGGCTGGTCGTAGGCTACCCTGATGTGACTCGGAGGTTTCCCTGAGGACTGAGCTGCCTATCTGCTACTGCTCCCTAGTGAACCTAACTGTGAAGGGCTCCCTGGGGTCTTCAGGGGCACATTCGGCCGTGGCCTAGGCAGCTGCCCTTTCATCTCCCAAGGAGCTCATCCAAAGCATGAGAAGATCCTGCGCACGTTTATATTCCAGGCTAGAGAGGATCTTAGGAATGCTATTTCCTGGGACCAATCTGTGAGGGCAGAGGAGAGACCATGAGATCACAGTTCCCATAACCAGAGGGGTTTTATGTACAGGCAATAGCAGGGCCAGCCGGTAGCAATATTCCATGTACAGGAAACCGGAGGCGAGTGTCATTCAGACACTGCTTCCAGAGGACCAGTTGCCTATAAAGGGATTCCATCCCTTGCCCCAGGCTGGGTGGCATGGTGGCCTGAGCCCTTCTCAGTAGGGCTCTCCAACACCTCCTGCTTCTCCACCAGGTGGTGCCATTGCAAGCGGGAGTGGTATGTTCCAGCATTGGATCTGCACGATGGTTGGCCCGAGTAACCAGTCTACAAGTAACCCCATCACCCGGGCCAGTGCAAAGTCATAAGAATAGTCACAGCCACTGATGCTTGATGCGCTTTGGCGGGTGGGGTGGAGGTTCCGTGGCTGAGCTATCTGTATATTGATGAACGGCTGAGTGGTGATGCTTGGGGAGAAAGCTGTGGGTTGTGGGTTATGGTGTCTAGCATGGGGGTACGGCCATGACGTGTAGCTTTCTCACCATATTCTCGTCTCCAAGTTGGGCTCAAATCTACCGAGCAGAGAGTTTCTTTCCCTCTTTCAGACACCCAAACTGTGCCAGGGATTGGTCCTCGGGCAATGAGTTCTACTTCCTGTGAATTAGTAGGAGATCTCATTTCATCTGCCAGCCCTTGCAGCCTCTATAAACAGGGAGAGCGACCAGCATGGCGGTGACCCCTCCATTGTCAGGGCTTTAGAAGAAATGATTTCGCACTAACTTGCTGGGCTTCTGGCCTGGGGGACACGCACTGATGAGGGGTCACATGGGACTACCTGCCCTCGATCAGGTCACCAGCGTGAAGCAAATGATGAAATGATGGAAAAACCCTAGTGGAAGGGGGGAGTAGAGTCAGAGGACAGAATAAAAAGGACCCTGTTTTGGAGGGTGAAAGCTTGAGGATTGCCGGAGATGACTGAAAGTGGAACTTCGGGGTGGGGGGTGGATAGTAATTGTTATGTGGGATAAGAAGGCCCCGGGGGTGAGAATCAAGCAAGATGGGGCCCTAGCTTCATCCATTTCAGGGACCCCTTGCTTGTAAGGAGAGGCTCTTTAAGGAGGCCATTCTGGGAATTCCCTGGCAGTCCAGTGGTTAGGGCTCGTGCTTCACTGCTGGCCTGGGTTTGATCCCTGGTCGGGGAACTAAGATCCGCAAAGCTGTTCGGCACGGCTCAGCACTGCCAAAAAAAAGGAAGAAAATATGCTGTTCTCGTGCTTGGTGAGGCCAGCAAAGTGGGTGCCCGGGTCAGAGTCAGTAATGTCTAGTGATGCAAAGGGCACAAGGCAAATGTAGTCAGGAAAGGCCTGTTTGAGGAGGAACCCTGGGCGGGGGTCGAGCAGAGGGGTCCTGCATGTCAGCAGCGATGAGTGTGTCGACAGGAGGGGGCAGCGGCCGAGGAAATCAACCTGCCCGAGGGAGTGGTGGGTCTCCCCGGGGAACA
Source organism: Tursiops truncatus (assembly GCF_011762595.2). Lineage (NCBI taxonomy): Eukaryota > Metazoa > Chordata > Mammalia > Artiodactyla > Delphinidae > Tursiops > Tursiops truncatus. The sequence goes on from NC_047052.1 coordinate 12,385,696, forward strand.
TGTCCCCATCCTCCATAATGGGAACAGAATAGAACTGGTGAGTAGGTTGACGACTACTGAGGATGCTTCCTGGGCCCGTTGTATGTCCTCAGTGAGTTCTATGATATTAGGAGTTGAAGCCTTAAGCGGGGAGAACCTGAGCATTGAGGTTTCCATTGTCAAGGGTGAGGCGCCATCACTAGTGGCTTAAGTACCAGCCACATGGGGCTGTTGCAAAGGAGACTGTGGGCCGAATGACTCTCAGCTGAAGCATATCTTTATTTATTTTATGTATGTATTTATTTATTTTTAGTTTTGGCTGCGTTGGGTCTTCGTTGCTGCACGTGGGCTTTCTCTAGTTGCGGCGAGCGGGGGCTACTCTTCGTTGCGGTGCGTGGACTTCTCATTGCGGTGGCTTCTCTTGTTGCAGAGCACGGGCTCTAGGCGTGCGGGCTTCAGTAGTTGTGGCATGCAGGCTCAGTTGTGGCACACGCGCTTAGTTGCTCCGCGGCACGTGGGATCTTCTCGGACCAGGGATCGAACCCGTGTGGCCTGCATTGGCAGGCGGATTCTTAACCACTGAGCCACCAGCGATGTCCTATGTATTTATTTTAAAATATTTGTTTATTTGGCTGTGTCGGGTCTTAGTTGAGGCATGCAGGATCTTCACTGCAATGTGCGGGATCTTTAGTTGCAGCATGCTAATTCTTAGTTGCGGCATGTGGGATCTAGTTCCCTGACCAGGGATCGAACCCAGACCCCCTGCATTGGGAGCTCGGAGTCTTAGCCACTGGACCACCAGGGAAGTCCCTCAAGCATATGTTTAATCATAGGACATGGGCCTTCAGTGCCCTGTTTACATCAGTATTGGGGAATGTTTACCATCTTGACCTGGAGAAAGAGTCACCGGTGCCCAATTGGAGGGTCCTACCAGCGAAGCCAAGAGCTTGGCCTTAGTCCATGGGGCATGGTGTTGTGTCAATGGATCCATGACTGCAATAGGAAAAGAAAGAACCAGGGGGATACCACCAGAGGTAGCTAGCTGTTTGAGATGAATGGTCCCAATAGTTACATCCGAATGGGTTTTTACACCTTTGATTGATTTATAGGGAAAGGACTTCCTTTTAGGGAATTTAGAGGAATTGCCTCAAATGACAGTGACTTGGGCCCCAGAGCCTAATAGGGCCAAAAAGGACTAAATTTTTATTGTCCCAAATGGACCACCAGAGTGGTATAAGGATGATTGTCCTTAGGAGGTGGGACAAGCCTCAGGGAGCTGCCAGTTTTCTAGGGTAGGGGCTTAGGTGGCTGCCAGCCCTGGAGGTTAGGGAAGCAGGCAGAGGGAGCATCGGGGACAGGCTCGGGGTCAGGAGGTGTCTGTGTGGCAGGAAGGTGGACAGCAGAGGGAGGCTGTAGCTGGAGAATGCAGGTTTCAGGGCCTGGAGTTGAGACTGGCTACCCAGAGGTCAAGTGGCCAGGACCCCTGAGTTTTTGGAACTCCCAGTAGAGGCTTGCCTAAGTGTTCCCATAAGGCTTCCCTAAGTAGTCCCATAAGTATTCCCATAAGAGGCAACTTATTGTCTAAGTTGGGGGTTTGTTGAAGAGGGAGTGGGGAATCTTTTTTGTTGAGGGAAATTTGTTCAAGGGAGACCCTTCCAGGGCAACCGGAGTAGAGGGCCATGAGTCCGTAACCTAAAACAGTAAAACAGCCTAGCAAAATTTGTTTATTCGAGAACAGCAAAGAATTGCGATTTGGGACATGCACCTAGGGCAAACCACATGGAAGTCCAGTAAAACAAAGGAGAGGAACCTCTTTCCTAGAGAAGGGGAAGTTGGGATGGGCTGTTATAAACCAAAGTCCATTGGGGGAAACTGGGAGTTTGAAGTATAGGGGCTTTTCATGGTTGAGTGGTGACAGTCTCTCATTGGCTGAGTTGCTGCCAGGCAAGGAGAAAATCTTCCTCCTCCTGGAGATGGTGCTGTCACTTCCTGTGGGAGATGCCGAGCAAGGGTCTTCCTGTCAAGGTCTGGGTTGATGGTGGAGTGGTATGTGGGGGAGAGCTCCCTCTGCTGGCCTCTTGGCTCCATTTCACAAGTCTGAAGTATCTGGGCTCGTGGGTGGGAATCTCCTCCATGTCTAGCAACCATGTCAGCGCCCTCCAGTACCTTTTGGATGGTTTCAGCAGCTCCAATAAAATGTACTCCTGCCACCCTGTAACAAGGGGGAGTGCCACGTGAAAAGAATTCTCTGGACTCAGGGGCAAATTGGGACTCTTCAGGGTTGGAAATGAAGGGGTCGTTTGGGTCACTATGGCCATGGAAATAATAAACCCATTTGTGATGTTGTGACTGATAATGAGAAACAAATATTTGCTCTTCATCCCGATTTCTAGCACAGAGCTCCTAAGACTCTTAGAATTTCTGAAGTGATGAGAGTCACAAAGGTGTCTTTTTTATGTTAATGAGGTGACTTTTGGAACTCACCTAAGGTTGGGAGCTGGTTGCTGGAGAAGCCAATCATGTGATTAGAGGGATCTGACCTCCAGGGAGGTTGAATCAATCATGAAGCAACCATAAAACCCCAAAAGGACGGGGTTTGGAGAGCTTCTGGGCTGGTGAACACGTGGAGATTCAGGGGGAGTGGTACACCTGGAAAGAGCGTGTATACTCTGTGCCCTTCCCCATACCTTGCCCTGTGCATCTCTTCCATCTGGCTGTTCCTGAGTTATATTCATTCATTCACTCATTTATTTATTTATTTATTTATTTTTGGCTGCATTGGGTCTTCATTGCTGCATGTGGGCTTTCTCTAGTTGCGGCGAGTGGGGGCTACTCTTCATTGCAGTGCTCAGGTTTCTCATTGTGGTGGCTTCTCTTGTTGTGGAGCATGGGCTCTAGGTGCGTGGGCTTCAGTAGTTGTGGTGTGCAGGCTCAGTAGTTGTGGCACACGGGCTTAGTTGCTCCGCGGCATGTGGGATCTACCTGGACCAGGGCTCGAACCTGTGTCCCCTGCACTGGCAGATGGATTCTTAACCACCGCACTGCCAGGGAAGCCCAGCAGGCGGATTCTTAACCACTGTGCCACCAGAGAAGTCCTCTGAGTTATATTCTTTTTTAAAAAAAATTATTTTATTAAAGTATAGTTGATTTACAATGATGTGTTTATTTCTACTGTATAGCCAAGTGATTCTGTTATACATATGTATATATATATATATATATACACAAATTCTTGTTCATATTCTTTTTCATTATGGTTTATCACAGGATATTGAATATAGTTCCCCGTGCTGTGCAGTAGGAACTTGTTTATGTTTTCTCTATATAATGGTTTGCATCTGCTAATCCCAAACTCCCAGTCCATCCCTCCCCCCACCGCCTTGGCAACCACATGTCTGTTCTCTGTGTCTGTGATTCGGCTTCTGTTTAGTAGATAAGTTCATTCGTGTCATATTTTAGATTTCACGTATAAGTGATATCATCTGGTATTTGTCTTTCTCTTTCTGACTGACTTCAGAAAGTAATCTCTAGGTCCATCTACATCGCTGCAAATGGCATTATTTCATTCTTTTTTATGGCTGAGTAATATTCCATTGTATATATGTACCACACTTCTTTATCCGTTCATCTGTCAATGGACATTTAGGTTGTTTCCATGTCCTGGCTATTGTAAATAGTGCTGCAATGAACATTGGGGTGCGTGTATCTTTTTGAAGTATGGTTCTCTCTGGATATATGCCCAGGAGTGGGGTTGCTGGATCATATGGCAACTATAGTTTTAGTTTTTTGAGGAACCTCCATACTGTTCTCCATAGTGGCTGCACCAATTTACATTCCCACCAACAGTGCAGGAGGGTTCCCTTTTCTCTACATCCTCTCCAGCATTTGTTATTTGTAGACTTTTTGATGATGGCCATTCTGACCCACGTGAGGTGGTACCTCATTGTAGTTTGTTTTTTATAAATTTATTTATTTATTTTTGGCTTAGTTGGGTCTTTTTTGCTAGGCGCGGGCTTCCTCTAGTTGTGGCGAGCAGTGGCCACTCCTTGTTGTGGTGGACGGGCTTCTCACTGCTGTGGCCTCTCCCGTTGTGGAGCACGGGCTCTAGGCATGTGGGCTTCAATAGTTGTGGCACACGGGCTCAGTAGTTGTGGCTTACGGGCTCTAGAGCGCAGGCTTAGTAATTGCGGCTCACGGGCTTAGTTGCTCTGCGGCACGTGGGATCCTCCCGGACCAGGGCCCGAACCCGTGTCCCCTGCATCGGCAGGCGGACTCTCAACTACTGCGCCACTAGGGAAGCCCCTCATTGTAGTTTTGATTTGCGTTTCTCTAATAATTAGTGATGTTGAGCATCTTTTCATGTGCTTGTTGGCTATATGTAAGTCTCCTTTGGAGAAATGTCTATTTAGGTCTTCTGTCCGTTTTTTTATTGGGTTGTTTGTTTTTGATATTGAGCTGTATGAACTGTATGAGCTGTTTGTATATTTTGGAAATTAAGCCCTTGTCGATCGCATCATTTGTAAATATTTTCTCGCATTCTGTGGTTGTCTTTTCATTTTGTTTATAGTTTCCTTTGCTGTACAAAAGCTTGTAAGTTTAACTAGGTTCCATTTGTTTATTTTTGCTTTTATTTCTATTGCCTTGAGAGACTGACCTAAGAAAACGTTGCTACGATTTATGTCAGAAAATGTTTTGCCTGTGTTCTTTTCTAGAAGTTTTATAGTATCCAGTCTTACATTTAAGTCTTTAAGCCATTTCGAGTTTATTTTTGTGTATGATGTGAGAGAGTGTTCTAACTTCATTGATTTACATGTGACTGTCCAGCTTTTCCAACACCACTTGCTGAAGAGACTGTCTTTTCTCCATTATGTATTCTTGCCTCCTTTGTTGCAGATTAATTGACTGTAGGTGTGTGGGTTTATTTCTGGGCTCTCAACTGACTACTGTTCTGTTCCACCTGACTTATATTCTTATATAATACATCCAGTGAGTAAAAATGAGTTTCTGGAGTTCTGAGAGCCACTCTAGCAAATTAATTGAACCCAAGGAGGGGGTCGTGGGAACCTCTGATTTATAGCTGGTTGGTCAGAAGCACAGGTAACAACGTGGACCTGTGACTGGAGTGTGAAATGAGTCGGGGTGCTGTCTGGTAGGACTGAAGCCTTAAAATGCAGAATCTGAGGCTACCTCTGCTACCAAACTCGGGTCCAGCTGCCACTGCTTGAAAATCAATACTCAGGAGGCAAGTGTTAGGAGAAATGAAAAATGCTCCTTTTCCTAATGTTCCTAATCAGAAAGCTAGCATTCTGGAGAGAAGGCAGACTCGTGTCCCAAATCTAACTCTGAAGATTATGCTTGGACATAGAAGTTTGTTGTTTTGTTTAACAGGTATAATAGGTAAAAATCTTTGTTTACTGATTTAAATTCTCTTAAAATATAAAAAATAGAATGGCTTCCTGAATTACAGCTTTTGGCCATAAGTAAAGGTCAACACAGAGAACAATAAGCCCAAACTTTCTGTAGCAACTTTTATTTTCCCCTAAAAAGAGAGTCGATTTTCATACAGAGACATTCATTTAGATGAGACACACATTAGGTTTTTTCCGAAGTGCCCAAACTCACATAATTCCTGTAACTGCAGATGAGAATTATAATGAGAAGCATGCATTAACTTAAAAATACTGCAGGCGATGGCAAATCCTGAAGAGTTCCTGGTTTCTGTGACAGGGTGAGAATTCGACTAGTACATACTTGAACTAAAATCCAGGCAAAAATGCTCTAAAACTTCATCTACTGGTTTGTAATTCATTAACATATTGTAAGACTGTTGTTCAGATCCAGTTATGTGGTAATAAGACCTGAGAGTATTTTGTAAAAGTTTATTTTAAAAATCCCCACATAAACTTAATTTGCTAATTTTCCGTTCTATTATCTGTATTTTTCTTTGTTTCATCTGTCTCCTTTTCTTTCCACAAATTCCCAAGGACAATCCCTAAAAAAAGTATTAGTCCTATTGTTCTGTTGGAGGTGAATTTATCCCAACACTCCTCAGGTCTGTGCATGTCCAGAGTGTAAATCTGGTGAGCCAGATGGGCTCCTGCTGCAGCAGCCGGAGCAGTGCGGTAGGGCACAGTCTGACCGTTGTTCGCTCCCACCAGGCTCAGCGCCCCCAGCATTGCCGCACTGAAGCCACCGAGCCACTGCTTGGTATCTTCACAGAACAGCACTGCCGTGGACTTCAGCATGATCAGAGCATCATCTGTCTTGTCCTGATGAGCCTAGATAGTATCTTATATGAGTGCACATAATCCCAGAAAAATAAAGAGGGAGGCAAACAGATGGATCACAGGAGCCCTTGATAGCAGACCATCCAAGTAATGCTCCCCGATTAAAAGTCACCCCCAAGGCTAATTGAGGCCAGTGTGTAATTCTCTTCATTAGCGGGTAGGTGATGACAAGAAGTAGGGATGCTGCTCCGAGAGCTATACCGTAGTAATTCAGACACAGAAGAACACCTAGTGCCAAGTTCAGCTGTCCCCCGAGAAAAACAGGACTGAAAAGTTGAAATGTCTCCAGCAGCTATTGGGTGACTTGCTGTTCCTGGAACCTTTTTATCATAGTCCTGGTCCCACATGTCATTAATAGTACAGCCTGCTTCACGCAGCAGAACAGCTCCAGTGCCAGAGAGGGATAACACGTACCAATCCGGAAAACAGCCTGGTTGGGCTGCCAAAGCAGTGCTCCGAGTACATGGCAGGTGCCGCAGCCAGGTTCCGATGGGCTTGTCCAACCACATGAGAAACAGGTGGGGCTGCAGACGGTGGGGCACAGAATTCACGATCCCCGCCGCCGACAGGCTCAGCCGACGCCCGCCTGGCCCCAGCCCCGCCGAGGGCCGCCAGTCTCCCGTGTGGAGCTCGCGGGCCGCGTGCGCCAAGGCCAGGGAGCGGCCGTGTGAGCCCCATAGCCACGCCTGTGTCCTGGCCCGCGAGCCCCACGCCTCCCGCGCCCAGCATCGGGCCATGGAAGTTTTTAAAGGGAAAAGGGGAAGTGGCCTCAGTTACTCATTGAAATAGGGGATCAGACTTGTCACCTTCTCCCACTGCATGCAGGCTTGTCAACCTTTCTTTAGATGCTATCTTGTTCACACAGTTTGTTTGAGAGATTACTGAAGGGGAAGCTAGGGAGGAGAGCTGGTCATCTGTTAATTACTTATTCTTCCTTTCTACTTCTTTGATCTATGGAAAGAACCAACAGGTTAGGCACGGTATTGTGTGATCAAAAGTTAGGAAAGTTGGTGGGGCTTCCCTGGTGGCACAGTGGTTGGGAGTCCGCCTGCCGATGTAGGGGATGCGGGTTCATGCCCCGGTCCGGGAAGATCCCGCATGCTGCGGAGTGGCTGGGCCTGTGAGCCATGGCTGCTGGGCCTGCGCGTCCGGAGCCTGTGCTCCGGGCCAGTGAGAGGCCTGCGTACCGCAAAAAAAAAAAAAAAAAAAAAAGTTAGGAAAGTTGGAGGCGCAGTGGTTAAGAATCCACCTGCCAATGCAGAGGACATGGGTTCCAGCCCTGGTCCGGGAAGATCCCACATGCTGCAGAGCAACTAAGCCTGTGCACCACAACTACTGATGCACGTGCCACAACTACTGAACCTGCATGCCTAGAGTCCATGCTCTGCAACAAGAGAAGTCACCGTAATGAGAAGCCCGTGCACCACAACGAAGAGTATCCCCCACTCACCACAACTAGATAAATCCCACGTGCAGCAATGAAGATGCAACTCAGCCAAAAATAAATAAATAAAATAAATTTATTAAAAAAAAAACAAAGTTAGGAAAGGTGTGCTTGGGCAGGAGGTGAGTAGAGCATGGGGGTGCCTGGCTTACGGTTAGTTAGAATATAGCTTAGCTAAAGTGACAAGACAAAAGGGGCCTCCTGCAGAGAGCTCTTTTTCCTGACAAAAGCTGCTTACATCTCCAGGTAGACGGCCTCAGAATGGAGTTATTTGGTGTGGGGGAAATCTCCTCACATATACAATGAAAATTGGGTTCAAACTCAGGGACCCCCAGGGGCCTGCAGCCAGAGACCCTGGGACCTGGATCCACCCACCAGCAATCCAGCGCTAGCCCCAGGACCCCCACCAGTGGGCCGACACCAGCTCTGGGACCCCTGCACCCTGCAGCCAGAGATCCCAGGACCTGACTCTGTATGCTGGTGGGCTGGTACTGGCCCCAGGACTTGGCTTCACCCACCGGTGGGTGGGCACCAGCCCCAGGGTCACTGCAGCTCTGCAGCTGGCCTTGTCAGGACCCAACTAACACACCAGCCCCAGGGCTCCTTGGGCCCCAGCTGTGCCCACCAGCAAACCAACCCCAGCTCTGAGACACCTTGCACCCTTCAGCCAGCCATTCCAGTTTCCAGCCCCGCTCAGCAGTGGGCCAAGTCCAGCTTCGGGACATCCCGGAACCTGCAGTCAGCCATGTCGGGAACTGACCCTAACCGCCAGCAGGCTGGCAATGGACCTGGGAGCCCCAGCCCCACAGCTACTCACCCTAGAACCCCATTCTGTCCACCAGTGGGCCGGCAGTAGCCCTGGGACCCCCCTCCCCCAGGCTTCCACCGCCAGCTGCCTGTGACCCAGCCCTGGGAACCATGGCTGGCAGCCTCTGCACAAGGAGGGCCTGGCAACCAACTGGACCAGGGGCCAGCCACGCCTAGCAGACCACCCACATAGTCAACCCACCACAACAGAAGGACCCACGCAGCCCTCGTGGACATAGGGGCACCCCTAGAGCACATAACTCTGGTGACCAGAGGGGAGTGTGCTGCTGGGAGGCTTAGGACATCTCCTACAAAAGGCCACATCTCCAAGGTCAGGAAATAATACCAGTGTACCAGATACACAGAAATAAAAACAGCAAAATTAGGCAAAATGATGTGACAAGAGGAACATGTTCCAAACAAAGGAACAGGATAAAACCCCAGAAGAAGAACTAAAGAAAAGCTTGAGCACTGCAATGAAGAGTAGCCCCCACTTGCTGCAACTAGAGAAAGCCCACATGCAGCAACGAAGACCCAATGCAGCCAAAAAAAAAAAAAAAAGTTCAAGGTAAGAATCATAAAGATGATCAAAGAACTCGAGAGATGAATGGATGAAAACAGTGAAAAGTTTAACAAAGAGTTAAAGAGCCTTTTTATTTATAAAGAAGAACCAAACAGGTAAAGAATACAATAACTGAAATAAAAAATACACTAGAAGGAATCAAAAGTAGATTAGATGACAGAGGAACAGATCAGTGAGCTGGAAGACAGTAATGGAAATCACTGAAGCTGAACAGAAAAAATAAAAAGTGAGGACAGTTTAAGAGAATTTGGGACAACATCAAGCATGCTAAAATTCACATGATAGAGATCCCAGAAGGAGAAGAGAGAGAGAAAGGGACCGAAAATGTGTTTGAAGATAGAGTAACTGAAAACTTTCCTAACCTGGGAAAGGAAACAGACATTCAGGTCCAAGAAGCACAGAGAGTCCCAAACAGAATCAACCCAAAGAGAATCACATCAAGACACACTGTAATTAAAATGGCAAAAATTAAAAACAGAGAATCTGGGTTTCCCTGGTGGCGCAGTGGTTGAGAATCTGCCTGCCAATGCAGGGGACACAGGTTCGAGCCCTGGTCTGGGAAGATCCCACATGCCGCGGAGCAACTAGGCCCGTGCGCCACAACTACTGAGCCTGCGCGTCTGGAACCTGTGCTCCGCAACAAGAGAGGCCACGACAGTGAGAGGCCTGCACACTGCGATGAAGAGTGGCCCCCACTCGCTGCGACTAGAGAAAGCCCTCGCACAGAAACAAAGACCCAACACAGCCAAAAATAAATAAATAAATTACCAAAAAAACAACAAAAAACCTCCAGAGAATCTTAAAAGCAGCAAGGGAAAAGCAACAAGTTATGTACAAGGGAACTCCAGAAAGCTATCAGCTGACTTTCCAGCTGATTGGAGGCAGGAAAAAGTTGAAGTACTGGCTGCTCTGTACAGGCATATCTGAATTACATGGTTCTTCAGGGGTGCATGTTCAGAACATGGTGGTGTTAGCATGATCCGAGGGTGGAGATTTTGGCCCTGACATCAAAAAGTCATCCATTGGACACTTGTACAGGCCCAGCAGGAGGGTCCATGGTGCCAGTCAGTTTGAACTTGGCAAGACTAACTCCATGTTCCTGAAAAACAAACTAAGTAACCGTTACTACAGTGACCCTTGTGTCACAGGTGTTATCTGTTGGGGGTGGTTAAAGGAGTCTTACCATAAGCTATGTGTCTAAGCTATGTGAAGCTTGGAGGGTATACAATTTTCAGGAACATTTAAGACAAGCTTGATTGGTGAGGGCAGGTTATGGGATGTTACTAAGCAAGTTAGAGTTTAAGGGATCGAACTCTTGACTGCCCTCGGTTTCCACCTCACTGTGGTAGACATTTTCATATGACATCCTGGTGGACTGGATACTTATTAATAACTAAATGGGATTCTAGTAATGTGCCAGTATCTTTTGACTTTTAAGATTGTTTTGTTATAAAGGATTCATGTTTGAAGACCAAGGGGTGGACTGTGTGAAAGGAAAAGCAAAATGGAGTTGCCATTGCTAAGAGAGCCTGGAGGCCATTAAGGAAGTGTGGCTTATACACATCTCAGCCTGGATGGAATCTGACCTTTTGACCACTTACTGTCCTAATGGAGTCATTCAGAACATCTACCAGATACTCAAGATACTTATCAGACCCTTACCCTAAAATAACTCATGATAACCTATCTACTTATTGGACCCGACCCTAAAATAACTTGTGATTCCTTAAGGACAAATGTTTTCCAACTTGTGTCAGAGTTGATCACAATTCTTGCCAGGCAGCTTTTAACTTTGTGGCTTTTTGCCTCTGTAAGCCATGATTCTTCCTGGAAACACTCTTTTGGTTTTACTTGAATCTGTGTCTCCTGAATTGCAATTCTTAGGACGCCCAGTAAACTCGTTTCTTATTTGCAGCCTCCTGCACTATTTCTTGGTTGACAACTGTGAAGCCGTGATTTATAATAAGAAATAAATATTTGATCCTCATCCCCATTTCTGGCACAGAGCTCCTAAGACTTTTTTGTTGTTCTTGTTGTTTTTTAAAAAATTGAAGTGTAGTTGATTTAGTGATACAATATCATGTTAGTTTCAGTTGTACAGCACAGTGATTTTATATATATATCTATATATCTATATATCTATATACTTCTTCAGATGCTCTTCCCTTATAGGTTATTACAAAATATTGAGTATAGCTCCCTGTGCTATACAGTAGGTCCTTGTTGGTTATTTTATTTTATTTATTTTTTTGCAGTTCTATAATTTTATTTGACAATCAGCAGTTAGTGTTCATCCACATTAACTGTAGATTTTTCAAAGTGGTGACAGGAACGTAGGTAACCAACGTATAGAGCTTGTTTGGTGAATCTTCATCTTCATTATGTTTTCTGAACAAAAATATGGAACACTTCACGAATCTGTGGGTCTTCCTTGTGCAGGGGCCATGCTAATCTTCTCTGTATCCTTCCAATTTTAATATATGTGTTGCCAAGGCGAGCACTCTGCTTTATATATAGCAGTGTGTATATGTTAATCCCAACCTCCTAATTTATCCCTCCACCCCACCTCCCTTTCCCCTTTGGTAACCATAAGATTGTTTTCCATGTCTGTGAGTCTCTGTTTTGGAAATAAGTTCATTTGTATTATTATTATTTTTTTTAGATTCCACATATAAGTGATATCATATATATATATTTTAACATCTTTATTGGAGTATAATTGCTTTAAAATGGTGTGTTAGTTTCTGCTTTATAACAAAATGAATCAGCTATACAGATGTACATATATCCCCATATCTCCTCCCTCTTGCGTCTCCCTCCCACCCTGCCTATCCCACCCCTCTAGGTGGTCACAAAGCACTGAGCTGATCTCCCTGTGCTATGCGACTGCTTCCCACAAGCTATCTGTTTTACATTTGGTAGTATGTATAAGTCCATGCCACTCTCTCACTTCGTCCCAGCTTACCCTTACCCTTACCCCTCCCCAGTCTTCAAGTCCGTTCTCTACGTCTGTGTCTTTATTCCTGTCCTGCCCCTAGGTTCTTGATAACCCTTTTTTTTTTTTTTTAGATTCCATATATATGTGTTAGCATATGGTATTTGTTTTTCTCTTTCTGACTTACTTCACTCTGTATGACAGACTCTAGGTCCATCCACGTCACTACAGATAACTCAATTTCGTTTCTTTTTATGGCTGAGGAATATTCCATTGTATATATGTGCCACATCTTCTTTATCCATTCATCTGTGGATGGACACTTAGGTTGCTTCCATGTCCTGGCTATTGTAAATAGTGCTGCAGTGAACATTGTGGTACATGTCTCTTTTTGAATTATGGTTTTCTCAGGGTATATGCCCAGTGTTGGGATTGCTGGGTCATATGGTAGTTCTGTTTTTAGTTTTTTGAGGAACCTCCATACTGTTCTCCATAGTGGCTGTATCAATTTACATTCCCACCAACAGTGCAAGAGGGTTCCCTTTTCTTCACACCCTCTCCAGCATTTATTGTTTGTAGATTTTTTGATTATGGCCATTCTGACCTGTGTGAGGTGATACCTCATTATAGTTTTGATTTGCATTTATCTAATGGTTAGTGATATTGGGCATCCTTTCACATGTTTGTTGGCAGTCTGTATATCTTCTTTGGAGAAATGTCTGTTTAGGTCTTCTGCCCATTTTTGGATTGGGTTGTTTGTTTTTTTGATATTGAGCTGCATGAGTTGCTTGTATATTTTGGAGATTAATCCTTTGTCAGTTGCTTCGTTTGCAAATATTTTCTCCCATTCTGAGGTTTTTGTCTTGTTATTGGTTTCCTTTGCTGTGCAAAAGCTTTTAAGTTTCGTTAGGTCCCATTTGTTTATTTTTGTTTTTATTTCCATTTCTCTAGGAGGTGGGTCAAAAAGGATCTTGCTGTGATTTATGTCACAGAGTGTTCTGCCTATGTTTTCCTCTAGGAGTTTTATAGTGTCTGGCCTTACATTTAGGTCTTTAATCCATTTTGAGTTTATATTTGAGTATGGTGTTAGGGAGTGTTCTAATTTCATTCTTTTACATGTATCTGTCCAGTTTTCCCAGCACCACTTATTGAAGAGGCTGTCTTTCCTTAGTTTTTTGGTTTTTTTTTTTTTGGCCATGGCTCACAGGCCTAGCTGCTCCGCGGCATGTGGGATCTTCCCGGACCGGGGCACGAACCTGCATCGGCAGGCGGACTCTCAACCACTGCACCACCAGGGAAGCCCTGTCTTTTCTCCATTGTATATCTTTGCTTTCTTTATCAAAAATAAGGTGACCTTATGTGTGTGGGTTTATCTCTGGGCTTTCTATCCTGTTCCATTGATCTATATTTCTGTTTTTATGCCAGTACCATACTGTCTTGATTACTGTAGCTTTGTAGTATAGTCCGATGTCTGGGAGCCTGATTGCTCCAGCTCCATTTTTCTTTCTCAAGATTGCTTTGGTTATTCGGGATCTTTTGTGTTTCCATACAAATTGTGAAATTTTTTGTTCTAGTTCTGTGAAAAATGCCATTGGTAGTTGGATAGAGATTGCATTGAACTGTAGATTGCTTTGGGTAGTATAGTCATTCTCACAATGTTGATTCTTCCAATCCAAGAACATGGTATATCTCTCCATCTGTTTGTATCATCTTTAATTTCTTTCATCAGTGTCATAGTTTTCTGTATACAGGTCTTTTGTCTCCTTAGGTAGGTTTATTTTTAGGTATTTTATTCTTTTTGTTGCAATGGTAAATGTGGGTGTTTCCTTAATTTCTGTTTCAGATTTTTCATCATTAGTGTTTAGGAATGCAAGAGATTTCTGTGCATTAATTTTGTATCCTGCTACTTTACCAAATTCACTGATTAGCTCTAGTAGTTTTCTGGTAGCATCTTTAGGATTCCCTATATATAGTATCATGTCATCTGCCAACAGTGACAGCTTTACTTCTTTTTTTCCGATTTGGATTCCTTTTATTTCTTTTTCTTCTCTGATTGCTGTGGCTAAAACTTCCAAAACTGTGTTGAATAATAGTGGTGAGAGTGGGCAACCTTGTCTTTTTCCTGATCTTACTGGAAATGGTTTCAGTTTTTCACCATTGAGAACGATGTTGGCTGTGGGTTTGTCATATATGGCCTTTATTATGTTGAGATGAGTTCCCTCTATGCCTACTTTCTGGAGGGTTTTTATCATAAATGGGTGTTGAATTTTGTCAGAAGCTTTTTCTGCATCTATTGAGACGATCATATGGTTTTTATTCTTCAGTTTGTTACTATGGTGTATCACATTTATTGATTTGCATATATTGAAGAATCCTTGCATTCCTGGGATAAACCCCACTTGATCATGGTGTATGATCCTTTTAATGTGCTGTTGGATTCTGTTTGCTAGTATTTTATTGAGGAATTTTGCATCTATGTTCATCAGTGATATTGGCCTATAGTTTTCTTTCTTTGTGACATCCTTGTCTGGTTTTGGTATCAGGGTTATGGTGGCCTTGTAGAATGAGTTTGGGAGTGTTCCTCCCTCTGCTATATTTTGGAAGAGTTTGAGAAGGATAGGTGTTAGCTCTTCTCTATATGTTTAATTCGCCTGTGAAGCCATCTGGTCCTGGGCTTTTGTTTGTTGGAAGATTTTTAATCACAGTCTCAGTGTCAGTGCTTGTGATTGGTCTGTTTATATTTTCTGTTTCTTCCTGGTTCAGTCTCGGAAGGTTGTGCTTTTCTAAGAATTTGTCCATTTCTTCCAGGTTGTCCATTTTATTGGCATATAGTTGCTTGTAGTAATCTCTCAGGATCCTTTGTATTTCTGCAGTGCCAGTTGTTACTCCTCCTTTTTCATTTCTAATTCTATTGATTTGAGTCTTCTCCCTTTTTTTCTTGATGAGTCTGGCTAATGGTTTATCAATTTTGTTTATCTTCTCAAAGAACCAGCTTTTAGTTTTATTTATCTTTGCTATTGTTTCCTTCATTTCTTTTTCATTTATTTCTGATCTGATCTTTATGATTTCTTTCCTTCTGCTAACTTTGGGGATTTTTTTGTTCTTCTCATTGCTTTAAGTGTAAGGTTTGGTTGTCTATTTGAGATGTTTCTTGTTCCTTAAGGTAGAACTGTATTGCTATAAACTTCCCTCTTAGAACTGCTTTTGCTGCATCCGATAGGTTTTGGGTCATCATGTTTTCCTTGTCATTTGTTTTTAGATAGTTTTTGATTTCCTCTTTGATTTGTTCAGTGTCTCTTGGTTATTAAGTAGTGTATTGTTTAGCCTCCATGTGTTTGTATTTTTTTACAGATTTTTTCCTGTAATTGATATCTAGTCTCATAGCGTTGTGGTCAGAAAAGATAATTTATATGATTTTAATTTTCTTAAGTTTATCAAGGCTTGATTTGTGATCCAAGATATGATCTATCCTGGAGAATGTTCCATGAGCACTTGAGAAGAAAGTGTATTCTGTTGTTTTCAGATGGAATGTTCTATAAATATCAATTAAGTCCATCTTGTTTAATGTATCATTTAAAGCTTGTGTTTCCTTATTTATTTTCATTTTGGATGATCTGTCCATTCATGTAAGTGGGGTGTTAAAGTCCCCAACTATGATTGTGTTACTGTCAATTTCCCCTTTTATGGCTGTTAGCATTTGCCTTATGTATTGAGGTGCTCCAATGTTGAGTGCATAAATATTTACAATTGTTATATCTTCTTCTTGGATTGATCTCTTGATCATTATGTAGTGTCCTTTCTTTTTTTTTTTTCAGTACGCGGGCCTCTTACTGTTGTGGCCTCTCCTGTTGCGGGGCACAGGCTCTGGACTTGCAGGCTCAGTGGCCATGGCTCACGGGCTTAGCCTCTCCACAGCATGTGGGAATTTCCCAGACCGGGGCACAAACCCGTGTCTACTGCATTGGCAGGCAGACTCTCAACCACTGTGCCACCAGGGAAGCCCTGTAGTGTCCTTCTTTATCTCTTGTAATAGTCTTTATTTTAAAGTCTATTTGTCTGATATGAGAATTGCTACTCCAGCTTTCTTTTGATTTCCATTTGCATGGAACATCTTTTTCCATCCCCTCACTTTCAGTCTGTATGTGTCCCTAGGTCTGAAGTGGGTCTCTTGTAGACATATATATGGGTCTTGTTTTTGTATCCATTCAGCCAGTCTATGTCTTTTGGTTGGAGCATTTAATTCATTTACATTTAAGGTAATTATCGATATGTATGTTCCTATGACCATTTTCTTAATTGTTTTCTGTTTGTTATTGTAGGTCTTTTCCTTCTCTTGTGTTTCCTGCCTAGAGAAGTTCCTTTAGCATTTGTTGTAAAGCTGGTTTGGTGGTGCTGAATTCTCTTAGCTTTTGCTTGTCTGTACAGGTTTTAATTTCCCTGTCGAATCTGAATGAGATCCTTGCTGGGTAGAGTAATCTTGGTTGTAGGTTTTTCCCTTTCATCACTTTAAATATGTCCTGCCACTCCCTTCTGGCTTGCAGAGTTTCTCCTGAAAGATCAGCTGTTAACCTTATGGGGATTCCCTTATATATTATTTGTTGTTTTTCGCGTGCTGCTTTTAATATTTTTTCTTTATATTTAATTTTTGATATTTTGATTAATATGTGTCTTGGCGTGTTTCTCTTTGGATTTATCCTGTATGGGACTCTCTGTGATTCCGGCTTGATTAACTATTTCCTTTCCCATATTAAGGAAGTTTTCAACTATAATCTCTTCAAATATTTTCTCAGTCCCTTTCTTTTTCTCTTCTACTTCTGGAACCCCTGTCATTCGAATGTTGGTGCATTTAATGTTGTTCCAGAGGTCTCTGAGTCTGTCCTCAATTCTTTTCATTCTTTTTTCTTTATTCTGATCTGCAGTAGTTATTTCCACTATTTTATCTTCCAGGTCACTTATCCGTTCTTCTGGCTGTTATTCTGCTATTGATTCCTTCTAGAGAATTTTTAATTTCATTTATTGTGTTGTTCATCATTGTTTGTTTGGTGTTTAGTTCTTCTAGGTACTTGTTAAATGTTTCTTGTGTTTTTTCCATTCTATTTCCAAGATCTTGGATCATCTTTACTATTATTACTCTGAATTCTTTTTCAGGTAGACTGCCTATTTCCTCTTCATTTGTTTGGTCTGGTGGGTTTTTACCTTGCTCCTTCATCTGCCATGTGTTTCTCTGTCTTCTCATTTTGCTTAACTTACTGTGTTTGGGGTCTCCTTTTCACAAGCTGCAAGTTCATAGTTGTTGTTGTTTTTGATGTCTGCCCCAGTGGCTAAGGTTGGTTCAGTGGGTTGTGTAGGCTTCCTGGTGGAGGGGACTAGTGCCTGTGTTCTGGTGGATGAGGTTGGATCTTGTCTTTCTGCTGGGCAGGTCCACGTCCGGTGGTGTGTTTTGGGGTGTCTGAGACCTTAGTGTGATTTTAGGCAGCTGTCTGCTAATCAGTGGGGTTGTGTTCCTGTCTTGCTAGTTTTCTGGCATAGGGTGTCCAACACGGTAGCTTGCTGGGCTTTGAGTGGAGCTGGGTTTAGCATTGAGATGGAGATCTCTGGGAGAGCTTTTTCTGTTCGATATTATGTGGAGCTGGGAGGTCTCTGGTGGACCACTGTCCTGAATTCGGCTCTCCCACCTCAGAGGCACAGGCCTGACATCCAGGCAGAGCACTTAGAGCCTGTCAGCCACACAGCTCAGAAGAAAAGGGAGAAAAGAAAGAGGGAAAGGGAGAAAGGGAGAAAGAGAGAAAGAAAGAATTAAGTAATGTTATTAAAGTAAAACATAAAAAATAATTATTAAAAATTAAAATTAAAAGGTAATAAAAAAATTTAAAAATAAAAAGAAAGAAGAGGGGCTTCCCTGGTGGCACGGTGGTTGAGAGTCCGCCTGCCAATTCAGGGGACACGGGTTCGTGCCCCGGTCTGGGAAGATCCCACATGCATGGAGCGGCTGGGCCCGTGAGCCATGGCCGCTGAGCCTGCGTGTCCGGAGCCTGTGCTCCGCAACGGGAGGGGCCACAACAGTGAGAGGCCTGCGTACCACAAAAAAAAAGAAGGAAAGAAGAGAGCAACCAAACCAGGAAACAAATCCACTAATGATAACAAGCGTTTAAAAATATACTAAAAAAAAGAACGGACAGACAGAACCCTAGGACAGTTGGTAAAAGTGAAGCTATACAGACAAAATCACACAAAGAAGCATACACATACACATTCACAAAAAGAGAAAAATAAAAAAAAAATATATATATATCATTGCTCCCAAAGTCCATCATATCAATTTTGGGATGATTCGTTGTCTATTCAGGTATTCCACAGATGCAGGGTACGTCAGGTTGATTGTGGCGGTTTAATCCGCTGCTCCTGAGGCTGCCTGGAGAGACTTCCCTTTCTCTTCTTTGTTTGCACAGCTCCTGGGGTTCAGCTTTGGATTCGGCCCCGCCTCTGCGTGTAGGTCTCCTGAGGGCATCTGTTCTTCGCTCAGACAAGACGGGGTTAAAGTAGCAGCTGATTAGGGGGCTCTGGCTGACTCAGGCCGGGGGGAGGGAGGGGTGCGGATGCGGGGCGAGCCTGCGGCGGCAGAGGCCGGCGTGACGTTGCACCAGCCTGAGGTGCGCCGTGTGTTCTCCTGGGGAAGTTGTCCCTGAATCACGGGACCCTGGCAGTGGTGGGCTGCACAGGCTCCCGGGAGGGTATGTGTGTATAGTGACCTGTGCTGGCACACAGGCTTCTTGGTGGCGGCAGCAGCAGCCTTAGCATCTCATGCCGGTCTCTGGGGTCCGCGCTGATAGCCACAGCTCTCGCCCGTCTCTGGAGCCCATTTAGGCAGTGCTCTGAATCCCTTCTCCTCGAGTACCCCAAGACAATGGTCTCTTGCCTCTTAGGCAGGTCCAGACCTTTTCCCGGACTCCCTCCTGGCTAGCTGTGGCACACTAGCCCCCTTTAGGCTGTGTTCACGCCGCCAGTCCTCTCCCTGGGATCTGACCTCCGAAGCCCGAGCCTCAGCTCCCAGCCCCGCCCGCCCCGGCGGGTGAGCAGACAAGCCTCTCGGGCTGGTGAGTGCTGGTCGGCACCGATCCTCTGTGTGGGCATCTCTCTGCTTTGCCCTCCGCACCCCTGTTGCTGTGCTCTCCTCCGTGGCTCTGAAGCTTCCCCCCTCCGCCACCTGCAGTCTCCGCCCGTGAATGGGCTTCCTAGGGTGTGGAAACCTTTCCTCCTTCACAGCTCCCTCCCACTGGTGCAGGTCCCGTCCCTATTCTTTTGTCTCTGTTTTTTCTTTTTTCTTTTGCCCTACCCAGGTACGTGGGGGAGTTTCTTGCCTTTTGGGAGGTCTGAGGTCTTCTGCCAGCATTCAGTAGGTATTCTGTGGAGTTGTTCCACATGTAGATGTATTTCTGATGTATTTGTACGGAGGAAGGTGATCTCCACAACTTACTCTTCCGCCATCTTGAAGGTCTCTCATATGATATTTATCTTTCATTATTTGGGTTACTTAGTATGATAATTTAAAAAAATTTATTTATGTACGTATATATGTATGCATTTATTTTGGCTGCACTGGGTCTTAGTTGTGGCACACAGGATGTTTATTGTGGCATGTGGTCTTCTTAGTTGTGGCATGCAGACTTCTAAGTTGCAGCATGCATGTGGAACCTAGTTCCTTGACCAGGGATCGAACCTGGGCCTCCTGCATTGAGAGCACAGAGTCTTACCACTGGACCACCAGGGAAGTCCCTGTATGATAATTTCTAGGTCCATCCATGTTGACGCAAATGGCATTACTTCATTCTTTTTAATGGCTGGGTAATGTTCCGTTGTATATATGTATACCACATCTTCTTTATCCATTCATCTGTCAATGCCCAGGAGTGGGATTGCTGGATCACATTTAGTTTTTTAAGGAACCTCCATACTGTTATCCATATGGTTGTACCAATTTACATTCTCACCAACAGTGTAGGATGGTTCCCTATTTCCACACCCTCTCTAGCATTTATTGTTTGTAGATTTTTTAATGATGGCCATCCTGACTGGTGTGAGGTGATATATCATTGTAGTTTTGATTTGCATTTCTCTGATAATTAGCGATGTTGAGCATCTTTTCATCTGCTTTTTGACCATCTGTATGTCTTCTTTGGAGAAATATCTATTTAGATCTTTCATCCATTTTTTGATTGGGTTGTTTGTTTTGTTGATGTTGAGCTGCATGAGCTGTTGATGTATTTTGGAGATTAATCCCTTGTTGGTTGCTTCATTTGCAAATATTTTCTCCCATTCTGTAGGTTCTTTTTTCGTTTTGTTTATGGTTTCCTTTGCTGTACAAAAGTTGTTGTTTTTTAAAAATAAATAATAATTTTAAAAAATTAATTTGGCTGCTCTGGGTCTTAGTTGCAGCACACAGGAGGATCTTTGTTGCTGCATGTGGGATCTTTTAGTTGCGGCATGCAGGATCTTGTTAGTTGCGGCACGCAGGATCTTTTTAGTTGCAGCACGCGGGATCTTTTTAGTTGTGGCATGCGGAACCTTTAGTTGAGGCATGCAGGATCTTTAGTTGCAGCATGCAAACTCTTAGTTGGGGTATGTAGAATCTAGTTCCCTGACCAGGGATTGAACCTGGGCCCCCTGCATTGGGAGTGCAAAGTCTTAGCCACTGGACCACCAGGGAAATCCCTGTGCAAAAGTTTTAAGTTTAATTAGGTCCCATTTGTTTATTGTTGTTTTTATTTTCATTCCTCTAGGAGGTGGATCTAAAAAAGTATTGCTGTGATTTATGTCAGAGAGTGTTCTGCCTATGTTTTCCTATAAGAGTTTCATAGTATCTGGCCTTACATTTAGGTCTTTAATCAACTTTGAGTTTGTTTTTGTGTATGGTGTTAGGGAGTGTTCTAATTTCATTCTTTTACATGTAGCTGCCCAGCTTTCCCAGCGCCACTTATTGAAGAGCCTGTATTTTGTCCATTGTATATTCTTGCCTCCTTTATCATAGATTAGTTGACCATAGGTGCATGGGTTCATCTCTGGAGTTCCTATCATGTTCCATTGATTTATATTTCTGTTTTTGTGCCAGTACCATACTGGTTTGATTACTATAGCTTTGTAGTAATGTCTCAAGTCAGGCAGCCTGATTCCTTCAGCTCTGTTTTTCTTTCTCAAGATTGCTTTGGCTATTCAGGGTCTTTTGCTTCCATACAAATTGTAAAGTTTTCTGTTCTAATTCTGTAAAAAGTGCCATTGGTAATTTGATAGGGATTGCATTGAATCTGTAGATTGCTTTGTGTAATATAGTCAATTTGACAATATTGATTCTTCTAATCCAAGAACAAGTTCTATGTCTCCATCTGTTTCTGTCATCTTTGATTTCTTTCATTAGCATCTTATAGTTTTCAGAGTACAGGTCTTTTCCCTCCTTAGATAGTTTATTTCTAGATATGTTATTCTTTTTGATGAGATGGTAAATGGAATCGTTTCCTTAACTTTTCTGATCTTTTGTTGGTGGTCTATTGGAATGCAACAAACTTCTGTGTATTCATTTTGTATCCTGCAACTTTATCAGATTCATTGATGAACTCTAGTCATTTTCTGGTAGCATCTTTAGGATTTTCTATGTATAGTATCATGTCATTGGCAAACAGTGACAGTTTTACGTCTTCTTTTCCAATTTGTGTTCCTTTTATTTCTTTTCCTTCTCTGATTGCCGTGGCTAGGACTTCCAAAAGTTGAATAATAGTGGTGAGAGTGGACATCCTTGTCTTGTCCCTGATCTTAGAGGAAATACTTTCAGTTTTTCACCATTGAGAATGATGTTTGATGTGGGTTTGTCATATATGGCCTTTATTATGTTGAGGTAGGTTCCCTCTATGCCCACTTTCTGGAGAGTTTTTATCATAAATGGGTGTTGAATTTTGTCAAAAGCTTTTTATGCATCTATTGAGATGATCACATGGTTTTATTATTCAATTTGTTAATATGGTTTATCCCATTGATTGATTTGTGTATATTGAAGAATCCTTGCATCCTTGGGATAAATCCCACTTGATCATGGTGTATGATCCTTTTAAAGTGTTGTTGGATTCTGTTTGCTAGTATTCTGTTAAGGATTTTTGTATCTATATTCATCAGTGATATTGGTCTGTAATTTTCTTTTTTTGTCGTATCTTTGTCTTGTTTTGGTATCAGGATGATTGTGGCCTTGTAGAATGAGTTTGGAAATGTTCCTTCCTCTGCAATTTTTTGGAAGAGTTTGAGAAGGATAGGTGTTAGCTCGCCTCTAAATGTTTGATAGAATTCACCTGTGAAGCCATCTGGTCCTGGACTTTTGTTTGTTGGAAGATTTTTAATCACAGTTTCAATTTCATTACTTGTGATTGGTCTGTTCATATTTTCTATTTCTTCCTGGTTCGGTCTTGGAAGGTTATACCTTTCTAAGAGTTTGCCCATTTCTTCCAGGTTGTCCATTTTATTGGCATAGAGTTGCTTGTAGTAGTCTTTTAGGATGCTTTGTATTTCTGCGGGGTCTGTTGTAACTTCTCCTTTTTCATTTCTAATTTTATTGATTTGAGTCCTCTCCCTCTTTTTCTTGATGAGTCTGGCTAATGGTTTATCAATTTTGTTTATCTTCTCAAAGAACCAGCTTTTAGTTTTATTGACCCTTGCTATTGTTTTCTTTGTTTCTATTTCATTTATTTCTGCTCTGATTTTTATGATTTCTTTCCTTCTGCTAACTTTGGTTTTGTTTGTTCTTCTTTCTGTAGTTCTTTTAGGTGTAAGGTTAGATTGTTTATTTGAGATTTTTCTTGTTTCTTGAGGTAGGCTTGTATAGCTATAAACATCCCTCTTAGAACTGCTTTTGCTGCATCCCATAAGTTTGGGATCGTTGTGTTTTCATTGTCATTTGTCTCTAGGTATTTTTTTATTTCCTCTTTGATTTCTTCAGTGATCTCTTGGTTATTTAGTAACGTTTAGCCTCCACGTGTTTGTGTTTTTTTACGTTTTTTTCCCTGTAATTCATTTGTAATCTCATAGCGTTTTGGTCAGAAAAGATACTTGATATGGTTTCAGTTTTCCTAAATTTACTGTGGCTTGATTTGTGACCCAAGATGTAATCTATCCTGGAGAATGTTCCATGCGCACTTGAGAAGAATGTGTAATCTGCTGGTTCTGGATGGAATGTCCTATAAATATCAACTAAATATATCTGGTGTATTGTGTCATTTAAAGCTTCTGTTTCCTTATTTATTTTCAATTTGGATGATCTGTCCATTGGTGTAAGTGAGGTGTTAAAGTCCCCCACTATTATTGTGTTACTGTCGATTTCCTCTTTCATAGCTGTTAGCAGTTGCCTTATGTATTGAGGTGCTCCTATGTTGGGTGCATATATATTTATAATTGTTATATCTTTTTCTTGGATTGATCTCTTGATCATTGTGTAGTGTCCTTCTGTGTCTCTTGTAACAGTCTTTATTTTAAAGTCTATTTTATCTGATATGAATATTGCTACTCCAGCTTTGTTTTGATTTCCATTTGCATGGAACATCTTTTTCCATCCCCTCACTTTCAGTCTGTATGTGTCCCTAGGTCTGAAGTGGGTCTCTTGTAGACAGCATATGGATAGGTCTTGTTTTTGTATCCATTCAGCAAGCCTGTGTCTTCTGGTTGGAGCATTTAATTCATTCACGTTGAAGGTAATTATCGATATGTATATTCCTATGACTATTTTCTTAATTGTTTTGGGTTTGTTTTTGTAGGTCCTTTTCTTCTCTTGTGTTTCCCACTTAGAGAAGTTCCTTTAGCATGTGTTGTAAAGCTGGTTTGGTGGTGCTGAATTCTCTTAGCTTTTGCTTGTCTGTAAAGCTTTTGATTTCTCAATCTAATCTGAATGAAATCCTTGCTGGGTAGAGTAATCTTGGTTGTAGGTTCTTCCCTTTCATCACTTTACGTATATCATGCCACTCCCTTTTGGCTTGTAGCGTTTCTGCTGAGAAATCAGCTGTTAACCTTATGGGAGTTCCCTTGTATGTTATTTGTCATTTTTCCCTTGTTGCTTTCAATAATTTTTCTTTGTCTTTAATTTTTGCCAGTTTGATTACTATGTGTCTCGGCTTGTTTCTCCTTGGGTTTATCCTGTATGGGCCTCTCTGTGTTTCCTGTACTTGGGTGGCTATTTCCTTTCCCATGTTAGGGAAGTTTTCGACTATAATCTCTTCAAATATTTTCTCTCGTCGTTTCTCTCTCTCTTCTCCTTCTGGGACCCCTATAATGTGAATGCTGTTACGTTTAATGTTGTCCCAGAGGTCTCTTAGGCTGTCTTCATTTCATTCTTTTTTCTTTATTCTGTTTCGCAGCAGTGAATTCCACCATTCTGTCTTCCAACTCACTTATTAATTCTTCTGCCTCAGTTATTCTGCTATTGATTCCTTCTAGTGTAGTTTTCATTTCAGTTATTGTATTCATCTCTGTTTGTTTGTTGTTTAATTCTTCTAGGTCTTTGTTAAACATTTCTTGCATCTTCTCGATCTTTGCCTCCATTCTTTTTCTGAGGTCCTGGATCATCTTCACTATCATTATTCTGAATTCTTTTTCTGGGAGGTTGCCTATCTTCACTTCATTTAATTGTTTCTCTGGGGTTTTATCTTCTTCCTTCATCTGGTACATAGCCCTCTGCCTTTTCATCTTGTCTATCTTTCTGTGAATGTGGTTTTTGTTCCACAGGCTGCAGGATTGTAGTTCTGCTTGCTTCTGCTGTCTGCCCTCTGGTGGATGAGGCTATCTAAGAGGCTTGTGCAAGTTCCTTGATGGAAGGGACTGGTGGTGGGTAGAGCTGGCTGTTGCTCTGGTGGGCAGAGCTCAGTAAAACTTTAATCTGCTTGACTACTGACGGGTGGGGCTAATGGCGGACTCTGGGAGGGCTCACACCAAGGAGTACTTGGCGTTTCATTTGAGGCTTTGTTTCTTGCCCTGTAAGCCGCTGCCATCTCACTGTGGGCCCACATAAACCTCTTTGTAAGTCTGCAGAAAAACAGACCTGGATTGCTTTTATTTCTTTTTCTTCTCCTATTGCCATGGCTAGGGCTTCCAAAATGATGTTGAATAAAAGTGTGATAGTGGACATCTTGTCTTGTTCTTGATCTTAGAGGAAATGCTTTCAGTTTTTCACCATTGAGAATGATGTTAGCTGTGTGTTTGTCATATGGCCTTTATTATGTTGAGGTATATTCCCTCTATGCCCACTTTCTGGAAAGTTTTTATCATAAATGGGTGTTGAATTCTGTCAAAAGCTTTTTCTGCACCTTGAGATCATCATATAGTTTTTATTCTTCAATTTTTTAATTTAGTGTATCACACTGATTGATTTGTGGATATGGAAGAATTCTTGCATCTTTGGGATAAATCCCACTTGATCATGGTGTATTATCCTTTTAGTGTATTGTTGGATTTGGTTTGCTACTATTTTGTTGATTTTTGTGTATATGTTCATCATTGATATTGACCTGTAATTTTCTTTTTATGTTGTGTCTTTGTCTGGTTTTAGTATCAGGGTGATGGTGGTCTCATAGAATGAGTTTGGGAGTGTACTTTCACTGCAGTTTTTTGGAAGAGTTTCAGAAGGATAGATGTTAACTTTTCTCTAAATGTTTGATAGAATTCACCTGTGAAGCCATCTGGTCCTGGACTTTTGTTTATTGGGTGTTTTAAAATCACTATTTCAATTTCAGTACTTGTGATTGGTCAGTTCATATTTTCTATTTCTTCCTGGTTCAGTGTTGGAAGGTTGTACCTTTCTAAGAATTTGTCCATTTCTTCTAGGTTGTCCACTTTATTGGCATATAGTTATCTGTAGTAGTCTGTTATGACCCTTTGTGTTTCTGTAGTGTCCGTTGTAAGTTTTCCTTTTTCATTTCTAATTTTATTGATTTGAGCCCTCTCCCTTTTTATCTTGATGAGTCTGGCTACAGATTTATCAATTTTGTTTATCTTTTCAAAGAACCAGCTTTTAGTTTCATTGATCTTTTCTGTCGTTTTCTTTGTCTCTATTTCATTTGTTTCTGCTCTGACATTTTTGATTTCTTTTCTTCTAGTAACTATGGGTTTTGTTTGTTCTTCTTTCTCTAGTTGATTTAGGTGTAAGTTTAGGTTGTTTTTGTGAGATTTTTCTTGTTTCCTGAGGTAAGATTGTATTGCTATAATCTTCCCTCTTAGAACTGCTTTTGCTCCATCCTATAGGTTTTGGATCATTGTGTTTTTATGTTCATTTGTCTCTAGATATTTTCTGATTTCCTCTTTGATTTCTTCAGTGATCCATTGGTTGTTTACTAACACATTGTTTTGCCTCCACGTCTTTGTGTTTTTTACTGTTTTTTTTCCTGTAATTGATTTCTAATCTCATAGCATTGTGGTTGGAAATGGTGCTCACTATTATTTCAATTTTCTTAAATTTACGAATGCTTGATTTGTGTCCCAAAATGTGATCTATCTTGGAGAACGTTCCATTTGCCCTTGAGAAGAAAGTGTATTCTGCTGCTTTCGGATGGAATGTTCTGTAAATATCAATTAAGTCCATATGGTCTAATGTGTTATTTAAGGCCTATGTTTCCTTGTTGATTTTCTGTCTGGATGATCTGTCCATTGATGTAAGTGGGGTGTTAAAGTCCCCCACTATTATTGTGTTACTGTTGATTTCTCCTTTTATGGTTGTTAGTATTTGCCTTATACATTGAGGAGCTCCTATGTTGGGTGCATACATGTTTACAATTGTTATATCTTCTTCTTGGATTGATTCCTTGATCATTATGTAGTGTCCTTCTGTGTCTCTTGTGACAGTCGTTATTTTAAAGTGTATTTTTTCTGATATGAGTATTGCTACTCCAGCTTTCTTTTGATTTCCATTTGCCTGGAATACTTTTTTCCATCCCCTCACTTTCAGTCTTTATGTGTCCCTAGATCTGAAGTGGGTCTCTTGTAGACAGCATATATACAGGTCTTGTTTTGGTATCTATTCAGCCAGTCTATGTCTTTTGGTTGGAGCATTTAATCCATTTACATTTAAGGTAATTATCAATATGTATCTTCTTATTGGCATTTTGTTAATTGTTTTGAATTTGTTTTTGAAGGTCTTTTTGCTTCCATTCCTCTTTTGCTCTCTTCTCTTGTGATTTGATATCTATCTTTAGTATTGTGTTTGGATTCCTTTTTCTTTTTTGTAGAAATCTATTGTAGATTTTTGATTTGTGGTTCCTGTGCAGTTTTTATATAGCAGTTTATATATGCACAAGATTATTTTAAGTTGCTGGTCTCTTAATCTCCAGTATCCTGCATTTGTACTCTCCTCTTTTCATGATTGCTTGTTTTAATATCATATTTGAGTGTGGATGATTTACTACCTTTACTTTATATTTGCCTCTGCCAGTGAGCTTTCCCATGCATAATTTTCTGGTTTCTAGGTGTGGGCTTTTCTTTTCCAGCTAGAGAAGTTCCTTTAGGATTTGTTGTAAAGCTGGGTTGGTGGTGCTGAATTCTCTTAGCTTTTTCCTGTCTGTAAAGCTTTTGATTTCTCTGTCGAATCTGAACAAGAGCCTTGCTGGGTAGAGTATTCTTGGTTGTAGGTTTTTCCCTTTCATCACTTTCCCTTTCCCTTTCATGATTTCATATATCATGCCACTCCCTTCTGGCCTGCAGAGTTTCTGCTGAAAAATCAGCTGATAACCTTATGGGGATTCCCTTGTGTGTTATTTGTTGCTTCTCCTTGTTGCTTTTAATATTTTCTCTCTGTCTTTAATTTTTGTCAGTTTGATTAATATGTGTCTTGATGTGTTCCTCCTTGGGTTTATCCTGCCTGGGACTCTCTGCACTTCCTGGACTTGAGTGAATGTTTCGTTTCTCATGTTAGGGAAGTTTTCAGCTATAATCTCTTCAAATATTTTCTTAGGCCCTCTGTCTCTCTCTCCTTCTGGGACCCCTATAATGCCAATATTGGTGCATTTAATATTGTCCCAGAGGTCTCTGAGACTGTCCTCATTTCTTTTCATTCTTTTTTCTTTATTCTGTTTCGCAGCAGTGAATTCCACCATTCTGTCTTCCAGGTCACTTATCTGTTCTTCTGCCTCAGTTATTCTGCTATTGATTCCTTCTAGTGTGTTTTTCATTCCAGTTATTGTACTGTTAATTTCTGTTTGTGTGTTCCTTAAATCTTCTAGCTCTTTGTTAAACATTTCTTGTGTCTCCATTCTTTTTCTGAGATCTTGGATCGTCTTTACTATCATTACTCTAAATTCTTTTTCAGGTAAGTTGCCTATGTCCACTTCATTTAGTTGTTCTTGTGGGTTTTTATCTTGTTCCTTTGTCTGGAATATATTTGTCTGCAGTCTCATTTTGTCTAACTTTCTGTGTTTGTGGTCTCCTTTCCTCTGACTGCAGGATTGTAGCTCCTCTTGTTTCTTGAGTCCGCCCCCTGGTGGGTGAGGTTGGTCCTGAGGCTTGTGCAGGCTTCCTGGTGGGAGGTACTGGTGCCTGCTCACTGGTGGGTAGACTGGGTCTTGTCCATCTCATGTGCAGGGTCATGTCAAGAGGTGTGTTTAGAGGTGGCTGTGAGCTCAGAACAGCTTTAGGCAGCCTGTCTGCTGATGGGTGGGGCTGTGTTCCTATCCTGCTGGTTGTTTGGGCAGAGGTGTTCCAGCACTGGAGCCTGTAGGCTGTCGGGTAGGGCCAAGTCTTGATGCCAAAATGGTGACCTCTGGAAGAGCTCATGCCAAATCAGTTTTCTCTGGGGCCTCTCTGCCACCAGTGTCCTTGCCCCCACTGTGAGCCACAGCCAACCTCCCCTTCCCCAGGAGACCCTCCAAGACTCTTAGGTAGGTCCAGCCCAGCCTTCTGTGGAGTTACCGATTTGTGCTGGATCCCATTGTATGTGTAAGCTTGTGTGCTCCCTCCAAGAGTGGAGTCTCTGTTTCCCCTAGTCCTGTGGAGCTCCTACACTCAAGCCCTGCTGGCCTTCAAAGCCAAATGCTCTGGGGGTTACTCCTCCTGATGCCAGACCTTAGGCTGGGGAGCCTGCTGTGGGGCTCAGAACTCTCACTCTTGTGGGAGAACCTCTGCGATATAAATATTTTCCAGTTTGTGGGTCACCCTTCCTGCGGGTGTGGGACTTGAATATGTTGCTAAAGTGCCCCTCCTACTGTCTCCTTGTGGCTTCCTCTTTGTCTTTGAAAGTAAAATATCTTTTTTGGTAGGTTCCAGTCTTTTTTGTAGATGGTTGTTCAGCAGTTACTTGTGATTTGAGTGTTTTCGCGAGGGGAGGTGAGCTCAAGTCCTTCTACTCTGCCATCTTTTCTGAAATCGAGGGGCTGCTTTTAGTTCGGATGCTTGCTGTCTCTCTCCTCAGTGTGTGCTGGCTGTTATCTTCTTGATATGGGGTGTGCAGGTGCAGTGGCCCTTGCGCACTCCCAGGATGGTGGGGGCAGGCCCTGCTGCCTGCTCACGGGTCTTGTATGTGCAGCTGCTGTCTGCACACTCCGGGGACAGCAGGGGCAGTGCTTGGTACCTGATCAGGGGTCTTGTAGCAGTGCCCTGTGCCCACCTCTGCAGCCCACGATGGTGGCATCAACTTGCACTCTCCCCCGAAGCTCCTGTAGGCAGTGTCCTGTTGTGTGGGAGGGCTCACAGGAAAGAAGCTCTTATGGTGGTCCTGCCCCTCTCCTCATGTGCCGCCCAGTAATAGTACCTTACCTCTCTGGTGGGCCCAGGCTTCTTCTGAGTACACCCTCAGTTGCCACAGCAGCCTCTTCAGGCTGTCCCTGGGCAGCCAGCCCCAGTCCTCTCCCTGGGTTTGACCTCTGAAGCCTAAACGTCAGCCCCCAGCCCTCACCTGCACCAACAGACGGGGGTCTCAGGGTAGGGAGCGCAGGGCAGTGGTGCTGAGCTTCTGTGCAGGTTATTCTCCATTTTGCCTTCTGCAAACCAGTTGCTGCACTCTCCTTCTAGGCTCCAAAGCTCCCCCTCCATCCAGGCTGATCTCCCTGCAGTGAGGAGGCTTCCCAGGAGGTGGGAACCTTTCCTCCTTCACAGCTCCCTCCCTTGGGCGCTGGCCCCATCCCAACTCCTTTTACTTTTTCCTTTTGTCTGGTTATGTCGAGGTTTTCTTGCCCTTTTGGAAGTCTGAGGTCTTCTGTTGGTGTTCAGTAGATGTTCTGTGTGAACTGTTCCACTTGTAGAGGTATTTTTAACGTCTCTGTGGGAGAAGGTGAGCTTCCTGTCCTACTCCTCTGTCATCCTGATCCTGTCTCCCAAAATCTTTCAGGAAGGTTTGAATTTCAGTTAAGGTATAGTTTCTGATCTCTTTCTACTTTGTGATTCTCTCCTGTTACCTTAATCTTACGCGTTGTTACTGGATGTTTGTGGATGACGTCCCTGTGAGCCCGCTTTGTAAGCGGCTGCTCTCCTCTCCAGGGTGCCCCAGCTGACCTCGCTGGGGTGGGGTCTGCTTCCACTAGCACCATACTCACAGGGTCTTTGGGAACAGCTGCTCAGCCTCTGGAGTGGAACATAAGGGCCTGGCATGCTGGTGTGCGGCAGCACAGGATGCTTGTTGGAGGTTCTGAGTTTATCAAGGAGCCGGTGCACCTCTGCAGGGTTCTTAGGAGAAGCTGGCACCAGATGTTTAGGATGTTCATATTGGTCTATTAATTTTTTAGCAACATTGCACCAGGGATTGGACCCATGATATATCCCATTGGGTCAGGGGAGGAAGAGCCATAGCAGTGAGTCAAGTGGTGACACAGAGACCCGACGCCTCCACTGTATCACCCCTTTCATGGTGCCGTTGGTGCTATTTCACTTGTCTGGGTCAGGACACATGGTCCAGGTATGACCCACTGACTCAGTGGTCACAGGTAGGGTCTCCTATTATTTGGGGTACCTGTCTTTCAGATGGATGCCTCAGTGGTCAAAAGCTTAAGCCAGGCACCTGCATTACAATTAAAAAAAATTCAGCAGTCGGGTGCTTAGACTACAGTTATCTTGTTACCGATTTCTAATTTGATTCTATTGTGGTCAGGCAACACTCTGTACGATTTCAATCCTTCTAAACAAGACTTGTAGGGCCCAGCATACATCTATTCTGTTGAATGTGCTATGTGCATTTGAAAAGAATGTATATTCCACAGCTATTAGTGAAAAAAAAATTTTTTTGTTTTTTTTGGCTGTGCTGTGTGGTGTGTGGGATCTTAGTTCCCTAACCAGGGATCAAACCCGTGTCCCATACACTGGGAGTGTGGAGTGTTAACCACTGGACTGCCAGGGAAGTCCTGGTGAAATGTTCTATCAATGTCAGATCAAGGTGGTTAATAGTGGTGTTCATATTTTATATATCTTGATTGAATTTTTGTCTAATTCTATCAATTGCTGAGAGAAGATGTTAAAGTCTTCAACTATGCTTGTGGGTTTGTCTTTTTTTTTTTTTTTTTTACATCTTTATTGTCTTTCTTTAAATGTGTCCTTTTTTTTTTTTAAAATGTGTCCATTTTTGCTTTGTCTATTTGGAAGCTCTGTTACTAGGCACATACATGTTTGTCTCCCCGAATTAACCCCATTATGATTACCCTTTAGTAATACTCTGTCCTGAAGTCTGTTTTATCTGATAGTAATAGTACCCTCCAAGCTTCTTGTGTTTACTAGTTGTGAAATATTTTTTCCATCCACTTACTTTTCCATCTGTCTTTACATTAAAAGCATGATTTTTATAGAACATATAGTTTGGCCTTGCTTTTTTTTTATCCATTAGACAATTTCTGCCTTTCATTAATATGATTGAACTTTAGGTCTACCATCATACTACTTGTTTTGTTTGTTCCTCCCCCCCTTTTTGTTCCTTTCTTCTTTCTTGCCTTCTTTTTGGGTTAAAAATGTTCTTAAGAGTTCCATTTTAATTTACCTGTTAGCTTTTTAGATATGCTTCTTTCCATAATTTTTTCAGTGGTTGCTCTAGATTACAATATACCTGAACTTTTCATAGTCTTAGTGTTGTATCACATCATGTAACTTGAGCAAATTCCTTAGCCTCTCTGAACCTCAGTTTCCTTTAAAAACAAGAATAAACAACTTGTGTCATGGGCTATTTGACTATTGAACGAGCTAACACATATGAAGCAGATAGTATGCTTTCAAGAGCAGAATAAGCAAGGAAATACCTTTGTACCGTCATCAATAACAACAGTGCTATTGTTATTATTGATACCAACCAGGGTTCTTAGCCTTCCCTAATCAATAGAAATTGACTAGAGGCCAGACAAGAAATTCAGGCAAGGCTTTATTGGGGCCCCTGCTGCAGCAGGGGGCAGCGAAAACTAGTAACAGGTTCCCTTGCTCACTCCCTGATTGGGGGCGAGCTGGTTCTATGTGGGGTGAGGGTGGGGTGTGTCCAGGGGTCAGGCCGGAGGGGTGGCTTAGGTGTTTTGCCCACCCGTTTGGTGGTGGTGAGTGCAGGGGGCATGTGCAGTACTCTGCTTTTGCTCCCAGCTCTTCAGAAGTGGCAGTTGGGTTGTTTTTTGTTTTCTTTTTTGTCTTTTTGTATCTTTTGTCTATAATTTGCCCCAGCTGCACATGCATGCAGTTATTATTATTTTTTTTTTTTCTTTCTTTTTGCGGTACGCGGGCCTCTCACTGTTGTGGCCTCTCCCGTTGCGGAGCACAGGCTCCGGATGCGCAGGCTCAGCGGCCATGGCTCACGGGCCCAGCCGCTCCGCGGCATGTGGGATCTTCCCAGACCAGGGCACGAACCCGTGTACCCTGCATCGGCAGGCGGACTCTCAACCACTGTGCCACCAGGGAAGGCCACATGCAGTTATTTTTAGTCCCTTATAGTTTCTTCGTATTTTGTTGCTCAAGGAGATATTTGTCCAGGTGTAAGCACTGCAGCAAAAAGTCCCAGGTCCCAGCCTGTCTCATTCCCCCCGAGAGACTCTACACCCTTACTCTTAAGGGGTAAGGAGCCAAAGATCTCTTCTTCTGAAACTCCTTCCTGCTGGACGGGGCCGCAGACCCTAGCTTACCCTAGAGGTGTAGAAGTCCCTCTCTGACTATTCCAAGGACCTGTAGGGGCCCGGGCCACTCTGCGCTGATATGGGTTGAATTTCTTGAACCATCACAAGCCTTACTTCAAATTGCTGGAGCCTAGAAGACACAAACTTAACCAAAAGGTTAAACAAGGGCTAAAAAGGAGAAGAACACCAGTAGCCATTAAAGGGCCTAGAAAGGGAAGGAACCAGGGTAACTTTGGGAGGGCTTCCTTAACTGTTGACCAGACAGGGGAGGTGATGTCACCCCTGCCAAGAAGCCATTCTGCTTGGGTGTATATTTTTGTTAATCTCAGGGTTAAAGTTTAACATGATTCTCTATTTTTAGAATGGAAGGTCTGGACCTAGTGGTCCCTGGTCTCCTTCTTGGACTGAAAAGTCTTAGTCACAGGTTTACAACAGTAGCGAAGACAATGGAGCGCTAGGTGAAATATAGCATAAATCAGCATGACTGAAAAGGATTATGAGAAAATGAAAACCTCCTGCCAGAAAGTTTTTAATACCCTGTGGGATCGAAGAGAACAAACTAGAGAACCAGTTTTCTATTTCCCCGCCCATGTTGAATAGCAAGGATTGGTGATTAATTGTCCACTGAAGCTAGGTGGCTTGTCGAATTTTCTCAATGTTGGTTTCTAACTGGGAAGAGGTGTTGATGTATGTGCAACAAGAAGTACTGGCAATTGCACATACCCCTCCTTGTTCTGCCAGTAGATAATCGAGCGTCAGTTGTTTGTCAAGTAACACCTTGGCCAGGGAATCTAGACGGGCCTCTCACTGTTGTGGCCTCTCCCGTTGCGGAGCACAGGCTCTGGACGCGCAGGCTCAGTGGCCATGGCTCACGGGCGCAGCCGCTCCGCGGCATGTGGGATCTTCCCAGACCGGGGCACGAACCTGTGGCCCCTGCATCGGCAGGCGGACTCTCAACCACTGCGCCACCAGGGAAGCCCTTGTTTTGGTTTTTGAACCGTTTCTGTGAGATGTAAAATCTCAGCCCCGTATTTTACAGGGGAATTTTTTGCATTTAAAAGTCCTCTTTCTTTCCAGATATCATGGGCGTGTAAAACAAGGCAGGCGTATTTTGAGCCTGTGTATCTATTTATACTTTTTCTTTCCCTAACGTTAAGGCTCAAGTTAGGGCTATTAGCTCAGCCCTCTGGGCTTGTTAGGGAGCAAAGGTTTTGCTTCTATAACACTATGAGCACTCACAATAGCATAATCTGCCCTCCTGACTCCGTCTTTAACAAAACTACTGCCATTAGTAAACCATTCTCCCTCAGGGTTTTCTACAGTCTGGTCTGTTAAATCGGGCCTACAGGCATAAACCTGGGCACAGTTTTCGAGGCAGGAATGTGTTAGCTTTGGGCTTTCAGTGGGCATCAGTGTAGCCGGGTTAAGGATGTGGCACGTTTTGAGGTTACCTCCGGGGAATCAAGGAGTAAAGCCCAGTACTTAGTAAGGCAACTTCCAGTTAACCAATGGTGGCCTTTAATCTCCAGAATCCCTTGTCCTTGATGAGGGGTCTGGACTTCCAGTGGCTGTCCCAAGGTAAGCTTGTCAGCTTCTTCCACTGATAAAGCAGTGGCAGTTACCACCCGGAGGCAGCCAGGCCAGCCTCGGGCCATGGAATCTAGGTGTTTGGAAAAATAGCCTAGGCTGAGGAACTTCTCCTAGCTTTTGTACAAGGACCCCCAGAGCTGTCCCCTGATTTTCAGCTGGGCCTGTTTGATATTATTAAAAGCCTTTTCTTGTTCCCCAAAGTAATGCTTCTGTTTCTGGGCCTTTCGTGGCTTCATACAGAGGCTTAGCCATTAGTCAGAATCCTGGAATTCAAATTCTGCAAAATCCTGCCATGCCTAAGAAAGTACGAAGTTTTTGTTCTTTTTTTCTTTGTCTTTGGGGCACTGAGGCCTAATATAGCTTGCTTTCTATCTGGAGACAACTGTCTACTTCCAGGGTTTATAATATATCCCAGATTTTTTTCTTTTTTTCTTTTGTGGTATGCGGGCCTCTCACTGTTGTGGCCTCTCCCGTTGCGGAGCACAGGCTTCAGACGCGCAGGCTCAGCGGCCATGGCTCATGGGCCCAGCCTCTCCGCGGCATGTGGGATCTTCCCGGACCGGGGCACGAACCCGTGTCCCCTGCATTGGCAGGCGGACTCTCAACCACTTGCACCACCAGGGAAGCCCAATATATCGCAGATATTTAACTTGTTGCTTTATTTTTTTAATTATAAATTTATTTATTTATTTTTGGCTGTGTTGGGTCTTCGTTTCTGTGCGAGGGCTTTCTCCAGTTGCGGCGAGTGGGGGCCACTCTTCATCGCGGTGCGCGGGCCTCTCACTGTCGCGGCCTGTCCCATTGCAGAGCACAGGCTCCAGACGTGCAGGCTCAGTAGTTGTGGCTCACGGGCTTAGTTGTTCCGCGGCATGTGGGATCTTCCTAGACCAGGGCTCGAACCCGTGTCCCCTGCGTTGGCAGGCAGATTCCCAACCACTGCGCCACCAGGGAAGCCCTAACTTGTTGCTTTGAGATTTGTGCTTTTTTCTGGGAGATCCTGCAGCCAGGCCCCAGGGAAATTAAGGACTTCAATGGTATTCTGATCTGAGGCCTCCACGGTGGAGCTGCGTATTAATATGTCATCTACATACTGTAGGACAGCCCCTTCTTTTAGGTGTATTTCCCTTAGTTCTTTCCCTAGGGCCTGGGCAAACAAGTGGGCTGTCCTGAAACCCCTGAGGCAATACTGTCCAGGTATATTGTTGCATTTGGCCTGAGTGGGGGTTAGTCCACTCAAAGGCACAGATACTGAGATGAGGGATGAGCTGTGATGCAAAAGAATCCATCCTTGAGGTCAAGGACAGTAAACCATTTGGCATCTCCAGGAATCTGGGCTGATATAAGGATTAGCCATAAGGGGATGTATAGGGATCCCTACATCATTTACTGCTCTAAGGTCTTGGACCATTTGATATTCCCCATTTGGCTTAACAACTGGCAAAAGAGGGGTAATGCACAGAGACCAGGGCACTCAGAGGCCATGCTTTAGGAATTTATCTCTGAGCGGTTGCAAACCCTTTCTTGCTTCAACTTTATGGGATACTGTCTCGTGAGGATAAGTGACTTCTGGCTTAAGGCTGATTTTTACAGGTTGGACGTTTATAGCCTTCTTAGGGATTCCTTTGTCCCAAACTGCAGGGTTTACTCTGTGTAGAATATGGCTGGGAATAGGGCTTTGTTCTTCCAGCTGGTTTGTCTTCGAGTCAAGAAAAGGGGCTGCTCAGTGCCTCCTAATCGTCATACGGCTCCAGGGGAGCCTAGAAAGTCTCTTTCCACTAGTGGGGTAGGACACTCAGGCACACCTTAAAAGACATGTGAAATTAAATGCTGTTCACATTGGCAAGTGAGAGGCCCAGAAAAATAACAGGTGTGAGGCTTTCCATAGACACCAGTCACTGTACAGCTTGTGGAGGAAAGAGGCCCAGCATGAGAGATCAAGACAGAGTAAGTGGCTCCTGTATCAATTATAAAACTGGTTTTCTTACCTGCCATGTCAAGGACCACCTGGGGCTACTCGATAGAGACAGACGTCTCATGAAAGGGAGCCGCCAGAGTCCCTGGGCCTCCTCAGTCGTCTAGCATGGCCATCTTGGGAGCGGGAACCTCCCTTCCCCTTCGGAACTGGGGACAGTCCCATTTCCAATGAGCTGTTCGTTTGCAGACTGGGCATGGACCAGGGGCTCTTTTTGGCAGTTTTGGGCCCAGTGGTCGGTAGACTTACATTTGAAGCATTTCCCCTTGCTGGTTTTGTCTCCAGGTGGATGGTTAAACTTCCTTGGCCCCCTTGGGTTGCCCTGAGGTCATAAGGCGTGGCTGACAGCTATGGCCTTTGGTTTAGCAGGAGCCCTGGTCTGCCTGTTTTCACACTAAGTTCTCTATTCCTCCTCAGCTTGGTCTCAATTATGAAATACCCCGAAGGCCACCTCTAGGAGTTGGGCTTCAGGGTTTGTGTGCCTAATTGTAACGTTTGGAGCTTTTGCCGGGGGCAGACTGGCTGATAAAAAGTTGTCCAAGTAGGGATTGGCCCTTGGGAGTAGATGGATCAGTAAGTGTTCTGAAAGCCTCCCCAAGCTGTCCCTGAAAGAGAGCTGGATTTTCTTGGCCTTCTTGGGTCACTCCTTTAACCTTTTCATAGTTAATTGGCTTTTTGATATACTTTCTCATCCCTTCTAATACACATTGGATCATTTGCTTCCTGGTTTCTGTTCCATCCTGGGAATTACAATTCCAGCAGGGCTCCTGATTTGGGACTGTCTCCCCACCCATACCAAAATGTTTGGGTTGGTCCCTGGCAAGCTGGATATGACTATCTGGACATCCTTCCAAGTTAAATCAAAGGTCAGAGTTAGGGCCTGAAACCCTCCAGCAAACTTACTAGGGTCTTCAGAAAATCGCCCTAGTCTCTGTTTGCAATGGGCTAAATTGGTTATAGAGAAGGGCACATGTACTCTGATTGTCGCTTCACCGTTTGCCGCTTCCCTAACAGGGCATATTTTCGTGATCCTGGGTGATAGGAAGTTCCACTAAAAGTTACCCCAGAGGGACTAGTCTCTTCTTTCTGGGGTAACGGAGGGTATAAAGGGACACAGGGAGGTGGAGTTTGGGACCGGTCAGAAGGATCTGGGGAAATAGGTGGCTCCGGAGAGGCAGGTGGTTCCGGAAAAGAAGGGGAGACTTGGTTCCCCCCTGAGAGCTGGGGAAGGTTAAAAGGGGATCGTCTGAAATGTCAGGAGTGCTTTCTGATTCCGCAGGCTTTTGATTATAGGAGCTGCACAGAGCAGGGTTTTGGTAAAGGATCATGAAGGCTTGATCATAGGGAACCTCAGTCCATTTTCCCATCTTGCGACAGTAAAAATCCAATTGCAAGATGGTATTATAATTTAGAGACCCATTTCAGACCATTTTCCTCCATCCCCCCAACTTATTTAAAGGCCAGGCAGTGTTATGGTAGAGGTTAAGTTTTTCCCTTTTCTTATTTGAAATGGCCTGGATATTCAATGCATTCCTATCATTTAGCTTAATTTAGTTTCAAGTTACCAAAATTTGGGGGGACTATTTTAGATGGACATTTCCAAAACATAATTATTCCTATAGAGTTTACCAAAAAGCTCTTACCTCAGTTACATTTACTTAAAAGTTTAATCATATCAGGTTACTTTCCCTGTTGACAAATTTCATAACAATGTGCACTTCCAGTAACCCTAGGACAATAGAAGTATTATATGTAATGTTGATGACTCTAAAGACAGGTCTGTATTAATTAAACCCACAAACTTAAGCTAGCTTTAATACCAGATATTAATTCAATATTGAATATTTCCCAGATCCCATGAACCTGAAAAGTATTCTGTTGAGTTTTTTAAAAATTATTTTTGAGAATGCATTTAAGTGCTTACTTTCTGTTAAGCCAATTAAATACAACTCATTTACAAGTTAGTTCTTACATAAAGACAGACAGAACCAGAGACCTCATGGTGTTCCCGCTTGAATTTAAAAAGGCCTCTCTTTTTTCCCTCAGTCTGGGGGACTACAGATGGATCAGGTAGTTCCTGAGAGCCCAGGCAGAATAGCTACATTGCAAAGGCAGAGGAGAGAAATGCAAGCGCCTCTCTTTTCTTTTTTGCTCTTTAAAATCCCACCAAGTAACCCAAGGCTGGAGTCTCAGGTAATGTGGGCTGTATTTGTATTTCAAGGCTTAAATGCTCCATCGTGCCCACAATTTCAGCAGAGACTTGCAGGAGCAGCTGGACAGACAAAACTACATGAAACAAAGACACCAATGACAAAAACTTAAAGACACAAACAAGAAGTTTTCAGGATAAAGGGGATGGGAGTGCGGGTATAAGGATCAATGGAGAAGTAAAGGGAGGAGGAACAGAAAAGACTGAAAAAGAGAGAGAGACAGTAGTAAAGGTGGGAATACTGGGACGATAGGACTTCCAGCCAGTACACAATATGAGGTATGAACCTCTATCGTTCATAAATCTCCCATCAAGCAGAGCCTGCTGGACCAGTGTCAGCATGGTGTGGGGCGAGCCTCTCCCACCTCTGCTTGTCACCCATGAAGGTGAGCCACTGTCGGCCAGAGGGAGCAGGTCTCAGAAGCTGGGAGGAGTGATGCTGTAGCTGCCCAACATCCACTCTCTCGGAACCACAGGTCAGAAGTAGGAGAGGACAGAGAAAGGAGAAGTAGAGAGATTTCAGGAGAGGGAAATGGACAAAGGGGAGGGGAAAGCGTTGCCTGAATGAGGGTACTGAGGCCCCCAGGGGCCAGGAAGGCAGACTTACCAAATGTGGTGATGCTGACACAAGACGTTCAGGTGGCCACTTGCCACTCACAGGGAAGCTGCATTCGGTGGTCCTGGAGGTGCCCAGATCCTCTCCCTGGAACAACGTGGGCCAAGTGCCCCACGATGGGTGCCACTAAGTCTGATACAGAACAGGGTTCTTGGCCTTCCCCAGTCAATAGGGGCCAGACAAGAAATTCAGGCAAGGCTTTACTGGGGCCCCTGCTGCAGCAGGAGGGAGCGAGAAAAAGTAACAGGTTCCCCTTCTCGCTCCATAAAGGTTCCCCTTCTCGCTCCATATAAGGCAAGCTGGTTCCTTATATGAGGTGAGGGTAGGGGTGTGTCCAGGGGTCACGCTGGAGGGGTGGCTTAGCTGGTCTGCCCCCTCTCTGGTGGTGGTGAGTGCAGGGGGCATGCGCAGAACCCTGCTTTTGCTCCCAACACCCTGTTTTTGCTCCCAGCTCTTCAGAAGTGGCAGTTGGGTTTGGTTTGGTTTTGTCTTTTTGTACCTTGTTGTCCATAATTTGCCCCAACTGTGCGAGCACAGGGTTTTTAGTCCCTTATAATTTCTTCGTATTTTGTTGCTCCAGGAGACGTTTGTCCAGGTGTAAGCACTGCAGCCCAGGGTCCCAGGTCCCAGCTTGTCTCACTATTATGACCACTACGACTACTGGTCTGGTGGCAGTCGCTATTGTTGTTGTTTGACCTCCTGAGGCCACAGGGGAGCCATACTGACATCCTCACCAGCTTGACCCCCTTGAGGTCACGTTTTTCCACCCGCTCCTCTAGGTTGCCTGCTCCATCGATGAAAGTTTTTGTCTCAGCAGGGCAACCCGCAGCTGCCTCTTCCTTACTCAGGCTCAGCCGTCCGGTGCCTACCCTTCAGGCTGCTCTTGTACCCAGAAGAGCCAAATCAGCTGATCAGAGCCAGGCCCGCCCGTAGGTCCTCATCACAGACAAAGCCTGGCTTGTTTTCAACATTACACCGTCTGTTGCTCTGAGCAAAATTATCTGAGGCCACAGTCCCACAGGCCTCCTGCTATCTTCAAGTGCATACTTCCCGCATGACAGGACTCCCCGTATCTCAGGGGGCAGTCTCTGCTCAGCCCTGGTGTCTCTTCATCTCCCTAAGAGGTATCAAGCCCCACCTGTTGCCCCAAGTTTTCTCACTTTCAGTAATGGCCTCAGCAACCTGCAGGGACACAGAATAACTTCCTCCTCCCACATTCAGCATCAACCAGACAAAGGAAAAGTGCTAATGTCAGCCCCACCCCCAAACAACCTGCATGAACTACTGTAAATGTTTTTCAGGGCATGGAATTCCACAGTTCTGAGGTGGGCATAGGTAATCCTCAGGGGTCTGGATAGGCTGGAGGCAGGAGGAATAGGGAAAACACCAGAAGACACTAGGAACAGATCTAGGAAGGCAGAAGGAAGTGAACCTGGATCCTTGCAAGATGGTTTCTCACTAATTGCCAACAGTCAGTAACAGGAGGAAACACTGCTTACTCTCTGAAGGAGTTTTGTTGAAAGCAGTCAGATGGGAGCTATGAATTGGCAGAACGCCATCTCTTAGGCTTCTCTTCCTGAGAGGGGGTTTCTGCTTCTGGGCAGCTCTACCCAAATTCTCCTCCCAGTTAGTATCAAGCTCATTTACTTTTTAAAAAGCAGATGCCGCTACTTCTTATTTAAGACCCTACTATGGCTTCTCATTTTTCTCACAGGGACAGGCCCAGCCCATACCTGCATTTCCAGCTTCAGGGAACCTATCCTCTGCCTGGGTTGTCTGTCTGCTCCTGAGATGCGCTGCTCATATGTAAATGCCCCAAGGGCAGGAGTCCTCTGTCATAGTATTATCTTGTTCACCAGCATATCCCCAGAAGCCCACAGTGCCTGCTCCCTTGTTGGTGCTTACAGTGTCTTTTTGGAATGAATGTCTCCTCATCTGCTGCCATGATTGGTGTCAGTAGCCATGGTCCAGATGTCTCATGGGGTTTTATGCTCCCTTAGGTTCTTCAGTACCCATCTCTGGGTTCTTTCACATGAGTCCCTAACATTTTTATATGTTTTGGCTTGTTAGTTGCATTTTGTTTAACATTCTGACAGTCCTTATACTACCGAGGAAGGTGGGTTCTACATTACTAAAACATGTGTCATACATGAAATGATTCAATGTGTGTGTCTGAGGCAGAAGGGCAGCCTCTCTCTGGGGGCAGGAGGAGAGCTAAGACCTGAGGAGAAGATGGTCACTACCATCCAGCTGAGGTCTGGAAAATAAAGCAGAGGGATCCCAGCCGTGGTTCCCTGACTGTGCTCAGCAGGATGAGCTATGGAGTTTCCTTCTCCAAACACCAGAGAACAGACCGGATGAAGTCGCAAGACTGTCGAGTGGAGACCAGGTCCCAAGAGTCCACTGTACTTTGGCCAGCAGGATTTGCTGTGACAATCAGGTAAGGGGTTGAGCCACACACGGCCTGGGGATGGCACAGGGCTCTATGTAGGTCACTCAGCTGAAGAGATGAAGATGGACTGTGGGCGAGAGTAGTGAATGTGACAGGGGAGACAGCAGGGGTGGCTGGGACTAAACCTCCAGCAGCACCCCACGAAGCCCCCACCTCCTGAGGAGGACCCAGTGTCTCACATTTCCATGTCTTTGCGAGCTTTGTGCCTCCTGCCTATGGTGCTGTCACCTTATGCCCCATTTGACTAGTCCTGATACTTACCAACAGTAGAGTGACACCAATTCCATTTAGCCACACTGGCTTTATACCAAGATGTTCCCAACTTTAGATTTATAGAGCATAAAACAATGTGGAAAAGTTAAAATACTTAAGCACTCTAGTTATGAAGAAGATATCTATGGAAATGGAAAGAAAATGTCTAATTAAAATCAGTGGAGTGGGGACTTCCCTGGTGGCGCAGTGGTTAAGAATCCGCCTGCCAATGCAGGGGACATGGATTCAAGCCATGGGCCGGGAAGATCCCACATGCTGCGGAGCAACTAAGCCTGTGAGCCACAACCACTGAGCCTGCGCACCTAGAGCCCATGCTCCGCAACGAGAGAAGCCACTGCAATGAGAAGCCCGTACACAGCAATGAAGAGTAGCCCCCGCTCGCAGCAACTAGAGAAAGCCCGTGTGCAGCAACGAAGACCCAACACAGCCAAAAATAAATACATTAAAAAAAAAAATCAGTGGAGTGAAGATGTCACGGGGTCAAGTAAGTGGGCATGGGTTTTGGAGTCAGACAGGTAGAATTTGTTGTGCAAACTGTCCCGCCTCTTGGCCTGCACCTCACCAGTGAAATGACAACTTGCCTTCTAGCTTGCTGTAAGGTTGGTGAAATAAAGTCATATGTCCAGGCTATAAGAACTCGTCTTCAGGAGTCTCCTCCTCTAAGACCACTTCTGTATATGAGGATTACAAGGCACTTTTTAAAAAAATTATGAGTTCTGATCTGGATTTCTAAGGCCTTGGGAGCAAACAGCTCATGAAAGGACAGTCACCCCTATGGTCATTTGTTTAATTGTAAAGGTGTTTATGCTGAATTTTCTCAAAGCATTTGTTATTTGCTAATTTAGAGTAATGATACCCTTGGCATTCCCTGCATTTTTTTCATTGGTTTTTCTGTCTTTACTAGTCTTTTT
The DNA here is from genome assembly GCF_011762595.2 of Tursiops truncatus. Classification (NCBI taxonomy): domain Eukaryota; kingdom Metazoa; phylum Chordata; class Mammalia; order Artiodactyla; family Delphinidae; genus Tursiops; species Tursiops truncatus. The sequence goes on from NC_047052.1 coordinate 12,428,822, forward strand.
TTTTTGTATTAAAGGTTCCATCATGTCAACAATGTCAAATATGTGTTTTAGTTGAGAACCCAGGCTCAAGACTACAACACAGCCATGAAAGCTGGAGCAGAACACAGCAGCCGGCCACCGTACAGAGTAAGGGAACTGCTTTATGTCATGCTATGTTAACTCAAGTTAGTTAACTGTGTCCACTTAAATGGGTTATGTTGGTATTCCAGAATAAACAAATGTTAGAGACTAAGGAATGCATGAAAAATTTTCCATTGAAATTAATGTTAATTATATTTTTGACTTTGGAGAATTCTACTCTCCAGGCCCATAAAATCGTATACAAATACACATAAACACAACATTTTTAGATTTTTATTTTACAAAATTTGGTGTACACACACACACACACACACACACACAGGCACGCACACACACTTTTTCTCTCCCCCCTCCCCCCATCTGTCTTGGTGGCATTTGCCCCTAAACGCTCTTTCCTATGGAATACTGTCCAGCTGTGGTATATCTTTACCACAGTTTGTTCAATCATTCCCTTACTGATGGTCATTCACATTGTTTCCTTTTTTGTCCTTACCAAAAACTACAATATACATTGATAAACACATAGTCTTAGGTCCTGGCACGTTATTTTTTTTCTTAGTGATGGATTCCCAGAAGTGAGTCTGCTGGGTTGAAGAGTACAGTTGGCCCTTGAATAACACAGGGGTTAAAGGCACGGATTTTCAGTGTAGTCAAAAACCCAAGTATAAAGTCAGTCCTCCGTATCCAAGGTTCTGCATCTACAGATTCAACCAACCATGGATTGTGTAGGACTGTAGCATTTACTGAAAACAATCCGTGTATAAGCAGACCTGCGCATATTAAACTGGTGCTGTTCAAGAGCCAACTGCATGTGTGTTCTTAACGTTAGAAGACAGAGTCAATTATTTCCAAGGAGGTTGTCACAATCTGCATTTCTAACAGCAGTGTAGGAAGTTAACCTCTTCCCTTGCTTCCTTGCCATTACTATAGATAAGATGACAATTTAGAAAGACAAAGACTTACTGGACTACGGATATTCTGATAAATTTGTTCAGAAAAATCATTCACATTCATATACAGTCATAGCACATCAATAATCTTCAAAAACAAAAGAAAAAAAGGCCAGTTACAGTGGCCATTTACAATTCTAATGCATGATTTGTGATGGATAAGGACAGGAACTGGTGAATTTGAAATCAAGCCTAAAATGGAATCTTTGAGTTATGCAAAAATAAGAAATTTTTAAAGGTTAATAATCAATATATGGGGAGATCACTAAAGTCTAATTTATGAAGTGTTTGTGAGCCTTTAAAGCAAAGTTGTAACTTACGCTAAGTCAGGTTCCAAAGGGAAATGCTTTTGGTTGATGATAGTGAAATTCATGGAAGAAATGCCTCCTTTAAAGAGAATTCTGCAAAAATTTATTTCTAAAGTGGACTAAGCACATGGAAAATTTAAAAAGCAATATAAGACATTTATTGACAGTTTCTTAAATTATTTTTCCTCTAAAGTCTCTGAAATGTAACATTTGCACTACATATGCATCCTATTTTTTGCAAGACAATTTATAAAATATTAAGGGAAATAGCGAAACACCCAAAAATACATGTAGTTTCTGGGTTATACAATATTTTGGTAAAAGACATGCATTTGCATTTGTATGTAAATATCCCAGTGGAAAATAACAAGAGCATGATGGGTGTGGCTATGCTTTACACAGCCCATTTATTCCCTGGTGCACACTGAGTGACAGAACCCACATCTGCTGCCTTTCACTCTTCAGTCTCTCTTAATTATCTCACACTTGCACATTTATGTCAATAATACTTCTAGGAAATCTTCAGCAAACCCAGGTTAAAATTTCAACAACACTGTCTTCTGTTGACTGAAGAGGCAGCTCAATAACAATGGTCATACCAACTTATATATGCCAGCGAGGAGGAGAAAACATATGCTACATGCTATGGAAATCTGTTATGTGTTTCATCTGGAATGCAGACAGGATTGTAAAGGTACTGAAAAACACATGTTCAGTATGGAAAATCATGTTTGATGTGTCCTAATTTGATTATCAAGACAAGAATTCCAAACTCTTAGTGTCTGTTAAATTTACATGTGCAGATCTAAAATAGTTTTTTTTGGTGGCATATTCTCACACATAACCACTGAATTCCTAGGGTACTGTCTCTAGCTCCTTTATGCTGCTTGCTGCCCAGAATATTTCATTATTGAATGAATTATTCAAGATTTTAAAAAACTCACTGTAATACAGCCAAGTACGTCTATTTACAATTGGATATATTCTGATATGTATTCTTTAGTTGGGTATCATATACCTAACTATCAGTACAATATTGTTCTTAGGGGACCTCATTTTTACACACTTTGAGTTGACAGATTGTATCTCAGTATGAGTTCCCATGTTCCTTCAGCACCTTTGCAAGGTTTCTCCCTATTGGAAGGGTTCTCACAGTACAACCTGGCTGCAGTCTCAGGGTTTATCCCCGGTATGAACCCTCTGATGGACACTGAGTCGGGACTTCCTGCTGAAGGCCTTCCCACATTCAGAACACTCATATGGTTTCTCTCCTGTGTGGATTCGCAAATGTAATCTAAGAGTTGACCTCTGGCTGAATGTTTTGCCACATTCAGTACATTCATAGGGTTTTTCTCCGGTATGAGTTCTCATATGTATAATGAGTTGTGAGTTCTGGATAAAGGATTTTCCACATTCACTGCACTCATAGCGTTTCTCCCCTGTGTGAATTTTCTGGTGTATAATGAGGTTTGATTTCTTGAAGAAGGTTTTGGCGCATTCATTACACTCATAGGGTCGTTCTCCAGTATGAATTCTCTGGTGTGTAGTAAGTTCAAATTTCTGGGCAAAGGTCTTGCCACATTCACTGCATTCGTAGGGCTTCTTCTCCATATGTGCTCGCTGGTGTACAATGAGGTTTGACTGGTGGGTGAAAGCTTTTCCACATTCAAGACATTCAAAGGGTTTCTCCCCAGTATGGATTCTCTGATGTTTAATGAGGTTTGCCTTATGGGAGAAGGTTTTCTTACACACGTTACATTCATAAGGTTTTTCTCCAGTATGTATTCTCTTATGACTAATAAGGAGTGATTTAAATGAGAATGCCTTGTCACAATAATTACAGATAAAAGGTTGCACCAAATTTCTGATTTTCTGTTTAAAAATGCCTTCTTTATGGCTGAAGGCTTTTCCACTTCTATTATATTCAGAGTATTCCACTCCAGTATGGGTTTTCTCTTGCTTCAGATAGAGGAGTGCTTTTCCAAATCCATTACAGTCGTCGTCTTTCTTTCTTATATAGCTTCTATCGCTAGTAAGTAAGTCTGAATTATATCTCAAAGTTTTTTCATATAAGTCATATTTATAGGGTACTTGTCTTAAAGAAACAAAGTCTGTGCTAAGATTAAATGTTTTTCCAAAGAGATTATCTCTTTCTTCAATTGGGGTCTGGTTCTTAAAGATTATAAATGGCCTTGCCTGCTCATCTGGGTTTCTGTGGTCCCTCTCCATCTGGTCATCAGCCTTCCATACCTCTAGGAAAGAGCACATGAAATATCTGTCAACCCTTTCACCACAATGTTACGGAATGTGAAGACTCCACAAATGTTCCATTGTAGGGCTACCTCTTTAGTTTGGGACCCAGTCTTCCAGTATAAAAAAGTCCCCAGTTCCAAGTGCTCCTAGCTCTTAAACTCTGAAAGAAAAAGACAAAGCCTGTGGCAAAATGGGCACAAATAGCACTGCCAGATTACAAAACGGCCTTAAAAGTGGGTGAAGGGAAATAAATAAAAACAAATGATGTAAGAAGGCTGGCAATTCCAGAGACAAAGTCTATTTGGTGTCCTCAAGGACACCAGTTGGTACAGACCAAGAAAATAAGGAAACGTTAAGGGAAAAAACCCAGGCAGGTCTAAGTTGAGCAGCCAACACTGAGACTCTGAATTACTGTGGTCGGATGGCCACCTCACCTACATGCTCGAGGCTCCTTCCCCTTTTCTCTCCTTCTTTCATCTGCACCAATAACATCCTAAAGGCAACCTTTCTCACAGGTTTGCAGAGAGAACCCTATGCAGAGCTCCAAATCTCCCAAGTAGGACTTTTCCAAGTGGAAGGCAAAATCCAGAAATTCATAGATTCTGTAGGAAATATAAAACGGATCTAAGATATTTTTGACAGAATTGCTCACTGCTACTGCGGGTTGCACTACTTTTTCTATTGAAGTTGTTGGAGAGAGAAAGTGTTTCCATCACTGTATCCTGTATTTCTCCTTTTCATGTGTTTAATTTCTTCCTCAAACCAATCTTGTCCCTGCTTTTATTTGAAGGAATCTTAAGGATCAAATTTACCCGGCCTCAAGCTATGCTTTAAGAACCTTTACTCTGATCTCTGTATTACTGGTTATTCCTGACTCTTGTGATCCTGCTGCCATTTGCATCACTCTTGTACTGAAAAGTTTGTATTTTCCTTGAGGCTACTAAGCCAATTCCCATGACCTAAAATATAGAAGTCACCATTCTGGCTAAGTGAGAATACTAATGAAAGAGGAACTAATCACTGAACAAAGGTTTAAAACATGTTAGGCAAGAATCAAGGCTTGAGTGTGAGAGGTGAAAAGCTATAGAAATTAAACAGGAAAAACGTTAAGCAGCAAGAGACTGATATCTGGAGGTATGACTCAGGATATGAGGTGCACAAGTCATCTGTTCTCAGCTACCTCTAAAGGTTTAGGGATTTGAAAAATAGATTCCTAAAAAATATTTCAAAGATACCAACCCATTCACAATCTCTAGGATATTACTTCCACTGGCTTCTATCTGATTCTCCTTCCGACCTTCCACATCTTCCCTAGAAAGTTGTGAACTGGAAATTCTAACTCTGGTATCCATAACTCTTCTCACTGATCCAACATGAAAATCTGGTTTGATAATATCAGAGAACTTGATAATGGAACACAGCTCCTAACTGCTTGGACTTCAGAAAGCCTGAAAATAAAGAAGGTAGAACTTCAGAGTCTGCACTCTCTCTCAGCTTAAATACATGAAGCTTGACACCAAAACCATTTAGCAATTCAGAATCTTATAATTTTTGGTAACTGAGAAAGGACCTAAACACTACTAGGCAACATTGAACTGCGAACTACACCTGAAAGCTGTCCTTACCCACTGATAGTAAGTTGCTGTAATTCTCCAGCATCACGTCCATGTAGAGGATCCTCTGGGAGGGGTCCAGTTGCTCCCATTCCTCCTGGGTGAAGTCCACAGTCACATCCGTAAATGACACTGATCCCTGAAATGGCATATTGCTATTCATTCTGAAATGATCAGCATTTGGTGATGCAGGAAGGACATATGAAAACTTACTCTTACCATGTTGTAAAAGAATCATTCATTTAAAAAAACTTACATGTGATACCAACTGTTTTGTCATGTCTCCAAAAAATATTTTTATAAATAGTTAAAGCATTTATTCAGATTCCCCTGTATCTCTGGTGCTGTCATTATTAAGCAGGTATTTAAGATTACTAAAACATTGTTTCTCCTCTGAAGATGTACATATGAAGACAGTTACATAAACATTATTATGCAGTATTTAATGTTACCAGTTAGTGATGATGCTCATATAGGTATTATTTTTGTGGTCTCAAACTAGACAATATTAAAGAGTTAATTAAAGCTTTGAATATTTAAAGGCAGAAGATGAAATCTCAATTATAAGATAAAATATCAGGCATAAATAAAGATCACTCTACCATATCCAAGCCATAAAAAGGGTAGAAAAGCAAAAACAAACAAGTGAGACTACATCAAACTAAAAAGCTTTTGCACAGTAAAGGAAACAATCAACACAGTGAAAAGGCAAAACCTACCAAATGGGAGAAAATATTTGCAAATCATGTATCTGCTAAGGGGTTAATATATAGCAAAGAAAAAAATAAAACCCAATCCAATTAAAAAATGGGCAGAGGAGGGCTTCCCTGGTAGCGCAGTGGTTGAGAGTCCGCCTGCCGATGCAGGGGACAGGGGATCGTGCCCCGGGCCGGGAAGATCCCACATGCTGTAGAGCGGCTGGGCCCGTGAGCCATGGCCGAGCCTGCGCGTCCGGAGCCTGTGCTCCGTAACAGGAGAGGCCACAGCAGTGAGAGGCCCGCGTACTGCAAAAAAAAAAAAAAAACAAAAAGGCAGAGGAGATAAATAGACGTTTTTCCCAAGAAGACATACAAATGACCAACTGGTACAGGAGGTGTTCAAAATCACTAATTACCAGGGAAATACAAATCAAAACCACAGTGAAATAATATCACCACACCTGTAAAAAAGGCTATTATAAAAAAAGACATTTACAACTATTTACACTTACAACTATTATCACTTATATTGTACTAGGTACTTTAAGTAATCTAGAGATAATTTAAAGTATAAGGGAGGATGTATATGGGTTATATGCAAATACTATGCCTTTTATGTAAGGGACTTGAGTATCTGCATATTTTGGTATCCATGGGGGGCCCCGGAACCAACGCCCCTAGGATACTGAAGGATGACTATCCCCATGTTCATTTCAGCATTATTTACAAAAGTCACATACGGAAACAACCTAAGTATCCACGGATGGAATATTCAGCCATAAAAAAGAAGGGAGTCTTGCTATTTGCAACAACATGGACGGACCTTGAGGGAATTATGCTATATGAAATAAGTCAGACGGAGAAAGACAAAAACCGTATGATCTCAATTCTATGTAGAATCTAAAAGCAAGAAAAACAAGCACATAGATACAGAGAACAGATTGGTGGTTGCCAGAGGCTGGAGAGTGGAGGTAGGAGAAATGCATGAAAGGGGCCATAAGGTACAAACTTATAGTTACAAAGTAAGTCATGTAATGTACAGTATGAGGACTGTAGTTAATAATACTGTATTGCAGATTTGAAAGTTGCTAACAGATCTTGAAAGTTCTTATCATAAAAAAAATTATAACTGGTGATGATGGATGTTAACTAGACTTATTGTGGTGATCACTTCACAGTACACGCAAATATCAAATAATGTACAACTGAAACTAAAAATGTTATGTCAATTATACCTCAATAAAAAATAATTAAAAGTTAAGTCTATTACTTTCAATAAAAAAATATCCACAGCAGCAGTTTACATAAGAGCCCTAAACTGGAAAAACAAACATTCATCAATAGATTAATTTGTCGTGGTACATTAAAACCATCAGTACTATAAAGCAATGAAAAGGAACTAATTCCAGCTACAGAGGAAGATTTCACACGGGTTTCAAGAATGCTGGCTAACTTTTATTTCTTGGTCTGAATGTATATATGACACTTTTCACTACAGTAAACAATCCGCGTGGAACAAAAGACATGCTGAAGCATATAAACATGAAGAGTCATGAGCTAGAAAACCAAGACTGTAATGAAAACCAAGAAGAGTTATAAGGAAAAAAATTGAAGACCATTTGATAACTTTCAAAAATCATCTACATTCACTTGGCCACAGGGTAAGTATAATAAGAACTTTTGCATCGCTGCCAGACCAACAAGGGTTAATAAACCTGTGGCACACCATTTTGGCTCAAGTTACAATGATTTAGAAATGACTCTACCATCAAATATGAAAATATTTTGTATTTTTTCTCACAATGCTGTTTTCCATACTCTATACAAACAAAAAACCTCCAAAAATTAGAGATAAAACACAATTCTGATAGTATAGGACTAAAAGGGATGTCAAACATGACCGTCCTCAAAGACTTACTTTTGTCAATGACAGATGCAGTTTTGATGTGGAATCAATTTGGTGTTCGGAGCACAAATCCTATGGCCACGAGTAGAGGTGTATTTAGTGTATTTGACACCCAGAGCAGACCTCAACACTTCAAACTGTTAAACGTCTAAAATCTTCACCTACGAATTTACTTCTGAGTACAAGAATCCTCTTTAACCTATTCACATTCCCTGTCTACTGAATCCATGTAACTGTCCTCTTCAGTTATGACCTCCAGTTCCTTAACCACTCCTTTTTCCAAATACCTCCAAATCTACATTACGCTTGTCACCATCTTTAAAATACATGCCCCAGTGACTTTCCACCATCTCCCACTCATAACTCGTAGCCTCAGGAAAAGTCACAGAAAGTAAGAAAAAAGTGAGATAAAGGTCTGAGCACTACAAATGACCTAGTTATATTGCACAAATTTTCAGGTAACCCAATAGTATTATTTTATGACATCTTATAGGACTCTTTAGCCACATGGCATGGGAGCAGAGAATGCCAGCGGTGGGTCATCTATGCCTGAGATCAATGATATTGAGGTCAACAATCATGGAGTCAAGATTTTCCCAGTAGTAAATATTTATTCCCACTTCCAGATCACTTCTGAAATTATAGCTTTAAAAATAGGAACACTAGGAAATTTCCCAGGGACTAAATTAAGTACTAAGGACACAAGACCCAAGACCACCCTTCACCCTTGTAGGCAAGCTATAGAACTCCTCAAGTCTTATCTTTGCTTCCTCTTTCCACTGCCACCCCAGCTATTACAAAAGCTTCCTAACTCTTATTTCCTGTCTCCTCTCATTCTCATCTACTCCACATTATAAAGCTAACGTGATTTTTCTAAAGTATAGCTCTACTCATACAATTACCTTGATTAGAAACATCATCCATTATGTCTTGAAATAAACTATGACTGCCTAGCATTCAACACCATTCAAATTCCTCTTCCATCCCTCTCTCCCCTGACTCCCCTCTCTATGCACAGATTCTCCCACTTAGGACACATCACAGATCACTTAGATGTGATCTTCCATAATTTGAGTCCCTATTCTCTTTTAAACCTGGAGTACTTTATTTGTATGTCTCTTGTGGCATATATTTCACTCTGCTTTCTTTTTTCTTTCCTTTTTTAAAAAATGTGCCCTATTTCTTTTACTCTCCCCATTAGATGTTACGATTTTTTAGACCAGAAATTGTATCTCTGTATTTCTGTTAGCACAAAATACATGAGTACAAGTTAGGGACTCAAATAAAATAAAATAAAACAAAAAGAATTCTAATTGGGGACTTCCCTGTTGGCGCAGTGGTTAAGAATCCACCTGCCAGTGCAGGGGACACGGGTTCGAGCCCTGGTCCGGGAAGATCCCACATGCTCTGGAGCAACTAAGCCTGAGTACCATAACTACTGAGCCTGTGCTCTAGAGCCTGTGAGCCACAAATACTGAGCCCGCGTGTCACAACTACTGAAGCCCACGTGTCACAACTACTGAAGCCCGCGTGCCTAGAGCCTGTGCTCTGCAACAAGAGAAGCCACCGCAATGAGAAGCCGCATACCACAACAAAGAGCAGCCCCCGCTCACCGCAACTAGAGAAAGCCTGCGTGTAGCAACAAAGACCCAACACAGCCAAAAATAAATAAATAAACTTATAAAAAACAATGCTAACTGAATGGTGCTCAGTATTCAAATTTTTCTCCCACTATTTTCTTGCTTCCTGAAGAGCCACGCCACACAATTCCTATAGCAATATCCTAAGTAGCTAGCTAAAATAATATAGCATCTGAACTGTACTCAGATTATACAAAAAAATTTGGTAATATCTGGTAAATCCTAAAATGTGGCTTATTTTCCTGAGATGTCATGCATGCCCTAGTATGCTTGTCTCTTCATTAAAAATGCTTTTTATTGTTTGTAATCTACATTACAAACAATAATAACAATTGGGAATACAATTGATTCCCAGATCAATTCTGGCTGAACTTGTTCTTGACAATTTATTTGCATTTTGGTATTGGTCTTATTAGTGGTAATTTAGCTCTTCAGCATCCAGGATATGGTCACTCTATTCATAGAGTAAGTATAAGTAAAATCATCACTACATTGTCAGTACAATGTAAGTAGAGACACAATGTGACTCATCATCACAGAGGCATAAGTCATGGGCTAAATAACCTTTCACAAAAGAAAGGAACAGCACAGCCATAAAACTGAGTAGAAAAAAAAAATCTTAGAAGATATATATAATTGGATTTAACAGCAGGTTAGATTCAACTGAAGAGATGATTAGTAAACCTGATGATAGATCAGTGAGAAATATCCAGACTGAAATAGAAAAAGAACAAAGGATGGAAAACACATCAAAATGCCTAAGAGATACGTGGCACAAAGTAAAGGTCTAATATACTTGCAACTGGAGCCCCAGTAAGAGAAGCAAGATGCAACAGAAACATATTTGAAGAGATAATGGCTGAGAATTTTCTGGAAGAGCTCACATCAGACTATAGAATACCTCTAACCCCAGGAATAAATATAAAGAAAACCACATTTAGGCACATCATAAAAAAACTATCTCAGAAGAAGAAAAATACATTGTTTTCTGTTGTTTCAATACAAACACTGGAAGCCAGAAATTAACAGAATACCCTCAAAGCACTCATAATACTAGAATGTGAGTTGGCAAATATTTTCTATACAGGGCCAATTAGTAAATATTTTAGGTTTTGTAGACAGTATGTAGCCTCAACTACAACTAATCAAGTTGGCTGTTTTACCACGAAAGTAGGCAGACAATATGTAAACAAATGGACATGGCTGTGTTCCAATAAAACTTGATCTAGCGACACTGAGATTTGAAAACATTTCATAAAAGATTAAGACCTTCAGAGAAGTTTAAAAACAACAACAAAAACCACAACATACTTTTTACAAGAGACAAACTTAAATAACACAAAGCTTGAAAATAAAAGGCATTGTAACAGCTAGCCCAGGAACATCACTAATTAGTTAAAACAAAATTCTAAAAATATGTATATACCATGATCCTCAAATTCTACTTAATGAATATAAAAATATCAGAAAAGAGAACTGGCTACCTCTAAAGTGAGGAGACTGGCTTTAATAGTCAAAAAGATTTTAGCATTGAGTGAGGTGACCTAATACCAGCAGTGACAGCACGCTGGGAGGGCAGAACCATGATATAGTGAGAGAGAGTAAGAGACAGAATTCATGTATGAATTGTGTAACAAACAGGAAAAAACATATTATGTGTGGAGGCAAATAAGCCAAGATGATAAATATTGACTACTGGATGGTGTAACTGGTTGATAGTTATTAGAATGAACTGTATTGCAAGTGATGACATTCAACTATTTGGACATACAAAAATGGCAATTTCATATAGCTCAACCTAATATGCTTTTATCTGTATTTCTGTGCATTTTCATACTTAACAGAATCAAACCAAACACAGGTAAGTGACAAACTTCCTTGGAGCTCAACCCAAAGAAAATGGTAAGAAAAAATAAAAAATAGTAAAAAGAAAGAAAAATAAAAATATTTTATGAATTACTAGGCAAACAGGAAGAGAAATCAGAAAAATTTAGAACCCTGGGAAAAAGGAGAAAAGCCTATAAGTTTCAGGAGAGAACTGAACAGGTCACATTCTGATAAATAGACAGGACTTTGTACTTGTTGAAATATAACACCAAAAAGCAATGACTTCAAAATTCTGAAAGAAGAAAACAACAAAAGCTGGGCAAATAAATAAAACAGTTTGCAGGTACTGGAAAGCAACCATTGCAGGGCTACAATTATTGAAAAGATGGGTGAGCATGAAGGGAACTAAACATTCACACCAATGATAAAAGTGCTGAAAGGCAAAAATGATCAATCTTGAGTTTTATATCCAGCAAAATGTCCCTAAAGATATTTTCTAGACTATGGCACAGAGAAATAGAAATCAAGCAGAAAGTGACAGTATTGCTACATGGAATAAATAAAAATTGGATTTGGGTCTGCAAAACAACTGGGATTTGGGGGCAGAGTAATGGAGATAGGAAGCCATAGAGAAGGGGCTCTAAAATTCTGCATAAAAATTCACCTCAGGGCTTCCCTGGTGGTGCAGTGGTTGAGAGTCCGCCTGCCGATGCAGGGGATACGGGTTCATGCCCCGGTCCGGGAAGATCCCACATGCCGCGGAGCGGCTGGGCCCGTGAGCCATGGCCGCAGAGCCTGCGCATCCGGAGCCTGTGCTCTGCAACGGAAGAGGCCACAACAATGAGAGGCCCGCATACTGCAAAAGAAAAAAAAAAAATTCACCTCAGATCTTTGGCTGGCTCCTAACATGTGCAGGTGGAAGGCAAGCCTCCAGGAGAACTAGCAGAGTATAGCAGTTTTGTTCCACCAGATAGTTAAGTTATTGGCAGAATAAAACTTTACATTCTTTAGAGGGAATTATGCACCATACAACATGTCCAACACACAAAAATTACTAGACATGCAAAAAAATCAAAAAGCAATTAAAAGACAAAAAACCAAGAAATAGTCCAAAACAGACATAGCGATAATTCATGTATTAGAGTTAGCATACAAAGAGTTCAGATTAACTGTACAGTAATATGTTAAAAATATGGAAAAAAAGATAAACAATGCAGTGAAAATATGGAAATATTTCAACAAAAAACTGGAATCTACAAAAAGAAAGCAAATGGACATTGTTGAACTGCAAAATGTAGTTTTTAACTGAAATTAAAAACTCATTGTATAGTCCTAAGAGTAGACTAGACCCAGCAGAAGATAAGAATTGTGAATTTGAAGACAGGTAAATAGAAGATATTCAAACTGAAGCAGAAGAGAAAAAAATGGGGGGAAAGACAAAGCATTAACAAGATGTGAAGCATGGCCATAAAAGTCTAATGCACCATTCCTTAAAATGCTAAAAGGAAAAACAAAAAAGGATAATGTGTAGTCCCAGAAGAAGAGGAGAAAAGAATGGGACAGAAACAATATTTGAAGAAATAATAGCTGAGAATATTCCAAATTTGATAAAAGGCAATGACCACAAACCTAAGAAACTCAGTAAAGCCCAAGCAGAATAAATACAAAGAAAATTATACCTAAATACATCACATTCAAACTGCTGAGTGACAGAGAAAGAATATCTTAAAAGAAGCCAGAGGGGGACTTCCCTGGCAGTCCAGTGGTTAAGACTCTGTGCTTCCACTGCAGGGGGGTGCAGGTTCGATCTCTGGCCAGAGAACTAACATCCTGCATGCTGCACAGTGTGGCCAAAAGAAAGAAGAAAAAAAAGATGCACTTCCTTTAGGGAAGAACAATAAAAATGAAGAATTATTTCTTAATGGAAACCACACATGTGAGACAGGAATGGAATTCATGTTTAAAGTACTGAAACAAAAATTAACCCTAGAATTCTATGCCCAGGGAAAATACTTTTTTCAAAATAAAGGCATACACAGATAAACAAAAGCTTTAAGAATTCACTGCAGTATACTGATTTCTGCTCTTGTATTGTAGTGAGATGGTATAATCCTAATTTGAGGTGATTACTACAGTATAGAAACTGTAATCCCTAGAGAAACCATTTTCTTAAAAAAAGAAACACACAAAGGAAAAAAGACACATATAGCACAGATGAAAAACAAACAGCAAGATGACAGACTTAAATCCAACTGTATAATGAACTTAATTACAGACAAAATAATAAGTCAATTAAAAGACGGTCAGGCTGGATAAGAACTATGACCCAACTATATGTTACTTAGAGGTAAGAAACACACTATAAATATAAGAACACAAATAGGTTGAAGCAAAAAAAATGGAAAAGATATACCATGAAAATGCTAATCATAAAAAGGTAGATATACAGCCTGTGACTCTAGAGGCAGGGATGCCTGGACAAGATGGTGGAGTAGAAGGACCTGACCTCACCTCCTTTCACGGAAACACCAAAATCACAACTAACTGCTGAACAACCACTGACAAAAAAGGACTGGAACCTACCAAAAAAGATATTCTACTTCCAAAGACAAAGAAGAAGCTGCAACAAGACAGTAGGGGGGGGGTGCATTTCTGATACAATCAAATCCCATAGCTGCCAGGTGGGCGACCCACAAATTGGAAAATATATTCACAAAGACTCTCCCACAGGAGTGAGAGTTCTGAGTCCCATGACAGGGTCCCCGGTCTGGGGGTCTGGATTGGGAGGAGGAGCCCTGAGAGCATCTGGCTTTGAAGGCCAGTGGGGCTTGATTGCTGGAAATCCACAGGACTGGGGGAAACAGAAATATCACTCTTGGAGGGCACACACAACGTTTCGTGTGCACACCAGGACCTGGGGAAAAAGCAGTGACTTCATAAGAGCCTCAGAGACCTACTTGCTGGTCTTGGAGAGTCTCCTGGGGAGGTGGGGGGCAGCTGTGACTCACTGCAAGGACAAGGACACTGGTGGTGGAGAAACTGAGGAGTATTCATTGGCGTGAGCTGTCTTGGAGGCCAACATTTTGACACCAAGACCTGGCCCCACCAGATAGCCCAAAGGCTCCAGTGCTGGGACACCACAGGACAACCAACCAACAGGGTGGGAACACAGCCCCATCCATCAGCAGTCAGGCTACTTAAAGTCTTCTAAACCCACAGCCGCCTATAGACATGCCCCTTGACATGGCCCTGCCCACCAGATAGATAAGACCCAGCCCCACCCACCAGTGGGAAGGCACCAGACCCTCCCAACAGGAAGCCTGCACAAGCCTCTTAGACCAGCCTCATCCACCAGGGGGCAGACATCAGAAACAACAGGAGCTACAATCCTGCAGGCTGTGCAATGCAAAAATAGAAAGTTAAAGAAAAGATGGCAGAGAAATATGTTCCAGAAGAAGGAACAAGATAAAAAAGAACAACTAAGTGAAGTGGAGACAGGCAATCTACCTGAAAAAGAATTCAGGGTAATGACAGTAAAGATGATCCAAGATATGGGAAAGAGAATTGAGACACAGACTGAAAAGATACAAGAAATGCTTAACAAAAAGCTAGAAAATTTAAAAAACAGAGATGAACAATACAATAAGAGAAATGAAAAACACACTAGAAGGAATCAATAGCAGAATAAATGAGGCAGAAGAACAGATAAGTAACCTGGAAGAGAGAATGGTGGAAATCACTGTCATGGAACACAATAAAGAAAAAAATGAAAAAAAACAACAGTTTAAGACACATCTAGGGACAACATTAAATGCACCAACATTCACATTATAGGGGTTCCAGAAGGAGAGGAGAGAAAGGGCCTAGAAAGTATTTGAAATAATAGCTGAAAACTTCCCTTACATGGGAGAGGAAGCATTCACCCAAGTCTAGGAAGCACAGAGAGTCCCAGGCAGGATAAACCCAAGGAGGAACATGCCAAGACACATACTAATCGAACTGGCAAAAATTGAAGGCAAAGAGAAAATATTAAAAGCAACAAGGGAAAAGTAACAAATTACATACAAGGGAATCCCCATAAAGTTATCAGCTGATTTTCCAGCTGAAACTCTGCAGCCCAGAAGGGAGTGGCATGATACATTTAAAGTGATGAAAGGGAAAAACCTAGAGCCAGAAATACTATACCCAGTAAGGATCTCATTCAGATTCAATGGAGAAATTGAAAGCTTTACAGTAGGCAAAAGCTAAGAGAATTCAGCACCACCAAAAGGTCTTCACAACAAATGCTAAAGGAACTTCTCTAGGCGGGAAAGAAAAACCCACACCTAGAAACCAGAAAATTACAAATGGCAAAGCTCACCAGTAAAGGCAAACATAAAGGTAGGAAATCATCCACACAAAAATATGCTATCAAAACCAGCAACAGTTAGAAGAGAAGTACAAATGTAGCGTATTGGGAATATACTTGAAATTAAAAGACCAGCAACTTAAAAACAATTTTGTATACATATAGACTGATACATCAAAATCTTTTGTACCCACAAACCAAAAATCTACAATAGATGTACACACAAAAAAGAATCCAAACACAACACTAAAAATAGTCACCAAATCACAAGAGAAGAGCACAAAAGAGGAAGAGAAAAAAGACCTAAGAAAACAACCCCAAAACAACAAAAAGGCAATAAGGACATACATATCAGTAATTATCTTAAATTTAAATGAATTAAACGCTCCAACCAAAAGACACAGACTGGCTGAATAGCTACAAAAACAAGACATGTATATATGCTGTCTACAAGAGACCCACTTCAGATGTAGGGACCCATACAGACTATAAGTGAGGGGATGCAAAAAAGTATTCCATGCAAATGGAAATCAAAAGAAAGCTGGAGTAGCAATACTTATATCAGACAAACTAGACTTTAAAATAAAGAATGTTACAAGAGACAAAGAAGGACGTACATAATGATCAAGAGATCAATCCAAAAAGAAGATATAACAATTGCAAACACATATGCATCCAACCTAGAAGCACCTCAATATATACAGCAAATTACTAACAGCCATAAAAGGAGAAATCAACAGTAACACAGTAATAGTGAAGGACTTGAACACCCCACTTACATCAATGGACAGATCATCCAGACAAAATCCATAAGGAAACACAGACCTTAAATGACACATTAGACCACATGGACTTATTGATATTTATAGAGCATTCCATCCAAAAGTAGCAGAATACACTTTCTTCTCAAGTGCACGTGGAACATTCTCCAGGACAGATCACATGCTGGAGGCAAAGCGAGCCTCAGTAAATTTAAGAAAATTGAAATCATATCAAACATCTTTTCTGAACACAACACTATAAGATTAGAAATCAACTAAAAGAAAAAAACTGTAAAAAACACAAACACGTGGAGGCTAAACAATATGCTACTAAACAACAAATGGATCACTGAAGAAATCAAAGAGGAAATCAAGAAAAACCCAGAGACAAATTAAGACAAAAGCATGACAATCCAAAACCTAAGGGACAAAACAAAAGCAGTTCTAAGAAGGAAGTTTATAACAAAGCATTCTCACCTCAAGAAACAAGAGAAATCTCACAAAAACAACCTAACCTTACACCTAAAGAAACTAGAGAAAAAAACAACAAACAAAACACAGAATTAGCAGAAGGAAAGAAATCATAAAGATCAAAGCAAAATAAATGCAATAGAGACAAAGAAAATTAAAGAAAAGATCAATGAAACTAAAAGCTGTTTCTCTGAAAAGGTAAACAAAATTGATAAACCTTTAGCCAGATTCATCAAGAAAAAAAAGGGAGAGTGCTCAAATCAATAAAATTAGAAATGAAAAAGTTACAACAGACACCACAAAAATACAAAGGCTCATAAGAGACTATTGCAAGCAACTATACACCAATAAAATGGACAACCTAGAAGAAATGGACAAACTCTTAGAAAGGTACAACCTTCAAGACTGAACCAGGAAGAAATACAAAACATGAACAGACCAATCACAAGTATTGAAATTGAAACTGTGATTTAAAAAATTCCAATAAACAAAAGTTCAGAACCAGATGGTTGCACAGGCAAATTCTATCAAACATTAAGAGTTAACATCTATCCTTCTGAAACTCTTCCAAAAAATTGCAGAGGAAGGAACACTCCCAAGCTCATTCTACAAGGCCACCATCACCCTGATACCAAAACCAGACAAAGATACCACAAAAAAAAGAAAACTACAGGCCAGTATCACTCATGAACATAGATGCAAAAATTCAACAAAACAGTAGCAAACCAAATCCAACAATACATTAAAAGGATCATGATCAAGTGGGATTTATCCCAGGGATGCAAGGATTTTTCAATATCTGCAAACCACTGAATTAACAACCTGAAGAATATGCCACATTAACAACTTGAAGAATAAAAACCATATTATCTCAATAGATGCAGAAAAAGGGACTTCCCTGGTGGTCTAGAGGTTCCCTGGTGGTCTAGAGGTTAAGACTTTGCCTTCCGATGCAGGGGGTGCAGGTTCAATCCCTGGTTGGGGAGCTAAGATCCTACATGCTTTGTGGCCACAAAACAAACAAAAAACATAAGAAACAGAAGCAATATTGTAACAAATTCAATGAAGACTTCAAAAATGGTCCACATTAAAAAAAACCAAACAAAAAACAAACTGAAAAAAAAATAGATGCAGAAAAAGCTTCTGACAAAATTCAACACCCATTTATGATAAAAATCTCTCCAGAAAATGGGCATAGAGGGAACCTACCTCAACATAATAAAGGCCATATACGACACACCCACAGCTAACATCATTCTCAATGGTGAAAAACTGAAAGCATTTCTTCTAAGATCAGGAACAAGACAAGGATGTCCACTTTCGCCACTATTATTCAACATAGTTTTGGAAGTCCTAGTCCCAGAAATAGGAGAATAAAAAGAAATAAAAGGAATCCACATTGGAAAACAAGAAGTAAAACTGTCACTGTTTGCAGATGACATTATACTATACTTAGAAAATCCTAAAAATGCTACTGGAAAACTACCAGAGCTCATCAATGAATCTGGTAAAGTTGCAGGATACAAAATTGATACACAGAAATCTATTGCATTCCTATACACTAAAAACGAAAGATCACAAAGAGAAATTAAGGAAACAATTCCATTTACCATCTCATCAAAAAGAATAAAATACCTAGGAATAAACCTACCTAAGGAGGCAAAAGACCTGTATTGAGAAAACTGTAAGAAAGGAATCAAAGATGACACATATGGAGAGATATACCATGGTCTTGGAGTGGAAGAATCAATACTGTCAAAATGACCATACTACCTAAAGCAATCTACAGATTCAACACAATCCTTATCAAATGACTAATGGCAGTTTTTCATAGAAGTAGGAAAAAATTTTTTAAAATTTGTATGGAAACATAAAAAGACCCAGAATAGGGCTTCCCTGGTGGCGCAGTGGTTGAGAGTCCGCCTGCCGAGGCAGGGGACACAGCTTTGTGCCCCGGTCTGGGAAGATCCCACATGCCGCGGAACGGCTGGGCCCGTGAGCCATGGCCACTAAGCCTGCGCCTCCGGAGCCTGTGCTCCACAATGGGAGAGGCCACAACAGTGAGAGGCCCATGTACCACCAAAAAAAAAAAAAGACCCAGAATATCCAAAACAATCCGGAGAAAGGAAAACAGAGCTGGAGGAATCAGGCTGCCTGACTTCAGACTATGCTACAAAGCTACAGTAATCAAACCAGTATGGTACTGGTACAAAAACAGAAATATAGATCAGTGCAACAGGATACAAAACCCAGAGATAAACCCATGCACCTATGGTCAATTAATCTATGACAAAGGAGGCAAAAACATACAAAGGAGAAAAGACAGTCTCTTCAATAAATGGTGCTGGGAAAACTGGACAGCTACATGTAAAAGAATGACATTAGAACATTCTCTAACACCATACACAAAAACAAACTCAAAACGGATTGAAGAGCTAAATGTGAGGTCAGATACCATAAAACTCTTGGAGGAAAACAGGCAGAACACTCTGATATAAATGGCAGCAGTATCTTTTTTGATCCACCACCTAGAGGAATGAAAATAAAACAACAATAAACAAATGGGACCTAATTAAAGTTAAAAGCTTTTGCACATCAAAGGAAACCATAAACAAAAAGGCAACCCACAGAATGGGAGAAAATATTTGCAAACAAAGCAACCAACAAGGGATTAATCTCCAAAATATACGAACAGCTCATGCAGCTCAAGAGCAAAACAACAACCCAATCAAAGAATGGGCAGAAGAGCTAAATAGAGATTTTTCCAAAGAAGACATATAAAATGCCAAAAAGCACATGAAAAAATGCTCAACATTGCTAATTATTAAAGAAATGCAAATCAAATCTACAACAAAGTATCACCTCAGAGCAGTGAGAATGGCCATCAACAAAAAGTCTACAAACAACAAATGCTGGAGAGTATGTGGAGAAAAGAGAACCCTCCTACACTGCTGGTGGGAATTTTAAATTGGTACTGCCACTATGGAGAACAGCACAGAGGTTCCTTAAAAAACTAAAAATAGAGCTACCACATGACCCAGCAATCCCACTCCTTGGCATATATCCAAAGAAAAGCATACTTCAAAAAGATACATGCATCCCAATGTTCACTGCAGCACTATTTACAATAGCCAAGACATGGAAGCAACCTAAGTATCCATCAACAAAGGAACTGATAAAGAAGACGTGGTACACACACACACACACACACACACACACACACACACACACACACAGGAATATTACTCAGCCACAAAAAATAATGAAATAATGCCATTTGAAGCAACATAGATGGATCCAGAGATTATCATACTAAGTGAAGTAAGTCAGAGAAAGAAAAATATATGATATCACACATGTAAAATCTAAAAAAATGACACAAATGAACTTATTTACAAAACAGAAAGACTCACAGACTTAGCAAACAAATTTATGGTTACCAAAGTGGAAAGGTGGGAAGAGGGATAAATTAGGAGGTTGGGATTAACATATACACACTACTCTATAACAGGGGGGTGGAGTCAAGATGGCAGTGTGGGAAGACGCAGAGTTCACATCTCCCCACAACTAGGGCACCTGCCAGACACTGGTGGGGGACCTTGACGCCCAAGGAGACAGGAGGAACGCCCAAGCAAACCGGTAGGACGTGGGGGGACTGAGGGGGGAGGAGAAGTGGAGGCCAGACAGGACCATCACCCTGAGGGGTGGCTGAGAGTGGGAGAGGGGTTCCCGTGCCTGGAAGGACCCTTGGGGGCTCAGAGCAGGGGGGAGTGCGCCCACCATTTCCCCTGCCCAATCGGCTGGGGAAGTCTGCCTGGATCTCGGGCCAGGTCCTATGCCCTCAGAGGCCCCCTCTGGGCCACACTGGTCCTAGGGGCAAGGAGGCAGGCCGGGGGAGAAGAGGAGAAGCAGGAAGGAGGGGCCCTCCAGGACCAGAGGAGCGGGAGAGGAGCGGAAGGCATTGGCCCCACCCGCTCTGGCCCGGGAAGCCTGCTGAGCTCCCATGCCGGGTCCCCCACCCTCCAAAGCCTCCTCCAGGCCACGTGGGTCATGGGGGCATAGAAAGTAAGCTGGGGGAGAACAGGAGGTCGGGGGGAGAATTCAGGTGGGAGAGGCCCTCCAGGACCAGAGGAGCAGGAGAAGAGTGGAAAGTGTGGACCCGCCCACTCAAGCCCAGGAAGCCTGCTGGGCTCCCAGGTGGGGTCCCCCACTCTCTGAAACAAGAGGCATGCCTTGGCCCCTTCTGTTCCGCTGAGCTTCAGCTCCACCCCCCTACACCGCCCAGGGCCTTTTCCAGCCCTGTAGGTCCTAACCATAGGCCCCGCCTACCACACAAACCCCGCCCCTGCTTAGGCCCCACCCTCCACAGCCAAGGCCTTTTCCACTTTTTTTTTCCTTCTCTTTTTTACTATTGTGGTTCTGTTTTACCTTCCTGTTGTTGTTTCATCTATATTTTTATTTTTATATTCTTTCTAACATATCTATTAGTTTCCTAGTCTAAATTTATTTTTTAAACTCTTTGTTATTGGTTTTTTCTTTTTTCCACCATGCACGGCTTGTGGGATCTTGGTTCATTAGCTGGGGGCTGGGCCGAAGCTCCTGCGGTGGGAGCTCTGAGTCTGAATCACTGTACTGACAGAGAATGTCAGACCCCAAGGAATATTCATCGAAGTCGCCCAGAGGTCATCATATCAGCACCAAGACCCAGCTCCACCCAACAGCCTACAAACTACAGTGTTGGAAGCTTCAGGCCAAATAAGCTGTAAGACAGGAACACAATCCCACCAATCAAAAAGAAAAAAACAAAAAGAGAGCAAAAAATTATGTCACAGATGAAGCAAGGTAAAAACCTACAAGATCAAATAAATGAAGAGGAAATACGCAATCTACCTGAAAAAGAAATCAGAGTAATGAAAGTAAAGATGATTTAGAATCTCAGAAATAAAATGGAGGCACGGACTGAGAAAATACAGGAAATGTTTAACAAAGGTCTAGAAGAACTGAAGAACAAACAGAGATGAACAACACAATAACTGAAATGAAAACTACACTAGAAGGAATCTATAACAAGATCACATAGTCATTATACACTCTACTGTTCGTTTACCTTGTATTTCTCATTTATTCTCAATTCTATGAAAACTTTACATATTTAATTATCACCACTGACTGTGATGTAGCTCTCTCTTCATTATGGCTGTTCAAAGTTCAATCTCCAGGTGATTCTTCAGGAAGGCCTCAGGCTTCCTCTGAATTATTAAATGCTAATCACAGTTAAAAAAAAAGGAATCAATAACAGAATAAAAGAGGCAGAAGAAGAAGTAAGTGAGCTGGAAGACAAAATGGTGGGAATAACTGCCAAGGAGCAGAATAAAGAAAAAAGAATGAAAATAACTGAAGACAATCTCAGACACCTCAGGGACAACACTAAACGCACCAACATTTGAATTACAGGGGTCCCAGAAGAAGAAGAGAAAAAGAAAGGGTCTGAGAAAATATTTGAAGAGATTTGTAGTGGAAAACTTCCCTAATATGGGAAAGGAAATAGTCACCGAAGTCCAGGAAGCACAGAGAGTCCCATATAGGATAAACCCTAGGAGAAAGATACCAAGACACGTTAATCAAACTAACAAAATGTAATTAAAAAAAATATTAAAAGCAGCAAGAGAAAAACAAAAAGTCACATACAAAGGAATCCCCATAAGGTTATCAGCTGATTTTTCAGCAGAAACTCTGCAGGCCAGAAGGAAGTGGTAGAATATACTTAAAGTGATGAAAGAAAAAACCTACAACCAAGATTACTCTACGTAGCAAGATCAGATTAGATGGAGATCAAAAGCTTTTCAGACAAGCAAAAGTTAGAGGAATTCAGCACCATCAAACCAGCTTTACAGCAAATGCTAAAGAAACTTCTTCTCTAGGTGGGAAACACAAGAGAAGAAAAAGACCCACAAAAACAAACCCAAAACAATTAAGAAAATGGTAATAGGAACATACATATTGATAATAACCTTAAATGTAAATGGACTAAATGCCCCAACCAGAAGACACACACTGGCTGAATACATACAAAAACAAGACCCATATATATGCTGTCTACAAGAGACCCACTTCAGACCTAGGGACACATACAGACTGAAAGTGAAGGGATGGAAAAAGATATCCCATGCAAATGGAAATCAAAAGAAAGCTGGAGTAGCAATAGTCGTATCAGATAAAAGAGACAAAGGACACTACATAATGATCAAGGGATCAATCCAAGAAAAAGATATAACAATTATAGATATTTATGCACCCAACATAGGAGCACCTCAATACATAAGGCAAATGTTAACAACCATGAAAGGGAAAATCGACAGTAACACAATAATAGTAGTGGATTTTAACACCCCACTTATAACAATAGACAGATCATCCAAACAGAAAATAAATAAGGAAACACAAGCTTTAAATGACACAATAGATGAGAAAGATTTAACATTCCACCCCAAAGTGGCAGAATACACTTTTTCTCAAGTGCACACGGAACATTCTCCAGGATAGATCACATCTTGGGTCACAAATCAAGCCTTGGAAAATTTAAGAAAATTGAAATTGTATTAAGCATCTTTTCTGACCACAATGCTATGAGATTGGAAATCAATTACCAGAAAAAAACTGTAAAAACCACAAATACATGGAGGCTAAACAGTGTGCTACTATATAACCAAGAGACCACTGAAGAACTCAAAGAAAAAATTAAAAAATACACAGAAACAAATAACAATGAAAACACGACGACCAAAAACCTATGGGACGCAGCAAAAGCAGCTGTTAGAAGGAAGTTTATAGCAATTCAATCTCACCTCAACAAACAAGAAAAATCTCAAATAAATAATCTGACTCTACACTTAAAACAACTAGAGAAAGAAGAACAAAGAAAACCCCAAGTCAGTAGAAGGAAAAAAATCATAAAGATCAGAGCAGAAATTAATGAAACAGAAACACAGAAAACAATAGCAAAGATCAATAAAACTAAAAGCTGGTTCTTTGAGAAGATAAACAAAATTGATAAACCCTTACCCAGACCCACCAAGAAAAAAAGGGAGAGGATGCAATTCAATAAAATTAAAAATGAAAAAGGAGAAATCACAACTGACACCACAGAAATACAAAGGATTGTAAGAGACTACTACAAACAGCTATATGCCAATAAAATGGACAACCACGAAGAAATGGACAAATTCTTGTAAAGGTACAATTTTTCAAGACTGAACCAGGAAGAATTAGAAAATATAAACAAACCTACCACAAGTCATGAAATTGAAACTAATTAAAAATCTTCCAACAAACAAAAGTCCAGGACCAGATGGCTTCACAGACGATTTCTATCAAACATTTAGAGAAGAGCTAACACCAATCTTTCTCATACTCTTCCAAAAAATTGCAAGGGAAGAACACTCCCAAATTCATTCTACAAAGCCACCTTTACGCTGATACCAAAACCAGAAAAAGGTATCACAAAAAAAAGAAAATCATAGACTAATATTACTGATGAACATAGATGCAAAAATCCTGAAGAAAATACTAGCAAACAGAATCCAACAAGATATTAAAAGGATCATACAGCATGATCAAATGGGATTTATCCCAGGGATGCAAGGATTCTACAACATATAGAAATCAATCAGTATGATACACCATATTAACAAATTAAGGAATAAAAACCATAGGATCATCTCAATAGATGCAGAAAAAGCTTGTCACAAAATTCAACACCCATTTATAATAAAAACTCTCCAGAAAATGGGCATAGAGCAAACCTACCTCAACATAATAAGGGCCATATATGACAAACCCACAGCAAACATCATACTCAATGTGAAGAACAGAAAGCATTTCCACTAAGATCAGGAACAAGACAAGGATGTCCGCTCTCACCACTCTTATTCAACATAGTTTTGGAAGTCATGGCCATGGCAATCAGAGAAGAAGAAGAAATAAAAGGAATACAAATTGGAAAAAAAGGAGTAAAACTGTCACTGTTTGCAGATGACACGATACATACACAGAAAATCCTAAAGATGCTACCAGAAAATTACTAGAACTAATCAATGAATTTGGTAAGGATACAAAATTAATGCACAGCAATCTCTGGCATTCTTATACCCTAACACTGAAATATCAGAAAGAGAAATTAAGGAAACACTCCCATTTATCATTGCAACAAAAAGAATAAAATACCTAGGAATAAACCTACCTAAGGAGGGGAAAGACTTGTACTTTGAAAACTGTAATACACTGATGAAAGAAACCAAAGACGACATAAACAGATGGAGAAATATACCATGTTCTTGGATTAGAAGAATCAATATTGTGAAAATGACTACACTACCAAAAGCAATCTACAGATTCAATGCAATCCCCATCAAACTAGCAATGGCATTCTTCACAGAATTAGAACAAAAAATCTTACAATTTGTATGGAAACACAAAAGACCCCGAATAGCTAAAGCAATCTTGAGAAAGAAAAATGGAGCTGGAGGAATCAGGCTCCCCGACTTCAAACTATACTACAAAGCTATAGTAATCAAGAGAGTATGGTACTGGCACAAAAAGAGAAATATAGACCAATGGTACAGGATAGAATGCCCAGCAATAAACCCACTCACATATAGTCACCTAATTTATGACAAAGGAGGCAAAAATATACAATGGAGAAAAGACAGCCTCTTCAATAAGTGGTGCTGGGAAAACTGGACAGCTACATGTACAAGAATGAAACTAGAACACTACCTAACACCATACACAAAAATAAACTCAAAATGGATTAAAGACCTAAATGTAAGACCAGACACTGTAAAACTCTTAGAGAAAAACATAGGAAAAACATTTTTTGTTTGTTTGTTTGTTTTGCAGTATGTGGGCCTCTCACCGTTGTGGCCTCTCCCGTTGCGGAGCACAGGCTCCGGACGCGCAGGCTCAGCGGCCATGGCTCATGGGCCCAGCCGCTCTGCGGCATGTGGGATCTTCCCGGACCGGGGCACGAACCCACGTCCCCTGCATCGGCAGGTGGACTCTCAACCACTGCGCCACCAGGGAAGCCCGGCTAAACACTTTTTGACATAAAGGACAGCAAGATCTTTTTTGACCCACCTCCTGGAGTAATAAAAATAAAAACAAAAATAAACAAATGAGGTCTAATTAAACTTAAAACCTTTTGCACAGCAAAGGAAACCATAAACAAGATGAAAGACAACCCTCAGAATGGGAGGAAATATCTGCAAGTGAAACAACAGACAGAGGATCAATCTCTAAAATATATAAACTGCTCATGGAGCTCAGTATCAAAAAAACAAACAACCCAATTAAAAAAGGGATGGAAGACCTAAATAGACATTTCACCAAAGAAGACAAAGAGATGGCCAAGAGGCACATGAAAAGATGGTCAACATCACTAATTATTGGAGAAATGCAATTAAAACTACAATGAGGTATCACCTCACACTGGTCAGAAAGGCCATTATCAAAAAATCTAGACACAGTAAATGCTGGAAAGGGTGTGGTGAAAAGGGAACCCTGCTGCACTGTTGGTGAGGATGTAAATTGATACAACTACTAGGGAGAACAGTATGGAGGTTCCTTAAAAAACTAAAAATTGAACTACCATATGACCCAGCTATCGCACTACTGGGTATATACCCTGAGAAAACCATAATTCAAAAAGAGACATGTACCACAATGTTTACTGCAGCACTATTTACATTAGCCAGGACATGGAAACAACCTAAATGTCCATCAACAGATGAATGGATAAAGAAGATGTGGCACATATATACAAAGGAATATTACTCAGCCATAAAAAGAAACGAAATTCAGTTACTTGTAGTGAGGTGGATAGACCTAGAGTCTGTCATACAGAGTGAAGTAAGTCAGAAAGAGAAAAACAAATACCATATGCTAACGCATATATACGGAATCTAAAAAAAAAAAAATGGTATTGATGAACCTAGTGGCAGGGCAGGAATAAACATAGATGCAGAGAATGGAGTTGAGGACATGGGGAGGGGAGAGGGAAGCTAGGGCGAAATGAGAGCAGCATCAACATATATACACTACCAGATGTGAAACAGATAGCTACTGGGAAGCAGCCGCATAGCACAGGGAGATCAGCTCGCTGCTATGTGACGACCTAGAGGGGTGGGATAGGGAGGGTGGGAGGGAGGCTCAAGAGGGAGGGGATATGGGGATATATGTATGCATATGGCTGATAAACTTTGTTGTACAACAGAAACACAGTATTGTGAAGCAATTATACTCCAATAAAGATGTATTTTTAAAAAGTAAACAAAATAAAATCAAGTGGGTAATCAGGGACTTCCCTGGTGGTCCAGTGGGTAAGACTCCGCGCTCCCAATGCAGGTGGCCCGGGTTCGATCCCTAGTCAGGGAACTAGATCCCACATGCATGCTGCAACTAAGAAGTCTGCACGCTGCAACTAAAGATCCTGTGTGCTGCAATGAAGATCCTGCATGCCGCAACTAAGACCAGGCGCAACCAAAATAAATAAATAAGTTTTTTTTTAGAAAAGATAATCAACAAGGATCTGCTGTATAGCACAGTGTACTCTAATAACCTATATGGGAATAGAATCTGAAAAAGAATAGATATATGTATGTTTAAGTAAATCACTTTGCTATACACCTGAAACACAACATTGTAAGTCAAATATACTCCAATATAAAATAAAAATTAAAAAAAAAGGTAGGTATGGCTATATTTAAATCAGACAAGGGGTATGACCAGAGGTAAAGAGGGACATCCCAAAATGATAGAACAGTAAATCCATCTGGAAGATAGAAAAATCGTAAGTGTGCATGCACTCAATAAATGTACATGAACTCAATACAGCTTCAAATTACATCAAGCAAAAACTGACAGAACTAAAGTGAAGAATGGACAAATCCACATTCATATTATCTATAAACCAAGTATCAGATCAGAATGAAGACATTTTCAGAAAAGCAAAGTTTAAAAAAATATATTTCTCACATACTCTTTCTCAAGAAGCTACTGAAGAATCTACTCCAATAAAATAGTAATTCAAAAAAGACAAAGACAGGGGAAAAGGCAAACAAAAGATCAATAGGAAAGGTGAAGGAAATCCCTAGGAGGAGTTTGAAGGACATTGCAGAATGGTAGTGATTCTCCATTAATACTAAATTGTTTGTCATACAGATTGGAATAGTGTGATTCAAAAGCAGGTATTTTGAGGGCCATCATAAGATGCCTAGTGACATCGTATCACCTTGTTAACCTGAGGGCAGAATACCCTGGTGATCCTGGCCCAGCTTCTTATCTGTTGGGGTTGGTTTAACTTTGGTTTGGCTTGTCTTGAACAAGTCCTGATGACATCTATCTCTCCCCTCCACACCAGGCTGACTTGGATCACATGAGGACACTCATTTCATCTCACAGAAGTACTCTGCTTTGATCTATTCCTGAGAGTTGGCAGTTGACTAGTGAGCTAAGAAGCAGAGAACACTGAGCAGCCCACTCACTCTAATTATATTCTTGTCAGACATTCAATACCTGATTCACACTCTGACCCTGCCAGATGGTCCAACCATGTGAGCCCTATGTTTTCCTATGTTTTTCATGACCTTGCCAATGACTTCTCCAAATGAGATTTTTGTAAACTCTCAGAAAAACTGAAGCCAGACTATGACTCAGAGACTCTATTCAGCTCATCTCCCAGGAGCCTTTATTCAATAGTAGCAGAATTTCTACACACAATTAGATTTCTGCTTGCTTGGTAAGTTTTGCCACATTGCTCCCCAGTAAGTCTGTACCATTTTTTACTACCACAAACAATGCATGAGTGGTTTCACCACTCTATAGCTAACGCTGGCTAATATATCTTGAAAAAACAATGATAAAAATCTTAAGTCTTGCTAAAGGAAACATGGGTACATAAAAGGACATCTTTTAGACTGTATACATCTAGAAAAAGAAAAAAAAACTCCACCAGACAAAAAATTATGCAATATAAATCGCAGTTATAGTTTTTCAAGACTGAATTTTGTATTGATTAGGGATATATACATACATGGTAAAATCTTTGAGGAAAGCAAGGGAATAAATAACAAAAATGTCAAGATAGTGGCTACCTACTAGCAGGATTCAATCAGAGAATGTATCATAAAGAACAGATAGGGACTTCCCTGGTGGCGCAGTGGTTAAGATTCCATGCTCCCAATATGCAGGGGGCCCGGGTTCGATCCCTGGTCAGGGAACTAAATCCCACATGCATGCCACAACTAAGAGTTTGCAGGCCGCAACTAAGGAGTTGGCAAGCCACAACTAAGGAGCCCACCTGCTACAACTATGCAGCTCGCAAGTAAGACCCAGCACAACCAAATAAATAAATTTTTTTTTTTTTTTTTTTTTTTTTGCTGTACGCGGGCCTCTCACTGTTGTGGCCTCTCCCGTTGCGGAGCACAGGCTCTGGACGCACAGGCCCAGCGGCCATGGCTCACGGGCCCAGCCGCTCCGCGGCATGTGGGATCCTCCCGGACCGGGGCACGAACCCGTGTCCCCTGCATCGGCAGGCAGACTCTCAACCACTGCGCCACCAGGGAAGCCCCAATAAATAAATATTTTTAAAAAAGAACAGATAATGTTCTATTTCTTAATGTGAGTGCCCATTTATTCTTTAATGTACACATATTTTTATACATGTTATAACATGTATAAAGAGTATTATAATGCTTTATACACTCATCTGTACACATATTACATTACACAATAAAAAAAATCAGAAAAAAATGAGGAAACTCTATGCTCTGATATGGAAAGACTTCAAAAATATGTTATTGAGTGATAAAAACACACATAATCAAGAGAATGAAAAGACAAAGACATCTTTGCAACACACATACCTGATAAAGGATTGATATCCGAAATATATAAAGAACTCTCAAAACTCAACAATATGAAAACAAACAACCTGATTTAAAAATGGGCCAAAGTGTAGCCAGTATGGAAAACAGTATGGAGGTCCCTCAGAAAACTAAAAATAGAATTACCATATGATCCAGCAATCCCACTCCTGGGCATATATCACCAGACAAAACTATAATTCAAAAAGATACATGCACCCCTATGTTCATAGCAGCACTATTCACAATAGCCAAGACATGGAAGCAACCTAACTGTCCACTGACAGAGGAATGGATAAAGATATGGTACATATATACAATGGAATACTATTCAGCCATAAAAAAGAATGAAGAATGCCATTTGCAGCAACATGGATGGACCTAGAGATTATCATACTAAATGAAATAACTCAGAGAAAGACAAGTATCATATGATATCACTTATATGTGGAATCTAAGATATGACACAAATGAACCTTTCTGTGAAACAGAAACAGAATCACGGGTTGGGGGAGAGATGGAGTGGGAGGTTGGGGTTAGCAGATGTAAGCTATTATATAAACAACAAGATCCTACTGTATAGCACAGGAAACTATATTCAATATCCTATGTTAAACCTTAATGGAAAAGAATATTTTAAAAAAACAATGTATATATAACTGAATAACTTTGCTGTACAGCAGAAATTAACACAGTATTGTAAATCAACTATACTTCAATAAAACAAATTTTTAAAAAGGGCCAAAGACCTTAACAGACACCTCACTAAAGAAGATATACAGGTGGCAAATGAACACACGTAAAGATACTCAACATCACGTCATATCATCAGAGAATTATAAATTACAACAACAATAAAACACTGTTAAATGCCTATTAAAGTGGCCAAAGTTCAGGACTTCCCTGGTAGTCCAGTGGGTAAGACTCCATGCTCACAATGCAGGGGGCCCAGGTTTGATCCCCAGTTGGGGAACTAGATCCTGCACGCATGCTGCAACTAAGACCCGGCGCAGCCTAAATAAATAAATAATAAATAAATGAATATAAAATCATTTTTTTAAAAAAAGTGGGGCTTCCCTGGTGGCGCAGTGGTTGAGAATCTGCCTGCTAATGCAGGGGACAGGGGTTTGAGCCCTGATCTGGGAAGATCCCACATGCCGCAGAGCAACTAGGCAACTAGGCCCACAACTACTGAGCCTGTGCGTCTGGAGCCTGTGCTCCGCAACAAGAGAGGCCGTAATAGTGAGAGGCCCACGCACCGCAATGAAGAGTGGCCCCCGCTTGCCACAACTAGAGAAAGCCCTCGCACAGAAACGAAGACCCAACACAGCCAAAAATAAATAAGTAAATAAAAAGCCAAGCATTTGAAGCCCTTTAAAAAAAAAAAAAAAAGTGGCCAAAGCTCACAACACCGACAACACCAAATGCTGACGAGGATGTGGAGCAACAGGAACTCTCACTCACTGCTGGTGGGAATGCAAATGTTACCGCTACTCTGGAAGACAGTCTGGCAGTTTCTCACAAAACTACACATATTCTTGCTGTACACACTGGCAATTGTGTTCCTTAGCATTTACCCAAATGATTAACTTATATCCACACAAAACACTGCACAGAGAAGTTTATAGCAGCTTAATTCATAATTGTCAAAACTTGGCAACAACCAAGATGTCCTTCAATTGCTGAATGGGTAAATAAATGGTAGTACATCCAGACAATGGAATATTATTCAGTGATAAAAAGAAATGAGCTATCAAGCCATGAAAACACATGGAGGAACTTTAAATGCGTATTACTAAGTGAAAGAAACCAATCTGAAAAGGCTACATACTGACTGATTCCAACTGTATGATGTTCTAGAAAAGGCAAAACTAGGGGGACAGTAAAAAAAAAAAAAAAATCAGTGGTATCCAGGTGCTCAAGGAAAGTGGGGGAGTAGATGGAGCACAGGGGATTTTGTGGGCAGTGAAACTATTCTGTAAGATATGATAATGGTGGATACACGTCATTATGTATTTGTCAAAATGCACAGAATGCATGACACCAAAAGCAAATCCTAATGTAAACTATGGACTTTACTTAAAGTATCAATATTGGCTCATCAACTGTAACAGGTATACCACATTAATGCAAGATGTCAGTAACAGGGGAAACTGTAAAGAGGGAGAAAAGGAGTATATGGGAACTCTGTACTTTTCACTTAAATTTTCCGTAAGCCCAAAACTGCTGTAAAAAATTAAGTCTGTTCATTAAAAGTAAAACAAAACACATATAAACAGAACAGTATGATTAATATGCTATCTTATAATAACCTGTACTTATACTTGTGTAAATATGTACAAATACATTCTGCAATGCCATTCAAGAAAGTAATGACAATGGAACTCATGGAAATTAGGGGGAGAATTTAAATACACATCCGGATATTTAGTGAGTTCTCTAGCATCATGCTAATCTGACCAGAAAAATAAGATACACACTATAGTACCCTGAAGAATGCTATATGAAATAACCAGAGACAAAATAATAAGCTGTTTAATTTTTTTTTCTGGGGATGCTGTTCAAAACACCATCTATATGAAGGTCCATAAAATTTATTCAGACCTAATACTAGAGAACCAAGGAAATGGTATTCATAATCAATGCAAGACACTTAATTAACTTGATTTACTTTTTGGCTGCTGGTATTGATTATTCTTACTATGTTTTCCTGAGTTTTACTCATTTATACCTTTCTATTTCATTTTCTAGGTCCTTATAAACTTCCTCAAATGCACAGAAAAATAAAATTGGGAATAAACAAACAACTCACCTGGGATTTGTTCATTTTCTACAGCTTTTGGGTAAAGGCAGAGAACTATGAAGGCAGAACTGAAATAGAGGAAAAAGAAAGGTATTGTTATTAAAGATCTGACCTGCCTCAGAACTTCTAGAATGACTTGTTTGGAAATCCTTACACATCACCTGAGAAAATACCACCTCCTGAGCTAGTCCTTTTGCCTGTTCAGAAGGGGCAAAAAGGATCATGCTGGCAGCACTCACTTTCAATCAAACATTATGAAATATCTGAAAAGGTAAGACAAAGACAACCCACTATCAACTGACAAAACAGTCAAAAGAAACCATGATTGATTAAATTATTGGACAGGGAATTTAAAACTATGATTCATATATTAAAGCTTTAAAGGAAAAGATTTACAAAATGAATGAACAGAGAATTTTGAGATGGAAACTTCAAGAAAAAAATGGAAATGCTAAGAAAAGCACAGTAACAGAGTCGAAAGAATACCTTCAATAGGTATTACAACAGAGTTGAGGAAATTTTCAGTACATCTGAAGATAGAGGTCAAAAGAAATTACCCAAACTGAGACACAAAGAGAAAGCAAAGGGGGAAAAAAAGGACAGAGAATCCAAGGGCTGTAGTACAATATCAAATGGCCTAACAAAAATGTATTGGGATCCCAGGGACTTTCCTGGTGGTCCAGTAGTAAAGAATCTTTCTCCCAATGCAGGAACGCAGGTTCGATTCCTGGTTGGGGAGCTAAGATCCCACATGCTGCGGGGCAATTAAGCCCTTGCACCACAACTACTGAGCTCACGAGCCTCAACTAGAGAGCCCGCGTGCCGCAAACAACACAGCACACGCACCACAACTAGAGAGAGAAAAACCTGCATGCCACAGCTAGAGAGAAGCCCATGTGCTGCAACGAAGTGCCCGCGTGCTGCAACGAAAGATCCCGCGTGCTGCAACTAAGACCTGACATAGCCAAAAATAAATAAAATAAATAAATAAATAATCTTTAAAAAAATGTATTGGAATCCCAAAAGAAGAGAAAATGGGACAGAAGAAGTATTGACGACATAATGACCAAGGATTTTCCAAAAATACTGAATGATATCAAACCACAGATCCAAGAAACTCAGATAATTTATCCAAAAAGGATAAATATCAAAAAACAAAATAAAATGGACACACCTGGACATACCATATTCAAACCAATGGAAACCAAAGTTAGAGAGAAATTCTTAAAAGCAGCCAGAAAAAAAACCTGACACGTTACATACAGACACACCTCATTTTATTGCTCATCACAGATTGCCTTTTTTTTTTTTTTTAAACAAATTGAAGGTTTGTGGTAACTTTGCATTGTCAGATGATGGTCAGCATTTTTTAGTAATAAAGTACTTTTAAATTAAGGTATGCACATTGTTTTTTAGACATAATGATATTGCACACTTAATAGACTGCAGTAAAGGTAAACATGACCTTTATATGCCCTGAGAAACCAAAATATTCATGTGACTTGCTTTACTGCAGTGATCTGGAACTGAATTAAAGAATCACAGAGAATTTCTCATCAGAAACTATACAAGCTGGAAGACAATGTAGTGACATCTTTAAAGTGCTTTAAAAAAGAAAAAGAAAAAAAAAAAGAAAAAACTACCAATCCAGTATTCTATACCCAGCAAATACATCTTTCAAAAAATAAAAGTGAAAATAAAAACCTTTTCAAACAAACAAAAACAGAAAATTCATTCCCAGTAGACCTGTACTACAAGAAATATTTAAAGAAGTTCTTCAGGTAGAAGGAATATGATAACAGACAGAAATGTGGATCTACACAAAGAAATAAAGATCTCTGGGAATGGTTAAAATGAAGAGAAATATAAAAGACATTTTTTCTTACTTTTAATCAATCTAAAAGATACTTGACTGTCTAAAGCAAAAAGAGTAGACAAGTTTTGTGAACTTACAGCATATGTAAAATATATAACGATAATAGCACATAGATGAGATGATGAAATTGTTGATGGCAGTATATTGTTTTAAGGATCTTACATTACACACAAACAACAGACTATATTTAAAGGTTCACTGTGATTCACTCAAGAAGTTTATTTAAACCTTAGGGCAACCACAAAAAAATTTAAAGAGGTATAAACAATAACCAAATAGTGGAGAAAAATATGGATTCATGAAAAACTACCACTAAATCCAAAAGCAGTCAGAAAAAGAGGAAAATAGGAACAAAGACCAGATGGGCCAAGTAGAAGAAAACTAGTAAGATGGTAGATTTTAACCCAACCATGTCAATAATTCATTGTACAAACACACCAATTAAATGACAAAGGTTGCCAAACTGGATAAAAAAGACCAAACTACGTGCTGTCTAAAAAGCAATGTGTTTGGGACTTCCCTGGTGGCACAGCAGTTAAGAATCTGGCTGCCTATGCAGGGGACACGGGTTCGATCCCCGGTCCGGGAAGATCCCACATGGCCCGGAGCAACTAAGCCCATGTGCCACAACTACTGAGCCTGTGCTCTAGAGTCCGCACACCACAACTATTGAGCCCACATGCCACAACTACTGAAGCCCGCATGCCTAGAGCCCATGCCCTGAAGCAAGAGAAGCCACCGCAATGAGAAGCCCACACACTGCAATGAAGAGTAGCCCCTTCTTGCTGCAACTAGAGAAAGCCCGCACACAGCAATGAAGACCCAACACAGCTAAAAATAAATAAAGTAAAAGCAATGTGTTTTAAATATAAAAACATAGTGACGAAACAAAATTTTAAGACAGAACAAGAAATTTAAATGTAAAATTCTGTCCTTTGGGCCTCCTCCCTCTCTGTTTAGTGTGCAACATCCAGCCGCATTACACATTAACCAGACCTTCTCAAAGATGGGAATGCCTACTCAACCATAAAGATCTTTTTTCTTTCTTCTGATGCTAGCAACGTAACTTCTTAAAAGGTTAACATTCTTTCTCAACTCTGTAAGGGGGTCATGATGACTTGCTGCTCGCTTTGTAAGTGCTTACCTGGACTACTGTATATTGGTGAACTTTATGTCAGTAGGTCATTTTGATGTATGATCCTTTGTCTCAAAAAATGTATATGACTGTGCCTTCAACTTCTAACAGGCAGGACAGTACTCAGAGCTTCTTAGAGTCTGTCTCCTGGGTTACAATCCTCAGGCTGGCTCAAATAAAATTCTCTTCCTTCTTGATTGTTAATTGAATTTTCAATAATAGCTAGATCAAAAATAAAAGGATAAAAAATGATATTCCTTGGGACTTCCCTGGCAGTCCAGGGGTTAAGACTCCACGCTTCCAATGCAGGGGGCACAGGTTTGATCCCTGGTTGGGGAACCAAGATCCTGCATGCTGCAAGGCACAGCCAAAATAATAGGAAATAAAAAATAAAAAATGATATTCCTTGCACACACTAATCAAAAGAAAGCTGGACTGATTAATATCAAGCTAAGTAGACTTAATAAGAAATATTACCAGGGCTAAAGTGTGATATTACATGTCACTGTGCTAAATGACACATGATAAATGTATCAAATCACCAGAACATATAACAATCCTAAATGTATATGCACAAAAGAACTTCAAAATACAAGAAGCAAAAGTTGATAAAAGTGAAAGAATAAATAGATAAATCACAATTATAACTTGAGACTTCAATATTCTTTTCTCAGTAGGTGACAAGAGAGGTAGATAAAAAAACAGTAAGGATACAGAAGAACTCAACCACACTATCAACCACCCTGACCCATTTAGTATTGACAGAAAACTCTACCACCAACACAGCACAATAGTCATTAAAGTACATAAAAAACATTCCCAGGGACTTCCCTGGTGGTCCAGTGGTTAAGACTCCACACTCCCAATGCAGGGAGCCCAGATTCAATTCCTGGTCAGGGAACTAGACCCTGCATGGCACAAGAAAGAGCCCACATGCCGCAACTAAAAAGATCCTGCATGCAGCAACGAAGACCCGGCACAGCCAAATAAATAAATAAATATTTTTAAAAAATCCCCAAGGTAGATCATATCCTTAGCCATGAAACAAATCTCAAGTTTTAAAGAACTGAAATACATAACAAAGTATATTCTTTGACCAAAACAGAATTAAACTAGAAATCAATAATAGAAAGAGATGTAGAAAATCCCCTAATGTTTGGAAATTAAATAACAAATTTCTAAATAACCAATGGGTAAAAAAGGAAGTCACAAGGGAAGTTTTTAAAAAACAAGCAAACACAGAATTGAATGGAAATGAAAACAAAACATACCAGAATTTGAGGAATGCAGCTAAAGCAGTATTTAGAGGACAGTATTTAGAGGACGTTTATAGCATTAAAACCAATGTCAAGGGACTTCCCTGATGGCGCAGTGGTTAGGAATCCTCCTGTCAATGCAGGGGACACACGGGTTCAAGCCCTGGTCCAGGAAGATCCCACATGCTGCAGAGCAACTGGGCCTGTGTGCCACAATCGCTGAGCCTGCGCTCTAGAGCCCACGAGCCACGACTGCTGAGCCCATGTGCCACAGCTGCTGAGGCCCGCACGCCTGGAGCCAGTCTCCGCAACAAGGGGGGCCACTGCAATGAGAGGCCTGTGCACGTCAGAGTAGCCCCTGCTCGCGTCAACTGGAGAAAACCCGCACGCAGCAACGAAGACCCAATGCAGCCAAAAAAAAAAAAAAAAAACCAATGTCAGAATAATTGAGACGTTACTACAGATGCTACAGACATTAAAAAGTTATTCTTTCACAAAAAGATTGATAAACATTAGCTATGTTAATTAAGGAGAAAAAGGAGCAATCCCAAATACACAAAATAAGAAAAGTGGGAAATATCAACAAACTCAAGAGAAAAAAGATGAAATAATGGAAAAAAAATTCCATCTTCAATAGCAATAAATTACTACATAAGAATAAAGTTAATAAAAATGCGAATATTTTACGAAAAAACTTATAAATGCTGGCAAGAAGGAAAAATGAAAGAGGAACAAATGGGAAGGCCTACAGTAAGATCCAACATCATAAAGGTGTCCATTCTCCCTAATTAAATGTAATCATTAACTGGATCATAATAAAAGTACCAACAGGGCTTCCCTGGTGGCGCAGTGGTTGACAGTCCGCCTGCCGATGCAGGGGACACGGGTTCGTGCCCCGGTCCGGGAAGATCCCACATGCCGCGGAGCAGCTGGGCCCGTGAGCCATGGCCGCTGAGCCTGCGCGTCCGGAGCCTGTGCTCCGCAACGGGAGAGGCCACAACAGTGAGAGGCCCGCGTACCTCAAAAAAAAAAAAAAAAAAGTACCAACAGGGCTTCCCTGGTGGTGCAGTGGTTGAGAATCTGCCTGCTAATGCAGGGAACACGGGTTTGAACCCCGGTCTGGGAGGATCCCACATGCCACGGAGGAACTGGGCCCGTGAGCCACAACTACTGAGCCTGCGCGTCTGGAGCCTGTGCTCCGCAACAAGAGAGGCCGCGAAGGTGAGAGGCCCGTGCACCGCGATAAAGAGTGGCCCCCGCTTGCCACAACTAGAGAAAGCCCTTGCACAGAAACGAAGACGCAACACAGCAAAAATAAATTAATTAATAAACTCCTACCTCCAACATCTTAAAAATAAAAGTCCCAACAAATTTCTTTAAAATATAACTTATTCTAAAGTACCAGTGGGAATCATTAGTAAAACTTGTATAATCTCAAAGTAGTGAAGGCTTTTGGGTGTCATAAAAAGGAAGAGCAGTAAATTCAACCATAAAGAAATTCAAAACGCCTCCATGGCAAAAACCACCAATGAGCAAAATTAAAAGGCAAATGAAAAAATATTTCCCATTCATATGACAAAATACCAGCTGGCTGTGTGACCTTGGGTAAATCACTTCACCAGAGCCTTCACTTTTCCTTCTGTTGAAACTGAGGAACTAAGCGAAGACACAGGGTAGGTGTGAGGATTGGGTGAACACTTCAGCTGAAAAGGCTCTTGCAAAGAGGTCACAGGTCTTACTCATTCAGCGATTTGCGCATCAGGAAACTTGGGAAACCCTTCAAGCCTCCCCCCAACCCCGCGAGGCCCTGGGCAGCCGCACGCGGCATCCGGGCGCTGCCAGGTGCGCCCGGCCCCGCCCCCAGCCTCGCCCTGCGCCCGCCCGCCGGGTTTCAGGACCTGCTGCCGCGCGGCCGAAGACCTTCGCGGCGGGTCGGAGGCGCTTTGCCTGACAAAGGGAGGAAGGCTGGCCCTCGCCACCGCCCTCCCCTTCGGCCGTTCCCGCCCCCGCACGTCCGGCCAGGCGGGCCCAGCCGGTCCCGCGCCGAGGAGAGGGCCGGGCCGCCCCAGACACCACCCCGAGGGTCGCCGCCGCCTGCGAGTCTCCGAAGTTTGGGCTTCCACCCCACGCGGGCACGAGCCCATCCCTCATCTCCTTCCCCTCGGCCCCCAGACCCCGCGGAGCTGCCTGGCAGGCCCCCTCATACCTGGAGGGGCACAGCCTCCGCTCGTGGCTCAGTGCCAGGCCGGGTCACGGCGCGGGACGGCTAAAACGCGTGGAGACCGGAGCCCTGTCACCCACTCGCGGCGGGAGGTGGGGGAAGGGCGGCCACCGGCGCGCTCGCAGCATTGCACATGCGCAGATGCAGGGGCTGCTTGCCGTCCCAGGGTCCTCCGAGGGGTGGTCCATCGAACTTCGGGACTACATTTCCCATAAGCCTGCAGGGCCTCACCGTAGGGACTCTCAGGAAAGTCTTCACCTTGTTTAGCCGGTCGGATGAGCGCTGACCAAGATAATCCCTTGGCCTGGACTTCACTTCCACCAGAGCGGTTTATGAGTTATAACCACTACCTACCCCAAAATACAAATCCTGGCTTTTAAAGATTACACAGGTAATCTATGGTAACAGCATTTAAATTAGAAAATATGTATAAAATAAATATTACCCATAATCTCACTTTTCAAAGATAACTATAACATTAAGTTCACACCTTTCTGATATTTTTAAATAATAAAATCGGCCATAAAGATACCATGTGCTGCAAATTTTTTTTTTTTTAAGTTTTAGGTTTACAGTAAAATATGAGGAGATGCAGATGTTCGTCTATGAGGAACATAGAGTTCCACTATACCACCTGCACCCCCACATGCATGGCCTCCTCCACTATCAACCTCCAGTACCACAGTGGTACATTTGCTACGATCGAACGTACACTGACAAATCACCCGAAGTCCATAGTTTACACTAGGGTTCACTCTGGGTGTTGAACATTCTATGGGTTTTGGCAAATATATACCTCTTTGGCAAATATATGATGACATGTATCCACCACCATAGTATCATACAGAATTGTTTCACTGCCCACAAAATTCCCTGTGCTCCGTCTATTCATCCTTCCCTCCTTCTCCCTGAGTCCCTGAAAGTCACTGACCTTTTTACTGTACTCCTAGGATTGTTACCAAGTCCAAGCTGCACCGCAGGTCAATAAATCAAGAGACGTTCTTGGGGCAAGAAATAGCGACTTAACCCAGAAAGCCAGCAGACCGAGAAGAAGATGAATGTGTGTCCCAAAGAACCATCTTGCCTGAGTTAGAACTCAAACTTCTTTTACACTAAAAAAAGGGAGGGAGTAGGGTCAAACACTTCCTGGTTCCCCTCAGCCTCTGGAGGGGATATGTTAATTTCTTCTTCCTGCAGTCATTCACAGGTGGGCCTGGTCAAGATGTTTCCTGTGAGCTGAAGAAAGGTATTTTAGCTTAATACACATTACCTGGGAGGCAGAGGTTCCCAGAGATGGTCTATTATGTATAATTTAAGCTTATAGGCAACATCCCTTTAGTGATTAACTGGTAATAGAATACGAAATTTCTTCCCTATTACACTTTCGCCTTTTCCAGAATGTAACATAGTTGGAATCATTCAGTATGTAGCCTTTTCAGATTGGTTTCTTTCACTTAGTAATATGCACTTAAAGTTCCTCCATGTCTTTTCATGGCTTGATGGCTCATTTCTTTTTAGCACTGAATAATATTCCATTGTATGCATGTACCACCACTTATTTATCCATTCAGCAATTGAAGGACATCTTCGTTGCTTCCAAGTTTTGACAATTATGAATAAAGCTGCTATAAGCATCCCTGTGCAGTGTTTTGTGTGGAAATAAAGTAAGTTTCTCATTTGTATAAATATCAAGGAACACAACTGTCAGATTTTATGATGAGAATATATTTAGTTTTGTAGAAACTGCCAGACTGTCTTCCAAAATGGCTGTACCATTTTGCATTCCCACCAGCAATGAATGAGAGTTCCTGTTGCTCCACACCCCTGTCAGCATTTGGTGTTGTCAGTGTTGTGGATTTTGGCCATTCTAATAGGTGTGTAGTGGTAGCAACTAGTTTTTAATTAAAACAACATATAGTCTCAAAAAACTACTGTTACTGAACCAAACTTGGGTCTGTATGCAAACAGTGAAGCCAGTCTATTGATACCAGGCTGTGGTGAAGGAAAGTGCAGGGTTTACTGCAAGGCCAAGCAAGGAGTAGAGGCGAATAATGCTTAAAACACTGGAATTCCCCAATGGCTTTTAGGGAAAGATTTTTAAAGACAGGGTGAGGGAGAGGATTGTGGGGTGTGGAGTAATCAGCTCATGGACATCCTTATGATTGATTGGTGGCGAGGTAATCAGGAGTCAACATCATCAACCTTCTGGTTTCAACCAGTTTGGGGTCTATGTGCTTGTGGTCAACATGTAGTTAACTTCTTCCACCTGGCAGAGGTTTCAGGATTTGCGAAATAGCTCAAGGATATGGTTCAAAATGTTATCTATAGCCCTTGCGAAGGAACTAAAGGTCCTTGAGTTTGTTTAGTGGCCGAACAATTATTATTTTGCCTTGCTTGACTGTTTCTCTTTGTTTTTGTATTTTCTCACTTCTCTGATTAAATTTGCTCTTTGGAACTTGGGGAAGGCCTACAAGGCTAAAGTTTTCTACAAACAAGAGGCAGGCAGAGGACATTGGTGGGGGCAGTTCTCTCCTGGGAAGACCCTATCATAGGGTTCTGCTGAGATATATTACTTGTACATCAATGTTCATAGCAGCACTATTCACTACAGCAAAAAGATGGAAACAACCTTAGTGCCCATCAACAGAAGAATGGATAAATAAAATGTGGTATACACATATAATGGAATATTATTCAGTCAAAAAAAGAATGAAGTTCTGGTACATGCTACCACATGGATGAACCTTGAAAATACAAATGAAATAAGCCACATACAAAAGGACAAATATTGTATGATTCTGCTTACATAAAGTATCTAGAATAGGCAAATTCATAGACAGAAAGTAGAGATTGCTGGGGACAAGAGTGGGGGAAGGCATGGGAGTTACTGTTTAATGGGTAGGGAGTTTCTATTTGGGATGATGAAAAAGTTCTGAAAAGAGATGATGGTGATGGATAAACAACACTGTGAATGTGCTTAACACCACTGAATTGTATACTTTAAAATGGTAAATTTCATATTATATATATTTTACCAGAATTTAAAAAAATAATAAGCTGGGTTGAAGTGACTGTTGCATAACTCTGTAAATTAATAAAACTCAAAGTCTCAGCAAGGTATTTCTGTTATTTATTGTTTGTACCCTTTTGATTATTTTTTGTTTGATGGAATAATTCCATACTTCATCAGAAAGAAAAACAGAATACTCAGGATATTTTTTTAAAAGAGAGACTAATAACTATTAGATATAAAAATGTATTACAAAGCTAAAACATGAAAACTTTTTAGTACTGGCTCCAGAAAAAAAAAAAAGACTCAAGTGTATATACTAATTTTTTCACAGCACTTGTGAAAGATTGGAATTTTCCATGATTGTTCTTGGGCAACTAATTAACAATTTGGAGGAAAAAAATGTTAAACTCCTAAGACTGCATATTAGGACAATTAAGTATAAGCCGGATTCACGATTTAAATTTTAAAGTGAAAGTATCAAAGTAGTTGTAAAGAAATGATAAGGGAATGTTTTTTATATTCTTTGGGTGAGAAGCTATGACACCAAAGGCAGAAATCATCAAGGAAGTAACTGACAAATTCAACTATAGAGACAAATTTTGAAAAAAATGCTGTAAACGAAGTGAAAGACAAATAAGCTGGGCAAATATACACGGTACGTGAATGAAGAAAAAGGGTAGTCTTAATTTATGAACTCCTCTTATATGTTAATTTAACCCCATTAAGAAAAATAAGCTCAGTATATGAAGAACCAATTAAAGATGAAATACACAGAATTTATCAAAAATGTTTTCTCTCTACTCAAAATCAAAGAAAAGCTATATGATAACATATGTAATATCATTTTGACCTATAAGTTTGGCCAGTGTTTAAAAGGGTAATGAGACCCAGGACTGGAACAACTTGGAAAAATTTTTTATACAATTCTGGTGGGACGATAGTACATAAAATCTTTCTGAAGTCCTCATTGTATCAAAAGTTAAAAATTTTAAATTATCATAGATTTTAATCTTGTACATGATGTATATACATGAATGTTCTCACATTACAGCTTATATCTGCAAAACACTGGAAACAGTCTAAAACTCTTTCAATAGATGTAATTAAGTTGATATGTAAATGGAATTTGGGGAGACATTGAAAATGATAATGTATACTAACTCCATGGGGGAGGTGTCTAATGAGTTGAGAAATGAAAAAATGTAGATCACACAAGAGTATGTAGAGTGTGATCCTATTTTTGTAAAAATTATGCATAAAGACTAAATACTGAAATGTACAAAAAGAAGAAATATACACTCTTCCCCCAATAAACTGACACAAAATAAACTCCCTACTGCCTTATGCATAACAGCATAGAGTACTGTGTGCATGGACTGTTTCTGAAGACCGTGCAAAGTTCAAAACCACATTATTTTCTATTAATTTCCTCTTAGGAATAAAGGAAAAGTATAGAGGATGTTTTTTAAAAAAACATATTGCATATTTTAATTTAAATGTTGCTTTAAATTTTTTTGAACTTCCACTGAGGTTTCACTCTCTTCTCAATCAACTACCCAGCATGTCCTAGTGGTTGTTTGATCTTCCGAGCATGTTGTAATATCCACTTCCGTTCCAACAAGCACTGGCACCAACAGTAAGTACATGCTTGTATGGCACTGTTATTGGATGTAAAGAGATTTTAACTGTTATAATAGTGACTGTTTAAAGTGGAGCAAATATCCCAAACCTCATAAATAACAGTGTGGTTAGCTCATAGATATTGACAAAAAATTTTATTTTTGTTTACGTGCTCAGATGACATTCCCATGGGTCATAGACCCTAGATCATATGATTTTATCAAAGAACTTGTATACTCTGT
Organism: Tursiops truncatus; assembly: GCF_011762595.2. Taxonomy (NCBI): domain Eukaryota; kingdom Metazoa; phylum Chordata; class Mammalia; order Artiodactyla; family Delphinidae; genus Tursiops; species Tursiops truncatus. The sequence goes on from NC_047052.1 coordinate 12,472,764, forward strand.
TATATTAAAATCCATTGGTCTTTCTTGTACTTTGAATGGATCATTTATCCAGGCATGATTTTGTAACATCATGCCCTGGTCTTTGAAAAACACTGGCTTACTGAGTCATAAAGATCTTTGAAATGTTGATACATTTTATTACAAATAGTATCAAATGACCATAATAATATCACCACTGGTCTCATCAGAAAAGCTTTAATAAGTATTGGGAAGCAGAATCAGGTTTTTGCCAAAATTCAAATTTTTACTTGAAAGCTCCTTTTATCATTGGGCAAGAAATATAGTCACTTGTTTTCCTGGAAATGACAGCTCACTTCATTCATTTTTGAGAAAATGTCTGCCAAACACCCAGCCTTTGTTTGACTGTCAGCCATTCAAGTAAAAATGTTTCATGAGAAAAGCAGCTAGTTCAGCTCACGACTCAACCGCACAAGTGGTTTTCCTGGAGACAACGTCTTGCTTCTGTGTGTGCAGCAGAAGTACCTTGTATGTACTTCCCGTTTCATCAGACAGAATATTAAAAAGACATGCGCTCAAAGGTTGAGACAATACAATTAATCGTTTTTACTGCTCCATTAAGGTCATTCTTAAGTGAAACTGGCACTTCTTTCCTGCAATTGCGTGAGAGCGCAGAAAGCAGTGACTGCCAGGGAATTCCCTGATGGTCCAGTGGTTAGCACTCCATGCTTCCACTGCAGGGGGACATGGGTTCCATCCCTGGTTGGGGAGCTAAGATCTTGCAGGCCGCAGCGCTGCCAAAAGAAAAAAAATAGGTAGTGACTTCCAGTGCCGCTTGGTGCCACTGTCTGGAATCCTGCTGTGGCACCAGCAAGCTCCCCCACCAACTGCTTTTGCACCGTCAGTGCAAATGTCAACTCAACGAAATAGGAAAATAATGCCGAAGTGTTGTTATTAAAAGAGCCTTGACCTCCTGGATCCCATGCAAGGGTCTTGGAGAACCCAGGGGCCTGTGGATCACACTGTAAAGCACAGTCACTGTGCGCCATTATCACACCTAAAATATTTTAGAAGTTTCCTTAATAGTATTCAAATGTCCAGTTATTGTTCGTATTTCCAAATTGTTTCCATGAACATTTCTTCAAATTTTAAAAACTCAAGATCCAAATGAATCCACATCCCACGATTAATGTCTTTTAATACATAGGTCCCCCCCTCCATATCTTTTTTTGTTTTTTCTTTGCCATTTATAGGCTGAAAACACTGGATTGTCTATTCTGAAGAACTTCCACACAGTCTGGATTCTCCTGATCAGCTTAAATTTTAATTATCAATTTTCTGTTACTTCATCTAGACTCAGAACCTGAGAAGGTCAAGGTTTAAGAAGAATTTTTGGCCAAATACTAACAGCAATTCCTTACTCCTTGCCAGGTTTTAGAACAATTCTTTTTCTGAGTGAGAGGTTCAGGCTTTTTCCCCAAGCATCATTATTTTCTACTCCTTTATTCAGCATTCCTGCCATCAACGTTTGTCAAGCACCTGCTGGTGGCAGGCACTGTGCTTGGGCACAGCTGTGAGCGACCCATAGCTCTCTCCCCTTATGAGCTTACATTCTACTTAGGGAGACAGGCAATAAACGATAAGTAAAACATAGAGCATGTCAGATGGAGTTCACTGCTAAGAGGGTCGTATCAGGAGTGTCGGGGTGTGTGTGCATTTTTTAGTAGAATGGCTAGAGAAGACTTTACTCAGCAGGTAAGGTTTGAGCCAAGACTCCATAATCACGTATTAGGCTCCATAATCCCTATAATCATGATTCCAAGACTCCACAATCAGACACCTACCAGTGGATGTTCCTTTCCTTGTATTATTTCCAGTGTCTGACAATACCACTCCATCTGGTCACCAATTTCTCCCAGCCAGTCGACCGGCCTCCCTCTTTTATATACCTGAGATGATGGAAAGGAATGATATCTAATCACAGCCTTTCCCTCCTCATTTGGGGCTCTGAGAAGTGGCCTCTATTTTTTTTTTTTCATGGCAAAATTACACGGACTTCCCTGGTGGTCTAGTGGTTAAGACTCTGTGCTCCCAACACAGGGGGCCCGGGTTCGATCCCTGGTCAGGGAACTAGATCCCACGTGATGCAACTAAGAGCCCGCATGCTACAACTAAAGGGCCCACATGCCGCAACTAAAAAAAAAAAAAAAAAAGACCCCATGTGCCACAACAAAGATCCCGTGTGCTGCAACTAAAACCTGGCGTGAAATAAAAAATATTTAAAAAACAAAACAAAATTACAAAGTAGGGAGCCTGCAAAAATTCTCCTTATTTGGAGCAAAGTGAATATCTCATGCTATCTTTCCTTTGTTTTTAACATAAATTAACTCTGGAGAACGGAACCAACCTGAACCTCAAAAAATTTAGTTATCTTAACTGAGTGTTTGACAAGGCCATCTTTCACCTCAGTGAATGAAGCGATCTTACATGGTTAATGGCTTAGAAGTCTTCATCAAGGATCCTCCGGGCATATAAGGACTGTCTGTCTCATTTACTGAGGGCTTTCCAGCACTGTGCTTGGTATAGATGAGGAATGAATGAATGACTGAGGCAAGTAGTAACGACGCTTGAAACCCAGCTACTATCAGTATCATGCAGTTCTATAGTCCTGTCCACCTGAGCGTACCAAGTGCTGCCTACGCATCCTGCATCTTGCTGGAGTGGGTAGCTTCCAGCACCATCCACCTTTTCAGGGCTGCCCACCTCAGGGGAACGGTGGTGGCCCCGCATAACACCAAGGTAGGTAGCTGCTCCTTCAGTTCTTCTTTCCTGCTAGCCGGGTCTTGGGACTGCAAAGAACTCCAGCTAGTTCCCTGCTATATCTCCTCCTTGTGGAGAGACACCTAAAGAATATCCTATTTATCCCACCTTGGGGAAAAAAAAATCATAGTCATTTGGAATCAGGTTTATTACTGGGTGCATTGTTTTTTATAGAGAATTTAGAGATAATTTCATATAAGTCAGAAAGATGTGGGTTTGAGTATTATTGGACAAAGTATTATTAAAAAATAAAGCAACTGCATCAAAACTTCCCCTATTTTATAAGTAGATCCATAAATAGAATAGATCAGGAGGCTATTGGTCCAAATACCTGTTTACAAACGGAAAAACAAAAGCCTGGAGAAGCCAACAAGTTTTAATTCTGAAAAAAATAATCTGTCTATGGCTTCAAAATGGCTTCAAAATATTAATATGACTGTTTTAGGGGGTCCCACAGACCATGCTCAGGTTCAGTTTTTCCTTAGAAGGACTCAGAACTCAGCAAGCTGCTGCACTCATGGTTACAGTTTGCTGCAGTGAAAGGACACAGATTAAAATCAGCAATGGAAAAATGCACGAAGGCCAAGGTCCTCGAGATACCAGGCACAAGATTCCATCTGTCCTCCCTCAGTGGTGTCATGCATACAGCGCTTGATTCTCCCAGCAATGGTATGTGACATCACACATGGAGTATTGCTAACCAGAAGCTCAGGCAAGCCTTGGTGTCCAGGGTCTTTATTGCAGATTGGTGCTGTGGGCATGTCTGACTGCCCACACAGCTGACCTTAGTCTCCAGCCCCTCCCCAGGTCGAACTGATACCATGTGGACCGAGGGCCCCAGCGTAAAGCATCTGGCTGGTTCAAGGTCTCCAGGCAAAGAAAAACACTCTTATCAGACAGGATATTCTACCAGCTTAGAGGTTAGAAGTTACCTCCCAAGGGCTGGGCAACAGTCAAGCCTTCCTTTGGAAGGTACAAGGTTTAGACGACCCACACTTGCTAAGTTAACCCTTTACTGCATAAGGCCCTACACTGCTTTTTTTATGCCATGGGAAATTGGTTTTGTATTTTGTTTTTCCAGGAAAGCAATCCTGAAGAACACTGAGGTGTTCTTCATACACAAGCTATCATTTCTTTGTGTCCAGCCGTGGGTCACATTTTGCTAAATAGCTTGAAGGAAGTTTATTTCTGTATCAGAAGTAGTTGATATTTCAGTGGGATTTAGAGGTCATTATGGAAAAGGAGTGGCCTCAATTACCACTTGACTTTGCAGGTCTTCTTATCAGGAGGTGCAGTCTATTTCCCTGCCTCTTGAATTGAGGCTGGCTTTGTGACTTGCTTGGCTACAAAGCTATGAAAATCATGATATATTGGCCCTCACAGATTCCTGCTTTCTCTTAGAATGCTGTTGGAACACGAGAAACCACGTGGAAGAGAGCAAGTTGTCCTTCTGAGTCCCTTCTAGACCAGCCTACAGCCAGCTGACGCCCAGATATATGAGAAATTCCAGTTGAGATCAGCAGAGCTGCCTACCCAACCCCCCAAATTAACCAAAAATGCACAAGTGAGACCAGCCACGACCAGAAGAATCACCCAGCTGACCTATAGACTCATGAACAAGAATAAATGTTTACTGGACTTCGCTGGTTTTCCGGGGGTTAAGACTCCATGCTTCCAGGTTTGATCCCTGGTTGGGGGAATTCCGCATGCGGCCAAAGAAAAAAACAAAACAAGACAAACAAAAAAAAGAATAAATGACATGAATAATATCAATGTTTTCTTAGGTCAGTCTCCCAAGGCAATAGAAATAAAAACAAAAATAAACAAATGGGACCTAATCAAACTTACAAGCTTTTGCAAAACAAAGGAAACCTTAAACAAAACAAAAAGACAACCTACAGAATGGGAGAAAATATTTGCAAAGGAAAAGACAGACATGACAAGGGACTACTTTCTTTTTTTCTTTTTTTAAATTATTATAATTCTTTTTAATTTTTTTTTATACAGCAGGTTCTTATTAGTTATCTATTTTATACATATTAGTGTATATATGTCAATCCCAGTCTCCCAGTTCATCCCACCACCACCACCCCGCCCCTTCTTTCCCCCCTTGGTGTCCATACGTTTGTTCGCTACATCTGTGTCTCTATTTCTGCCTTGGAAACTGGTTCATCTATACCATTTTTCTAGATTCCACATATATGCGTTAATATACGATATCTGTTTTTCTCTTTCTGACTTACTTCACTCTGTATGACAGTCTCTAGGCCCATCCACATCTCTACAAATGACCCAATTTCGTTCCTTTTTACGGCTGAGTAATATTCCATTGTATACATGTACCACATCTTCTTTATCTGTGGGATTACTTTCCAAAATATACAAACAGCTCATGCAGCTCTATATCAAAAAAACAAACAACCCAATCAGAGAATGGGCAGATCTAAATAGACATTTCTCCAAAGAAGACATACAGATGGCCAAAAAGCACATGAAAAGATGCTCAACATCACTAATTATCAGGGAAATGCAAATTAAAACTACAATGAGGTATCACCTAACACCAGTCAGCATGGCCATCATTAAAAAATCTACAAACAATAAATGCTGGAGAGGATGTAGAGAAAAGGGAACCCTCCTACACTGTTGGTGGGAATGTAAATTGGTGCAGCCACTGTGGAAAACAGTATGGACATTCCTCAGAAAACTAAAAATAGAGTTGCCATATGATCCAGCAATCCCACTCCTGGGCATATATCCAGACAAAACTATAATTCAAAAAGATGCACACACCACTATGTTCATAGCAGCGCTATTCACAATAGCCAAGACATGGAAACAACCTAAATGTCCATTGACAGATGGATGGATAAAGAAGATGTGGGGGACTCTCCCTGGTGGCTCAGTGGTGAAGAATCCGCCTGCCATTGCAGGGGACACGGGTTCGAGCCCTGGTCCGGGAAGATCCCACACACCGTAGAGCAACTAAGCCCGTGCACCACAACTACTGAGCCTGTGGTCTAGAGCTCGCTTGCCACAACTAGTGAAGCCCACACACCTAGAGCCCGTGCTCCATAACAAGAGAAGCCACTGCAGTGAGAATCCTGTGCACCTCAACAAAGAGTAGCCCCGCTCGCCGCAACTAGAGAAGGCCACACACGGCAACGAAGACCCAACACAGCCAAAAATACAAATAAAAATAAAAATAAAAATAAAAATAAAAAAATCTAAAGAAAAAAAAGATGTGGTACATATTTAGAATGGAATACTACTCAGCCATAAAAAAGAATGAAATAATTCTATTTGCAGTAACATGGATGGACCCACCTAGAGACTATTATACTAACTGAAGTAAGTCAGAAAGAGAAAGACAAATACCATATGATGTCACTTATATGTGGAATCTAAAATATGACACAAATGAACCTATCTATGAAACAGAATCACAAACATAGAGAACAGACTGGTGGTTGCCAAGGGAAAAGGGGGTTGGGGGAAGGATGGAGTGGGAGGTTGGGGTTAGCAGATGTGAACTTTTATATATAGAATGGATAAATAACAAGGTCCTACTGCATAGCACAGAGAACTATATTCAATATCCTGTGATAAACCATAATGGAAATGAATGTTTTAAAAATGGAGGGCTTCCCTGGTGGTACAGTGGTTAAGAATCCACCTGCCAATGCAGGGGACACAGGTTCGAGCCCTGGTTCGGGAAGATCCCACATGCCATGGCGCAACTAAGCCCGTGTGCCACAACTACTGAGCCCGTGAGCCACAACTACTGAGCCCACGTGCCTAGAGCCCATGCTCCGCAACAAGACAAGCCACCGACCGCAATGAGAAGCCTGCGCACCACAACAAAGAGTAGCCCCCGCTCACCGCAACTAGAGAAAGCCCACACCCAGCAACGAAGACCCAATGCAGCCAAAAGAGTTTAAAAATAGAATGTATATATATGTATAACTGAATCACTTTGCTGTATAGCAGTAATTAATGCAACATTGTAAATCAACTATACTTCAATTTTTAAAAAAAGAGATCAAATAAAAGAATAAGTGTTTATTGTTTTATGCCATGGAGTTTTAGGTGCTTGTTAAACTACAGCAATAGCTAACTGATACAGTGGGGTAGTAAATGGAGGAACAAAAGTACTTTTTGAAATAAAAGTGTATTAACACAAATCAGAGAACTGTCAACCAAACATTTCTGGTTCTAAGGAACGTGGCAATGAAGCCTCAGCAATACTTGTTGTTTAGTTAAAAAAAAAAAAAACACATATATATGGAATTTAAGAAAAAAAAAATGTCGTGAAAAACCTAGGGGTGAAACAGGAATAAAGACACAGACTTACTAGAGAATGGACTTGAGGATTTGGGGAGGGGGAAGGGTAAACGCTGACAAAGCGAGAGAGAGGCATGGACATATATACACTACCAAACGTAAGGTAGATAGCTAGTGGGAAGCAGCCGCATAGCACAGGGAGATCAGCTCGGTGCTTTGTGACCGCCTGGAGGGGTGGGATAGGGAGGGTGGAAGGGAGGGAGACGCAAGTGGGAAGAGATATGGGAACATATGTATATATATAACTGATTCATTTTGTTGTGAAGCTGAAACTAACATACCATTGTAAAGCAATTATACTCCAATAAAGATGTTAAAATGAAAAAAAAAAAGGGGGTCTTTCATCATTTTACTTGTCTACTAGATCTTTAAAAATTTTTTATTAAAAAAATTGTTTTAAGTGTAAGAACACTTAAAATGAGATCTACCCACTTAACAGATTTTTAAGTGCACTGTGTACTTATATACAAGCACAGTGCTGTACAGTAGAGTTCTAGAATTTATTCATTTCACATAACAGAAATTTTATACCTGTGATTAGCAATCTACTGGATCAACACATTAATTCAAAAAATGCCGTTTTCTTCTAATACTTTTATGATTTCATTTATTTACATTTAAATATTTTATCTCTTTGGTATTTACCTTGGATATGGATCCAATTTTATTTTTCTCCCTGATAACATGTGTTAATAAGTCCATTTTTACTACACGGACTTAAGGTGCCACTTTCATCATACAGAAAATATTTGTGTGTATTTGGTTATATTTCTGAACTTTCTATTCTGTTCCATTAGTCTTTCTGTCTATTCATGCAACAATACCACACTTTTCATTATTGTGTCTTTTGGTATGTTTAGTTATCTACTAGGATCCAATCCCCCCTCATTAATCCCCTTTTTTATTTATATTTCTATTAATAGACCTAATTTTTTCAGAAAAGTTTTATATTTACCAAATACTGAGCAGATAGCAGAGTTCCAAATATGCTCCCACAAGAGTGCACAGTTTCCATCTACTTTTTTTTTTTTTGGCTGCATTGGGTCTTCATTGCTGCGCGGGCTTTCTCTAGTTGTGGCAAGCAGGAGCTACTCCTTGTTGCGTTGTGTGGGCTTCTCATTGCGGTGGCTTCTCTTGTTGTGGAGCATTGGCTCTAGGTGCATGGGCTCAGTAGTTGTGGCTCACAGGCTCAGCAGTTGTGGCGCACGGGCTTAGTTGCTCCACAGCATGTGGGATCTTCCTGGACCAGGGATTGAATCCGTGTCCCCCAAATTGGCAGGCAGATTCTTAACCACTTCACCACCAGGGAAGTCCCTATTTTTTTTTTAAGATTTTTTTGATATGGACCATTTTTAAAGTCTTTATTGAATTTGTTACAATATTGCTTCTGTTATGTTGTGGTTTTTTGGCCATGAGGCATGTGGGATCTTAGCTCCCTGACCAGGGATCAAACCCACACCCCCTGCACTGGAAGGCGAAGTCTTAACCACTGCACTTCCAGGGAAGTCTCTCCATCTATTATTAATTAACATCTTATATTAATTAGTATGGTTCATTTGTTATAATTAATGAGCCAACATTAGTATATTATTAACTAAGGTCCGTAGTTTTCTCAGATTTCCTTAATTTTACTGAATGTCCTTTTTCTGTTCCCGATTCCATCCAGGATGCTACATTACATTTAATCTTCATGTCCCCTTAGGCTCTGCTACAGACTGAATGCTTGTGTCCCCATAAAATTCATATGTTGAAACCTAATCCCCAATGTGATGGTATTTGGAGGTAGGGCCTTTGGGAGGTGATCAGGTCAGGAGGCCAGATCCCTCATGAATGTGATTAGTGTTATAAAACGGACCCCAGAAATCTCTCTTGCCCCTTCCACCATGTGAGGACTTAGCAAGAAGACAGCTGTCTAGGAACCAGGAAGCAGTTCTTATCAGACACCAGATCTGCCGAAGCCTTGATCTTGGACGTCCTGGCTTCCAGAACTGTGAGAAATAAATATTATTTAAGCCAATAAATATTGTTCATGGGTTGCTGAAGTCCATTCAGCAGCCTGAATGGACTAAGGTGGGCTCTCCTTGGCTGTGGTTTTTTCAGACTTCCCTTGTTTTCGATGACTTTGACAGTTTTGAGGAGTACAAGTCAGGCATTTTGTAGGATGCTCCTCTATTGGTACATGTCTGGTGTTTCTGTCATGGTTAGACTGAGGTTATGGGCTTTGGGGAGGAAGACATCAGAGGTAAAAAGGACCATTTTTATCATACCATATCAAGGGTATTATATTAGTTTCCTAGGGCTGTTGTAATGAAGCCTCACAAACCAAGTGACTTAAAACAACATAAATTTGTTTTTTCACAGTTCTGGAGGCTAGAAGTCTGAAATCAAGGCGTTGGCAAGGACATGCAGCATCTGAAACCCATAGTGGGGAATCCTTCCTTGCTTCTTCCCAGCTTCCTTGACTCACTTGAGCTGCAGCACCTCAACTGCTGCCTGCATGGTCACGTGACGTTTCTCTCCTCACGTGTCTGTGTCTCTTCGCCTCTTCTTATACGGACACCAGTCACATTGGACTAATGGCCAGCCCTACTCTAGCAGGACCCTGTCTTAACTAATTACATCTGCAAAGACCCAATTTTCAAATAAAGTCCATTCTGAGGTCCTGAGAAGGACATGAATTTTGGGAGGATGCTATTCAACTCGGTACAGGTACATACCATCAATGTGGTTTTTGACTGTTGATGTTGACTTTGATCATCTGGCTGAAGTAGCATTTGCCAGGTCTCTCCACTATAATGTGACCCTTTTTCTTTCCCCCTTTCCGTACTGTACTTTGGAAGGAAGTCACCTGGAAAAGCCCACATTTAGGGAGTGGGAAGTTATGCTTCCTCCCTTGAGGGTGGTGTAGCTGCATAATTTATTTGGAATTCTTCTGAATGGGAGACTTGTCTCTTTTCCCCATTTACTACTTTATTCAATCAATCCAGTTACACGTAAAGCTGTATCAGAAGTGTTAACTCGTACCCCTGTGGGAAACAACTTAACTGATTAGAGTACAGTGCTTATGAGCCATTCCTTTTGCCTTTAGTCTAATAAACTCCATTCATTTAGGTCAGCACCTGTTTCCCCCACCCTCTTCAGTGAGGTCATTTCATACATTTAGAAAGATAGAGTTAGACTGTCTTGTCACAGTCTGCATTCTTTCCTGGGATCCGCCAATCTCCTAAATTATTTTTTTAGAAATTTGCCTGGGGACTTCTCTGGTGGTCCAGTGGGTAAGACTCTGTGTTCCCAATGCAGGGGGCCCAGGTTTGATCCCTGGTGGGGGAACTAGATCCCACATGCATGCCACAACTAAGAGTTAGCATGCCGCAACTAACAAGTCTGCATGCCGCAACTAAAGATCCCGCATGCCACAACGAAGATCCTGCCTGCTGCAACTAAGACCTGGCACAGCCAAAATAAATAAATATTTAAAGAAAGAAAGAAAGAAATTTGCCTGCACTAAGGTTCACTTTTGGTGTTGTAAAGTTCTATACGTTGTGAAAAATGCATAATGTCGTGTATCCACCATTACAGTATCATACAGAATAGCCTTACCACCCTAAAAATCCCTTGTACTTCATTTATTCATCACCAGCCCCCTGGTCTCAAATCCCTGGCAACCACTGGTCTTTTTACTGCCTCCCTAGTTTTGTCTTTTCAGAATGTGACATGGTTGGAATCAGGGTGTAGTTTTTTCAGAATGACTTCTTTCACTTAGCAATGTATATTTAAGGTTCCTCCATGTCTTTTTGTGACTTGACAGCTTATTTCTACTTTTAGCTGACAAATATTCCATTGTATGAATGGACTGCCGTTGCTTTACCCATTCACCTTTGGATGGACATTTTGGTTGTTTGGTTGTTGACATTTTAGTTTTTGGAGATTATGAAAGCTGCTATAAATATTTGTGCGCAGGCTTTTGTATGGACAGAAGCTTTCCACTCAATTGGGTAAGTACCTAGAAAGATGATTGCTGGATCACATGGTAGGATTATGTTTAGCTTTGTAAGAAACTGCCGAACTGTCTTCCAACGTGACTGTACCATTTTGTATTCTCACCAGCAATGAATGAGAGTTCTTGTTGCTCTGTGTCTTCATCAGTACTCGATGTCAGTTTTTAAAATTTTAGTCAACCTAATAGATGTGTAGTGTCATCTTGTTTTGTTTTAATTTGCAATTCTGTGATGACATATGATATTGAGCACCTTTTCATATGCTTATTTGCTATCAGTATATCTTCTTTGGAGAAATGCCTGTTCAGACCTTTTGCCCGTTTTTATTTTTATTTATTTATTTATTTTTTTGCGGTATGTGGGCCTCTCACCGTTGTGGCCTCTCCTGTTGTGGTGCTCCGGACCCGCAGGCTCAGCGGCCATGGCTCACGGGCCTAGCCGCTCTGCGGCATGTGGGATCTTCCCAGACCGGGGCACGAACCCGTGTCCCCTGCATCGGCAGGCGGATTCTCAACCACTGTGCCACCAGGGAAGCCCAGACCTTTTGCCCGTTTTTAAATCAGGTTGTTTGTTTTCTTATTGTTGAGGTTTTTTTTTTAAATAGATCTTTATTGGAGTATAATTGCTTCACAAAACCGTGTTAGTTTCTGTTGCACAACAAAGCGAATCAGTCATATGCATATACATGTCCTCATAACCCCTCTCTCTTGAGCCTCCCTCCCATCCTCCCTATCCCACCCCTCTTGGTCACCGCAAAGCACTGAGCCGATCTCCCTGTGCTATGCTGCTGCTTCTCACCAGCCAACTATTTTACATTCGGTAGTGTATGTGTGTCGATGCTACTCTCACTTCGCCCCAGCTTCGCCCTCCCACCCCATGTCATCAAGTCCATTCTCTATGTCTACCTCTTTATTCCTGCCCTGCAACTAGGTTCATCAGCACGATTTTTTTTTCTTTTTTTTTAGATTCCATATATATGCGTTAGCATACGGTATTTGTTTTTCTCTTTCTGACTTACTTCATTCGGTATGACAGACTCTAGGTCCATTCACCGCACTACAAATAACTCAATTTCATTTCTTTTTAAGGCTGAGTAATATTCCATTGCATATATGTGCCACATCTTATTTATCCATTCATCTGTCGATGGACATTTAGGTTGGTTCCATGTCCTGGCTAATGTAAATAGTGCTGCAATGAACATTGTGGTGCATGTCTCTTTTTAAATTATGGTTTTCTCGGGGTATATGCCCAGTAGTGGGATTGCTGGGTCATATTGTAGTTCTAGTTTTAGTTTTTTAAGGAACCTCCATACTGTTTTCCATAGTGGTTGTATCAATTTACATTCCTACCAACAGTGTAGGAGGGTTCCCTTTTCACCACACCCTTTCCAGCATTTATTGTTTCTAGCTTTTTTGATAATGGCCATTATGACCAGTGTGAGGTTATACCTCATTGTAGTTTTGATTTGTATTTCTCTAATAATTAGTGATCTTGAGCATCTTTTCATGTGCCTCTTGGCCAACTGTATGTCTTCTTTGGTGAAATGTCTATTTAGGTCTTCTGCCCATTTTTTAACTGGATTGTTTGTTTTTATGATATTGAGCTCCATGAGCTGTTTGTATACTTTGGAGATTAATCCTTTGTTGTTTCATTTGCAAATATTTTCTCCCATTCTGAGGGTTGTCTTTTTGTCTTGTTTATAGTTACCTTTGCTGTGCAAAAGTGTAATTAAGTCCCATTTCTTTATTTTTGTTTTTATTTCTGTTACTGTAGGAGGTGGGTCAAAAAAATCTTGCTGTGGTTTATGTCAAAGAGTGTTTTTCCCTAAAAGTTTTATAGTGTCTGGTCATACATTTAGGTCTTTAATCCACTTGGAGTTTATTTTTGTGTATGGTGTTAGGGAGTGTTCTAATTTCATTCTTTTACATGTAGCTGTCCAGTTTTCCCAGCACCACTTATTGAAGAGGTTGTCTTTTCTCCATTGTATGTTCTTGCCTCCTTTGTCATAAATTAGGTGCCCATATGTGCATGGGTTTATCTCTGGGCATTTTATCCTGTTCCACTGTTCTATATTTCTGTTTTTGTGCCAGTACCATACTCTCTTGATTACTGTAGCTTTGTGGTATAGTTTGAAGTCAGGGAGCCTGATTCCTCCAACTCCATTTTTTGTTCTCAAGATTGCTTTGGCTATTCGGGTCTTTGTGTTTCCATATGAATTGTAAGATTTTTTGTTCTAATTCTGTGAAGAATGCCATTGGTAGTTTGACAGGGATTGCATTGAATCTGTAGATTGCTTTGGGCAGTATAGTCATTTTCACAATATTGATTCTTCCAATCCAAGAACATGGTACATTTCTCCATCTGTTTATGTCATCTTTGATTTCTTTCCTCAGTGTTTTATAGTTTTCTGAATACAAGTCTTTCACCTCCTTAGGCAGGTTTACTCCTAGGTATTTTATTCTTTTTGTTGAAATGGTAAATGGGAGTGTTTCTTTAATTTCTCTTCCTGATTTTCGTTGTTGGTGTATAGGAATGCCAGAGATTTCAGTGCATTAATTTTGTATACTGCAACCTTACCAAATTCATTGATTAATTCTAGTTTTCTGGTGGCAACTTTAGGATTTTCTATGTGTAGTATCATATCATCGGCAAAGAGTGACAGTTTTACTTCTTCTTTTCCAATTTGTATTCCTTTTATTTCTTTTTCTCTGACCGCTGTGGCTAGGACTTCCAAAACTATGTTGAATAAGAGTGGCGAGAGTGGACATCCTTGCCTTGTTCCTGATCCTAGTGGAAATGCTTTCCGTTTTTCACCATCGAGTATGATGCTTGCTGTGGGTTTGTCATATATGGCTTTTATTATGTTGAGGTAGGTTCCCACTATGCCCATTTTCTGGAGAGGTTTTATCATAAATGGGTGTTGAATTTTGTCCAAAGCTTTTTCTGCATCTATTGAGATGATCATATGGTTTTTATCCTTAACTTGTTAATGTGGTGTATCACACTGATTGATTTGCATACACTGAAGAATTCTTGCATCCCTGGGATAAATACCACTTGATCACGGTGTATGATCCTTTTAGTGTGCTGTTGGAATCTGTTGCTAGTATTTCGTTCAGGATTTTGCATCTCTGTTCATCAGTGATATTGGTCTATAATTTTCTTTTTTTGTGATATCTTTTTCTGGTTTAGGTTTCAGGGTGATGGTGGCTTTGTGGAATGAATATGGGAGTATTTCTCCCTCAGCAATATTTTGGAAGAGTTTGAGAAGGATTGGTGTTAGCACTTGTCTAAATGTTTGATAGAATTTGCCTGTGAAGCCATCTGGTCCTGGACTTTTGTTTGTTGGAAAATGTTTAATTACGGTTTCAATTTCATTACTTGTGATAGGTCTGTTTATATTTTCTAATTCTTCCTGGTTCGGTCTTGGAAAATTGTACCTTTACAAGAATTTGTCCATTTCTTTGTGGTTGTCCATTTTATTGGCATATAGTTGTTCGTAGTAGTCTCTTATAATCCTTTGTATTTCTGCAGTGTTGGTTGTGATTTCTACTTTTTCATTTCTAATTTTATTGATTTGCGTCCTCTCCCTTTTTTTCTTGATGAGTCTGGCTAAGGGCTTATCAATTTTGTTTATCTTCTCAAAGAACCAGCTTTTAGTTTATTGATCTTTGCTATTGATTTCTTCGTTTCTATTTCATTTATTTCTGCTCTGATCTTTATGATTTCTTTCCTTTTACTGACTTTGGGTTTTCTTGGTTCTTCTTTCTCTAGTTGTTTTAAGTGTAGGGTTAGATTGTTTATTTGAGATTTTTCTTGTTTCTTGAGGTGAGATTGAATTGCTATAAACTTCCCTCTTAGAACTGCTTTTGCTGCATCCCATAGGTTTTGGGTCATTGTGTTTTCATTGTCATTTGTTTCTATGTATTTTTTTTCTTCTTTGATTTCATCAGTGATTTCTTGGTTATTTAGTAGTGCACTGTTTAGCCTCCACGTATGTGTGTTTTTTACAGGTTTTTTTCCTGTAATTGATTTCCAGTTTCATAGTGTAGTGGTCAGAAAAGATGCTTGATACAATTTCAATTTTCTTAAATTTTCCGAGGCTTGATTTGTGACCCAAGATGTGATCTATCCTGGAGAATGTTCCGTGTGCATTTGAGAAAAAGTGTATTCTGCCACTTTGGGGTGGAATGTTAAATCTTTCTCATCTATTGTGTCATTTAAAGCTTGTGTTTCCTTATTTATTTTCTGTTTGGATGATCTGTCCATTGGTGTAAGTGGGGTGTTAAAGTCCCCTACTATTATTGTGTTGCTGTCGATTTCTCCTTTCATGGTTGTTAGCCTTTGCTTTATGTATTGAGGTGCTCCTCTGTTGGGTGCATAAACATTCATAATTGTTACCTCTTCTTCTTGGATTGATCCTTTGATCATTATGTAGTGTCCCTCCTTATCTCTTGCAACAGTCTTTATTTTAACGTCTCTTTTATCTGAGACGAGTATTGCTACTCCAGCTTTCTTTTGATTTCCATTTGCATGGAATATCTTTTTCCATCCCTTCACTTTCAGTCTGTATGTGTCCCTAGGTCTGAAGCGGGTCTCTTATAGACAGCAAATATATGAGTCTTGTTTTTGTATGTATTCAGCCAGTCTGTGTGTTTTGGTTGGGGCATTTAATCCATTTACATTCAAGGTTATTATCGATATGTATGTTCCTATTACCATTTTCTTAATTGTTTTGGGTTTGTTTTTGTGGGTCTTTTTCTTCTCTTGTGTTTCCCGCCTAGAGAAGTTTCTTTAGCATTTGCTGTAAAGCTGGTTTGGTGGTGCTGAATTCTCTTAGCTTTTGTTTGTCTGAAAAGCTTTTGACTTCTCTATTGAATCTGAATGAGATCCTTGCTGGGTAGAGCAATCTTAGTAGTAGGTTTTTCTCTTTCAGCACTTTAAGTATATCCTGCCACTCCCTTCTGGCCTGCAGAGCTTCCACTGAAACATCAGCTGATAACCTTATGGGGATTCCTTTGTATGTTATTTTTTGTTTTTCCCTTGCTGCTTTTAATATTTTTTCTTTGTATTTAGTTTTTGTTAGTTTGATATATATGTGTCTTGGTGTGTTTTTCCTAGGGTTAATCCTGTATGGGACTCTCTGTGCTTCCTGTACTTGGGTGACTATTTCCTTTCCCATGTTAGGGAAGTTTTCCACTATAATTTCTTCAAATATTTTCTCAGACCCTTTCTTTTTCTCTTCTTCTTCTGGGGCCCCTATAATTCGAATGTTGGTGCGTTTAGTGTTGTCCCTGAGGTCTCTGAGATTGTCTTCAGTTATTTTCATTCTTTTTTCTTTATTCTGCTCCTCGGCAGTTATTTCCACCATTTCGTCTTCCATCTCACTTATTCATTCTTCTGCCTTCATTATTCTGTTATTGATTCCTCCCAGTGTAGTTTTCATTTCAGTTATTGTGTTGTTCATCTCTGTTTGTCTGTTCTTTAGTTCCTCTAGATCTTTGTTAAACATTTCTTGTATTTTCTCAATTCGTGCTTCCATTCTATTTCTGAGATTCTGGATCATCTTTACTATCATTACTCTGAATTCTTTTTCAGGTAGATTTCCTCTTCATTTATTTGGCCTTCTAGGTTTTTACCTTGCTCCTTCATCTATGACATATTTTTTTGCAGTCTCATTTTTTTTTTTTTTTTTAATGAAGGGGATTGTGTTTCTGTTTTATGGGTTGTTTGGCCTGTGGCTTCCAACACTGGAGTTTGTAGGCTATTGGGTAGAGCTGGGTCTTGGTGCTGAGATGAGGAACTCTGTGAGACCTCACTCCAATGAATATTCACAGGAGTCTGAGGTTCTCTGTTTTGCAATGGTTTGGACTTGGAGCTCCCACCACAGGAGCTTCCCCCCCGACTCCGTGTTGGCAAATCAAGATCCCACAAGCCGCGTGGGGTGCCCCCACAAGAAACAAAGAGAGAACAATAACAAAGTAAAAAATAAAATTAGACTAGGAAACTAACAGATATGTTAGAAAGAATGTAAAAATAAAAATATAGATGAATCAACAACCACAGGTATGTCAGTACCATAATAGTAAAAAAGAGGAGGAGGGAAAAGAAAAAAAAAAAAAAAAAAAGGAGGGGGGAAAGGCCTTGGCTGTGGAGAGTGGGGCCTAAGAAAGGGCGAGGTTTGGGTGGTGGGTGGGGCCAATGCTCAGGACCTACAGGGCTGGAAAACCCTGGGGGCTGTGGGCGGTGGGGCTTAGGCTCCAGGAACAGAAGGGGCTCAGGTGTGCCCCCCACCCCTGGTCTCAGAGGGCAGGGCACCTCACCAGGGAGCCCAGCAGGCTTCCTGGGCTCAAGTGGGCAGGGCAATCGTCCTCCACTCCTCTCCTGCTCCTCCCAGAGGGCCCCTCCTGCCTGCCTCTCCTGATCCCCCTGGCCTCCCTCCTATGCTCCCAAGGACCCACGCAGCCTGGATGGGCCTTGGAGGGCAGGGGATCGGCCTGGGAGCTCAGCAGGCTCCCCATGCCCCAGTGGGCGGGGCAATCGCCCTCCACTCCTCTCCCGCCTGTCTTTCCTGATCTCCCTGGCCTCCCTTCTAAGCCCCCAGGACCCACACGGCCTGGAGGGGGCTTTGGATTGCAGGGGACCGGCTTGGGAGCTCAGCAGGCTCCCCGGGCCCCAGTGAGCAGGGCAATCGCCCTCCACTCCACTCCCGTGCCTCCCGGAGAGTCCCTACCACCTGCCTCTCCTGATCTCCCTGGCCTCAGGGGTGCTGATCTGGTCTGACCTCCAGTTCTCCTCCCCCCTCGGTCCCCCTACGTCCTACAGGTTCACTCTGGGGTTCCTCCTGTCTCCTTGGGGGTTAGTCCCCACCAGCAGCCGGCAGGCGCCCTAGTTGTGGGGAGATGCTAACTCCACGTCTTCCCACACCACCATCTTGACTCCTCCTTTTAGGTTTTAAGAGCACATCTAGCATCCAAATCTTGGTTTCTAAAAACTATTCCTGACTAAAAGGAACAGAACTCCTTGGAAAAGCAGTTGATTACTGATCTGGGCAGGGAAAAGACAAGATGAGCCTGGAGCATCTTATGGTACTACAATGTAAGACAGTGCTCATAAAAAGGTAAGGGCCAGTCTAAAGGGCAGACAAGCCTATATGATAGAGGCCCCCAGTGACCAAAGCTGGGATAATCTGAACAACAAAATAAATAATGATTGTATTAGATTATAACCTATGGAATAAAAAAAAAAATCCATGAGTCTATATTGGTAATGTACAAATGATTCAGTAAATAAATAAATGAAGCAGAAGGGATGGCTCTTCCTTAGAGAATAATTCTAACTAAATAATATCGAAGAAATAAGAGACATAGAAAATCACTGTTAGAACACCATGACAACAATGAAGGCAGGCAAGGTCCACCAATGGATGCTACAAATCATGAGTGAAAGTGAGGTGAAACAGGATATTTGCAGCCTTAAACTTTCTACCCTGGTATATTCATTAACTACAAAGAGAAAAAGAGTAACTTCACAGCGCAGAAACACCACAGACATGAACTAAACTCAATGATCCAGGCTATTGCCATCAGTAATAAGACATACTGACCCCTTACACTGCTGATATGATATATTGAGAAGGGAACAACACTTCTGTAGTATTCTTGCCAAAAATGCATGGCCTCCATCTACTCGTGAGAGAACATCAGACAACCCACACTGAGGAACGTTCAATACAGTAACTGATCCATACTCCTCAAAACGTCAAGGTCAGAAAGACAAGGAGAGACTGAAGAACTGTCACATATTGTAGGAGATGAAGGAGACAAGACAGCTAACACCCCCAGAAAACCAGAGGACATTAGCGGAAGAACGGGTGAAATCAAATTTGCAGTTTAGTAATGTACCAATTCTCTAATTGTATCAATTAGTATTTTAGTAATTAGTTTTGATAATTGTACTGTGGTTATGTATAATGTAAACATTAGTGAAAACTAAGTGAAGGGTATACAGAAACTTTCTGTACTATTTTTGCAGCTTTTCTGTAAGTCTAAAATTATTTCGAGGGACTTCCCTGGTGGTCCAGTGACTAAGACTTCGTGCTCCCAATGCAGGGGACCTGGGTTCGATCCCTGGTCAGGGAACTAGATCTCACATGCCGCAACTATGAGTTTGCCTCAACTATAGATCCCACATGCCACAACTAAGACCTGGTGCAGTCAAATAAATAAAATAAAATAAATAAATATTTTTAACAAAAATAAATAAATAAATGAAATTATTTTGAAATAAAAAGGTAAAAATAATTTGGATACTCACCCTTTATCCATTAATCATATGAAAATATCTTCCTCTTTGGGCACTCTGGTTGAGTTGATGTGTCTCCGAGCTGGAATGTTAGCTGTTCCTTCCAAAGGCCATTCCTTCTATTGCTCTGTCAGGTCGGCGGCCACAGGATGGGGAGGTAGACATTAGGATTAGTGGATCCCATGGTCATCTGCCCATTACTGCGCCCGCCTTTGCTAAAAAGTGGATCACTTGGCCTGAGGGGATGGTATGTGATATACCATGTCGGTGGGTCAAACACTGTGTGAGCCTTCAGGTGCTGGTGCTGGCTGAGGCCATGCAGGCAGGAGAGGCTACCCCATACGCGTAATATGTACTGCATTGATTTCAGTCAAGATAAATTGCTCCCTTTCCAGAGTGGAAAGGGTCTGACGTGGTCAACTTGTTACCAAGTGGCTGGCTGGTCTCCCTGAGGAATGGTGCCATGTGGCAGATTCAGTGTCGCTGTAGGGTGAACACTCAGCAGTGGCAGTAGCTAGGTCAGCCTTAGTGAGTGCGTGTCTATGCTGGTGGACCTGTTACTAGCCTCTCGCCTACTGCCATTGTGCCAGCGCTGGGGGGGTCTTTCACAGCGGCTGGCCGATGACTGCTGGCTGAATCACGCTGTTTACTTGGTTTAGTCTCTTCCATGGTAGATGCTCTCTGGTGGGCGTTAACATATGATACGTGTGCTATAAAGACCTCACTTTGTGTCTGGTCCTCAAGATCCATCTATGTGCCGCTTCTCCAAACCTCCTTGACCCTGATGTTCCAATCTCCTCATAGGCCCCTGACCAACCAGCCAAGCCATTCACCACTGCCCATGGGCCCATATATATTTTTCTATTGGACCCCTTTTCTTTCTACAAAAGGGGATGACTAGGTGCATGACCTGGAGCTCTGCCAATCGGGAGGATCTCAGGGTTACTCCCAAGTGGGGCTGTAGTACAACAGTCCATGTTCAGCTCAAACCCTCATATTGAGCCAATCCATTCACGAATCAAGCTTGAACTTTTTCCTCCTCCATCAGCTGGTCATAAGAGTTCCCCCATACGGCTGTAGGTGTGAGCTGAGGGAAAGGTACTGGCCAAGCAATGGTGGGTGACATGGGGGTCTGGGCCACCTACTCATGCAGCTGACTTTGCCCTCCGGCCCTGCTTGTGCCCAATTTTCTTGCTCCCCTTTTTGTTTTGGACCTGCCTGACTTTATGACTTGGTGGGTCTGATAGAAGACAGGTCATGACAGCCAGCTCTGGCCACATGATCACTCAATGGTACCTTGTGGTCACACTCACCATCTTAACCAGGACCCAGTAGTAGGCCAGGGCAGTTTTTTTGTATAGTGTGTAGGTCTCTGTTGCAGATGTCATGACCCTGCTCCAGAACCTTAGGAATCTCTATCATGGCTCTTCTTTTTAGGGTTTCCCACAAAACTCTACCTGGCATCTCTCCTCCATCCATAGATACCTCTAGTACCAACAGCTACATGTGGCTAACGGCTACCATATTGGAAAGCACAGATACAGAACATTGCTATCAGTTCAGCAAGTGTATTAGACAGTACCACATCTAGATGTAACAGTTTACAAGAAGTACAGAATCTCACAAGGATACAATCATCCAAAAACAGAATGCGGAAAATTCTACAGAACAAGTGACCCAGTTTCTTTTACAAATAAATGTCATGGAAGAATGGGGGAGAGGGAAACTGTTCTAGATTAAGACGCTTATGAGACACATTAACCAAATACATTCTGTGGACTTTCCCTGGATCTTGATTTGAACTAATCAACTGTAAAAGAGATGATTTTTGAGATAAGCCAGTTAAGCAACACACTGAGAATGGAAATGTGGGCTCATTCAAATGTGGTTGGGGAGAAGGACCCAAGTAGGAGTTTGTATTCCTGGTTTGACTGGGAAGAAAAACAAAGCCAGAAATAGCTTTATCTCAGTAATGTTAGCAACACGCTTCTTCAAATTTGCTGTGGGAGGAAAACAGAGCTTGGAATACTTTCAAGAGCAGCAGCCACCTCACTCCCCTCGATCCTGGGATATGCCCAGTGGGAGAGTGGAGACAAAGGGATGCGACAGTCTTTTCCTTGGCTGATCTGGCAAACTGCTGCTCATCCTTAGCACTCCTCTTCCAGGAAGTCTTCCTGGCTTGCCTTACTGCCCTACCCCCATCCTAACCCCCAAGAGCCTCCCTGTGCTTTCCTCCTCATAGCCCCGATCAAGGCCTACTCTAACTGTGACACTGGAGCTGGGACTTGCAGGGTGAGAAAAATCAAGGGTGTGTCCCAAGCCCCTGAGCCTTGCTGGAGCTCTGGGTATTCGGACCACAAGAAGCCACTGCATAGTCTTAAGCCAGGAAGTGGCGGCTGTTCTGTTTCCCTTTGTGCTCAGTAAGCCTCACCTCTCCTTTAAGAAGTACTGACTCAGCAAGGGCTGGCAGGGCCACCTTAAGGCCGTGCCACCTTAAGCAGCCCTGCCCCCAGCACAACCAATAGGCTGGGGTGGTCACCGGCTGTTGCCCAGCTATGGCCAGCCTGCTCCGGGCTGCAACTTGGGGGATATTCCCCTGGAGGGGCTACTGCTCCAGGGGGACTCAGGTAGGTGGGAGGAGAGGAGCCCCTTAGAGGGTGGGGGGCCCCTGATGCCGAGTTCCGGCCAGACTCTGTGCTGCCCCAGCACCAGGAGACCTTGAGCAGAGGCTCGCTGGGCTCACCCCAGGTCAAATGTGGGTGTTCAGTGCGCTGGGCCGAAGCCCTCACAGCTGCCATGAGTGGGGCTGGGGGGTGTCAACTGAAAGATTTGTGGACTCTAGGGCACCCCTTTGAGGGCCCGGAATACACACACATTTTGAAAGAATGCCTGGGAGGCAAGGAGCTGGGTTCTAGGCCAGGCCCTGTCCTGGACTTGCTGGCTTCTTTTCCTCATCTGTAAAATGGGAAGAAATCCCCAGAAGGGCTCCAAGAGCCCTACGAGCCCCCGGCCGAAGCGGGGTAGGGGTGTGGGTGCCTCTGTTCACAGGCAATGGAACCCCCACTCCCACCCCTCCCACTGGCCAGGTGGCCCCAGGTATCTTTGAGTGACCCTGCCAATGTGTTTCTCCCCTGCAGGGTGAACTCAGCGAGGGCTTTGTGGAGGCTTTGAAGGCAGTTGTGGGGAGCCCCCATGTGACTACTGCTGCTGTGGTCCGGGAGCAGCACGGGCACGATGAGTCAATGCACAAGTGGGCTCCGCCACTCCCCTGCATCAGAACCCCTGGCTGGGAGTGAGGGTCCTGGGTTATCTTCTGCCCCTCAACCCCCGCCATCTGTTTTTGGGTGATCTGGCATCCTCCACCTCTCCTCTATGCCCCCAGAAGGGTGTTCTCTGCCCCTCGCCCACTGTGCAGCCTCAGGCCCTGCCATATCTTCAAACTTGAGCAGGACCAGAGGGTACCACACACCCCTACATTGCTGAGGGTCTGGTTCCAGGTGCCAACCTCCGGACGCCGTGGTGTGGCCCCAGAATGTGGAGCAGGTCAGCCGGCTGGCAGCCCTGTGCTATGGCCAAGGCGTGCCCATCATCCCATTCGGCTCGGGCACCGGGCTTGAGGGTGGAGTCTGTGCCGTGCAGGTATGTATGGTGGGTGGACAACTCCCCTGGCCAGGCTCTAGTCCCACCACACTTGTCACACCGGCAGCTGCCTCCTCCACCACACCAGCCTGGCTGGCCAGGTCCAGCCCTCCTTACCTGCCATCCCGGGGCTCTGGTCTGGCTGCTGGGAGGTCGGCCTCGAGCTGGGGTCCTGGGGGCTGTGTCCTGGCGAAAGATCTAGGTCAGTAACCGCTTGAACGCCCTCCGCCAGGGCGGCGTCTGTGTCAACCTGACCCACATGGATCGAATCCTGGAGCTGAATCCGGAAGACTTCTCTGTGGTGGTGGAGCCCGGCGTCACCCGCAAAGCCCTCAACTCCCACCTGCGCGACAGCGGCCTCTGGTTCCCTGTGGGTAGGCTGGGGCTCCAGGACTTTCCTGGGCCTGGAGGGCTCCCTGGTGGCAGGGGTGTTTCTGGGGCTTGGCGGGACCCCTCTGCCCACGGGCACCCGCCCCAGGCTTCCTTCTGCCTGCCCTCTGCCCTCCAGACCCAGGTGCAGACGCCTCTCTCTGCGGCATGGTGGCCACCGGCGCCTCGGGCACCAACGCTGTGCGCTACGGCACTATGCGCGACAACGTGCTGAACCTGGAGGTGGTGCTGCCGGGAGGGCGGCTGCTTCACACCGCGGGCCCGGGACGTCACTTCCGGTGAGCGCCCTCTACCGGCGGCGACGGGGGCCTCCTGGAGAGGCGGGTCATGAAACTGCCCTGTGGGCCAAAGCTGGTGGTCCGGAGGCCTATTTGGGCTGTGCCAGGAAACGGCTGCCTGGGTGGCAGTCTGCACAGAGGCGGGTGAGCCCAGACCTCAGGCTCAGCTCCCCACCTGGCTTCTGGCCACAAATCCGTCGTCACGTGGCCTGGGCACTCACCTACCTCATGTCCCCGGGGACCCAGGAAGAGCGCAGCTGGCTACAACCTCACCGGGCTGTTTGTGGGCTCCGAGGGGACGCTGGGCCTCATCACGGCCGCCACACTGCGCCTGCACCCTGTCCCTGAGGCCACGGTGGCTGCCACCTGTGCCTTCCCCAGCGTCCAGGCGGCCGTGGACAGCACCGTACACATCCTCCAGGCCGCAGTGCCCGTGGCCCGCATTGGTGAGCCTGGGATTGGGCCGTCCAGGTGGGCTCCCCTTTGAAGGCCACGCGTCACCTCACGTGGCTTCTCCTTGGTCCCAGAGTTCCTGGATGACGTCATGATGGATGCCTGCAACAGGCATAGCAAGCTGAACTGCTGCGTGGCGCCCACGCTCTTCCTCGAGTTCCACGGCTCCGAGCAGGCGCTGGCAGAGCAGGTGCAGCGCACAGGTGTGCTGGGGTGCTGTGGGCGGGGCGGGGCGGGGCCTGGGCTGCCCCAGAGTAGGGCCTGGTGTCAACCCCCCGCCCCCCGACAGAGGAGATCATCCGGCACAACGGAGGCTCTCACTTCTCCTGGGCCAAGGAGGCGGAGGACCGCAGCCGGCTCTGGGCAGCGCGGCACAACGCCTGGTACGCTGCCCTGGCGCTGCGGCCGGGCTGCAAGGTGAGCGGGCTGGGGTGGACACGGGAGCCTTTCCTCAGGCTACTGCCCTATTGTCCAGGGCAGCAGGCAGAGGCCCCGGCAGGCAGGACTGCCAAATCCTCGGGAGGGAGCCCCTGCCCCGAGCCAGGCCCTGGGTGCAGGGACCAAGGAGGGGCAGTGTGGACACAGAAGGCAGGCTTCCTGGAGGAAGAGGTGGTGAAGCGGAAGGGGAGGCTGGGCTCCAGGTGCTGGGGGGCCTGCACGGTAGCGGGGGGTGGGGAGCAGGATGAGAGCCCTGGGAGCCTAGCCGGGCCAGTCGCCTTGTTGCACAGGGAAACTGAGGCTTAGAGACAGCAGGCACGTTCATGTGAGAGGCCGAGCACCCCGAGCCCATTCGTACCCTTGACCCCTTACCTCCCGGGCAGGCTGGGTGAGGGAGGGAAGCTCACCGGCCTGCCCCGACTCAGGGCTATTCCACCGACGTGTGTGTGCCCATCTCCCGGCTGCCGGAGATCCTGGTGCAGACCAAGGAGGACCTGCAGGCCTCGGGACTCACAGGTTCTGCCTGCCCCATGCGGGGCGCGGTGGGAGGGTGGGGGCGGGGCTGGGGCAGCAGCTGTGTCCTCTGGGCCCCCAGGAACCATAGTTGGGCACGTGGGTGACGGCAATTTCCACTGCATCCTGGTGGTAGACCCGGAGGACCACGAGGAGCTCCTCAGGGTCAAGGCCTTTGCAGAGCAGCTGGTCAGGTAAGGGCAAAGCGGGAAGCAGGGTGGGGGAGAGCTGAGGGAAGTGGGAGGGGCACCCGCTGAGGACCTCTTCTCGCTGCTTCCCAGGCGAGCACTGGCACTCCGTGGCACGTGCACAGGGGAACATGGCATCGGCCTGGGCAAGCGGCAGCTGCTGCAGGAGGAGGTGGGCACGGTGGGCATTGAGACCATGCGGCAGCTCAAGGCCATGCTGGACCCCCGAGGCCTCATGAACCCAGGCAAGGTGCTGTGAGGGGCTCGGAGCACCTGGCCCACAAGCCCCCAGAGAGTGGCACCTCCCGTTCCAGAACCTGTTTTCCTGCCATGGAACAGCTCTGCCTTTGCCTGGACCCTGCAGGGGTCTTCGCCAGCCCGCTAGCCCTTTCATCCCAGCCGAGGCCAGAGAGAGGAGGGAGAAGCCTGGTCGGCCGTCTTCTCCCTGGCCCTCTTGCTGGCCTCCGGAGCCTTTGGTCCAGTAAATGGCTCAGGGTCATTCCCGGTGCAGCTGCTTCCTCTCTGCTCGCTTACGCATCCTGTAAGGTGGTGTGGGTCAGTCACCCCAAAAACTAGGACGACCCCCCTCCAGCTCCCCACTGCCAGGGCAGGAGAACAAAGGCTGGGGGCCCCAGCACCTATAGCCCAACTCCATCTGCCTGGTGACAGGAATGCTCCTTTGCTGGTGGGGGAAGGGACCTTCCACTCCACACTCATAGACCCCCAAAATAAACCTGAACCCTACGTGCAGTTGTCTGGAGATGAGCAGGCAGCACCTGTGAATGAACCCCTGTGCCTGCCCGCCCCACCTCCTCCAAGTTCTTTGTCCTTTGGCTGGTGACGTCCTCGTCCCTCATCCCGGGCCTGCCCTCTGACTTGCTGCAGCCTGAGGAGGGCAGCTGCTCTGCCTCTCAGAGCCCCAGGGCCTAAGGACTTCCCCATGTCCATCGTCACTTACCGCAGACTCCCCCACTGAGCCCCAAGTGTACTCTAGAACATTCTGAACATGTCCTTCAAGTGGCTGCTACCAACCATTGCAAATGGAAGTGATTTTCCTGGTACCACACCTCTCCACAGTGTGATGTATTATACTACCAGCTTTTTTGCCTCAACCTCAGGCTCAGTCCACCCTGGGGCCTGCTCCTGCCTCGGTCAGGATTCCTGATCAGAGGACCTTGTCCGGGGTACCTGGCAGTTGTTCCCCCTAAGCCCACGAGAGGGCGCCCGACACCTCAGAGCTTAGACACCAGTATCTGCTTGGGGCAGTGGTGCCCAACACTCACCTCTGCAGGGACCTGCAGCTCTCAGCTCTGGGCCCCCCACTTCCCAGGGTCTAGCAGGTGTCTGGAGTCCTGGAAACCAATCTCTAAGCTCTCCACGCCCCTGCAGGTCCCAGGAGCCTCTAGTGCAGGCCCATCTCCCTCACCCCAAGGCCTTGGCCCTTAGGAAAAGGGCTGGGCGAGGGGCGCAGGGGAGCCAGGGGCACACTCCATCTCGCCTCACTCCCATTCTCCCAAGCCACCTCTGAGCTCCTTCCCTGCCTCCACTCCCTCCGCCCCTCCCCACCTCTCCCCTCAGCTGTTCAGGCAGCCCCTCTGGCTCCTGAGACCAGCTCAGTTCTTGGAACCCCTCCTTTCTGCTAACTTGGGGCTGAGCGCTGAGTTCGCTCCTCTGTGACATTTCTGTCCCTTGGATGTGCCAGGGGGTGGTGTGGGGCAAGTCCCATGGGCCCTCCCCCACAAGCACCCAATAAAGCGGACTCGAACCATCTAACCATCAGCCACCAGTGCCCTCCCCTCCACGCAGGCAGCCCACCACCAGCAGCCCCCCGGGGCAGCATTCTGCAGGGGCAGGCTCCTCCCCTACAGGGCAGGGCTTGTCTCTGATGTGCCCCTCAGTGCCTGGCAACTAGTAGGTGTTCAGCAAATGGCCACTTCCCCACAATTCTTTACTAGGAAAAACTCCGAACACGCAGGACAGTTGGAAGAACAAGTACACTGTTCACTGAAATACTAGCCACTGAAGATTCAACAATGAATATTTTTGCCTTACTTGCTTCGTGCTGTATTTTTTGGGGAACCATTTGGAATTGAGTTACAAATTTGTTGACATCATTCACCTACATAATTCAGCATCTATTCCCTAGGAATAAGGACCTAAAAACCTCGACACCATTAAATGGCTCCTAGATGACTGGTTTTAGTGAGGTGCCCCTTTCCAGGAAGCCCCCTCCCCTTCACGTGTGCTGGGCCCTTAGCAGAGGGAGTGGGTGGAACCCACCTCCCAGTGCCTGCCAATTCCCTCCCCTCCCGGAAAGGCAGAGTTGAGGAGAGCTGTTGGGATGGAGGATGACAGACACCAGTTTCATCTGGAAAGCCCGGACAACCCCGGTCCTACCCCCGCCCAGGAGCTGGCAGTCTGGGTCTGAATTTGGAGGAGACGGCAACCAGCAGAGGGCTGCAGTGTGCCAGGTGGGAGTGAAGTCGCTGGGGGTGGGATAGGCACCAGCCCCAGGAGCCTGGAATAGCAGCCGGCGTGGGCTCCAGCCCTGCCCCAACCCAGCTCGACCCCTCAGCTCACCCAGGGCGCTGCCAAGGCTGCCAGGCCTAAGCCACCGAGGTGGGCACAGAGGCCTCCTCTGCCTGCAGGCCCAGGGGTCAGGCAAGGAGATCCTCAGGGCCAGCTTTGCTGGAGGAATTAAATATAGAACAGGCAGACATAGTTGCCAGGCAGAAGCAGGAGGTGCTGTGAATAGAACAGTGCTCTTTGCGGTGACAAAGCCACGAGCGAGCCTGCTGTGCACGTGCCAGGGGCTTCTGGGCAGATCCTCTGACCCTCACGGTGGCCTCTGAGCCGCGTGACTTTGTTCCCACTTCACGTGTGGGGCATCTGAAGTTCAGATGAAGTCCTTTCCCCAGCGTGGTTCTGCCAGGCAAAGGAGCCCCATACAGACAGTTTAGAGCCCAGGTTTTTGCCACCATGGCGACTGCGGGTACCCCGGGTCACTACCCGACAAGCTCAGACCCACAAACTCCTCTTGAGTACTTCTCTGAAATGCTGAGCGTGCCAGTGCCTTGGCTCAGATTTGCCCACCAGCCTGCAATGCCCTTGTACAGAGCAGGTGCTTCAGCAAGTGTCTGACAGAAGACAACTGCAGAGCCTGGGCCTGGTGGGGTCAGAGCCCATAGAGGCAGCAGCACACAGGAGGCCCGAGAAGGGGCGGAGCAGGCGTCTTCCTCCACAGCTTTCTTCACAGGCTCTGCAGGAGGCTCTGGAATGCCGCTCCGGGAGCCGGTCTGGCACAGGGACAGAGGCGCCAGGTGGGCACTGCTACCTGCTGCCCTGAGCTTCCCACCCAGCCCACGGTGTGCCCACTCGTGTGAGCCCTGAGTGGCTGGTTCTAGTTCAAGGGCTCTGAGCTGGCTCAGCCCCAAACCAGGGCCTCATTCTGGGCCTCAATGAAGGATGCCCATGAGTCAGCACTGAGATGTGGCCAGAGCAACAGGAAGGGCAGGGTGTGGAATGGGGAGCCAGGGATTGGGCGGGGGGCGGTCTGGGCCAGTGCCTGGAAGAACCCGCATCCTTGCAGCCTCCATCCGCTGCAAGGTCTTTGCCCTGCAGATCTTTCCAGAAGAGTTCTGTCACGACCACTCCACAGCTGATGGCAGATAGATTCCACGAGGCTTGAATGGGTCGTAAAGCTGCGGGACTCCGGCCTGACCTGCCACGTTCCCTCACCCGGGCGTGATCGCTGAGAACCACATCACACACCTGTAGCCCCGATGCTAGCCTGAAGGAAGGCTAAGGAGGTAGGCAAGGGAGCAGGGGACAGACCGTCAACGCCCATTTCTTGATTGTGTAACAATACTTGATTAAAATGAAGTCACACAGTGCATCTTTTATTAGACATTATTTTAATACCATATCAAAACACCTTGACTAATGAAGAAAGCCTTTTCCCCCAGCTTTGAACGTATTTTTAAACATTTTATAAGGTTTTTTTTTTTTGTATTTTAAAATATAAATACAGAAACCTATCTTGCAGGGGCTGATGCCACATGTGAACATCAATGGCTAGAATGTTCTCAAACAGAATGCCTGAAAACAGGGGCAGCTGTACATATCCCTTTAATAAGTCTTTTGTTTGTCTAGGTTTTCTGGAAAAAAAAAAAATCCACAAGGGTCTAAGAAAAACGTTCAGGCATTTTTGCAGGACACTTGTGATTGTTAAATCCTCTGAACTGACCAGAACCAGGAGGGAAGAGGGGAGGAGAAATGGAAAGGAGGGGGGGAGAAGGTCCTCAGTGGGTTGGTTTTTGGCAATGAAGTCAAGATATCAGGGTCCCAAGGGGAGAAAAGTGCAAAACCAAGCCAGAAAATTGGGGAAAAAAACCAACCAAACAACAACAACAAAAAAAAACCAAGGCAGAGCGGTTGATGGAGAGACCGCCGGGTGCCGGGCACGGGAGGGCTGTGAGCTCTGCTCTGCGAGTGGCGAGAACCCGGCTCTGGTCGTTTTGTCACTGAGCGGGTTCTGGCCGGGCAGCAGACGGCAATCTGTAAACATCACGAGGGAAAACACCAGTCGACACTAGACATTTTTTTTTTATAATTTTTTTTTTTTGTAAACACTTTAGAGACAGACCCACAACGCCTTTCAAAGGTGAAAAAGAAAATGCCCTTTCCCTCCTGAGATGAGGATGAGGGGAAGGATATTGGGTGATTCTTTCTTCTCTCAAACTCGCTCTCATTCAATCTGGTGTCCTCAGGGAGAAAGGGAGAACCATTCTCTGGAAGTCAGTGCAGGAGGGGTGCCCTGTTCCCACTGGTGTCCCCAGCTCAGCTCTGCCCCAGTGTCCGAAGCCTCCTCTCAGGAACGGGGGCCTGGCTGTCCCTGTGGGGACCGTAAGATGTAAGTCGTGCTCCATCGGGCCGAGGCCAGCCGCGTGCATCCCGCTGAGGCCGGGCAGGGGCACCTGTGGTTCCGGTCTGGGGGCCCCGAAGCCAAACATCATGCCGGGAATTTGGACTTGCAGCCAGCACCAAGCTCCATTCCCTCTGCCTCACGCTTCCCCTCGCCTTTTCTTCACCCCACGTCCTCAGTTTTTGAGGTGAAGGTAAAAAGGGCAAATGTCCCTGAATAGTTTGACATCATCAGCTGTTCTGGGAGTTTACTTGGAATAAATAAAATAAACCTAACAAAGAACAAAAGAAAACAAAAAACGAGAAAAAGAGGGAGAGGGAGGGAGAGAGGGAGAGAGAGAGAGAGAGAGAGAGCGCGCAAAAGAGGCCCCGAGAGAAAGAGGGAGAAGGAGAGAGAGAGGAGAGAGCGCAAAAGAGGCCCCCAAACCCTTGGATTCACGTGAGGTGAGGTGGGTTTTGGTTTCTCATTTGGCAGAAAACAGAAGAGTGCCAGCCCAGAACTCGAGAGGGCCAGCTAGGATGGGGACAGGAGAGAATGGTCAGCAGTAAAGCAGGGCGCCTGCGGGAGAAACTGGGGTTGGACAACGGTGACAGGGGAGCACATGTGCGCATCTCGGGAGAAAGCTGGTTGTGCTGGTCTGCTGTGCAAACAGGGACTTGGGTGGCGGGGCCCCAGGTCTGGCCTGGAGGCCTCAGATTCATCTGGAAGGGGGTGAGAGCGGTGGGTGCAGGCGGGAAGAACCAGCCAAGCGCTGACTGCTGACAAGCGCTGCAGGGAATGAGGCGCCGTCCCACACTCGGTCTTGTCCAATGAGTGTGCTGTCCACGTGGGGACGCAAGCGAGATTATCCCGTCCCCAAAGAAGCAGCAGAGACACCCTTGCCACCGAGGGGCAAGGACCTGCCCTGGCCCCCCAGCAAGCACGAGGCACAGCTGGGGTGCAAAGCAGCATCTTGTCCCAGGGCTTGTGCTGCTTCTCCTGCCCAGCACTTTCCAAGGGACCTTCCTGAACCTTCCTCGGGGAGATTCGCCCTAGACACGGGGAACACGAGGGGCCTTCCCCCAACTCACCTTCCTCTACCTGGCAGGTTCTTCCTCGCAACGTGCGAGTCTGGACTCTCATCCTTCCCAGGAACCCTCCCCACCTCACGGAACCCCTGCTGCTGAGATGCTCCCCTCACCCCCGACCCCTCTTGGCCGGGGGAGGCGGGGCGTGGGGTGCCGTGAGGGCAGCTCAGCCCCCCTCTCCGCCTCCAGGCCCCAGAGCAACGCGACCCCAACCACGGGCTCACCTTTGAGAGGAGTCAGCAAGCGAGCCCAGCAGGGTCAGTCCGCGGGGTGTTCTGGACAAGATCTGTTCACTTCAAACCATGAGTCTATGCAACTGAGGGGAGACGGCAAGGGAGACACATCACCGGCTGGCCAGGCCGCTCCCTGGGGGCTAGCTCCAAGCGTCAGGAATGCCTGACGCTCACCTGCGGGGACCCCACATACCCACTGTCTGCTAGCAGGAGGGAGGACACCCAGGGGGGACCTGGCACAGCCGGAGTCCCGGTGCAGTGCGTACGGGCTTGGGCTGGACCTAGGCACTGCAGGAGGCAGGGAGTGTGCCCTCGCGAGGGACAAGGCCTCAGGGGCACGGAGCCCAGGAGGACGGCAACAGCTACGGGTCAGAGGGTGAGAGTGGGGGGCTGCCCAGGGCAGCCAGTCAACTATCTCCAAGGCTTAAAGGGCAAAGAAGTGGGAACAAAGCCCCGGCAGGCTGGTCACGGCCCTGAGCAAGCCCTCTCCGGAGTCACAGGAGCAGCCTGAGGCTCCCTCCCTAGTCTCCCTCTCAGGAGGCCCCCAGGCTCTGCCTGGCTTGGCTGGCTGTGGTGGGCAGCCAGCATCTAGTCCTCCTTCCTGGAGCAGGTGGGCCAGGGGAGGACTGGCCCTGTGGCTTGGTGTCTTTGCTCAGGAGAGCCAGACAAGAGGCCAGCGGGGAAATCCTGGTCTCTAGTGTTTACAGAAAGCACTGTCTGAACAGAGAGGGAACAGAAATTGGCCCAAGACAGCTTTCTGTAAAACATCTGGTTATTTTCAAAACAGGAACCAGACAGATCATTTGCATAAGTCTCTCCCAGAGCTGAAGATTCCCTTCTTCTGGCTCTGGTCAATGCTTTCCTGGGACACTGGAGCGCTGGGTGCTGCACCCAGGCCAAGACCCCCTCCCCTTAGGCCTCACTTGCGCCTTTCTGACACCAGCCACATCCACGTGCTGCCCCGTGGCCAGTGGCCCCGTGAGTCAGGCTTTGGAAAAGCCTGTGTGTCCGGAAGCAGCTCTGGGGCTCCAGGGGCCGAGAACAGGTGGAGGCCGCGGGCAGCACAGAGCGTCCTCCTGTCCTGGGTAAGGAGGTGTCTTCTTTCCAGTTGGAAACAAGAATGAGGCTCATGCTGGAGCCTGAGGGCGAATCTCAGTCCTGCTAATTATAGCCGCTCGCAGCACTGGGGCCCACAGGTAGTGGCTATTCCTGCCTGCTGGGCCTCTGGGGAGGAGGGGCGGGGCCAGGGCAGCCAGCACACCCCTCTGTGCTGACCACCACACCCCCACCAGACCAGGGTCTGCACACTGGAGCAGAGGGGCTCACAGAGATGGACGGGGGCTCAACCTTCCAGGGGGCAGGGGCTCCACAGGCCTCCCCGTCGGGCCCACCACCCAGGCTCTGCGCTCAGCACGTCCAGAACTCCCCACCTGCTGACCTCTGCCTCGACTCCACTCAGAGTGCTGGGGGACGGGGTGGCTAGTGACAGTCTGCCCTTCTCTCCCCCCACGCACAGGGAAGGGGCCCTCTGGGGTCTGGGGTGCAGCTAAGCTGGCCCTGCCGGCCCTCTCGTACCTTTTGTGATAAATGCACAGGCAGGGCAGCCTGGCTATCGTGTCCCCCTGAAGCAGCTCCTCCAGGCAGATCACACACTCACCCGCATCTTTAGTCAGCACGTCATCTGCAAAGGGGGGACAGAGGAGAGCGGGGGGTCAGTCACCAGCAGGCAGGGATCTAGGAGCTGCTTGGGACTGCATGGGTCACCTGAGTCAGCGAAAGCCCAAGAGAGACCTTGATGTAAGGGTCCTCACTGTGGACACAAGACACGCAAACCACACACTAACTACCTGAAGACAAAATGGGATTAATCACCAAGTAAGCGGCCCAGGCGATGAAGGACGAAAAAGGCTTGGAGAGGAGGAGACATGCAGCAGAGGCAGCACGAGACAGAATGGTTCCCTGAACAGACTTTCCCCCTAAACATACACACCGACCAGGTGCACTGGATTTCTGGTTTGGAAAAAATGGTGATGAGGAGAGTGGTACGAGGCAAGGGTGAAGGGAAGAAACGGGTACCCCAGCAAATACGCGTACATGTGTGTCCACGGCAGCATTATTCACAAGAGCCAAAGGTGGAAGCAACCCAAAGGTCCTCCAGCGGATGAATGGAGAAATGAACCGCGTGGACCCACACAACAGCGTATCCCCTCAGCCAGGAAAGGGGTGGAGAGCTGACGCCTGCTGCAACGTGGGTGCACCTTGAAAACATGGTGCCGAGTGGAAGGAGCCA
Organism: Tursiops truncatus; assembly: GCF_011762595.2. NCBI lineage: Eukaryota > Metazoa > Chordata > Mammalia > Artiodactyla > Delphinidae > Tursiops > Tursiops truncatus. Next base: position 12,506,604 of record NC_047052.1, read on the forward strand.
GATGCAAAAGGCCACCTGCTTTCTGATCCCGTTTATGTGAAATGTCCAGAGGAGGCAAATTCAGAGACAAAAAAGTAGGTCAGGGGCTGGGGGCAGGGGGCACTAGGGAGTGACTGCTTAATGAGTAAGCGATTTTCCTTTGTTTTTCTTGTGGTAACGTGAGATCTCTTAACATAAGATCTACCCTCTTAATAAAAATGTAAGAGTACAGTCTACTATTGTAGGGAAGCCCCATACCTGAAACTTTCTGCCAGTTGAATAGCAATTGCCTGCTTCCCTCTCCCCTGTCAACACTTCTACTCTCGGGTTCTATGGGGCTGACTGCTTTAGCTCCTTCATGTGAGTGGAGTCACGCAAGGAGCTCCTTCTGGGATGATGACATGTTTGGAACTAGACAAGAGATGGTGTTGCACAACATTGTGAATGTCCCAAATGCCACTGCACTGTACACGTAAAAATGGTTACTTGTGTGTTATACAAATTTTAACTCAGTTAAGTATTTAGAAAAGACACCCCACACCCCATCAGAAAAGAATGAATGGAAGGGAGCCGCTGCCCACCACGGCCCCAAGCGAAGCCGTGGCCAGGACAGCCCGAGCACAGCAGGGGGCCGAGCCAGCATCCCCTGCGACACTTCTATGACATTCTGGGCACTGGCGACTCAGTGAATAAGCCACGGTCTCAGGATTCAAGAAACTCATAGCCTAGCAGGGGCGGTTGAACAAGAAGACGGAAATGAACAGCACAGGAATTCCTGGAAGTCTTACGACACACACAGATCCAGATGTGAGAAGTCCGGGAGATGCCCAATCGGGGTGGGGACTGTTCAGGGAGGGCTATTCCGGGCAAAGGGGACAGCATCTGTGCACCTGGCAAGGCAGGATGTTTGCTGTAGTAGGTGCAGAGTCCTGGGGCCGTGGGGGGCGGGTAGGTGAGACCCATTTCCTGAGGACGGACTTGTATCCTGCTGTGCTACCTGGCCTTTATCTGGGTCACTGAAGGGCCTTGGAGACGCACTGATCACATCTAGTCTCCTGAAACTACTGGAAATGACTGGAAGAGCCCACAGATGGGGAGCCTGCTATGGAGGCTAATGCCGGGTGCAGGAGAGATGAACTCAAGGCCGGCACCAGCAATGCGGGGAGGTGGATGGCATGAATTGGGGCAGCTGGGCAAACGGGGGCCAGGGGAGGGGAGCGCACACTTGTCAGAGCGAGAGGGAGCCAGAAGGAGGCCCAGCTTGGGAAGTAATGATGAGCTCAGAGCTGGGTGGTAGGCGCTGACCGAGCGTCTCCCCCAGGACGCGCTAATGGAAACCTGCTGGAGTCCATTCAAGTCCAGATCTGGGGTTTAGAGGAGAGATGTGGGCAACAGGGGTAGATGTGGGATAAAGAGCTTAGACAAAGCTCAAGAAGGCAGACGACTGAACCCAGGTGAATTCTGATATTTGAAAGGCAGGTGAGAGAGGTGAAGTCAGCAAAAGGTTACCCGGAAGTTCTCAAAACCATAGGAGAAGTACCCTGAGAACAGGTTCTGGATGTAAAGAGAGCAAAGCCTGAAGCAGGGCAACTCCCCACTTTTGAAAGATTTTAACTGATCGTGAGCACTGCCAATGACACACACTGAGATTTCACGTGTGTTCAGTGCCTCAGGATCTTACAAGCCGGGCAGGGTACACGGTGTCATTCCTGTTTTGCAAAAGGGGACACTGCAGCCAGAGAATCAGACACCTTGCCGAAGTCAGAGAGCTCGTGAATGGGGCAGGGCCAGGGACCCTCTGTGGGGCTGCCCTCCACCACTGCAGTTTCTTTGTGCCCTCTGATAACTTTAGTGGAAGGGGAAGCATCTGGGGCCCATAAAATGAGGATTCTTCATGGCCTAGAAGGGTATGGTGACTCAGAGCCCCCCATCAGGAACCCCAAGGAAAACAACTAAGATAGAGTCAACTCAATACTTAAGTCCTTATGCACAAGAGCTGGGAGAGAAGTCACTTTCAGCTTCCAGGCCACCAGGACAGCCTGTGGTCATGTTCTCTGTTAAGATCTGCCTAACCCAAAGCCCCAGAGCCCACCTGAAAGGGCGACGTGGAGGGAAGAGCAGACAGCACACAGTCGGTCTGCCACTGGAGTGTCACCTCAGACTCCAAACGTGGCAAGGGGCACATCTGTAAAAGGGTATGATCCCATTTTTAAAAAAGCACTAGATACCACACACATTTAAATATTTGTGTGTGTGGAAGCACAGGAAAAAGTCTGGAGGGAAACACACACTTTAATAGTAGTGGAGGAAAGGAGGATTAGAAGAAAAATATTTTTATATATTTTTGAACTGTTTGAACAGGCATTACTTTTATAATTAACAACCCCCAATAAAGAAACAGACTAGTGTTTTCGTTTCACTCTGAAATGTATCGAAAGGATAATACGGATTGGTGGGTGGAGAGACATGTGATAGAGCAAGTACAGTATAGTGCACACTCTAGGTGGGGGGTATTTTGTTTTTTACTGCAAAACTCTCAACTTTGCTGTACGTTTGACATTTTTCATAATAAAATACTAGGAGGAAAAAACTCCAATAAAGACGGGAGGAAAAATAGACCAGCTCTGAGAAGGCAGTCACTGCAGACCTTCCTGGGCATTTATTCCCACTCTCTTTGTCTCCGGCATCTCATCTGTAAAGTGAGGATCTGGGATACAGCCCCTTGTCCGTGCTTCTCTCCTCACTTATGATTTCCTTGGGAACACAGCAGCATTACTGATTCCGAATCAGCGTCCCCTTCTGATTGGTGAGTCAGCTGGGAGTCCAGGGGCAAGTCAGAATTCCCTCAGTCCCAAACGGTTTTCTGCATGAGCTGCGCTCTGTCTGTCCTGTCAGGTCCAGGCTGGGATAGGGGGCGGGAGCCAGGCAAGGGGATGAGACCTGGGGCTTGCTTCTTCAGCGGGACTGGACTGGACTCTCCTCTTTTCTCGCTAGGTATCACTAGGGGAAGGGGAAGGAGAAAGAGGCACGAGGGCAGTTCATCTTCTTATCAAGGACTCAGACTTGAGCACATGGAGGCTAGACACTGGACTTTTCTTAAGAGCAGTCGATCGCCACCACACAACCCATTACAGAGCATCTTCAGGCACACTTAGCAGCCAGCCTGGGTCTGCAGCACGGATGGGAAGAACTAAACCGCACAGCTGCCTGCCAGGCTGGCACAGTGGGGAGCACATTTCACCAGCACCCAGAGCCCTGGCTGCAAAAGGCTGCCTGAGGGGTCCTGGGATGAAGAGGAGCCAGGGCTGGGACCCTGAGAGCACGGGGCAGCAGGGAGTGCTCACTCCCAGCGCAGTGCCCGGGGAGCGACAGCTCCCCACAGCGGAAGGCAGGAGCCCAAATCCAGCCACAGGCCTGAGTGGGTTGGGTAAAACTTCCCGTCCCGATCCCTGGGCTCTAGGAGTGAGCAGCCCCCAGGCGTCCCTGGGCGCCTAGCAGGCGAGGGGAAACGGCTGGAGCTGAAGCCTGGCTATCACCCAGACCCTACGAGGCTTCCGCACTGTTGTGATGGGAGCCTGCTGTCTGCTGTCGGAGGACCTTGCAGTCTGAAGCCGGGGCACAAGTTAAGGCCGCTCTGCAGATGGACCCAAACGCCCCCGGGCACCCGAGGTCCCTAGAGGAGGGGGGCTCAACCGATGCTGGCTGATGAGAACACAGAACCAAGCTGTGCTTTCTTCCCTTTTCTTACTGCCTCTCAAGCACCCACAGCCGCCAGCTGCCCGACACTGTGTGCAAAGCCAACGGCCCTGCCCACGGGGGAGTGCGGAAGTGTGCCTGGCCTGAGGGATGGTGCTGACGGTGCCAACGCCTGGCCCTCTAGCCAGCCCAGAGTGGCGGGCGATGCTCTCTGTGACAGCGCTGCGGTGGGAGGCGATGGCACACTTCTGCCCCCTCCCTGACAGCTGCCGTTTATCTGAGAAAAGTGATCGAGGAGGAGGAGGAGAAAAAGGAGCCCTCACTTCTTTGGGGCCAGCTGTATGTCACAAATGTCGCACACACATCTCAGTGAGTCCTAAAGACCCTGGGGGTGGGGGGTCTGTGCTTCAGCTCAGGCAGCTGGTAAGTGGCCATGACTCCCACGCCAAGTTCCTTCCACTTGGCCACCCTGCCTCCTTTCCTTAAAAGACCAGGCGGTAGAGTCTCTTCCTTGCGGCTGGAAACCACCACCCATCTCACAGACAGCTTCAGATCTTCCTCTTTGTGAACTTGGTGGAGGAACCTGGGTGCTCAGCATGAACAGGCCAGGCTGAGGGAGCTGTACTGCTGCCCTGCAGAGAGCACAGGCTCGATGTCCCCCGAGGGGACCCGCAGAGCTGCCGGCGGCATGGAGGGAAGGCTGGTGTGGTGCAGCTGAGCGGTGCCGTACAGAACCCACTTCCCCTGCTGCCTGATGGCAGTCACGGTCCTGGGAGGAAGGAAGGTGGGAGCCAGAGGGAGAATCCCCAGCAAATGACTCAGAAACAAAGTCTCCACCGCCAGCCTCATTTCCAGCCTAGGTGTGGAAGAGCCCAGGCTTGCAGACCCTTCGGCATGCGCAGAGGTGCTGGCCCAGCCTCCTGGGGGACAGGAAGGGGCAGTGCTACCACTGCCAGGCGTCGCCAGCTCCCCTCTTGGGAAATCTCCAGGCAAAGGGGAGACTTTGAGTAGACAGTTCCCCTACCAGCAGTGGCGTCTCCACCGCAACCCACAGACTGTGAGGCACGACCCAATTGTTCTGGATCCAATTGTTCTGACGAGATGGGCTGCGATCACAAGCAGAGCGGCTCCGCAGGGCTTCATGTTTACGGAGGCTGCCCTGTGACCCCATTCAGTCCCCTCTCCTCCGGTCTCCCTTCCACCCACTCCTCATTCACCCAGCGGCCTGCTGGGAGTCCTCCTCCCTTCCCTCCTGCAGGAAGAGCGCCCAGACAGACACCTCCAGACAGACACCTCGCAGCCAGACTCAGCCGCTGCTAGGCATCGAACAATACCTCCTGGCAGTGCCCCACTGGGCTGGGCACACTCCCCGGCCAGAACCTGGCTCCCCAAGGTCCAAGAAAAGGCACTGCCATCCCAACCACAGGATCGCTGGGAGCAGAGACACAGGCCAAACAAGCACTATTTACACAGGTCTGCTGGCTGGGGCTAAACTAGCAGGAGGCATTCCTGCTTTGGGGGGAGCCAGATTCCCTTTCCTTTAAAGAAACCTTGTGTGACATTTATCATTTCAAGAGCCCTGAAGTTGGGGGCAATGACTGTCAGTAGAGAGGAGGGATGGATGGTCAGGACCTAAGAAGCAGGGCATGGGTCTGCGCCCCAGAAGAAAGCAAGGGGGGGAAGAAACTTTTGAAGCTGCTTTGACAGCCATCAAGCTCTCTTAATACTGCTGGCAAATGGACCTGCCACACGCCAGACTCTCCCAGAGCCAAGGACCCCTGGCTGGTCCTGGAACCAGGGTCTCCTCGGCTTTCAGTGGACAATCAGTCATCTGTCACGACCCCCCTCCACTCCAGTACTGTGAGTCTCTTCTGTTCATAGCAGAATCAGGCCCCTCATCTCGAGGCTTGTTTTGCTGGCTGACCAGTATGATGGTCAAAACCTGAGTGCATGTTCTTGAGAATGCAAGTTCCCGCATCTCAGAACCACAAACAGATATTGGAAAGGAAGAGAAATTACAAGGCCCAATCATGCTGACCACATTTACCTGCAGAAAGGGGTCCCGGTCCCCCCAGCTCTCTCTCATCTTTGAGGGGTCCTGGGTTCAGAGCTGCCCACTGAAGAGAACGGAGGATAGAAGATTCTGCGCTCTGCGGTGCAGCTCCCTTCCCTACCCCTCCGAATGGGTCACCAGGACTCACAAACCAGGTGCCTGCCAAGAAGCACCAGTTACTGGCCTTCACATTTCTCTTGAGCACTGGGTAAACCAGTTAAACTAGTCTTGCCTTTCCAAAACTGGCTTTTTTTTTTTTTTTTTTTAATCTGGCAGGTGGCTACTGGAGGCCTTCCAACCCACGGCTCAGGCCAACCCTCATAATAAGAAAAATACTACTTTCTATCTGTCTCATTTAGGAGGTTTCTACTCCCCCCCCCAACTTGGTGGTTAACTAAATTTCATCTTATATAACCGCTATAAATTTCCTAAAAATTTCCCCAACTGGTGCCAGCAGCTACAGGGAGGGTGTGTGCGTGTGTGTGTGTGTGTGTGCGCGTGTGTGTGCGCGCGTGCGTGCGTGTGTGTGTGCATGTGCGTGTGTGTGCGTGTGTGTGTGCAGATGGGAGTGACCAGGAATCCCAGTGAATCTTCACAAGAATACAGCACTTCTTAATCCACTAAGGAAGTCTCAGATTCTCCCCTTTCCAGAAAGATTCTGGGAGTTCTACACCTCACAAATGCTTTAAGTCTCCTCACTTTTTTCTTTTTTGGTAGAAGAGATAAAGCGAAGCTGGGGAGCTCAGGATGATAAGAAATCATTGGTAAAATACGTTACTGGCAAAACCAAAATAAATACCTAGAGGTCCGACCTGGGACTTCGGCCTAAGGCCCCGAAAGGCCTGTGCCTTATCTGAACTAAAACAGGCCCTAGACCAGCCCGGAGACTCACACTCCATATACAAACCCCAAGTGACAAATGCCTTTCTCTTATCCGGAAGGGTTAGGTGTCTTTAGAAAAGACAAAGGCTGAATGTGAGGAATCCAGCTGTGATGGAGGGGCCAGGCCACTGTTTCTGAAGCACTTTCCTCACCTTAAGACACATTCCACTGATGGGACCAGGAACAACATGCCTTTCTTTGCCTCAGGTGGTAAAGGACTGGTTTTTGCAAAAGAGATCGTCCAGTTTAAAGCTTCTAATTTACACTCACACTCACACACTCTCTCTCTCTCTCTCTCACACACACACACACACACCCAAAGAGGTAGCTTTTCAATGAGAGGAAGGAAGAAGTGAGAAGAGACCAAGAACAGCCATGGTTATGCCTCAGACTGGTTGGCCAACCTCTGCTTCCTCTAAGGGGACTCCGACTCTGAGTGTGGCTTCTGCAGGCGACCTGTGCTCGGGCTGGGCTGTCAGGACTGCTCTCCAGGGCTGCCTCTCTTTGGAGGCAAAGAGGAAAGGCAAGGAGGACACCTATGGGGGCACTGGCACGTACGTGCTCACATGGAAGAGGCGCTGCAGGTATCCCGGGCAGTTCTCCAGGAGAGAAGCCCATGCCCTCACCTCCCCCACTGTCCAAGCCGGGCATGTGGGTCCTCCTTACAGAGTGGCCCCAAGAGCGCTCTGCCCTCCACAGCTGCCCTGCAAAGTTCTCCCTCATGACGCCAAGAGCCCAGGCCTGTCGGGTGAGCCCACTCTGAGGCTGCTTTGTGTTCTCATGACAGCAAGGCAGTGTCCACAGAGAACTCTGCCCAGCACCCCATGGGACAAAAAGCAGCCTTCACGGGGGTGCTGTGCACGTGGGAAATAAGTGAACACGGTTTCTGAGGCCACGGCGGGGGAGGGCTGTCAGCCGCGGGAGAAGACTCAGTCATCTCCCTCCCTGGTCCCAGGCAGAGACAAGGAACGAAGTGGAGCTGAGCATCTTCGACGAGCCTGACGGGGAGCCCAGAGCTTGAGGGACGAGACTCAGAGACTCAGCATCAGTCAGTCCCCAGGGATGCGACAGGCTGTCCCTTGGGGAGAACGGGGGCTCCCTGGACAACCAGGGAGGAGAGGAAAGGGAAGGACACCTGGGCTCAGAGATGGCAAAGGTCACCAGACCACGTGTATCTGAGACAAAGGGTAACTGGCCAGCCGGCCCATGTCCAGAATCTGTTGGTGGTGCAAGAAAAGAGATCAGAGAATAGCAGGACGTGTCTTCAGGAGAATCAGGTAATCAGATTCGCCAGATTAATTTCGCAGGAACAATCTGGAATTATCTGGCCTACACAGGTGGGTCTGAGGAGGCAGGAGCCCAAGGAAGGTCTGTAAGGAGAGTCGACCTGGGAAACTTTCACGGACAGGATGGGGGTCAGGTGATGCGGGCCCACCTCCTGCCCAGCCCTGGGGCCCTGAGAAATCTCAGTGCTGTTTTCCTAAGCATCGTCGTGACTCTAACCTACAAGGCAGGCCGGGGTTGGGGTCAGGTCGGGCACACCCCTCTCAGATCCAGTGCCCATTCTCGTAGAAGACACAGTTCTCTGAGGAACGTGGTTTGAAGACCAAACTAAGCACGTAAGGATGGAAAGCCCAAGAGTCACTGGCAGCACAGGGTGCAAGGAACTCAAGAGCAGACAGTCCACTTCAGAAAAGGATGAAAAGAAACCCAGGGATGGCCTTGCATCTCTCGGGGCGGCTGTAACTTCCTGAGCACTGACCATGTGTCAGGCTCCGGACTGAAAGCTTTTATGTGTAATATCTCACTTTATTCTGACAAAAATCCTACGAAGCCTGTACTGAAATCCCCATTTTAGGGACCAGAAAACCAAGGCTCTGCAAACTGAGCACTTGTTCAAGACCGCACAGCCAGTAAGTAAGTGGCCAAGGCAGGCTCTGAACCCAGAACAGTTGAGCTCCAAGCCTCCCCCAAAGTAAACCAGGCAGGTGCTGACCCTCGTTCTGTCCACAGAGGTGCCGTGGCAGGGGCGTTTCACTGAGTCCCCCGTTGTACTCACTGCTCAGCCCCGCGGCCGCCTCCAAAGCAGGAAGCAGCACAGCCTCGGGGCAGCGATGAGGTGGCAGGTCAGCATTCTCAATCCCCAAAGGTGTCCACAAATCACACCTACTCTACTGTGGAGAGTCAGGCTGAAGCACTGTGTGCAAGGCACAGCCCAGACTCCCTTCCCCACAGAGGGCTGGCGCTCCCGCTGGGCCCTCTGCTGTCAGCTGTGTGACCAAGGCCTGTCTCCCGACCACAGGGGCAAGGAACTAAGTGGGTGGAAGAAAGGGCAGGGCTAACTGGCCACCCAAGGGACTTCCAGACCCCATCCCTATGCCTTCCTCCCTGCTCCACTCCTCTTGCCGGAAGGCGGGGTGGACATGCTGCCCAGAGCCACGGAGGCTGCAAAGACCCTTCCTCAGAGCTCCCCTCCACACCTCCCGCCCCAGCTAAGCTCTTACCGTTGTAGGAGAGGCGAGGTTTGCTCAGACACATTATAAAGTGCATTTCCATCTCGTCGGAAGCCACAGACTTAGAGCAAATGGGGCACTTGAAACCTGAAAAAGAGGAAATAGAATGAAATGTTTTTTTCCAAACCAAACATATCCATCATAAATGTGGAAACTCTTAGGTGACTCTGGCCATTGTGGGGTCAGAGTCAAAATGGCGAATTACAGTCTAGATACATCCTACCGCCTACTTCTTCATTAAAGGCAGGTAACATGTTGTTTTCTGATTACAGCCTCCAATTCCCATTTTTTCACTGGGGCTCACCCTTGTCATGCCCCTTGCTTAAGTTTATCAGAAGTCACTGACAGCTGATTTGAGTTTTATTTTCTTTTAGACCCTTTCCCCTTTCCCAAGGGGTCCAGTGGGCAACGGGGACAGGGAGGCATCGATCTAATCAAGGCAACCAAATAATCTGTCTTTGAATAATAAGAGTTAAATTTAACATCCTTCCGCCTCCCAGCCCTCAAACCACTTGGCTGGATCACCTGTGGCAGGAATCCCTATAGTCCTGGGCGCCTCCATCCCTCATCCAGAGCATCTTTCCTCCCGTGGCTCAGGCAGCTGTCCTCCGAGAGTGTGCGAGCCACAGGCGGCCCTCCAGAGCGCTCCCAGATGCCACACATGCCTTGGCCATATGCCACCAAGAGTAACAGCTGTTTCACAACGATAGGCGACAGACCCTGCTGTTTTATTCCCGAGGAAGTTTGCTTATACACCCAGGGAGCTTCATCGGAACTGTATCAGTATTGGAGACTTTGGTTGAGAATCTTCTGAGCTGAACTCCATTAAGTAAACCTAGTCCTTTGATCTAGTTTTTAATAAATTATTTTTTGACCTATTTTTATAGATAAATACAGATCCACTATTTTCAATTTCCCCCATTTTACTTTTATTAAAATTGCTTTCAGGGCTTCCCTGGTGGCGCAGTGGTTGGGAGTCCGCCTGCCGATGCAGGGGACACGGGTTTGTGCCCCGGTCCGGGAAGATCTCACATGCCGCGGAGCGGCTGGGCCCGTGAGCCATGGCCGCTGAGCGTGCACGTCCGGAGCCTGTGCTCCGCAACAGGAGAGGCCACAGCAGTGAGAGGCCCGCGTACCGCAAAAAAAAAAAAATTGCTTTCAAATGGGGAATTCCCTGGCGGTCCAGTGGTTAGGACTGTGTGCTTTCAATGCCGAGGGCCTGGGTTTGACCCCTGCTCGGGGAACTAAGATCCCACAAGCCGCACGTTGCAGCCAAAAAATAAAAAATAAAATAAAAATTACTTTAAAATGGATTACTTCTTTTCCATTCTACCAAAAAGATTGAAAAGTTATCTATTTACTTGTCCACATTGAATTTTAAACATCACAGCTGCTCCCTTTTGTGACCATAATCCCTACTTTCTCAGTCTGGAATTCCTAGGTCAAATACAGCACACTAAAATATTGTTGTGAAGATCAGACTCTTCTATTAATTTGCAGTCAAAATGTCCCACGCACAGTTTCACTGGATGCTGGTAATATCTATCAGCAATATTTACTATGAGGCGAGGGTTCATGTTGACTGTTAGCTGCTCCAGGAGAACAGGAGTTCACACCTTCACCAGTGTCCTTCCCGAGGGGAGTCGCTCATTCTGTATGGAAAGCCCTCCACTCTGGCAGCTAGTGGTGCTCAGACAGGAAGCAAGCTGGCTCCCACGTTCCCGTGTAGGGCACAAGCACTTTGCTTTAAGTCTTCTCCAGACCCTCCTCTCTTCAGTGACAATGCTCTGAGCTACAGGACCAGACAGAAAATCCACAGTCCGGTTCACTCCAGGCAATGTGGACCTCAGACTCCGTGGCACCGTTCCCATTCCTCCAACCCCTTTCCTCAAAGAGCTTTAGCATCTAAGTGTCTTGGCTAAAAATTCTTGGAAGTGCTACCATCCCAAGGACTCTGGCCAAGCTTTGAGAAAGGGCTGTATTTTCTGATCTCTGGATGCTTTTGAATCCATTAATGACAAAACCAGAAGACAGAAAAGAAACGTGATGGGGGAGGGTCCATCCCCAGTTTCCTGGCACAGGTGAGTAATGAACTCGAGTCTGGTAGAATGAGGATGCTCTTCACATCTAACCTAAGTCCCTCTGTACCCTTGAATCTACCCTCATGGCTGTGCCCTGCAAATAAACCAATACTTAAATAACATTCCATAGAATGACCAGCCATTGGGAGATTTGTTCACCCTTTTTTCTGACTCAAAAGACCAAGGTTGGGTCTTCCCTGGTGGTCCAGTGGTTAAGACTCTGCGCTTCCAATGCAAGGGGCACGGGTTCGATCCCTGGTCGGGGAACTGAGATCCCAACATGCTGCGTGGTGCGGCCAAAAAAATAAAAATTAAAAATTTATTAAAAAAATGTTTTAAAAAGACCAAGGTTTTGCAACCCTTTTGACTACAGGATGCTTCCACTTTAAACTTGCTAAGTTAGCACGCTGTCTGCGGGCTGAGGGCTCAGGGCTGCAGGCAGGCCAGGATGGACGTGCTTAGACAGGTCCTCTAACACTATGTCCTGATGCAGCCACTGGGAGGTGGTAAAGTGATTTCTTACTAAAGAAAAGCCCTTCACCTCGTACATTACTCACTTTTCTGATAACTCAGAACACAGTCATTGTTGTTGCTACAATAGCATCATTCAAACCCTCACATCCCAACGTGATTCCTTGAGTACAGGAGAGGGGTCGAGTTACAGCTACGGTGCTGGGAAGAAGGCCACCCCACAAGAAGGTCTAGGAAGGAATGTCACCCGATGTTTATGTCCTAGGAAAAAACAAGTTGAGACTCACAGGTTTAGACCAATCCTCTCACTGTACAGATAAAGAAAGAGACCCCAGTGAGGCCATCAGTCAAACAATTTAGGGGCGGAGCTGAGACCAGAATCAGATTTCTTAGCTCCCAATCTAAAGTCCTTGCCATTAGGGAAGAAAAAGCTGACCGCAGGTGTGATATTGTGATTTATAGTCAGAAGTATACACTTGGTCTTTGTCCGGTTTCTGGCATAGAGCTCCTAAAACCCTTGGAATTCCCTAAGACCAATTATATTTGGTTTTCTGTCATCACTTCCTGAAATAGCTCCAGAGCCAAAGGTGAAAGGATGAAAAGGAGTGTCTTGTTATTCATAACCAGCCCCTTTCAACCACACCAGAGTTTATGTTAATGAGGTGACTTCTGGAAAGCCCTAGTTAACCTAAGGATGGGGGCTGGTTGCCAAGGGAACCAACCCTGTGATTAGAGGACTGGAACTTTCAGCCCCACCCTCGACCTGGAGGTTGGATCAATCACCAACGGCTAATGATTGAATCAATCATGCCTATGTAATGGAGCCCCCATAAAACTCCAAAAGGACAGGGTCTGGAGAGCTCCCGCGCCGGTGCACACATGGAGATCTGAGGAGAGTGCTGTGCCTGGAGACAGCGTTGGCCCTGTGCCCTTTCCCCACACCTTGCCCTGTGCTTCTCTCCCCTTGGGCTGTTCCTCAGTTACATCCTTTTATAATAAACCATTGATCTGGTAAGTAAAATGTTTCTCTGAGTTCTGGGAGCCACTCTAGCATATTAAACAAATGTGGTGGTTGGGGCATGGGAACCTCCAATCAATAGACAGTTGGGCAGAAGCAGAGGTGACAACCCGGGCTTGTGATTGGCATCTGAAGTGGGGGCAGTCTTGTGGGACTGAGCCCTTGACCTGTGGGATCTGATGCTATCTCCAGGTAGATGCTATCAGAATTAAGCTAATTGCTTGGTGGTGTTGGGAAACACATCTCGGAACAGGGTTTTAAAAAAGAGGTGGGCTGGGAAATATTATGTCTTGCAGGAAGCACCACTATAGTAGGGAGAGACCTATATTCTAATGAAAGCAAGGTCATTACCACTTGCATCACCTAACTCTGCGCGCGCGCGTGTGTGTGTGTGTGTGTGTGTGTGCGCGCGTGCGTGTAAGGCTCAAAAAAATAACTCAGGGTCTGTCATGAGTGGGAAAGACCAAGATAACCTGGCTTTTCCAGCCTCAAGACCTTGGCAAGTTATCTACTCTTCCTGGACCTCAGTCCTTCATCTGAAAAAGAGACATTTACCTCCCTTTTGAGGATCAAATGAGATGAGAAACCTGAAAGCACACTAAAAAGAAGCTAAACAAATGAACAGTGGTATCATCATCATCAAGCCAGGCAGTGCTTGACAAGGAGGAAGGAACAGGCTGGAGAAGGGATTTGGGGGGTGGGCTGAGAGATGGGGGTGACGGACCAGCAGGGCACACTGGCCACAGGTCATGCAAAAGTGTGCTGGGGGTGGCCAGCGGCCATCACTGCTGGTCGCATCTCTTCAGAGCACAGAACTTTGGAGCACTGTGTGTGGCACTTTCTGTATAGCCGACGTGGCACTGAACACACTGAGGTCCCGCCCACTTGTGCACATGATGATAAATAACAGCTTGCATTTACGTTGCTATGGGAAGCCACTGGGCTTTACGTGTCTTCTCATTTGCCTGAATATGAGGTAGGTACTAACGTTAACTCTGTTTTGCAGAAGAGGACACCAAGGTAGGTCACTTGCCCAAGGTAACGCAGCCAGAGCGCCAGAGCTGGCACACAACCAGGAAGTCTGACCACCCAGTGTGCACCACGTTCCCTGGGCTGTGGGACAGGCTGACTGGTACAGAAGGAGGAGACACATGGCAAAAAGGATGTGAGGGCTTCTCTGGTGGCGCAGTGGTTAAGGATCCGCCTGACAACGCAGGGGACACGGGTTCAATCCCTGGTCCGGGAAGATTCCACATGCCGTGGAGCAACTAAGCCCGTGCGCCACAACGACTGAGCCTGCGCTCTAGAGCCCACGAGCCACAACTACTGAGCCCATGAGCCACAACGACTGAAGCCCACGAGCCTAGAGCTCGTGCTCTGCAACAAGAGAAGTCACCACAATGAGAAGCCTGCGCACCACAACGAAGAGTAGCCCCCACTCGTCGCAACTAGAGAAAGCCCGTGCATAGCACTGAAGACCCAACACAAATTTTTATAAATTTATAAAAATTTATTTTTATAAATAAATTACAAAAAAAAAAAGAATGCAAAATGCTGCAAAGACACACGGTAGCACCAAATATTCACCTCAAACCTTCCACATCACCCCAGCAATTTCTCCTGAAGCACCCATGGTCCTGGATAATCTCATAACCTGTAACAAAACTGATAATTTTTTCCTGGGAATTCTGTTAATATGGAAGGACAGAGCTCTGCTTTCCACTCGGGCACTGAGCCTATAGCATTGGTTCTAAGACACTGAGTTTGCAAATTACCTTTTAAATGGAAAATAAAGGGCAAAAGGTAAGAGGGATGGAAAAATATGGAGAGCCTCGGGGCGGGGGGGGGGGGTGGGGAAACTAGTGTCCCCACCTTCTTTCCCAAGAGGTCATCCAATGATCAAAATGGATGTTACCACTCTCCCACCCCAATCTTTTCTCATAACTGTCCAGTCACGATTCAGCATCAATAGCCCTATGTAATAATAAACACTATGATGTCTACGAGCCATCTGAAGGTTAAAAAAATTCTAGGAAATTTTGATACCATTTTGGAAAAAAGTCCCAACTGAATTAAAATCAGCCCGGCAAACAAAGATCAAACAACGGTCCACAAAGTCATCCGATCAACACGATTTCTGTCAATTTTCATGAGACCTCATCAGCACTCAGAAAACAGGGGTAAGAGATGCTTCGTGAGAAAGCAAGCTACAGGTGGAGTTCTCAGGACACTCCCCAACTGCGCTGAGACTAGACTCTACCCATCATGCCCTGGAAGCCAGGCGAGCAGACAGCACGTGCGCCCAGCTGCCTTCCTCTCTCCCGCCTAATCTCTTTTCAGAGGCAGCCCTGCCCGCATTCTGTCTTTAACATCTGACAGCGTGAAGGGAGGTGTCGGCTAGCTCAGGCTTGCCAGCCAAGTCTGACACCGGTTCCCCTAAGCCTTTGCTCCCACCAGGCTGTGGCAGAGACAGGGAACTCACCCGGTTCCTAGTCCTTTTCTGCCAGCCTCTCAAAATGAGGGAGGAATGAATGACAGAGCACCGAGGGGGAATTTGTCTACAATCTCCCAATCCTGTGCTGGGTGGGCTCTAACAAGCAAATGCTGCTGCAGGATCCCCCCACCCCCAATCAATGAGAGAGAGAGATCCTAACGGAGAACTCATCTTCTTTCTTCCTCTCATCACCAGATCAGCCCAAGGTTATGCAGAGAGGTGATCAGCCAGAGACCAGTTGCTTCCTGTCTTTCAACAAGCGTCTGGCTTAAGTGGGGGAATCCTTGCCATTCGACCGGCTGGACCAGAAACCGAATCTCCCAAGAAAAGACAAGCCTGCACCTAGTGCAGGGCCTTAACCCTGTTACCACCGGGCCAAAGGGAGGTGGTGTCAGGCAAGTGAACCAAGAGTGACCCAGGAATGCACACATGGCCATGTGCATCCAGCGCCTTCCTGGGTCAGGTTAATTGGGCCCCTTGGACTTCACCCAGGTGCTTCCATTTGACTGAGAGAGCAACTGAGGAAAGGTCCGGGGCAAGCGGCTCAAGTTACAACAATTCTCTCAAGCCTCTATAGAATTTATCATGCAATACAAAGTTTTTCTCATTTTCCAAAACGGCAACCTTCTCCTTTAAGACCTGATTCTCGGGCAGGCAGGACATGTGCTCTACACGTTGCCCCAGTTCCCTCTCAGACCCTCCCTCCTATGCTGATGCGCTATTTTAGCCCTGCCCCAGTTCTGCCTGTCTCTGGGATCACCTAAAGGGAGAAGAATCAAAAGGAGCAACCAGGGTAAAGGAAGCCACGCTATGCAGGCAGGCCCTATGTCTGGGTGAGGGGCTGATGTAACTTCTCTCACCTAGGGGCGCAGGGAGTCCCACCCCCATACTCCATCCCTACCATCCAGTTCCTAGTTTCCAGTGTACACTTTTTCCTCTCACATCCTTGTGGTGCTTTGAGACTTGACTAAATGAATTTTATTAAATGGGATTTATTACAAATAAAAGGTCAAGGGGTAATACCGGATGGCTTTCTTTTACAATTCTGTACCGAATGTGTCCCCAAGAGCAGAGGCTGTATCACATTCTACACACACACACACACACACACACACACACACACACACACACACACACACTCTCTCTCTCTCTCTCTCCATCAAAGAAATAACTGGAAACCAATGCACAATTTATCAGTTGCTGATGTCTGGTTCAGTCTCTCCTGGAAAACATTCTGGACTAGGGCAGGCCCACCAGTTCTGCCTGTTGCTTCTTTCAACACTTCTCTTCTGGACTCAGCCTCTAGATTCCATTCTAGGGTCTGGGGCTCACCTGTTGCCCCAGAAGCCAATAAAATTCTCATAAGCAGGTATGAGGAGAGAGCCACACTGATACTTAAAATCAATTTAATACATTAGTGTGTGTGTGTCTGTGTGTGTATTTAACTTATCTGTTGTGTTGGTCAACTTTATGTGTCAACTTGACTGGGTCATGGTGTGTGCAGATACTTGGTTAAACATTATATCTGGGTGTGTCTGTCAGGGTGTTTCTGGATGAGATTAACATTTGAATCAGTAGACTGAGTAAAGCACATTGCCCTCCCTAGTAATGGCATCATCCAATCTGTGGAAGACCTGAAGAGAATAAAAAGGCAGAGGAAGGGAGATTTTGAGCTCTCTGCCTGTTTGTTTGGGGACACTGGTATTCTCCTGCCCTTGGACTGGGCTGTATACCATAGGTTTTCTCCTGGTTCTCAGGCCTTCAGACTTGGGCTGGAACTAAAGCTGGTGGGCTTTCCTGGGTCTTCCGCTTGCAGACAGCAGATCACAGGACTTCTTGCTACCATAATTGCATGAGTCAATTCCTTATAATACCAATAAATCTCTTTATCTATATCTCCTATCGGTTCTGTTTCTCTGGAGAACTTTAATACATTTGTTTATTAAAATGCCAAACATTAAAATTTAAAAGATTGACAACAACAATGTTGGTGAGGGTGTGGACCAACTGGAACTCTCATATTGTTGGAGGGAGTGTAAAAAGACACAAGCACTTTGGGAAAAGGTCTGGTAGTTCCTTGTAAGACAAAACACACACTTAGCCTAACCCAAGAATTCCCATCTAAATATTACCTAAAAGAAACGAAAACATATGTCTACAAATAGATATTTATCAGAATGTTCATCACAGCCTTATTCTTAACAAGAAAACCCAGGAACAACCCAATTGATCATCAACGGAATGGATAAATAAACTGTGGTATAATCATGGAATGCAATAGAACACTACTCAGCAATAAAAAGCATGAACTACCGACACATGGAACATGGATGAATATTAAAAACACGCTGAGTGAAGGGCATGAAAGAGCACATATAATTAGAATTGTACAAAGTTCTAGAATAGGGAAAGCTAACCTCTGGTGGAACAAATCAGACCAGTGGCTGTCTCTAGGGGGTAGCAGTTGGGGCAGAGATTGATTGAAAAAGGGTTCAGAGAACCTTTTGGCAGGATGAAAACGTTCTGTGTCATGAGGAGGGTTTGGGTTACACACATGCATGCATTTGTCAAAATTCAGTGAATGTACACTTAAGATTTGAGATTTCATTGCTTGTAAATTTTACCTCAACGAGAAAAAAAGTGTAAACAAATACTGAACTATAGTTAATGACAGGCTGAATGAAGCATTTAGAGGGAGGTGTACTAATGTCTGCATTAGAACAAAATGCATCAAAAAGTAAGATGCATAAGTTAAACTTCTTTCCACTTTTCTGTATGTTTGAAATTTTCATAATAAAACACTGGAAAAGGTGTCATTTGATAATTTACTTTTTCCTTTCTGATTTTGGATGTGTTTTATCTCTTTTCTTGCCTAATTGCTATGTCTAGGACTTCCAATACTATGTTAGATAAAAGTCTGTCTGGGTATAGGATTCTTGAGTTGCCTTCCTTTTTTCCTCAGTGGTCTGTAGATAAAATTCTACCACCTTTCAGCTTCTTGGTGTTGCAAATAGAAAATCTGATGCCAGTGTGGTTCTTTTTCCTTTGTAAATAATGTGTTCCTTTGGCCTGAAAGGTTGGAAGACTTTTCTTTGCATCCTAAAGTTAAGAAATTTTACTAGGATACACTTAGATGTATTTTACTTATTTCCCCTAGTGGTAAGTCAGGAGTGCCATTCACCAAATATTTCTAGCTTTCCTCCTTCCATCTATAGGGGAAGACCATACTTGCTTCCCTTTGGAGTTGAAAGTGGAGTTGTGATTTGCGTTGGCCAATGAAATAGGAGCAGAAGTGATCTGTGCACTTCCAAGCCAACTTTAAGTACTAGTTCATGATTTACCATGTTGAGACGAAGCCTCTATCACCTTTTGTTCCTGAATAACAACAATGAGCAGAGCCCCCTCCTCCCAGACCTATACTAGCTACTGCATTATGGGGGAAAAATAAACTTGTTGAGTTAAACTACTGAGGTTATGGACTGTTTGCTATTACATTTTAACCTAGTCCTAGCCTGTCCTGACTGATATGCCCTTCCTTTACCTTTTTCTCCTTTTAGCACTCCTATTACTGGTATGTCAAGTGTCTTGGTTCCATCTTCTGGGTCTCTTGCCTCCTCTTCCATAACTTCTCTGTCTTAGCATTTGCTCAGAAACTCAGCCTTTCTGACTCCTCTGAGCCGCACCTGCCCCTGCTTGCTGAAAGAGGTCAATGGTTGGCATCAGAATCAAAGAGATGAGACATGCGTTCTGGTCACACCTTCCCAGAATCCTCTCTGCCTGGATATCCACATTTCCCTCTTTTAAATACACATTCTCTTTGTATCAGCAACAATCCACATACCTGTCATTTTCAACGTCTATGCATTCTATAGTGATAATACATTGTGCTTAGCTATTTTCTTCTGTGGGTGTTTAGATTCCCAATTTTTGCCTACTATAAAGATTCTCTCAGTAGTGATCTCTATTCTCTACTCTAAGCATGGTAGATTCCACTCCCAACAAGATTCTCTCAGTAGCGATCTCTATTCTCTACTCTAAGCATGGTAGATTCCACTCCCAACATATTTTTGCTGTTTCTGAATTGTAGGCTGACTGGTTTGGAAGAAAGAAAATTATATTAGGAGTCAGAAGAAACAGGCTCTCCCAATCACTAAGTTAGGTGGCCTTGTACAAGCTCCTCAGCAATATTTGCATAGTGTCCTGCCTACTGTCCAATATAGTTCTAAAACCCAACCAGAGGTGGATGTGTGAGTGCTCTGTGCAGAGCAAAGCCATGTGAAATGTGATGTGGCCATTTTACTTGGCTGCATCCAGTGCAACTTGAATATACTGAGGCTTGCTGGTAAATCTGGCTAGTTGAGGAAATTCACAAATTCTTCAGGCAAAGAACTGCAAAATGAGCTGACACTACACAATGTATTTTGTGGACTCTAAGATGCCATCAATTTTAACAGGCACCAGTATGACGCTCCGAGAGAGAGAAAAAAGCTGTCAATTATAATTTGAACATGTGATTATATGACACATCCTGATTTAAAAGTTAAATTGTGTTTAGTTGTTAAACTGTGACATGGACATGCCTCAGAATCAATGAATATATGAAAAACACATATGTAAATATTTTAAAAATATACAGACTGAATCCCAGTCACATACTCAATACGTCTGTCCTGTTCATTTACTACAAAGGAGAACAGGCTCAATGACGTATCTACAGTGGGAACAAAGGGAAGAGCTGCAGGCTGTGCACATGGACGTGTGCCTGGTGACTTCAAACCCACCTGCTGCCACGGCAAGTCTGGGCTGCGCTCCTGCCAGGTGGAGCCCAACACCAGCATTCCAGCCAAGAGAAGAATGGGCAAAGCGTTTGCCAGGAGCAGGAACTACAGCTACTAATTGGTCTTGTTCCCTTTGACCCTCTAACCCATTTCTTCCAGAGAGAGGCCCTGGAAGGACTGTTTAGGAGAGGGATTTTGGGGAGGGGGGCAAGTAGGGACATGATAGTCTGATGATCTGAGCCTGAGCAGGTACAAACACAAAAAAGATGAAAGTCTCAGTGTAAGAGTGATCGAGTTCCCAGCTCCTGAACAGGAAACATGAATGTCAAATGATAATCCCTTGTCACATGGCCTACCATGCTTGGGCAAGCTTAGGGGCATCCAGTCATGACTCAAAAAGTGTGGATGTGGTTTCCAGATGAACATCTGGCTTTTATTTTAGAGATGTCTTAATTAAAGGATAGACTATATGTTAAAAGAGCAAGATGGTCTAGTATCCAAAGGGCAAGCCAGAATTTCTTCAAATGGTTAAATATTAGGGATTACCTAAAGCCAGGCAATAGGATAGACAAGTCTGGCCAGGAAATGTCTAGTTACTTAGCTGGATACCATGCTTTCCTCTCAATGGCCATCCCTCCTTCATTCCAATCCCCAACACACCCATGCTCCCTGGATCCAACACCCACAGCCGCTGCTGGAGGGGGCTTTCTGGTGTTTGGGCAATGCCAGAGCACATCTTAGGAGTAGGCAGAATTCCCCAGCCTTTTCTTCACAAACTCAACAGCACTGAGTGGGGCCAAGGACCACCTTCCCTCAAAAAAGACAAAGGGAACGTAAACACCTGGGTTTTAGGCAAAGAAGGCAGTTATCTCCCCCAGGGGAGGCGGACTGCCTCCATGTTAACCACAGAAAAGGAGCCTCACTTCTCCCGATTCTAGAGGGGCATGCAGTCTGCGCAAGACACCAGTCATGCAGGTCTAGCCTCACTCACAATAGTTGCCCTCAGCAGACTTTCCCAGAGAAACAGGCCTATGCTGGGAATTGCCCTATTGCTGGCCTATATCTTTTCCAAGTCCTGGGGCCTTTTTTTTAACATTTTAATTTTATTGAAATATAGTTGATTTACAATGTTGTGTTAGTTTCAGGTGTACAGCAAAATGATTGTTATACATATACATATATTCATTCTTTTTCAGATTCTTTTCTCAGGATTTCCCTGGTGGCGCAGTAGTTAAGAATCCGCCTGCCACTGCAGGGGACATGGGTTCGACCCCTGGTCCGGGATGATCCCACATGCCACAGAGCAACTAAGCCCACGTGCCACAGCTACTGAGCCCGCGCGCCACAACTACTGAAGCCCGCGCGCCTAGAGCCCGTGCTCCACAGCAAGAGAAGCCACTGCAATGAGAAGCCCACACACTGCAACAAAGAACACCCTCGCTCGCCACAACTAGAGAAAGCCGTGCACAGCAACGAAGACCCAACGCAGCCAAAAAAAGAAAAAAAAAATTGGCTACATTAAGAATTAAAAAAAAAAGAAGATTCTTTTCTCATATAGGTTATCACAGAATACCAGGTAGAGTTCCCTGTGCTATAAGTCGTGGGGTCTTTGTTGATATACTTAAATTTTCCAACCTTCAAGTAACTTTTTTTTTTTATGGTGTGTTTGTTTGGAGGTGGAGGTGGAGGAGAAAAGGAGATTTAGGAAAGGGAAAAGGACAAAAAAGGAAAGTTTCACACATAATCCATACAGGACCAAGAGTTTATTTCTGGGTTCCTGAAGGCATTGTCCATCCCCATGCCCATATATACGCCTGATAGAGATTTTTCACTGACAAGAAGGAAAACACTTGAACACACTATTAGATCATGTTCAGCCAGTATCTGACTCACCAGGTGCATGGACATGACACACATCTAAGTGACTGCTTATACTAAAAAGTGCCATTTTCCTACCACTGCAGAACTTGCACCTGTTTATGCCGACAGCCCTGGCCTTCGTGTCACCGGAGGTCTGCTAGAAGGCTCCACCACAGCTCCCAATATAATCTCAGGATACAGAACACGTGCTGCTGTATTCACTCCATAAAAACTATCAGCTCTGGCTTGGGCCCTGGCATGCAGCAACACTGCAGGCTGAGCTTGGTAATGTTATTTAGCAAAATGAACACTGGCTGGCTTCTTGCCTGGACCTAGACCTGGTCCCTTCTCAGCAGGGCATCCTCTGGAGGAAGGAACTCAGAGGATACGGTCCTGTCGGCCACAACTGTGCTTTGAAATGGCACCTAGGGCTTCCCTGGTGGTGCAGTGGTTGAGAGTCCGCCTGCTGATGCAGGGGACAGGGGTTCGTGCCCCGGTCCGGGAAGATCCCACATGCCACGGAGCGGCTGGGCCCATGAGCCATGGCCGCTGAGCCTGTGCGTCCAGAGCGCTCTGCAACGGGAGAGGCCACAACAGTGAGAGGCCTGCATACCGCAAAAAAAAAAAAAAAAAAAAAAAAAAAAAAAAAAAGACACCTAAAGACGCAGAAGCCAAGAGAATAGAATGGGGTTGTTCTGAGAGCTCAAGAGCAGTGGAGTGATCAATCCTATGAAAGAGAACTGTCAGGGTAAGAGAAGACCTTCATGCTTCAGTGTTTGCTTTTCTGTCATCCACAGCTTTGAGTACCACAGAGAAAGACACGGGGAGACCCTAGAGAGCTATGAGGTACTGACCAGTGAGTTTAAAAAGTATTTCCCGTGGACCCTCCAGACACAAAGCATGGGCAAGAAGGGTCATCGATTCTAAGCTCCCTGAAACAGTGAATGACTTCTATCAAGACATGGAAAGTGCGCTATTATACTAGACTGGTTCAGACTACTTGAGAGCCTGGGAGACAAAAATGGGAGCGGGGGATGCAGGGGAGCAAGGAGGGCAGAGGAAGAGATTCCAACGTGGTAGCAAGAACGCGGCACTACCTCCTAAATCTTTACTCCTAATAGTTCCAAGGTTAAAAAAAAGTCTGGGATCTCCTAATGATACATTGTCTGGCTGGCTGGCAAGCAAAATATTAGTAATATGCTGTTAACATGAAAACCAAGTACATGTTAGTGGACAAAATAGTAAGCCACTAAGCAGTCTCTGTCCTGGACCTTACACATGTATGTTTATGGGGAATGGGAAGGCCACGCCAACTGGGAATTAAATTCTTTCTTCACTTTGCTATTTTGCCTCGATAACTATGTTTACATAGGTTTTGACATTCCCTTATTTCGTCAAGTCAGCACATCGACTTCCCCAAATATTGGTGTCAAGAACCTAAATATTGACAAGTGTCACGAACTGAAATCTATGGAAGACAGGAGAACTAAAACACAAGCAGCCAAACAGAATGGAACGAGGTGGACAGGAGTCAGAAGTCCAGCATTCAAGCCATGAATTCTGGGGCCAAGGGGAATTGGCCTAACCTCTCTGACCTTGCACTTTCTCCTGTAAAACAGGAATCATTTTACCAACCTAGCCACTAAATGAGAACATACGTGTAAAGAGCTATAGAAATGTCTGGTTAGCAGAATAATTGTCCCCCAAAAGTGCCCACATCCTAATCCCTGGAAGCTGCAAATGTTATCTTGTATGGTGAAAAGGGCTTTGCAGATGTGATAAATTACGGATTTTAAAATGGGAGACTATCCTGGATCACTGAGGTGGGCCCAGTGGAATCACAAGGCTCTTTATAAGGGAAAGGAGACAGAGCCAGGCAAGCAGATGCCAGAGAGAGATTTGAAAATGCTGGCTGCCGGCTTTGAAGACGGATGAAGGGGCCATGAACCAAGGAAAGCCGGCGGCCTCTAGGAGCTGGAAAAGGCAAGGGAGTGGGTCCTCCTCTGGAACCTCCACAAGAAATGCAATCCTGGCAACACCTTGACCATTTCAGAATTTCACCTCCAAAAACGTAAGAGAATAAATTTGTGTTGTGATCATTTGTTACACCAGTAACAGGAAACCAATGCAAAATATAATAGGAGATGTGGTCATTTTCCTAAAGGATCAACTTTTTTGGTTGTTGGCTGTACTGGGTCTTCGTTGCTGCGAGTGGGGGCTACTCTTCGTTGCGGTGCGTGGGCTTCTCATTGCGGTGGCTTCTCTTGTTGCGGGGAACGGGCTCTAGGTGTGCAGGCTTCAGTAGTTGTGGCACGTGGGCTCAATAGTTGTGGCTCGCAGGTTTAAGAGCACAGACTCAGTAGTTGTGGTGCACGGGCTTAGCTGCTCCGTGGCATGTGGGATCTTCCCGGACCAGGGCTCGAACCCATGTCCCCTGCATTGGCAGGCGGGTCCTTAACCACTGCACCTCCAGGGAAGCCCCAAGGATCAACTTTGTAAAGGCGGAAGTTACTGGGGTTCCTGGCTCTACCGAAAATGACCGAAGCGTGGCGTCCTCTCTTGTGCATCACTGACAAGTGTACAGCTACGTATGTGCCACACTCAAGGAGGATGAGCAACTAAGTGAGTCAGTCTGCCTGTTCACTCATTTTTATTCCAGTTATTATTAAGTGGTAAGGAAACAAGCCAAGACATTAAATATAATTTCTCCCCTCAAGGAACTGATGATCTAGAGAAGAAGAGAGAAGACAAGGCCTCAGGGCTCTCATTTTTTCCGCCATTTTCAGAGCCTTAAGTGACTGATGGTGTAGGGAATGTATCCGACACGCAGCCTCATGACTGGACGCTCCTGGAACAGACGTCAGAGGATCCATCCGCCTCCTGAAATAACATGCCAGGTTCTGCTGATAGCTGTGTTTTTCTCAGGAATGAATCTGTAGATTCAGATTTAAAACCCAAAAGTTCAGAACCATTTGGAAAACAAGAGGAAGAGTGTAAATAGAAGATGAAAGCATGTTAAAACAGATATTTGAGGACAGTCCGAACATTTGTGACTTACTTTTAGCCTGGAGAAGAGGGAACTCCAAGGGAAACAGGAAACTGAACCAGGGCCTCCCCTCCCTCATGATCAGGGCTACTTAATATTTGCTAAAGCATACCAGAGGGCCGTTGACAACAAGTTCCATTAGATGCATTTTCCCTCTCTACTGAGTCAGCATACACGCAGTGGTCCCCATCTTCCACAATACTCTCAATCCCACCCCCACTTTTAACAACTGTCCCATTTACAATGACAAGCACCTTCAAAGAGTTGTCTGCAATGGCCTTCTTCACTCCCTCTCCTTCCATTCCCTCTTCAACTACTCCAATCCCCCAAATCGTTCTTACCAAGGTTACCAATGACTTCCACATGGTGGTATCTGAAAGTCAATTCTCCAGTAATCAGCAGCATCTGAGAAGGGTGACCCTCCTCCTCTCCCTGCTCCCCCCATGTTGCTGCGCTTGCTTTTTGGTCCCCCATAAAGACTCTCTCTCTGACATCTGCCCGTTCCCGCTCACCTTCCTAGACAACCACCTAAAACAGCCACCACTCTTAACCCACTCCCCCTTCAGTTCACTTTTTCTTCTTAGCACTCACCACCACTGCACCTGCTGCCACTCCCACTACAATATAAGCCCCCTGAAGGCAGTCTTTTTCTTTCACTCTGTGTCCCTAGAGTGTGCATATGATAGGCTGGCTCTCGAAAACATCTGTTGGATGAATAAATACCGCACTTTGTGGAACTGTGTGAAAAAGGTCCAGCTGTATAACCGGAAAGAGAGAACAAATTAAGCGGATGTCAGACTGTTTGTTTGAGTCCATTCCCAGCAGAGGTTACCCTCTACGACTCAAGGCTCCAGCAACTGCTATACCACAGTGAGGGTTAAGTGGGATCATGTCGGTTAAAATGCCACTGCAGTCATGCTGCTTCCTGCCCAACCCCGTGGTCCTGATGAGAGTGTGGAAAATAATCACACGTGCATGTGCACAGACTGCAGGCACCCCTGCCACCAGCACTGGGGTGTGGAGCGGATGTGGTGCTTCGGTTGCCACCTGGGCAGGCCTTGAAAGTTCTGGCAACAGGAAAAAGGGCTGACCTTTTTTCCTGCCCCCAAACCAAGCCATGTTGAGCTAGAACACCCTCAAGTTTCTCATTCCTCCTACCAACAACAGCAGGCAGGGCCCCACCTCCCCATCCTGCCCCCGAAGGGCAGTGCCCAGAGGCGGTGGAAGAGCAGCACGGGGTGACCTGGGATTTCTACCCCAGGTAGGGGCTGCCTAGGAACCCAACAGCCATTTCCTGTACAGGAGGGCTTCTGAATGCTTCAGCCGTCTAACAGATACACTGCCTTTTCTGCGGTACGCAGGCCTCTCACTGTTGTGGCCTCTCCCGTTGCGGACCACAGGCTCCGGACGCACAGGCTCAGCGGCCATGGCGCATGGGCCCAGCCGCTCCGCAGCATGTGGGATCTTCCCGGACCGGGGCACGAACCTGCGTCCCCTGCATCGGCAGGCGGACTCTCAACCACTGTGCCACCAGGGAAGCCCTACACTGCCTTTTATGAAGCCTTTTTATTATGGAAAATTTCAGACATACAAAAAATAGAGGATATAATGAGCTCCCAAGTACTCATCACCCAGGTTTAACAGTGATCAACTCAGGATCAATTCTGTCTCATTTTCCCCGGGATGTCCTTGTCTTGGTTTGCAGGGACAATCATGGTTTAAACTTGTCCTGGTGTAATTAAAAGCCCCTCTTTTCAGGATGGACTGGTTTGCTGGGCAGAAATTGAGACACAGATGTGGAGAGCAAACATATGGACACGAAGGGGGGAAAGCTGTGGGGGTGGGGTGGGATGAATTGGGACATGGGGCTTGACATGTAGTCACTAATACGTATAAAATGGATAACTAATAAGAACGTGCTGTATAAAAAAAAATAAAATAAAATTCAAAAAAAGCCCCCTCTTTCAGTCTCAAACATGCCTGGGATTGGACAACAAATCATATGGTCACCTGATCTTTACCTCACCCACTACCCCCAACACCTGGATCATTTTGAAGCCAATTACAGACAATAAGTTTATCCATAAATATTTCACCATGTGAAAGGTTTTAATACAGCTCAGCACTCTTTAGACACCAACTCACGGACCACTGTGCTCTCTCCTCTCAACACTCTTGCTGGAGGCTTTTGTGTCTCATAAGTGGCGAGCCGAGAAGGGGGAAGAGGTATGGGCCCCCCGAAAGGCTCTGTGCTGTATGCCCTTGCACTCGGGCCCTCCACACCCACTTTGTGGCCTGACGGCATGACTCCAGCTCATGGACTGGGCTGCCAAGCACGTGGAAAAGTCAAACGTGTGCTTATGCCGGCCCAACTCCGTTGTATGGCCTCCTTCCGCTACACCATGCTGCCTCCATACAAGAGGTCTAGAAACAGCCATGGACAACAGGACACCAGAAGAACCCTCAGCAGTCGCAGATCATTTTGTATGTGGACACGAAAGGAGCAGAGTGAGTCTGAACTATTCAGAGTAAAGAAACTCAAACTTCAAGCTGACCCACAAGAGACTAAGCCCCAACCTTTGTCTCTTCTCTGGACGGTATCACTGCAAGACTCCAGAGCTAGGCTAAAAGCTACAGCAGCCTAAGCAACATACCTTCCTAGCACTTAGGAGAAAATGGAGAGAAATGGGATACAACCACCTCTTTTGAATCCCCAGAAGAAATGATCGTAGAAAGTTCACTGGTCTATGATCCCGCAAGCCCACTTCTGGTATGTTTCCCTGAGAAATCCTCCCACAGGCCAATCAGAAGGCAGCAGAGGAAGTTTACCGCAGCACAGAGCAGGGTAGCAGTGAGCTGCAGGCAGCCCGGATGAGGAACGGGAATGGGTAAGTGCCACGTGGAGCCTGTACCCTGTGAAGTGGTGCGCAGCGGGCATCAGCAATGGACTAAACACACACACAGGAGAGAGATGAACACAGTGCCGAGTAAAGATACACAAAGGATCTGGAGCACCAAGACAGTTAAGTTAAAGATGTGTGTACGTGATCAACAAAAATTCAAATCCAAAACAAAAAACTCCACATATGCACACAAAGCAACAATTCCTAATACGCCAATAAGACAATATATATCAAGCACATTTGCATGGTTGGCTACAGAGGGGAGGGGAATGGAGAACAGGAAGAAATGCGAGGAAATCAATGTAGAGGTGACTAAAACCAAGAGAACAGCCTTACCCAGACCAAGGACAATATGCCACAAATTGAGCAACAGCGTTAACTCAACCCTCTGCACCAGAGGGAGGTTTAAAAATAAAGACAAAAAAAGGAAAGGAAAGGGAAAAAAAAGCTCATTATTGCAAAAGCCAGCAAATGATCAACTTGTGAAGGGAAGCCTGGTCCCAATTTTTTTTAATTAATTAATTTATTTTTGGCTGTGTTGGGTCTTTGTTGCTGCATGCAGGCTTTCTCTAGTTGTGGCGAGCAGGGTCTACTCTTCATTGTGGTGTGCGGGCTTCTCGTTGCAGTGGCTGCTCTTGTCGCGGAGCATGGGCTCTAGGCACACGGGCTTCAGTAGTTGTGGTACATGGGTTCAGTAGTTGTGGCTCACGGGCTTAGTTGCTCTGCGGCATGTGGGATCTTCCCGGACCAGGGCTCAAACCCGTGTCCCCTGCACTGGCAGGCAGATTCTCGACAACTGCGCCACCAGGGAATTCCCCTGGTCTCAATTTTTAAAATGCCATCTTTCACCCACCTAGATAACTGGTGGACAAGTGGTCCAGGACTGGGGAGGGAGAGAGCAGAGGGACTGTAAAAGGAAGCCTCACTCCTCGCTGCTGGCACGGGAAGGGTATGAAGAATGGCAGCACCTGGGCTTCATCACTGGGCCAACAAGGTCCCTGCATCTCAGAGGTGAAGGCAGGAGTTCCATCCACTGCAATGCCTCCTCTCAGTGTGGGCCTGGGACTGCTGGTCCCAAAGGCGTCGGCTTCCAGTTGGATGACTCATGCCAGAGCTCTGTTTACATTTTTTACCTGCAAAAGGATGGGGGGTTGATAGGACAATCTAAACCTAAAACTGCTCTCTGCTCTAAAACTTGGTGCTTTTGTGTGAGTGCATGTGTGACAACATAGCTAATCCTATGTGTTAAACTGTTAATGCTCAATTTTATGCATAGGCCACTGTCTCTAGTGGGTGGACATTGGAGGATGAATCTATTTTCTACAGTTAGGGGGCTGCTCAGTCATTCAGGCCAAAAGTCATGTGAATGGAGAGAAGCAGGCCTGGGCCAGGCTATGCTGCCAACCCCTGGTAAACATTAAGGTCCCCTGTGCTACTGGGACCTCCAGGCTGGCTGCCCAATGGGCCATCTGGTGGATTCAGAATCCAGAAAGGACCTCTGGTCGACTCAACTCTGAACAATTATTTATCTTGATTACCTATTTTTTTGGTGTCTCCTTACACGTTGTGCCCAATCCTGGTGGAAAAGTATATGGATTAAAAACATCTCAGGGGGCTTCCCTGGTGGCGTAGTGGTTAAGAATCCGCCTGCCAATGCAGGGGACACAGGTTTGAGCCCTGGTCAGGGAAGATCCCACATGCCACGGAGCAACTAAGCCCGTGCACCACAACTACTGAGCCTGAGCTCTAGAGCCCACAAGCCACAACTACTGAGCCTGTGTGCCACAACTACTGAGCCCATGTGCCACAACTACTGAAGCCTATGCGCCTAGAGCCCGTGCTCCACAACAAGAGAAGCCACTGCAGTGAGAAGCCCGCGCACCGCAATGAAGAGTAGCCCCAGCTCGCTGCAACTAGAGAAAGCCTGCGCACAGCAACAAAGACCCAATGCAACCAAAAACAAACAAACAATAAATAAATAAATAAAAAACAAAACAAAACATCTTGGGGACCTCCCTGGTGGTCCAGTGGTTAAGACTCCGCACTTCCAGGGCAGAGGGCACGGGTTTGATCCCTGGTTGGGGACTAAGATCCCACATGCCGCGTGGTGTGGCCCAAAAAAGAAAGAGAAAGATTTCTAATGGATTAATTCTCTTGGATTTTTTTATCCTAGAAGTGAGAGGAATGAGTGCAAAAGTAGTTAACAATGATGATCAAGTTTCTGGCTTCAGAAATTGAGTAGATAGTGGTTTTCATGGACATACGAATCCTTGAAGGAGGATGGCTAATAGAAAGGGAGGGCAGGGATAAAGATGATGGTTCAGTTTGGGACATATCACATTTCGGGAATGTGAGGGAAATGGAAGTAGAGCTATCTGGTGTATCTGCTGTAAGGAACTGAGGCCCAGAGAGAAGATCTGGACTGGAGATATGGATTAGCCTAGAAACAGTTTTTTAAAAAAAAAAAAAGGGCAAAAAAAGCCATGGGAACAGATAAGCCCAGTCCAGGAGAACATATAAGGATCCAAGTCTGAGCCTTGAGGGAAAGTAACACTTAAGGGACTGCACTTAAACACGTGTGCAAATATGGTGGCTACCAGAAGTAAAGGGGAGCAGCTAAGAATATTTAGAGTACATATCCCTGGGGTCCAGAACAAAAAATAAAAACACAAATGAAGTTCTCCAACTGTAGACATCTATCTGTAAAGCAACTCTTCTTGCCTTCTTTCTTTTTGTTCTTTTTTATTTCCCACCTTTCTCTGGCCCCATTGGTCCTCCTCAGGCATCAGCTTGATTCCATCCACTTGCTGAATGAAACCAGGGAGGAGGGAGTGGACCCCCATGTTTCTTGGGTGCACTCAAAATAACTTGGTGAGGGAGCTTCAGGTCCATTTCACAGAAGAGGAAAAAGGGTCAGACAAGTAAGGAAATAGATACAAGGTGAAAAGGGAAGTGTGTTCTTACAGCCTTAGCTACCAGGGCCAACTCCTAAACTTGGATTAGGGAGATTCCATTTCAAGCCCTGGAGGGAGGCAGGATACAGGGCTGGAGATGCGGACCTTGCTGTACAGACTCCAGACCCTAGAACAATCCTGGGCCTCCATTCACGGCCTCGGCTGGTATTGGAGACCCTCGCACACACCTGGGGCTCTCTTCCTCCAGAGGTCACACTCCAGAACTAGATCACTGGGTCTTTAACTTTTTGGGCTGACAAATGTTTGAGTTTCGCTTTAATAGGCAAAATCAATCAACCAGATCAACCATAAAAAAGGAACAGCGGGTATGGATTAGAACCCAACTTGGCCTCCTGAGAAATGAATTTGTCACAGGAGTGCAGCTGCCCCACTGCCTGCTCTCCACACAGACTGAGACCCCCGCCCCGGCCTGGCAAGCCACCTTCTTTCTTTCCACTGCTGGATTTTCTTCCCCAATCACTTAAGCATATGACGAAATGTTCGCCAATTCTAACTGCCACCTTCCTCCAGCTAAAGGCTTTCCCAGTGTGCTGCCCTCTCGGGGAAAGCTGGCACTGAACTCTAAACTCTGAGGCCAGTTTTATGTGACAGAAAAGGGTTTTATTTTTAAAATATATTTCTGGATTAAAATATTTATATCTTAAGGCTTTTTTTTCTTTACATCTACACTATTTTGAGATCTACTTTTTCATTTTAAAATACATTTTCTTCCATGGAAATGATATAATCGCCCTCATCTCTTTTAAGAAACGGTTATGTAGGACCCTACTGTATGGAGGCAGAATTGATTTAGCTGATTTTCTACAGCTAGACATTTAGCAGTGTCCTCAGTTTTTCAGTAACAGAAACCACGCTGCGTCTTGGCAGCACCTGAGCATCTTGGGCACTTGTCCAGTTTCATCCTTGGGTGAATTTCACAAAGTAGAACGGCTTAGTTAAGGCACAGATACTTTACAACCACCACGAGTACAAAAGGGGAAAAGGACAGGTCCCCACTTCAACTCCCCAGAGGTAATTATTGATAATTATCTTACATTTTGACACCTTGCAGATGGCTTTATTCTACCCTCACGTGTCTGTGAGCGGAGGCTGGCTGACTGGTTTCACGGCAAGACGTCAGGCGGCTCCTCCGAGACCTCTGTTTCAATCTTCCGGTGTGCCGGCTGAATGGATCACGCTGCACAGTTTACGGCACACTGGTCTGGGCGAGGCCTTTCTCTTGCGTCCTTTCATCCCCAGGGGTCACTCCATCCTCCTCCCTGCAGCCCTTCTCCCCTGGGAGCGACCGTTTAAATCTACTTTATGTGCATCCTCTGGTTTACAGGTGTGCTTGCAAAATGTGGGTGGTTATTCTGGCCTATGTGACTTTCTTATTTTTTTTTTTCCTCTTTATCCTTCCCATCAGCAAACAAATATGTTAATATTTCTCTAATTTTGGAAAAATGACTTCTCTTAACTCCGCTTCACCTGACAGCTATCTTGCCGTTTCTCTGCATGGCTTTGTATCAAAAACTCCTCCAAAAGGTTGTCTATACTCGATAACGCCTTTCTTCCCTCTCACCCTAAACCCACTCCAATCGGATGTTTTTCCCTTTACCACTCCATCAAAACTGCTTTGTCAAGGGCATCACTGGCACCCACGCTGCCACACCTAACAGTCACCTTTCGGTCCTCGTCTACCTGAGCTCTCACAGGAGCAGGGCCAGGTCATCTCTCCCTTCTCGGTGACTCACTGTCTTTACTTGGCTTCTAAACTGTGCTCCTTTGGTTGTCCTCTCACCCCACTGGTTGCTCTGTCTCCTTTTCTGTTTCTTCCTCTTCCTCCCAACCAATAATAATGGTCTATGCTTCAAGGCTCAGTCCTGACACCCCATTATTCTCTTTCTACATCATCTCCCTTCTGAGTCTCAAAGCTTTAAACACCATCTGTGTTTTTTTGCCTTATTTGTGCTTTACAAAGTTCCTCCTTGCTCCTGTGACACAAAGATACTCTGCACTTTTCCCTACTTTTTTATAATCCCTTATCTGCAAATCTCAGAGCTAGAGGAGTTTTGGAATTCAGATGGTTCCAGACTTAAGAAAGGTGATATCATGTAATACTCCTAAGTAACGTCTAGGACAGCACATATCATACACATTAATAGTTTTGAAGTGACCCACCAAGGAAATAATTGATTAAGGTAAGGATCACCAATGGATAATAAAACCATTAGATATTATCATCAGAACACTAAAAATAATTTGGTTGTTGGAGAACAGGATATTTGCAAGTCACCAATGAATCTCCCTGTAAGTAACTTGCTAACTGCAAAGAGAAAAAAAAAGTACTTTTACAAGGCAAAGATCTGGCAGTCACCATCTTAACCAAATTATCAAACTTAACAGAACTATGGTGGAAAAACCTGACATTCATTACGTGTTTCCTTATGTCATACAATATGAAGTACATAGTAACACCACCTATATTCTTGTCAAAAATGTTTAAACTGAAACTAATCCAGACCTCGCCTCCAGCTGACAAAGAAATACAAAGGATAGTATCTAGAGAAACAGGTTAAATGATACCATGAGAAAACAATCAGACAAATCCAGAATGAGGGACATTCTATAAGTCAGTTGGTTCTGGTCATCACAAGAAGTCAATGTCACTCACACACACACACACACACACACACACACAGACACAGACACACACACACACACACACACACACACACACACACACACACAGTTCTGGATCAAGAGAAATGAAAGAAACATACCAACCAAATACAATGTATGAACCTTGGCTGGATCTTAGTTCAATAAAACCATATAAAAATGTATATTTTGGGTCTCTTTAAGGCCAAATATCCCTCAAATTAGAATCACTCTAAGGTCTGAAAAGAGAGAGAATGAGTTAGGACCAGGAGGAGGATTCAGCTGTTTCCCCAACACACTATAGCAGGAGGAAGGCTCCCTTCAGAAGGAATCGATGATTCCTTGCTTCATGTCCTTATAGTATTGTTTCTGCCCGTATTATGACACTTACTGCAGCCTGTCCTGCGTCACATTTTTTTGTGTATGTTTGCTTCTCCCACACTAGATTGTTCCCAAGGACAGCGAACACATCTATTTTTGTATTTTTCATAGTGACTTACAACAGTAGGTGTTCAATAATGTTCACTAAACATTAGTCAATGAACAGTAAACAAATAATGTTCAAATGCTCAAGAAACATGTGTTGAGTGGGGTAAAACATTTTGGGGATAATTGGGGAAGTCTGAATATGGGTATTAGATCATATTATGGAATTACTGTTAACTTTTTAAAATGTGACTATTATGATTCTGTAGGAAAATGTCCTTTTCCTTAGGAAATACCTATTCTTAGCAGTATATACAGATGAAGTATCACAATGTTTGTGACATTTCAAATGGTTCAGCAAAAAAAGAAAAAATATATACATATACACATATATAGATAAAGCAAATACAGCAAATTGATAAGCACTGAGTTGAGGTAGTAGATATACAGGTGCCCACTGGACTATCCTTTTAACTTTTCTGAATGTTTGAAAGTTTTCATAACAACAGTTTGAAAAAACACTGCAGTGAAATATGTGACATTCACATTAAGCAGGATAAATAAATGATTACAAAGAGCCTCACCTCAACTCAACTTTTGCTGCCATGTGGGTTATCAAAGAGCTTTTGGTTTTCAGAGCTTTCTGCATTTCACATTTGTGGATAAGGGATACTGGGCCTCTATTAATTTTGTGGTGTTATCACTTTCATTTAGGCCTTTAATTCTTCCAGAATCTACCATTGTATGGGATATTACGTGGCGATCTGGTTTATGTTTTTCCATCTAGTAAGCTAATTTTCTCAACACTATCTACTGAGCAATCCATGCTTTCCTCATTGATTTGTGGTAACTTTTTATAGTATATTAAGTTCTTATATATACATGGGTCTATTTCTGAGATCTTTATTCTATTCCGTTTTTGTCTATTACCTGTTCTTGCATAGATACCATACTGCTTTTAGTACGATGGCTTGGTAGCTTACAGAGTATCTGGTGCAAAAGTCCCCTTTTTCTTTCTAAAAGTTGGCTTTGTTATTTCAAATGCATTTAAGAATAAAAGTTCTTCCCCCCAAAATTCAGTTATAATTCTGAATGGAACTGCAATTTGGGCAGACTCTGTTTTCCAAAGATGGCTGCACCAGTACATGTTTCATCCCACATGCTCTTTTTACAATGATATTAACATTCTTCTATTGATATATGGAGTCTATGTTCCCTTCCCTTCTCCCTACAGTGACCTTCACAACCTGCCTGAATCAATAATGTGCAGAGGTGATGCTACGTGACTTCCAAAGCTGCATCCAAAAAGGCTTCCCCCTGGTTCTCTCTTAGGACAAGGGATGTGGGAGCCCTGAGCCAACGTGTAAGAAGTCCAGCTAC
The DNA here is from genome assembly GCF_011762595.2 of Tursiops truncatus. Lineage (NCBI taxonomy): Eukaryota > Metazoa > Chordata > Mammalia > Artiodactyla > Delphinidae > Tursiops > Tursiops truncatus. The sequence goes on from NC_047052.1 coordinate 12,541,799, forward strand.
CCTGAAGGTACCATGCTGGGGAGATCAAGCAGAAAGCTTGCACATAAACAGAGATGCCCACGGATCCCCAGCTGTTCAAGCCCCAACTGCTTGAGTCTTCCCAGACCAGGCACTGACATGTGAGTGAAAAGCCTTTGCAATGGTCCCATCCACAGCCATCATCTGATTGCAACCTCATGGGAGGCCCAAAAGACAAAAATGCCTGGGAGAGCTGACTACCAAAAGTTGTGAGAGAGAATGATTATTCTTGTTTTAAGCTATTACGTTTTGAAGTAATTTGTTACTCCATAGTTACTGGGATAGCACTGAGTTTATAAATCAATGTGAAAGGAAGATTATGATCTGTATAATATTAGATCTCATGCAGGAATACAGAATATCTTTCTATTTATTTGACTTTCCCATAGAGGTTCTATATATTCTTGTTTCTGTTAAGTACCAGAAACTTTATGGTTTCTTCTGTTATTATTTCTTAAATTTTGAGTTGATTATTGTAGCATAGGGAAATACAATTTAATTTGATAGATTCATCTTGTATCTGATTATATCATGTGAAAATAAAGTGTTATCTCTTCCCTTCCAACTCCTACATTTAATTTCTTTTTCTTTCCTTAATCTGTTGATCAGAACCTCCAGTAAATGAAACAGTTTCTTCAATTAAATATAATGTTTGCTATAGATTTCTGTTATATAACTTCTGTAAAACTAAGGAAGTTCCTTTTATCATTATTTTATTGAGTATTTAAAACATAAAATGCTACTGAATTTATCAATTTATTTTTCTGTATCAACTGAGATCATGTTTTCCCTCCTTTTGTCTATTGATATGACAGGTTTTCTGATGTTAAACTATCCTAGTAATTTGGGGGAAAACAGTACTTGTTTGTACATGTTCCCAATACACTATTGAATTGGTTAGCTGATAATTTATTTGGGGATTTTGGTAACAGAAGTGCCAGGCAGCTTTTTCATTTGTGACCAGACATTAGTATCTACAGATCTTTCCTCTACAGTAAGTTCAGTTTCTTCAAACACAGATCCTTCGAACTCTTGCCTCTACTCTAGGAGTTCTGGAATTGAACAGGACAGGAAGTTTGGAGCCTCTTGGTACAGTTCGGATTCTCATCCGATCTTCCTGCCTCTGGTTTGGTACCTCACTCCCATCTTCCCTTCCTTGGTGTCTGGCCAAGTCCATAAACCCCCGCTCAGTTTCTCTAGAGATGACACCTCCCAACTGTTGCAGAGCTGGGAAAGTAGCGTCACCTGACGGAGAAGATCAGACTTCAGACTTTCACACTCTCCTTATTCAGACTTTCACACTATCTCCTTATTTTCAGGTTAATGGAGGTCTGGTTGATAATTTGTATAATGTCCATATGATAGGCTATTAGACAGCCAAAATAAAAAGGTAAAACTTCTGTATACTAATTTGTCCACAAATTGAATTAAAAAAAAAAAAAGCAAGTTGCAGAACAATACGTAGAGTGTGACGCCCTTAAAAAAGAAAGAAACCCACAAGCAACTCACACATGCTTGCAGAAGCATAAGCACGGACACATGTCTGCAGACACACCCACGTTTCACAGCGGCTACCTGGTCACCCACAGACCAAGAGACTGTGACGGGAGAAGAGACACAAACTTTTACTTTCAACACTGTATTATTTGATTTTGTGATAATGAACTCAGATTACTTTCATAATTACAAGAACCAGAGAAGATTTTTTTGTTACGTCCTCCCGCTCCCTAACCCCCACCCCAATTATCCCTGGATCTCAGTGAAAATCATAGTGGTTGAAACTGCTACTTACTAAGAAGGCAAAACCAGCGGTCTGGGCCCAGACGAACGACTGCAGCTGAAAAAACCTGGGGGCGTGGGCACAAGGTTGCTGCTTAGCACAACCAGCTCTGCAACAAGCCCGGGCAGGAGCAGCGCAGAGCTTCCCCAGGCTTTCGTATCATTTCTCCTTCCCTCTTCCCCATTTTCAGCCCTGGTTGCCTGCCTTTAGCACGTGTTATACTATAATTACCAAAGCAATGGGATTGGTATAGCTTCTCGCTCCATGAAAGTGCATTCCCTTCTCCCTTATTTGAAGGCACAAGAGCTACTGAGCAAGGGCCACGGCAGCAAGGCCCATCCCTCGCTAAGATAAGGTGAGAAACACCCCGTGCCTCCAGGAAGAGCAGCTGCATCATCTGAATTCACTGAACGCCACGCTCCCGAGTGACCAGCTCCGAGCCCCGCACACCAGCTGGTTTTCCCAGCGCCTTTCCCAGGGCCCTCCACGGGGCACGGGACAGGCACATGTGGTGCGAGGGAGGACGCACGGTGAGCCCAGGGCAGGGAGGCGCAGTCGGTCCTTCCAAAGAGCCACTCTGGCTCTCACCGATGCAAGACACGCCAGTGCCAAGCGCTGCAAGAATGGCCAAGAGCAGCGACGAAAGGGCTCAGGGCTCTTACCACAGCAGCTCTGAACCTGCTCCTCATGCAGGGCTTCCATCCACCCAGGAGGTCGTTGGGGGAGGAGGAGGACAGGAAAATGAGAGCAGTGGCCCGCATTTCCAGAGCCATGCCTGGCACGGGTAACTGGGCGCTTTATTTGCACTACTGCATGTAAGCCCTTGAACCTCTGTGCGGGGCACCATGATTATTCCTACTTTACAGGTGAGGAAATCGAGGCTCAGGGAGATGAAGGTCAGACAGTTTCAAGTGACTGGAGCCGAATCGCAGCCCAGGCAGACTGACCTCAGAACAACATGGAGAACCAGATGGAGAAGTAGGATGGGGAGGGAGGAAGGAATAAAACAAGTCGACCAAAGCTCTGACCGGTTCCTCCTTTCCAGTTAAGGACAGAGCAACTGAGTTTTGGTTGAAAATCAGGCCCTTAAGTGGGCTTCCCTGGTGGCGCAGTGGTTGAGAGTCCGCCTGCCGAGGCAGGTGACACGGGTTCGTGCCCCGGCCCGGGAGGATCCCACATACCGCGGAGCGGCTAGACCCGTGAGCCACGGCCGCTGAGCCTGCACGTCTGGAGCCTGTGCTCCGCAACGGGAGAGGCCGCAACAGTGAGAGGCCCGCGTACCGCAAAAAAAAAAAAAAAAAAAAAAAAAAAAAAAAAATCAGGCCCTTAGGTCAAAGATTAGCCAATGTGAAACTCAAGGTAGGGGACAAGTTGTCAGGAATAATACTCCTATACTGCTTTGGGTATCTATAAGTATAAAGGAAGAGCTATAAGGATAATGTTTTAACAAAAATCCTGAGCTGGGAGACAACCTCCACTCCTCCTCTAGTCCACCTGGCAGGAGGCAGACACACACAGGCAGGTCACAGCCACCTTGTTCCCACCTTTACCCTGAGGACAAAAGCCTCAGGTGAATCTTTGGGCCCAAAGTTTCCTCCCCTCATTCTGATAGGAAAGGGTCCCTCCCTAACCAGATGAGCCGAGTGGCAGGGGGACAACCCCACCTCTCTGACAGCTGCAGAACTTCAGGGCTCACAAAGTGACCTCCCAGACTTCATCATCCACTCTCAAAGCCACCAGTGCACTGTCTCCATTCATTTATTAATTCAAACATTTACAAGTATAGATCAAGATCTTTGGGCTGAAATCTAAAATATACACATGAAATGCCACCATATATTTTTTAAAGTAACATAACATGAACACCTATCCAAGGAAAAGGTGAACCCAGCAGGGTGGGGTGGGAGGGGAGTCGGAGATGAAGGGGGATAAGGTAAAAGTAAAACCAAGTAGAGCCTGGCTGTCAACACCCACCCCAATCTAGGCTGGAATGTACCCCTGGCCTCCAGAAATGTGAATACCCTCACCACCGCCAGGCTGGAGACTCCTTCCCGACCTCCCTGCAGGCACTCCTTGTGTATCTCCTGGCTCCAAGTGCCCAGCTTGCAGCCTGTGTGGTGGGAAAGGGACTGAGCAGGAAGCTAAAATATGAGCATTCTCATCAAGGGGTAAATCTTGACATTTCTTTTTTTTTTTTTTTTTGCAGTAAGCGGGCCTCTCACTGTTGTGGCCTCTCCCGTTGCGGAGCACAGGCTCTGGACGCGCAGGCTCAGCGGCCGCGGCTCACGGGCCCAGCCGCTCCACGGCACGTGGGATCTTCCCGGACCGGGGCACGAACCCGTGTCCCCTGCATCAGCCGGCGGACTCTCAACCACTGCGCCACCAGGGAAGCCCTAAATCTTGGCATTTCTGAGTCTCCACTTTTTCACCTGTAAAGTGAGGAGACTGGCTTATGCATCAAGATTCCTTCTAATTCTAAGGCTTATGGATTTAAAGTTAGTGATGACTGTGGGTCCCCTTCAGTTCAGGAAGGCCCTTGGTTTCTTCTGCCCCTGAAGAAAGGCAGTATTATTTCCAGGTAAACTAAAGGAGTTGGGTAGCCCCAGGCCTCACACATGGCAAATATTTTAAAATATTTTCAGAATTGATACCCCTGCTTAAAAAAAAAAATATTGGAAAAATTGTCCCTATTAGAAAAGGCAAGGAGGTATTTGCTATTCACATGCTGACTGTTAAACCTCTCCATGGACCAACATGCATCATCCTTCCCCCAAACCCCCTCACGAAGCCTCCATCACCTACAGTCACCTGAAGGAGAGATGGTCTCACAAAGAACTCAGGTGCATGCGGCCAAAGCTGCTATGAAAAGGTAAAGACATATTCCATATTTGCACTCCTTTTTACTTAGCTCTTTTAATCAACCCTTTCTGATAAATAATTCGTCTCACTTCAGCAACTGTCAATTTTAGTAAAAGGTCAAAGCATTAACCTTGCGCTGCTGTAGGAGGGAACTTCTCCAGAGGCCTTCAGAGAGGCCTAGAGAGGTTCTATGGAGGGAGCAGTATTTCCCACAAGACTAAGAAACGCATATTCCGAAGAGACGTGGGGTGTCTGCCTCTGATACCCTAAACTCCCAACTGCTTCCTAATGGAACAACTACAAGGCATTACCTTCTTCTGAGATGCTCTTAAACAAATAAGGTTCTAAGCATGTTATTGTAAATGAGATATAACAGGTCTGTCAAAGCAGGTTCTTTAAACTGTCTCGATTCTTTTGAAGTCACTGAACAGACATTTGCTTAGATCCTTCTAAGCAGTGTAATAGCGAGAACACTGATACTGTGTCAAGTCAAAAGTATAACCTAATTTTATGTTTCACAGATTAACTTGAGGGAAATACAATACAAACCAGTGTCTTCCACTGTCTCAGCAGCTAGGCTCTTCAGAAGGGGAGCTTCTCACCGTAATACTGAACTTAGGCCAATTTTCATTAAAAGGCATCAGCCAGGTCAGAAGCCATGACAAAGCTGATTCTTTGAATTAACACTTTAAACCAAGATGATGGCAAGATGATTAATTCTGTTAAGAAAGCTGGTGAAGTGGAAGTTATACTTGGGTACAGGGATCAATTGCAAAGTTCCCATACTTTTCATGTCCTCCTCCTTCGGTCACTTCTGACTAAGGCATCACAAAACCTGCAGCGGGAACACCAGAGTGTCACTGCACGTCTGAATTCACTGTGTCCCCTGAAAGGAGGTCACCCTTGGGCAGCCTTCCTGAGATCTTCTTGCCTCATTTTCTCAGCCTCCTCCTTGTGTAGTTAAGAAACTCCAGCCCCCTCATAGAACAGAGGAGAAATTAAGAGATAATCTCAGAAGTCTTCCCCCAAATCAAGGGTACAGCCGAGACTAATATCCCAGTGTCTGGACTCCTAAACCTCCTTTGAGGCTGGTGTGCTAAGTGTGGATTTCATGGTCCTGGTGCTCAAATGTGTAGACAGAATTTATCCCCCTACTCCTGGCCCAGGCAAGGTTGGATCAGCCTAACTTACCCAGGCTATCTAGTCATATAATCCTGTCCCAACACTACGTCACTAGACTTTGTAAGTGCAAAGGAGAGATGGGAGAAATGAGGACGGGAGAGATGAAGGAACGTAAACAATATGACTTCCAAGGGTCAGATGAACCAAAGCCAGCCTGAAGGAGAGGGGAGAGAGAGCAGTCAAATCTATCAGCCTAAGAGCTTTAGTCCATTTTAAAACTGATTTACGGGAACTTCCCCAGTGGCGCAGTGGTTAAGAATCCGCCTGCCAATGCAGGGGATACAGGTTCAAGCCCTCGTCTGGGAAGATCCCACATGCCGCGGAGCAATTAAGCCCGTGCGTCACAACTACCGAGCCTGCGCTCTAGAGCCCGCGAGCCACAACTACTGAAGCCCGCGTGCCTAGAGCCCGTGCTCCGCAACAAGAGAAGCCACTGCAATGAGAAGCACGTGCACCGCAATGAAGAGTAGCCCCCCGCTCGCTGCAACTAGAGAAAAACCCACTTGCAGCAACAAAGACCCAACACAGCCATAAATAAATTAATAAAATTTAAAAAATGATTTATGGGAATTCCCTGGCGGTCCAGCGGTTAGGACTCCACGCTTCCATTGCAAGGGGGCACGGGTTTGATCCCTGGTGGGAAAACTAAGATCCTTCAAGCTGCGTGGCGTGGCGAAAACAAAACAAAAAAACTGATTTATGCAACTTCCAGTCATTACAGGGAAAGTAAAAAACTCAAGCTTTGAGCTCCAAATACTTCTCTACTCACATGGAGAACTGAGAGGATCAAATGAGACCTAAGGACAAACTTCAAGAACCAGAGTCTTCTGATGGCACAAAAACTGGTTCCTAGGTGATCGAAGCCATTTCACCACAAACAAAATAAAAAGACTCTAGTTTTTTCTGATACCCTCACAGTACCAGAGATTTATTATAATTCGTCTTGATTTATTACGCTGTTCTTTTTCAAATCCCACGGATATTTGATGCCAAGTCTGCAATGGGGAAGGTAACCGCCAAGGGTCTGTCATGAGTCCCAGTGTTTAACCTGAAGACAGCTGAGAGCGGGCTCTTCCTGCAGCAGCAGGTCTGGGACATTTTGAGGGCTTCCTTCACAGCTCCTACATGCTACGCAGGCTGGAGATCAAGGCCAGTATCTAATCATTTACATTTAAACGTGAAAAGCCTAGCAGGCAGCAGCCCCTGGGATGCAGCAGCTCAGAACCAGGACAAGGGAAAACCAGTATGGTCGAAAATCTCAACAGAGGTGTGCAGAAAGCCTGGTGCAGCTTCTGGGTGAAGAGACTTGATTTATTTAAAGGAGAAAAGGAAAGGGGACAATTCCCCTGGCTCCCACCAGCCAAAGCTGCGCCCAAAGCAAGCAGAAGGCCTACTAGTTACTGCTATCTAACGTCTTACCGGTTATCAAACTCAATCCAAACACTTCTGTCCAAAGCGGCGTGATGAGAGCTGCTGCTTGTTTTGTGCCCAAAGTGCAACACGAAGGGCTGGGACCCCCACTGTCCAGGAGGGCTCCAATTCCCCTTCAGGTTGCCCCCAACTTTAACCATTTCTCTCACTCTTCTGTGAGGCCTTTGGCAAGCTTTTCTTCCTCAGCCTCTGCTGCCTGCGGTGCTGCTGGGCCAGCAGGTATGGGGAAATAATCCCTGGACTTAACTGCTACTGTGGTGTTATTCTCAGAGTGCCCCTTGCTACACTGCTACTGAAAGCCAAAAAAGGAAAAAGCTGCACACCGCTGATGAGAACAGCCCACCTAACAGGACAGCCCCAGGCTATCATCGGATCTATACACTCCTGCAGGGAAAGAAAAGGGAAGGGGGCAGGTCAAGTATCAGAGTACTTATAGGCCGAGAGAGACAGAACAAGAGGTTCTTCTCCCTCAGACCCCACATTTGCTGAGGGCTTTACAGTGGCCTCCACCCCCTCCATACTCAGCTCAGGGCTAAAACAGCGCTTCCCAAGGCAGACAGACAGCACCAACTCCACCAACTTCCTCGCAAAGCAGCTGTGGATGACCATCCTGAGGCCTGTGGTGATGAATCCTGTCTACGAAGTTTTCATTTTCTCCTGTAAAGTTATTTTCAATCCTACTTCCTAACGCTTTTGACTATGGAACTTGAACTAGAAGAAGGTTCGAAACTGACAGAGACCCAGAGAAAGCAGAGGAAAGAACAGAAGAAACTGGGCCATCCTGCTGCCCTGAACCGGCCAACCTCCCGGCTAAGGGAAGGCTCTTTAGTCTTGGGGCTGAAGGGGCTTGTCTTCCTCAAGCCCCTCTCAATCAAGGACCAAATTAAATCATTTAAAATCATTAAAAACGGACTTCCCTGGTGGTCCAGGGGTTAGGACTCCGTGTTTTCACTGCTGAGGACCCGGGTTCAGTCCCTGCTCGGGGAACTAAGATCCCACAAGCTGCGTGGTACAGCCAAAAAACTAAAATCTGCCCCACCAAAAAAAAATCATTAAAAACAATCTCCAGGTATTGATCAAACCTGGTGATTCTTGCTGAGCAAACAATAAAACAAAACTCCGTCGCCATCTATATTTGTACTGGAATAACCCACTGAATTTCTCTTTAGATCAAAAATCTGCTTGGCGTGAATAAGCACAAAACAAACAAGCCTTCGAGTTACACAGGAGTCAGAGGAGCAGGGCGGTGGAGGTGGCTGACAGGGAGGAGGTTTTGCAAAGAGGCCCTGGAGCCATCGAATTCTGAATGAAGGAAAACCCCAGGAGATTCTAACCAAATCGGAAAGAAAACACAGATCAGGACTCTGTACGGAGAAATGCCATCATGACAAGGACCCTAAGTCTTGAGTTCCAACAAGCCAAGTAACTGAATGGGAAGATGCCACGGGACTGAATAAATGTGCTGGGGGAGAAAAGTTTTCCTGAGACAAGTGATACGTTTAAACGAAAGCCAGGGGTCTGACAGGTGGAGCCACGACCGTCCTCGAGCAAGCTTAGTCCACGGGTTCATGAGGGGATTCTCACCTGCCCTTCAAAGGCTGAACACTTCACACACTTACTGGGGTGTCACTCCAAGAACCAGAGGCACGCCCGCTGGGAAGTTTTACCTCTGAACGAACGGGAGGACACAAACTGATTCTCAAAGCAGTAAACCTGGAGACACCCTGACGCATTCTCACTTTGTCTAGCTACCGAATGAACGACGTCTGTGCGCTGCAATCCCGTTTGCTTTCTTTTTCTGACAATAAAATGACCAGAGCCGGAGAACACTGGGTTTTCCAGTTGCTTCTCAAGGGACTTACCAAGGCGGACGGTTGAACTTACTGGTATTAAAAGTCTCTTCCATGAGACAAGTATGTGGCAATTTCTCCTCCCACGCACTACTTGTGAACTTCAGTCCCTTTAAGTCTGTACAAGGATACAGTTCCCACTTTCTTTAACCAAGAAAGGGAAACACTGACATCGGACAGAACTATATACCTGACTTTCAAACCTGTTCCGGCCACGACCACTAGAACTTATGAGCAGTATTGTCATCGAAAATGGTGGAACCCTCAGCCCAGCACCTTATTTCCAGGGTCTCTGACCAGAGCCGCCAGATAGACACATGAACTGACATTACAGCCACTGGGACCTATGGAAGGAGACAAATCCTTTCACAGTCGACTTCCTCAAGCACGGACCTCTGAAGAGGAAGATTCTAATTCATCTTTATGGATCCCTCTATTTCAAATACTAAAAAAAAAAAAAAAGACTTCTGAAGTGAAATGGGGAGGGGGACCTATAGAAATAACCAGCAGCTACTAATAGCTAAAATGGCTGCAGCCCTCAAAATTTTCTGAAGCAGCAAATAGTCCTCATTACATATAAATATAACCTGCCAGCTCAGCAAAGGAATGGATCCAGATTCTAAGCAGCTCCGGGATGGCTCTGGGTCACTGGCTAGCAAATGTCTTTATTGAGGAAATACCGGAGCAGAATCACTACTTGTTTTCCCCAAAGCTTGCGATGAGAATGACATGGTCTCGGTCCTTCGAGGGTACGTCCAGTGAGAGGCGAGGCTGACTTGCCCAGGGCAAGCTCAGTTCAGTAGGAAAGGCAATAATCACCCCCTACAGACTATGTGTTTATGCTGTTTCTCTTCTGTAAAATCAAGATCCTTTGTCTCCAAGCTCACCTGAAGCGGTCATGAACAACATTCCCGTGCCTGTCTAGCAGAAGTGACTCTCCACAGACCGGCAGGAAGGGGTTTCTTGCTCCAGACGGAGCTGGTGTGTCCACGATGCCTCTGGCTTTGTGGGCAGAGGAAAAGGCTCTCTCCCAGAGGGAGCAGCTGTGCCATTATCAAGCCTGCAGCCTTTCCAAGAAGACCTCACTGTCTGAGGACAGAACAGGACCTGCAGCTGGCCCAGTAGCATGGCAAGTGCTGGGGACCAAGTTCTTCCCAACAAGAGACACCCAGGACCTTAAGTCAGGACCCTGGTTCCGCACAAGAAGGGAGAGATTCTAAATCCCAGGTCGGGGACTGGGAAAGTGGAGTGAATATGCACAAAGGGAGGGGCGGTACTTAGTTCTAGTTGGCCAGCACTACCACGTTATTCAAACCAGAGCAATAGTTCCTTTAGAAATCACTACAATGGAAGCAAGGGGCAAAACCCAAATGACGTTCCCACACTTCTCAGCTCTCTTCTCCCATCAGTGCTGCACGGGACGACACCTGGCCCTGCCTGCTGGGAGAGGGAAGCCAGCTCTACAAATGAACAAGGACATCGGCCCACCTGCTCTGCCACTTAGAAAGCCTTCTTTCTGCATTTGCTCTGGGAAGCTGATAAGATCACAATAATAGGTTCATCCAGACACCCTGCTCCTTTAATTACTGTTCTAAAACAAGAGAGCTACACAGGAGAACCGACCAGGAAGAGAGTCAGACCCTCTTGTTTGGACTGGACCAGTATGAAAGGCCAGGTGTGAGAGACAAGGAGGGGCTGAGACTGTCCAGCTGATGGGGGCAGTGAAAGCCAAGGCACCATCGCCACAGAGCTGGCCTCACACTCCAGAAGAGGCAACGCTCCACGTGAACAGGTGAGGCCAATCCCCCAGTGGAATTAATAGCAGGAGAGGAACCAGGCACAATGCAGTAATGCCATCACAGGATGGGCATGGAGGAGATGGTCAGGGAAGCACAGAACGCTGCTATTACTGACTGGTCAATTATTAAATCACTTCTTAAAGTAAAAAGCAATGATTCTAGACCCTTAAGTAGACATGCCTGATTCAGAGATCAGAATAGGGGCTGAAAATCCAGCACAAGACCTGAGAAGCCCACAGTGATCTCCTCTGTGTCAGCTCTACCCGCTGTGCCCTCCCCACGCTTTCTCTCTGCCCAGGATCTTAGACCAGAGACCAAGAGCTAGTGCCTAGCTTATCCCTGGACCCACGGAGGCCAGCGAGGCGGCGGCAGAACACCCAGGGAATCAGGAAGGCAAAGGGGCGTCAGCTTCTCCCTGGAAGGCCATGACTGGACTTCCAGAACCAGACCCCTGAAAGTACACTGCCCCTCACAACAACAGTTGCTGGGTTTTATTTTCCTTCTCCAAACCAGGAACCACATTTCTGGATCAATACAGTTAACAAGGCGCTTCACACTCTGGAAGACAAATTGTACATGAAAACGCTACGCTGTCGAAACACACAGCAGGCCGATTATCTTCCACAGGGCTCCGCCATTTCCACAGGAACCCCAAATCCAGAGGGAACTAAGTAGTCCTGCTGGGAGGAGAGGGGGTAAGAAGTGAACTGTCAACAAGGAGGGAAGAAATGATTTTAAATGGAAGCAAACCTATGGGTTGAAGGAAGTTAATTCAATGAAAAGCGAAGTTTTGCCACCGAAGGGAATATAACAGAAGAATGTGAGTGAGCTACCATGACAAGCCAAACAAGCCAGTGGACGATGCTACAGCAGAGGCAGCCTGCACAGGGAGCCCAGGAACCCAGAGCAATCAGGAAACCCCTAAAGGATTGTTTCTAAAGTCTAGATTTTCTTGAAAATGTGACATGTCATCCCAATGCACAAAATGAAAAGACATCATCTGAGCGCATGAGGAAAACTCTATTTCTGTGAGTCAAGTCTGCTGATTCAATACTTGCGCTGTGTTTTGCAGCACGAGGCACACCTGTGACGGGAATTACAGATGCAAAGAGAGGAAGACCTCTGGGCCCACAAGTAGCCCTTGATGGCTGCAGTTTTCATCTCTCCAGCTGGAGTCCTCAAGCTGGAGAATATAATTCTTCTCTGACCCTCTGTTCCCACCTTACACATATATTTAGATATTTGGTGTTTAACGTTAGGGTTCTAGCCACCCACCCGAACTCACTGAATTTTATAAGGTGAGGTGGGTAGTGAGATAAAAATCCCCGAGATTTCCTCTGGGATCTATGAATAGAGCTTCAGGAAGGCAGTCGGCCTACCTGGGGCAGGACTTTAAGGAAAAGAAAAGCCCGTTTCCTCAGGAGGTTCCTCCCTCACTTCCAGCACAGACGCTTCGTGGAGCCAAGTCACAGGATGTCTAGCCTCTGGAACACACGTGTCATATCCCTGATGGCAGCAAACGAAAATGCTTTTCCCATCTGCGGGCTCAGATTCTCCTCATTTTCACATGGGTCACCAGCTCTATTTTAATTTTAAAAGTTGGTGCCACAATGGAGCAGAATCACAGAGGAGATCATGGGGAGATTAAAACTGCATTTGGTGAAATGTATCGAAACAATAAGATGGGCCGATGGAGGACTGCACAGACGAAGAGTTTGTGATAAAGCAAATACAGGAAAATATTGATTGTAGAGTCTGGGTGGTGGTTATGTGGATGTTCACTGTATAACTCTCTTAATTTCACTGTCTCTGGCAGATCCATCTGCCTGAGGATGGAGGTGGCCTTGCAGGAGCGGGGGCACTCACACTTGTGAGATCAGAAGCCCTGGCTTCACCTTAAACATGCTTGCTGGCCTGAAGGCGGCTTGTCAGGTCAGCAAGGGTACTTTACAAAGGCATACATCAGAATCAGCTTCCTCAAAGTTAGGGTCCTTTACAAACGACTCATGCTTGGGCCCCACTCTAACTCTCCTGACCCACAAGCTGAGGCTGGCAGGGTAATGTAATTTTTCTATCTCGATGGGGATTTGCATCGTTCTTGCGTATACACTGTCAAAACTCAGTGAATGTATACTTCAAATGTGTGCATTTCACTGTATGCAAATTTTATATCAAGAGAAACTATAAACAAATACTGAACACCAGTTAATTGTATGCATGTTGAAATATTTAGAAGAAAGTACACAGATGTCTGCATTTACTTTGAAATACGTCAAAAAATAAGATTGATGGATAGATAGAAGAGTGGCGAGATGAAAAGAAATATGATGACAAAATAAGTATAGTAAAAAAGACATATTTGGGGTGGGTAGTGACAGCGGTGGTGTTATGGCTGTACCAGCAAACAAGTATTTTTCAGAAGTTCCTCAGGTTGGTTAAACAAACTGTGGTCCATCCGAACTGTGGAATACTGCTTAACAAAAAAAAAACAAAACAAAAAAGGAATGAAATCTTGATATACACAACAACTTGGAAAGGGTGGTCCAGTGGTTGAGACTCTGGGCTCCCAATGCAGGGGGCCCAGGCTCGATCCCTGGTCGGGGAACTAGATCCCACATGCCACAACTAAGAGCCCGCATGCCACAACTAAAGATCCCGTGTGCCGCAACAAAGACCTGGTGCAGCCAAATAAATAAATAAATATTTTTTTTAAGAAAAGAAAAAAGCCAATCCTGAAGGTTATACACCTGTATGATTCCATTTATAGAGCATTAACAAAATGACAAAATTATAGAGCTGGAGAATAGATCAGTGGTTGCCAGGGGTTAAGGATGGGGGGGAAAGGGATGGGTATGACAATAAAGGGAAGGACTGGGGATCTTGGTGGTGATGGAACATTCTATAGCTTGATTGTGGTGGCTGGTACTCCAACTTACACATGTGATAAAACTACACAAACTACACATACACACACACACACACACACACACACACACACACACACACACACACACATGGGTGGATGTCAAGTGGTGAAATCTGAAGGTCTGTGGATCGTCCCAAAGGTACCAATGCCAATGTTTTGATATTGTGCCACAGTTACATAAGATATACCACTGCAAGCGAACTGCATGAAGGTACAAGGGACCACTCCATTATGCTTACACCTTCCTGTGAATCTGTAATTATTTCAAAATAAAAAGTTAAACAAAAGTTCCTCAGACGATTCCAAACTTCCCTAGTTAAGAACTACTCATTTAGTCTGACCACTTACTGTAGAGAAGAAAAATCAAAAGTCTATAGAGGTCTCTTAATCACAAAAACTTCATATTCTAATTCTAAAACTAAAGTAAACTTAATCAATTACCAAAAATGTTTATTGATATTTCTGAGCCATTTGTGCCTAAAGACATCATCCCTTCCTTCCTTGGGATAGTAATCTTGGCATTACATGAAATATTAGGATTGAGATAATCCAAATGGGTAATGTGGGGGAAAAAGAAGTAGGTCAAGTGGACCAAAAGGAGAGGAGAGGGAAAAAAAAAGAGAGAGAGAGAGAGAGAGAGAGAGAGAGATGCTTTCTAAGTGACATTGGAGCAGGTGCAAATTTGCAAACTAAAAATTATAGAGTTTTTAAGAACTGAGTGTTTCACACCCATCATATCAAAGCCTAGGTCTGTCAAAACAGGGTTCTCTCAGTTTTCAGAGCTTCTAAACCATTATTTGCTAGTAAATTTCATGAGACGCAGAAGGGGACATGCTCTAGACACAGCTGTTTCCATCTGTTGTTGAAAATAAGATCCTGTCTAAAAAAAGAAAATGTTAAAAAGTCATAAATCCTTCAAACTACAACCTCAGCAGGGGAGTGAACCGCAATTCTTTTCATCTTTTAAAATGTAATAACTTTGCTCTAGCTTGATCATATAGAAAAGGAAACCATTCTGACACATTTAAATGCTGATGTGCTGATGCCCTTAAGAACCGGAAGACTAAGCAAAACAGGGCCCTCGGGGCTTCTACAACTTAACAACTTCACCATCCTCCCTGCTGCTTTTCACCACCCCATCCCTTCTCCAACCCCCAATCATTAAGAAAAAATAACCGGTAAGATCTTTGTAATCAGGATTAATAATGATTTGGGAGCTAAGAATCCGGGACTTGTTAAATCGTGAGAACGATACCAACTTGAGTCACTTGCTGAAAGTTCACAGGAGAGTAAACCTAAGACTTAAAAATTATTTGAAGAGCCAAGTCTCAATTCCCAAAATTAAAACCAGGGGAACTTCCAGTTACAGTAATATGATAGCCTAGAAAACCAGAAAACCCTACTGCTACAACGACCTAATACTATTGGACAACAAAAGAAAGAACTGGAAATCCCCAAGTGCCAGAAACCAAGAGAACTGAAAAGAGAAAGTGAGGGTTGGGGGAGGTTGGTCTGCTTGTGCTACAGAGGAAGAAATGCCTCTCCTGAGCTCTGCAGCTGCAGGCCTGCACCTCCTACTCTGATGATGAGGTTGCAGTCAAAAATTACAAAACACAGAGGGAAACAATCCACCAAGGGCAAGACTCCAAAAACAGTACAGTCTGACAGATCCTACAAATACGTATACAGTAACGTCTACACCTTAACTTTTTTTTTTCCTTCGGCTACGTTGGGTCTTTGTTGCCGCATGCGGGCTTTCTCTAGTTGCGGTGAGCGGGGGCTACTCTTCATTGTGGTGCGCAGGCTTCTCGTTGCGGTGGCTTCTCTTGTCGTGGAGCACGGGCTCTAGGCACGCGGGCTTCAGTAGTTGTGGCACGTGGGCTCTAGAGCGCAGGCTCAGTAGTTGTGGCCCAGGGGCTTAGTTGTTCCACAGCATGTGGGATCTTCCCAGACCAGGGACTGAACCCGTGTCCCCTGCATTGGCAGGCGGATTCTTAACCACTGCGCCACTAGGGAAGTCCCTACATCTTAACTTTTAAATTGTTCAGAAAAAATTATACATGAAAGAGATAAGGGAGTGAGAGGGAAAAGAGTTCAAATACGACAAAATGTTAATTGGCTAAATCTAGGTGAGGGGAATATAGGTATTCGTTGTCCTTTAAGATTTCTGTAGGATTTAAATCTTTCAAAATAACAAATTGGGAAAAAGAAAAAATATATCTTATACATTTATAAACATAAAACCAATGTCTCTATCAAGGCAATTAAATATGGCAATGAATGTGGGGGTTAAAAAAGATTGAAAGAACTGCAGGCACTTAATGAATGATTTAATATGGTTCCAAGCCAAGTAACTTATAGAAAGAAGTAAGTCCCCAGGAGATCATTTGAGGGAGAGTTAGTTCATTTATTTCAGGGGATTTAATTTCCATACTACTTAGAGCAGATAATAGTATGCATTTGTATTGGATCATCTAAGGAAATGTAATTGCCAACCTCACCAAAAGATCTAAGAATAATATTTTCACTAGATATTCTACAGCCATGAATCCTGAATACTAAATTAGCAAAAGGCTTCTTATGTTAATGTCAAAGTGATTTTTAGAAAGAAAACAATACAAGGGGATAAAAAAATAATTCATCTGTGGATTAAAAGAGCTTGTGGGACAGCAAAGCAGAACCTATGGGAAATTTCAAATGCATATACTAGAACAGGCAAACCTATACAGGAAGTATTGATAGATTGCCTAATTCTGGGAGACTTGGGTTGGGGGAGGGGGGGCGGAGAGAAGATGTGGAGGGTGCAGAGCTTCTTTCTGGGATAAATTGATGGTGATGGTGGTTGCACACCCTGAATACACTAAAAAGAACTGTATACTTTAAATGCATGAATTATATGTGAATTGTATCTCAATAAAGTTGTGGAAAATACTGGACTTCCCTGGTAGCACAGTGGTTAAGAATCTGCCTGCCAATGCAGGGGACACAGGTTTGAGTCCTGGTCCGGGAAGATCCCACATGCCGCGGAGCAACTAAGCCCATGCACCACAACTACCGAGCCTGTGGTCTAGAGCCTGCAAAGAACTACTACTTCACAACTACTGAAGCCCGCGTGGCTAGAGCCCATGCTCTGCAACAAGAGAAACCACTGCAATGAGAAGCCTGCGCACGCAACAAAGAGTAGCTCCCGCTCGCCGCAACTAGAGAAAGCCCACGCGCAGCAACGAAGACCCAACACAGCCAAAAATAAAAAAAATTATATTAAAAAGTTGTGGAAAATGAATATACGAGAAAATGATAATAACGTAAAATCATTATTGAGAGTGTCCAACTCAAAAACCTAGGAAAGAACTACAGAGCAAACCCAAATAGAGGGAAAGGGAGGACAAAGTGGCCAAAAACACTGCACCCAGCAGAAAATGACCATGGTGTTTAGGCATCAAAAAGGTTAACGATGGCAGAGTAACATGGACGCTAAGCTTCTGAGGACAAGGCCAAACACCGTACCACAAATGGACCAATGAGGAGCCTCCCATCTCGGGGACAGTTGAGAAAAACGCCACCATCACACCCCCCATCCCTGATGCCATTTACATGCTAGAATTTGACCCTGTCAGCATGCCGCCTCCATGGCCTCAAGTTAACTGCTCTTTCCAAATTAGCCTTGGGATGGGGCCCAGGTCATTTCTCTGGACCCTGCTGTGAGGAAAGCCAGGCATTTAAGTTTTCTGAGCTCTAACGGATGAAAGCAGTCTCTCATGAGGTTGGAACTCCAACATCCATCCCTGAGGGCAAAGAAGGGTCAGAAAGGACCTTCTCTAACTCAGTGAAAAGCATCTACAAAGCCACAGCAATGATCACTTTCGGTGGTGAAACTTTAAGAATGTTCTCTTTAAAATCCCTCTGCGGTCAGGAACAAATCAAGGATGCCCACCATAACTGCTTCCATTTTGTGGCGTATGAGACAGCTGAGCCAGCGTAGTGTTACAGGCTGAACTGTGTCCCTCCTAATTCCTATGTTGAAGTCTTAACACCAGTAACCCAGAATGTGAGTATTTGGAGATAGGGCAGTTAAGGAGGTAATTAAGGTTAAATTAGGTCATTAGGGTGGGCCCTAATCCTATATGACTAGTGTCCTTATAAGAGGTGGAGATTAGGATACACACACGGAGGGAAGACAGCCATTTACAAGCCAAGGAGAGAGGTTCAGAAGAAATCGACCCTGACGACACCTTGATTTTGAATTTCCAGCCTCTAGAACTGTGAGAAAATAAATTTCTGTTGTGTAAGCCGCTCAGTTTGTGGTATCTTGTTATGGCAGTCCTAGCAAACTAACACAACAAGAAAAAGACGCAAAAGATATAAGGACCAGAAAGGAAGAAACGCAAGTGTGATATGATTATCTGCATTAGGAAAGGCAGGAGAATCTACAAACTGCTAGAACTAATACAAGCTCAGTAAAATTGCCAGACGTGAGATCTACATACAAGAAAGTCAACAGGACCCCTCTTAATATGCCAACAACAATTAGAAAACAAACAGGTATGTTCATTAACTGTCCCTCACTGTGCAGACAGATGAAAAAGTTGAGATATATTTGTCCACATATCAAGGGAACACTACAAAGTAATTAAAATAAATGGGCTGGATCTGCACAAATACATCTCAAAAACACAAGTCTGAATTAAAAACCAAAAAAGCCAAGTTACAAAGAAACAGATACTTTCTATCTATTCATTTTTAATACACACACAAAATCATGGAGATGCATATAAGTACAGAACAGATAAATCCACAGCAAGGGTGTTTATGTTAAACATTTCATCTTGGTGATAGGAACATAGATGTTTGCCATATTATTTTCTGTACTGTCCTGTATTTTTGAAAGGCTTCATTTTTTTTTGGATAAAAATAAAAACCTCTTGAGGTCCAGAAAAATGCAAACATTAAATTCTAAGGGGGCTCATGATGTTTTAAAAAGTCCCACAACACGGTTCTCTACTATCTGTACACACATGCTTTTTCAGGGGACTTTAACCTCACTCCCACACTACTACTACCCCAGCAGGAAGGTAAAACCAGCAAAGAAAGCGATTTAATTTCCAAGACATTTATTTTCAAGTCAGAATAAAAACCAACTTTAGGTAGTGCCCTTTTCTCAGGGCTGTGATCCACTATAATCTGAAAGGTGTCAGGGATAAATATACCACATTCTCCACCTGGGAGTAATCAGGGAGATCATTAAAGAGAAGATTCAGCCTAGTCAAAAGAGCAACGCAGGAGTATAGGCACCAGGTGCAATACGGTTCACATTCAAAGTCAAGTTAGGACCACGATAGGGATCCCTTGGATAAAGCCAGTGATTGATAATGTCATGGAATCTTTATTGCTAGGTTAAAAAAGAAATCTTAGATCCAGTAAAAACCTGCACTGGCCCCACCTATGCTTATTAGCAGTAACCTTCCCCACTCATCTATCCCCTCTCTATGCCTAGGATAATGACTCAAGCTTCCACTTCCCAGCCTTTTCCTAAGGGGAAAAAACAGTCAAGAATACCTAATAAAAAACTGTAGTGCAAAGGGCAGGGAGAGTTCATGTGTTTAATTTTAGTCAGTTACCAGGTTTTTCTTGAGCCCTGGCCAGAGTTATTCTGGTTCTGGCATGGGGAATCTATTTTGCATGGGTGTGGGTTAGATTAAAAACAAAGAAATAAACAAAACTCTCACAACAGGCACTCAAAGAACATGTCCCTAACTGAATCCATGAGGTCACCAGACAAGCACTGACCACTGATCCAACCAGGACACCTGCCAGGAGGTTCTGGTAAAGACGAGGGTTTCCCACAACACAGAAAGGGACAGGGGAGGCAGCTAACAGAATCACCGTCTCAAATCCTCTGCCACTGCCTCCTTCAGATGGAAGTATTAAGCAGTGTTGGAGAGAAAAAAAAAAAAATCCCACTTTCAAGAGACCCATGGATGAAAGAGAACCATGTTAAGCTCCCCTGGAAGAATAAAATATTAAATAACAGATGAGGTGCTTAAAATATTATGTTACTCCATTTATAAGTGTGTCACTATTGGTTCATTTGTTATATATACAGCCCTTTTTTTCCAAGGGAAAGCAGAATGTCCATTAAACAATTTGATCCTTGTAAAATCAATGGCAGCAAAGTGAGTCAACAGGATGAGGACGCCTGTCCTTTACCCAGCAAGGTTGATAGCTAAACCACTGCAAAAGACTTCCAAGGATTAAATTCTGAAAGCCAAGATCTGGGTTTTAAAACATGCAGCAAAGGTAGCTTCTGATTCACAGCAGATTCTTTGGAAAACAGTACTCCGTTCAACCCCGAGACCCTCCTCATCTCTTATATGCTCCCTCCTACAGCTATCTGTGTACTTTTACTACACACTGTCTCTTTGACCAGAGCGTAAGCTCCATGAGGGCAAGAACCGTGTTTTGTCCATTTCTGCACATCTAGTAGGGCCTAAAATGATACCCTGCATATAGTCAAATGCTCAGTAAACATTAGCTGGGTTTAAGCAAATCCAGCCCAAAGAGGCCTAGTGAAAGAGAAGGAAGATAAGAACTACAGTCTGGAAGGTGGCCTGTTCAAAAGAAATACACATTTAAAATGTTAAAAGATGAACAGCCATCCTTTGCAGGCCAGAGATAAAATGTTCCTCTAAGTAAAACTGAGGAAGGGAAGTACCAGAGTTTCCTCTGGCAAGCTTCTGAAAAGATAAAAGAATGTCTGGTTTGAGTGATAATGTGTTACAGGCTTAAGCAAGAACAGGTGAAAAAAATCTGATAAAACCATGAAGCTGCTGGTAACTCAACGAAGAGGGAACCAGGCTTGGCCAGGCTGCTTCACAACTCATGGCTACAAAGGTGGCTTTAAAATATGGAAGGCTCAAAAAGAACAGGGAAGATAAAGGCATTATCCTCAACTCGTTCTTTATTGTACATGGTCTCTTACTCCTATTATGTATTTATGGAGTGCCAACTACTGGTGAGCCATCGAGGTTAAGAGAAACACCCCAGTCATCGCTACTCAGGAGTTGGCCTTGCCTTGTGTTCTCATTAGCTGTTCAACCCACTATATGCCTAACCTGGAGAGAGGCCGGTACATCAAGTGTCTCTCAGGAACCGTTTATTATAACCTCTCAAAGAGCAGAGTCAGTTTCAGTTGCTCTCTGAGAAGTCACAAAGACTCCTGAATGAAAAACATCAGGATTCAAAAACAGATAACCATTTTGTAGAAATGGACAAGCTGATTGTAAAAATTTAGTTGGAAATACAAGGACCTAGTATAGCTAAAAAGATTTTGAAAAAGAACAAATTCGAAGAACATACACTACTAGATTTCGAAACTTAACTATAAAGCTGTAAGTAACCAAGATAATGATAGTTATATAAATCAATGGAACAGAATTGAGTCCAGAAATAATCCTTTACATTTATGGCCAGTTGATTTTGCCAAGTGAATTCAGTGGGGAGAAAGAATGGTCTTTTCAACAAATGGGGCTAAGACAACTGAATGTACAAGTGGTTCTTTAAAAAAAAAAAAAAAAGGAGCTGAGACCCTTACCTCATACCATACTCCAATATTAACTTAAAATGGAATAGAAACATGTGTAAGAACTAAAACTATAAAACTTCTAGATGAAATCACAGGAGAAAATCTCTGTGATCTTTGGATTAGACAAAGATCTTTTTACATATGACAACAAAAGCATGATCAATAAAAGAAAACCATTGGGGGCTTCCCTGGTGGTGCAGTGGTTGAGAATCTGCCTGCTAATGCAGGGGACATGGGTTCGAGCCCTGGTCTGGGAGGATCCCACATGCCGCGGAGCGGCTAGGCCTGTAAGCCACAACTACTGAGCCTGCGTGTCTGGAGCCTGTGCTCCAAACAAGAGAGGCCACGACAACGAGAGGCCCGCGCACCGCGATGAAGAGTGGCCCCTGCTTGCCACAACTAGAGAAAGGCCTCACACAGAAATGAAGATGCAACATAGCAAAAATAAATAAATAAACTCCTACCCCCAACATCTTAAAAAAAAAAAAAAGAAAACCATTGATAAACTGGACTCAATCAAAATTTAAAATATTTGCTCTTTAAAAAACACCATATAAGAAAATGAAAAGACAAGCCATATATTGGGAGAAAATATTCTCAAATCACATATCCGGAATACACAGGGAACTTTTAAAACTCAGTAAGACAACAGCCAACCTGGTAAAAAACAAATGGGCAAAGGTATGAGTAGACATTTCACCAAAAAAGATATATGAATTGCTATTAGGCACACGAGAAGAGGCTCAACATCATTAGCCATTGGGGAAATGCAAATAAAAAACCACAATAAGATACCACTACCCACCTACTAGAATAGCTGTAAATTCATAAGACTGACAATACCAGGTGTCTTGAGGATGTGAGAAAATTGGAACCCCTATCCACTGCTGAAATGTACAACCACTTTGGAAAAGTCTGTTTCTTAAAAGGTTAAACAAAGACCTGCCATGTGGAAACACATATCCACATAAAAACTTACACATGAATGTTCACAGCAGCATAATTCATATTTGCCTTAAACTAAAAACAGTCTAATTGTCTACCACCTGGTGAATGGACAGACAAAATGCAGTAAGTTCATACAATGGAAAACTATTTAGCATTAAAAAAGAACAACACGCTCAACATGGAGGAACCTAAAAGAAGGAAGCCAAATGCAAAAGACTTCATATTGTATAATTTATAAGAAATTCCCAGAAAACACAAATCCAGGACAGCAGATCAGTGGGACTGAGCAGGGACTGACTACAAACAGATATAATGTAACTTCTGGGGGGATGGAAGTGTTACAAAATTGGATTTTAGTGATAGTTGTACAACTCTGTAAGTGAAAATCTTTTGGGATACTTTCTAGTAGAAATGGAGTTTTCAGGCAGAGAACTAAGAAAGGGATTTCTCTATAACAGTGCTTTTCCAACTTTAGCAAGTATAAGAATCACCTGGAAAACCTGTTAAAACCCAGACACCCCAGATATCCTCCCATCCCAGATATGGATTCAGAAGGTCTGGGATGGGGCCCATGACTTTGCATTTCTAAGAAGTTCCCAGAATACTCAGTAAAATTAGATTCCAAAGTCCCACCAGAGATCTATTACACAGCCTCTTCAGGAGAGGAGGGCCTGGGAATCCACACCTCTTACAGGGAGAGTCACCCCCGGTATCCATCCACAGGGGATTGGTTCCAGGACACCCTCACCCCCTGCCCCCGCAGCGGAAACCAAAATCCATGGATGCTCAAGACACTTACATAAGATGCATAAAACCTACATACATCCTCCCATACGCTTTAAATCATCTCTAGATTACTTACAATACCTAATACAATGTAAACACTATGTAAATATTCAATAGCTACCAGTGAGTGGCAAACTCCAGTTTTGCTTTTTGGAACTTTCTGGAATTTTTTCCATGGTTGAATCCATGCATTGGGCACCTGCGGACAGAGAGGGCCAACTGTATAGGGAGAATCCCATGCTGAATCTCATGGTTCAGCACTTCATGAACCACAACACTCTCATATACAATTAATTCCAGTAGTTTCAAGAGTAAAACTTGTGTGTTCCTGTTTTGAAAATGATAAAGTAAATGTCCTCTATTTTAAATGGTTCAAAATCAGAAGGGGTTCTGCCTTAGGCCTTTCTAAATAAAGTAATGTGCAGAGAAGTAAATTGTATTTATTCAAGGCATTCTAAATATGCCTCCACATTTTTAAAAAAAATTTCTCCTTTAAAAATGTTTAGGCCACTTTTCAGGCTGAATCTAATTTTAAATCTGTTCAGATGCAAGATCACATGTCTTTCTGAATTCTTAACAGGGATGTGCAATTGTCTGATCCATAGGCTCACAATTCTGGCTACCACAGAAAACCCTCAGCAGCAGTGGTGCCATTTTTAATGGTTCAACTCAGTAACTACTGGAGTCCAATGCTCTGCTATCACAGAAGACACAGACACAGAAGACCAAGCTCGTACTGGGAATTCACCATACTTTTTAGTATCATAAAAAACAATAGTACTAAACATCAGCGTGTGCGGGAACAGACGGGGGAAATTTTTACAGAGGTAGGACTGTGTTCTAGAAAAAAATGAAACAGCGCTTAAATTATTTTCAATTTCTCTGATCACTATGGTTCAAAGGAGAGGGAGTGGTCTCGCACATCGTATGCCATGTTGCAGGAGCCAGAAAGAGCCAGGCTGAGTGCTTAGAAGAGCACACACGGGACTTCCCTAAGAGCACCTCACCTCACCGTTTCTTCAGATTCTGACTGAAATGGCCTGGGGTGGGGCTCAAGCTCTCCAGAGGAAGGATTCAATGATAAATTATATTTCTAAAGACAGTCACAACAATACTGTCCATCCCACAGGCTTCTCTGCAATGGCCCCTCTCCTAGCCCAGATTCCTGTTTAGACCCACAGAATGTGGAGGAAATGACAGCAAGTAACTTCTGAGGCTGGACCCTAAGAGAACGTCAGCTCTGCTTTCACTGCTTGGAATGCTTGCTCTTGGAATCCAGCTCCCAAGTAATGAAACCCAAGCTAAACAAGTGGTGAGAAAGCTACTTGGAGAGGGAGAGATCCTTGCCTCCTAGCCACGCCCACCAAGGTCCCTGTCCTGTGAGTGAAGCCATCTTAGATGTTCCACCCCCCCCATCACCATCAACTACAATCTCATGAAATGCCCCACCTGTGACCACACAGAGACGAACCAGCCAGCTGAGCCCTGCCTCAATTCCTGAGACACAGAATTATGAGCAAATATAAAATGG
Source organism: Tursiops truncatus (assembly GCF_011762595.2). Classification (NCBI taxonomy): domain Eukaryota; kingdom Metazoa; phylum Chordata; class Mammalia; order Artiodactyla; family Delphinidae; genus Tursiops; species Tursiops truncatus. The sequence goes on from NC_047052.1 coordinate 12,566,491, forward strand.
CTGTGTTCTAAAGCCATTAAGTTTTGGGGTAGGTTTTGTTACCTAACAATAGAGTATAAAAATAGGTTTCAAGTCTGCTCTCAAACGTTTTTCTAGGTAAATGGTGTGCAGACTGTAGTTAACATGTATGGACTTGGTCTCTATACACCTCAGGGGTGGGAGGAGTCTGAAATCTAGCTACCGGGGAAAGAAGATAAGTGTTCATAAGTCAGTCCCAATCTGCTTCACAGACTTTTTCACATCTGTCGGCAAAAGATTTTGTTGCTTCCCAAATAGTATATTAAAAAATCAAGTTACATGAATGTTTTATGTTTTTCTAAAGGCCAAATCAGACACAGGACTGCCACTGCACACCAACCTATCAATGTGATTCCACTCAAGAGTTTACTGAAACAGAAGGAACAAAAGACCCTAAAGACATAGCTTTCTACAGTATCATCCAGTCTGCTCTTCCCTCTGTATACCAGCACCCCTGTCAATTTTACAATAGGGAAGAGAATTTAAACCCTATCACATCTAAGATGCGACCCATCACAAAGGCTGCACAAGCAGATGCTGAGTCAGGCAGATTCAAATTCTGGCTTTGTTGTTTCCGGTCTATAAGATGGGAAGTTTGGCACTGAATGAGCACTCAAGAAATGTCAAGTTCATGTTTACCTTCTCTCTTCCCTCCCAAATCAATGCAACTGAACCTATAAAGTATTGCATAGCCCAAGGATTTTCTTGAACATCTAAGCAAACACGATAAAGAAACTGAATCACATATGGCTCAGTTCATAGTGCTCAGGGGAATTAAACATAAGTATCCAGGTACACTGAATAAATCTTACTGATCCAAGTACCATACAGGTATTACTATCCTTTCAAGTGTTTATAATTTCAACATCTGAGAAAGAAAATTAGTGAAGTTGCTTCCATATTTGTAGACAGGTTGTCCAAAAATTTTTAAATGACAGAGCAGATAACTTAGCTGCCAGAGAACAGGCCAGTCTTGTCTAGAGACAGATCCTTAAAAGGAGAAGTGCAGAGATGAGCTCTGAGCCTAAAGCAGCTATGCAAGTCTTAATGATCCCAACTCAAAACTGAGAGCTGGCTAGTGAACACTTCAGTGCTGGGAAGTAACAAGTCCTTGAGTTTATGGCTTGAGAGAGAGGAAGGCTTTGGTTGAAACAGGACAAATAGTCTTCATATTCAGAAGGATGCTAACAGGTAGAGGAGCTTAGTTCTGCCAGGGTTTAGGAGACCAAAGATTCCCAATATGATCCCTGATTCTTATATAAGGTAGTAAGTTGAATCTTCTACTCTAACTGGCATCAAATTGATACTGGCAGCCTCCTACTATTTATAGCTCAGTCTTCACCTGTCTCTGTTATACTGAAATTTCCTCACCCTTATAGTCACCTGAACCACAGAACCAGAAAAATAAGACTATATGTGCTTTCAGGTCTCAACTTAATATGATTTGCTCAAATCTTATAATGTCTGCTCTATGAACTGTGAAATCTCAATTTTATTATTTAGGGACTACTCACTCACCCTCCTCTCAGGTACAGTAGTTGAACTTGAGGCAGCAGTGAAGGACTTAGAAATCTTCGGCTGAAGGCAAATAAATGGAAGAATACTGTTGCAAGGTTCTTAGCCTATCCATGAAGTAGTATAAGACTAACTGAAGATACACTATGGTAAATTAAAAATGTATAATGTAAAACCTATAGCAACCCCTAAAACAAAAATAAGCCAAAGAGGTAAAAAGCTAACAAGCTCATAGTGGAGATAAAATAGAATAAAAAATTCCCTTAGTCCAAATGAAGTCAAGCAAAGAGGATAAAAAGAAACAGAACAGAGACAGAAAACAAGCAAGACGGTCAACTTAAACCCAATCATACTGATAACTGCATTAAATGCAAACATTCCAGTTAAAAGGCAAAGACAGTCTGGATAAAAGCAACACAAAATCGTATGTTTTCTCTAAGAAACCCATTTTAAACAAGAAGATACAGATAGATTAAAAGTAAAAGGATAGAAAAAGATAACCATGTGAACACTAATCAAAAGAAAGGTGGAGTGGCTACAATTATTGCTGGAGATTTTAACACTCTGCCCTCTATCATTGATAAAACAAGTAGACAGAAAATCAGTATAGTTCCAGAAGACCTGAAAAACACCATCAACCAAATTGACCTAACTGACATTGATAGAAGATCTACTCAAGAACAGCAGAAAACACATTCTTTTCAAATGCATGTTGAATGTTCAGCAAACTAAAACATATTGAGTCACAAAACAGATCTCAAAAAAATTTAAGAGGATTCAAGTCATACAAAGTATGTTCTCTGATCACAACAGAATTAAACTAAAAACCAATACCAGAAAGTTATCTGGAAAATCCCTAAATATCTGGCAATTAAATATGATACTTCTAATAACCTATAAGTTATAGGGGGAAAAAATCACAAAAAATTAGAAAATATATTGAAATGAATGAAAATAAAAGCACAATATATCAAAATTTATAGAATTCACAATATTTTTAAACAGTTAAATAAAATTGTGGGTTTTTTTGTTTGTTTTCAGCAAAACATGCTCTTATTTTATTTTTATCTCAGCAAATGTTCTCATTTGGCACCTGACCGGCATCAAACCAAAGCCCTTAGGCCAACAGGCGTGGCCTGAGACCATCTGCAAACTTCCCATGTGTAGGTCTCAATGGCTATGCACGTCAGAGCACCTGTTCCACTCTCTGGTCCCTTAGGGTGGCCTAAAGCTCTCAGGTGCACTATGCCGGCCACGAGGTAGTGGAAAAGTCGTGACACTGCAATCTGCTGGGATAGGAAGACAAGCAGCGCGTTGAAAGCAAGTTCTTTTCTCAGGCGACAGATATCCAGATAGGGTCCCGATCATGCTTATTCAACATGCTCCGGTCTGCCTGGGCTGGAATGAAGAAAGAGCCATCCTCCCCAGCGCAACTGGGGAGGAGACACAAGCGGGCTTACACTTTTTAGAGCTCAAGCATCTAAGGAAGTCTTGTCTGGGCAGATGGGGCAGTAAGCTCTCACGTCAGCACTGCTGGCCAGGGGAGATCCGAGTCCAGCTTTGCAGCCTTTGCACAGTGGGTACTTTCCCAGGAGCCATGAAAATACCCAGGGCCCATCAGGACATTTTACTTATATGCAGTTTCCAACTGTCAGAGGAGTTCAGGACTGTCTGGCCTTCTCAGGATCTCAATTCAAGATTAGCTATTCAAAGCATGAAATAAGAGGGGATACATTTTAAGAATCAAGGCTGCTCTTTTTAGCCCTGCTGAGGGAACAATTTCAGAGATGACTGATAGAGAGAAAGCTGGGCACCCAGCAGGGCACAAGCTGGCTTTCAGACCCAGAATTCTCCTCTGGTGCAGCAGGACCTCAGCCTGGGGTCCCGCATTCTAGCTTATCTTCTGCGAGGCTAGTTGACCCGGCAGGCACGGATCATGAGCAGCTGCAGGAGAATGAAGACCGGAGACGTGATCAGGCCGAACCAGAGCTCCCGAGTCGGCTCCACCAGCTTCTGGCACAACAACATCTCGAAGATGAACTTCAGGCTAAGAACCGTGAGGAACCAGAAAAGGCGGAGCATGGCCAGCCGCTTCTCTCCATCCTGAAAGAGGCGCACGGAGATGATAGTGGTGATGTAGGTGCTGAGCCCGTCAGCGGCGAAGAAGGGCACGAACACGTTCCACCAGGAGAGGCCGGGAGCCAGTCCGTCCACACGCAGGGCCAGCAGCACGGAGAACACCAGCAGGGCCAACAGGTGCACGAAGATCTCGAAGGTAGCGAGGCCCAGCCACTGCACCAGGTCCCGGAGCGAGAAAAGCATCGCGCCGGTTGAGCGCGGCCTATGGTCCCACCCGTCAGGCTGCGCCGCCACTCCCCAGGGGCCTCGCTGGCGCCTGCCGCTGTCGCTGCCGCGGCCAGCGAGAGGCAGAAAGCGGCCCCGCCTGACCCGGCCCTCGGCCCCAGTATGCAGCCGATCCCCCGGCCCCCGCCCGGTACCCAGCACTGGCCGCCAGCCGACGACCACCTTGCTCGGATGCCATGCCCCGCCGGGCGCGGCCCAAGGGCCTAAAATAGTGTTTATAGGGAAATTCATGGCTTTACATGCTTATTTTAGAAAAGAAGAAAGGTCTAAAATCAGTGATTTAAACTTCAAGCTTTAGAAGCTAGGAAAAGAAGAGCAAATTAAACTGAAAGAAGGAAGAAATAAAAAGCAGAAATCAACAAAATAGAAGAGAGAAAAACAATAGATTCAATCAATGAAACCAAAAGCTGGTTCACTGAAACAATTAATAAAATTGATAAATCTCTAGGCAGACTAATCAGAAAAAAGAGAAGACACAAATTTCCAAAGTCAGGAATGAAAGACGGGTAAACATTCTTACAGCCGCTAAAAGTATAAAGAAATATGACAAACAACTTCTTGCTGATAAATTCAACAACTTAGATGAAATGGACAAATTACATGAAAAAGACAAAACTACTAAAGCTTATTTGATAAGAAACAAATAAACTGAATAGCCCTATACCTGTTAAAGAAATTAAATTTTTAGTTAAACTTTTCTAAAAAGAAAATTCCAGGCCCAGAAGACTTTACTGGTGAATTCTATCAAACATTTAAGAAAAAAAAAAATACTACACAACATCGTCCAGGAAATAGAAAAGAAACACTTCCCAAATCACTGTATGAGGCCAATATTACTGGTACCAAAACAAGACAAAAACATTACTTGAAAAGAAAATTACAAATACTCCTTATAAGCATAAAAGTAAAAATCCTTAGCAAAATTTTAACAAATTGAAATGAATAACATATAAAAAGAATAATATATCATGACCAATTGGATTCTTTTACTCTTAGAAAACAATGTTATCCACCATATTAACAGAATAAAGGAGAAAAATCTTATGATCATCACAACAGATGCAGAACAAGCATTTGACAAAACTCAACAGCCACTGAAAATAACAACTCTCAGCAAACCAGAAATAGAAGGAAACTTTATGAAACAGCTAGCATCATACTTAGTAATGGGAGACTGAATGCTTCCTCCTAAGGCTGGGAACGAGCCAAAGATGCCTGTCTCACTACTTCTATTCAACATTGTACTGTAGATCCTAGCCACTGCAATGAAGTAATAAAGCATACAGATTTAAAAAGAAGTAGTAAAGCTGTCTTGATTCGCAGATTATGTAGTTATGTGTGTAGAAAGTTCTATGGACTACACAAAAGCTACTAGAACCAGCAAGTTAACTTAGCAAGGCCATAAGATACAAAATCAACACACAAAAATCAATCATATTTATATGGCAATAAACTATAGGAAAATGAAGTTTTTTAAAAAAATATTTTCCTTATTTATTTATTTATGGCTGTGTTGGGTCTTCGTTGTTGCGCGTGGGCTTTCTCTCGTTGCAACGGGAGAGGGCTGCTCTTCGTTGCAGTGCGCGGGCTTCTCTTGCGGTGGCTTCTCTTGTTGTGCAGCACGGGCTCCAGGCACGTGGGCTTCAGTAGTTGTGGCATGTGGGCTCAGTAGTTGTGGCTCACAGGCTCTAGAGCACAGGCTCAGCAGTTATGGCGCACAGGCTTACTTGCTCTGCAGCATGTGGGATCTTCCTGGACCAGGACTCAAACCCGTGTCCCCTGCACTGGCCAGCGGATTCTTAACCACTGCACCACCAGGAAAGTCCCGGAAAATGAAGTTTTTAAAAGTACCCTCAACAGATATGACACCAAAAGCACAGGTAACAAAAATAAAAACAGATAAGTTAGACACATCAAGATTTAAAACCTCTGTGCATCAAAGGTGAAATAGCAACCTACGGAATGGGAGAAAATATTTGCAAATCATATATCTAATAAGGGGTTAATATCCAGAATATATAAAGAACTTCTACAACTCAACAAAAAACAAATAGCCCAATTTAAAAATAGACAGAAGACTTGAACAGAATTTCTCCAGAGAAGATATATGGATAGTCAACAAGCACATGAAAAGATGCTTAACATCACTAATGATTAGGGAAATACAAATTAAAACCACAATGACCTATCACCCTACACCTGTTAGGAAGTCTATTATCCAAAAGACAAGACATAACAAATGCTAGTAAGGATGTGGATTAAAGAGAAGCCTCGTACATTGTCGGAGGCAATGTAAACTGGTGCAGCCACTGTGGAAAACAGTATGGCAGTTTCTCAAAAAATTAAAAATAAAATTACCATATGGTCCAGGAATACCACTTCCTTGTATACATACAAAAGAACTGAAAACAAGGTCTCAAAGAGATATTTGTATATCCGTGTTCACAGCAGCATTATTCACAATAGTCAAAATATGGGAGCAACGCAAGTGTCCATCGATGAATGAATGGTTAAACAAAATGTGATATGTGTGCAACAGAATATTAATCAGCCTTAAAATGGAAAGAAACTCTGGCACTTGCTATAAATGGACAAACTCTGAGAATATCAAGCTAAGTGAAATAAGCCAGGTTACGGAAAGACAAACACCATATGATGTAGCAAAGACAAACACTTACATGAGGTAGCAAGAGTAGTCAAACATATAGAAACAGAAGTACAATGGTGGTTTCCAAGGGCTGGGGGAGGGAGAAATGGGGAGTTGTTGTTTAATGGGCACAGAGTTTCTGTTTTTCAAGATGAAAAAGTTCTGGAAATTGGTCACACAACAATATGAATATACTTATCACTACTGAACTGAACCATTAAAAGTAGTTAAGATGGTAAATTTTGTTATGTTCACCACAATTAATTTTTAAAAATAATTTTAATGTGAAATTCTTAGAGATAAATGTTTAAAAATGTGTGCAAGACCTTTATTCTAAAACTGTAAAAGATTGCTGAGAGAGATTAAAGATCACTTAAATAAATGTAGAGAAAATCACTTTCATGGATTGGAGGTTGCAATATTAAAATTCATTCATAAATTTCACTCAATCCCAATCAAAATTCCTGTAGGCTTTTTTCCTAGAAACATATAAGCTGATTCTGAAATGTATATGGAAATTCAAAGGATTGAGACTACTCTAAACAATAATTTCAAAGAATAAGGTAGAGGATTTACAATATCAATATTTGATTTCAAGACTTACTGTAACACCACAATAATCAAAAGAGTGTGGAATTGGCATAAGGACAGACATATAGAGCAGAACAGAATAGAGTCCAGAAGTAGGCCCACAGATATATGGTGAATAGTTTCTCTTCTTTTCCTTATTCCTTTCTTTCTTATTTCGGTAACACTTGTTTATAACATATATAAGTTTCATGTGTACAACTTTATATTTCTACATCTGTATACACTATAGCATGCTCACCACCAAAAATTTAGTTGCCCTCTGTCACCATATAGTTGATCACTTTTACCAATTTTGCCCTTCCCCTCTCCTCTGCCTCTTCTTCTCTGGAAACCACTAATCTGTTCTCTGTATCTACGTGCTGGTCTTCCTTTGGTTTGTTCTTTTTTTTTTTTTTTTTTTTTTTAAATTTATTTTTTTGCAGTACGCGGGCCTCTCACTGTTGTGGTCTCTCCCGCTGCGAAGCACAGGCTCCGGACGCGCAAGCTCACGGGCCCAGCCGCTCCGTGGCACGTGGGATCTTCCCGTACCGGGGCACGAACCCGTGTCCCCTGCATCAGCAGGTGGACTCTCAACCACTGCACCACCAGGGAAGCCCCTGGTTTGTTCATTTTGTTTGTTTATTCTTCATATTCTACATATGAGTGAAATCATACAGTATTTGTCTTTCTCTGACTTATTTCACTTAGCATAATACTCTCAAGGTCCATCTATATTGTAGCAAATGGCAAGATTTCATCTTGTTTTATGGTTGAGTAGTATTCCATTGTATATATACCACATCTTCTTTACCTGTAAAAAGAGTTTTTACAAAGGTTCCATGATAATTCAATAGGGGAAAGCATAGTATTTTCAACATTTGGTGCTGAAACAACTAGGGGGAAAAATGAACTATGAAAGCAAAGACAAGGCTTGTACATCAAAAACTACAAAACTGCTGAAAGAAATCAAGGAAGGTCTAAAAAACTGGAAAGACATCCCATGTTCACACACTAGAAGACTTTAATGTTGTTAAGATGTCAATACTCCCCAAATTGATCTAGAGATTCAATGCAATCCCTATCAAAATCCCAAGTGCCTTTTTCACAGAAATGGATAAACTGATCCTAAAATTCAAAGGAAATTGAAAGCAACCTCAAAAAGCCAAAACAATCTTGAAAAAGAAGAACAAAGTTGAAGGACTCATACTTCCTGACTTCAAAATTAACGACAAAGCTATAGTAATCATAACAGTATTGGCATAAGGATAAACACATAGACCAAAGGAATAGAATTGAGAGTATAGAAGTAAACCCAAATATCTATGGTTGATTGACAAGGGTGCCAAGACCATTCAACTGAGAAAGAACAGTGTTTCCAATAAATGATGCTGGAACAACTGGATATCCCCATGCAAAAAAATGAAGATGGACCCCTACCGCACACTACAGACAAAAATTAACTCAAAAGGGATCAAACACCTAAAACTATAAAACTCTTGGAAGTAAACCCAGGTGAATCTCTCTGACCTTAAATTAGACAACAATTTCTTAAAAGTACAAGAACCAAATGAAAAAAACAAATTAAGCTTCACCAAAATTTAAAACTTTTGTGCCTCAAAGGACACTATCAAGAAAATGAAAAGCCAACAGAATGGGTAACTTTTGGCAAATCATGTATCTGATAAGGGACTAGGATCCAAAATATATACAGAAAGCTTACAATTCAACAACAAAAAACAAACAATCGAAATAAAAAATTGTCCAAGGACTTGAATAGACATTTCTCCAAAGAAGATATACAAAGGGGCAACAAATGAGAAAGCATGCCTGACATCCTTAGGGAAATGCAAATCAAAACCACAATGAGATACCACTTCACAACCACAAGGATGGCTATTATCAAAGAAACAGATAATAACAAGTACTGGAAAGGATGCAGAGAAATCAGAATCCTCATGCACTGTGGGTAGGAATATAATATGGTGGAGTTTCTTTGGAAAATAATCTGGAGTTTCTCAGAAAAGACCAAACATAGTAACCATATGACCCAGCAATTTCAATCCAAGGTATATGCACAGGTGAAATGAAAACATATGTCCACACAAAAACTTGTACTTGAATGTCCTTAGCAACATTGTTTTTAATGCCCCCAAAGTGGAAACAATGCAAATGTAAATCGACAGATGAATGGATAGACAAAATCCATTGGAATATACAATGGAATATCATTCAGCCACAAAAAGGAATGAAGTACTGATATATGCTACAATATGAATGAACCTTGAAAACATTATGCTAAGTGAAAGAAATCAGACACAAAAAAACCACATATTGGGCTTCCCTGGTGGCGCAGTGGTTGACAGTCCGCTTGCCGATGCAAGGGACACGGGTTCGTGCCCCGGTCCGGGAAGATCCCACATGCCACGGAGCGGCTGGACCCGTGAGCCATGGCCGCTGAGCCTGCGCGTCCGGAGCCTGTGCTCCGCAACGGGAGAGGCCACAACAGTGAGAGGCCCGCGTATCGCAAAAAAAAACCCAAAAAACAAGAAAACCACATATTACATGGTTCCATTTTTATAAAATGTCCAGGATAGGCAAATATATACAGGTAGAAAGTAGATTAGTAGTTGTCTAGGCCTGGCGTAAGATTGAGAGAAACAGAGTTACTGCTAATGGTTATGGGGTTTCTTTCTGGGGTAATGAAAATGTTCTAAAATTTACTGTGGTGATAACTGCACAACTCTCTTAATACACTAAAAACCACTGAATTGTACATTTTAAATGGGTGATTCGTATGGCATGTGAATTACATCTCAATATAGCAGTTAAATAAAAAAAAAGTCAAGGGAGAAATCGGAGCTGGAGAGATGAATTTTGGAGTTATCAGCATATGTACAGTACTTATAACATTAGCCTCAAAAACTTCTCCAGGGTTGCGCTATACAAAAGAATGAGAAGTGGTCCAAGGACTAAGCCTCTATGTCCTTCAGCATTAGAGGTAGAATGATAAGGAGGAATCAGCAAAGGAGATAACATCAGTGAGAGAGGCAGGAAGAAAACCAGGTAAGCGTGGTATCCTGGAAGCAAGTGAACAAAGTGTTTCAAGGAGACCAACTTGTCAAATGATTCTGGCTTCCCCAAACTGAGAACTGAGAAGGGACTACTGATTTAGCAACATGAAGGTTCTCGGTGACCTCGAGAAGAGCAGTTCTGATAGAAAAGTGAGGGCAAATACATGATTACAGTGGGATCAAGGAGATTGGAAGGAGAAAAATCAGAGAATCAAGAAAAGAGAATTCTTAAGGAGTCTGCTCAAGAAGGAAGTAGAGAAACGGGTTAGTATCTGGAGGAAAAGTATAATCAAGAGAATCTATGGTTGCTGTTTTCAAGATGAAAGAAACACCAACAGTTTTATGCTGATAGGAATGTGCCACTAGAGAAGTAACTTTTAAGAGAGAGGGGAGGAAGGCTGGAGCAACACTCTTGACTCAGCAAAGAGGAACGAAACCTAGTGCGCAAGTGGAGGCCTTGGGCTTTGCTGGGAGCATGGACAGCAAAGACCTACTAAATACAGGAAAGGGGAAATAGCACAGATGCAATTAGGTGCATAGATACGGCGGTGAGCGCCAATAATGTTTTCTCGATTAAACAGGAAGTAAGGTCATCAGCAAAGGCTGAGAAGGGACTTTTGAGAAGAGAGGAGAAGGTCTGGAACAATCCTCTAGGAGGGCAGGAGAATGAATAAACTGTAGAAATACAGCAGTATTCCCAGGCAGCACTAAGGGTCTCCTTGAGGTTAGTGATCGTGAATCAACAGTGAGGCCAGGGAATTCCCTAGCGGTCCAGTGGTTGGGACTCCCCGCTCTCACTGCTGAGGGCCCAGGTTCGATCATGAGTTGCGGACTAGGATCCCACAAACTGTGCGGCACAGCCAAAAAAAAAAAAAACAACCAGCGAGGCCAGAGAACATGTTCAGAGTTCCCTCCAGCCAAGGAGAACACCCACAGAGCACGCAGAGATTTGGATTCGACCAGAGTTGTGGTTTGGCCAAGCAAGTGTGACAAAGCAAAAGAGGGCAAGGGGACTGATAGTGTACTAGAAGAGGCAGTGATTATAATGACTGACTTGGAACTTAACATTATTTAAGGAGAAGAGTAAGGGCATGAGGGGGTGAGGGATGGAGAAGGAAATAGGATCAATGGACTATAGGACCTGTTGAGAGGACTGATGTTATGACAAAAAGCAGAAAAATGCAGTCACGGGTGGCAATTCTCACAGTTGACATGGTAAAGAAATGTGTTTTATTTCTCCATCATTTTATGAAAACACAAAGAATGCTATAGGCATTGGTAGTACTTGGTAGGAAGCACACAGGGTGGAAAAAGCCTCCCATAATTTAATTTCTGATGGCCAAACTGATTGCAATCTAATAACAATATGAGATACCATTTATTAGAGTCATATCACTTTCTACCTAATTAGGCTTGTTCCCTAACTGCTGGGGCTCAGTTTTCTCATCTGTTAAATGGGGATGATAACCATAACCACTTCCACAGGTTGAGGATTGAAAGAGTTAATATATGAGAAGTTTTTACAACTCTGCCCGGCACTTAGTAAGCAATAAATAAATGTCTGCTATTGCTAATACTGCTATAACATACTACTGTTTAAGATTGTGCATGTTTCTTATTTTTAAAAGCTGCAATAACCAACAAAAACAGACTGTTATAAAAGCAACAGTCTCAGTAGGGAAGAGTTCAAAGACTCAAGTATTAAGCCCGGCTCAGGCTCAAGTCATTACAGAATTCTTCCAAGTACTTTTCCCACTCTGCTCCAAGTTTCTCCACTTTCTGGGGACATGGGAGAAATAACACGTGCCATACAAAAGGGCTGTGAGCTCACAGGAACTCTACAAACATTAACTTTGCTGTTGGATAATGGGTTCAACTTCATCCAAAACTCAATTTCTAGGTTCTGTGCCAGCTCCTTTACTTCCTACCCACATGGGTGGCCTTGATAGTCACATGGAATAGCAACATCTTAAAACAAAACAAAACAAAACACACACACACACGAAAAAACCACCTTAGGAAAGGGTGCTTTTTCTTATTTAGGAACATTTCACATGTCCATTTAGAAACACACCAGACTTCTTTTACAGTTCAAATGAGATGCCTGCTTGGTTACTGGTCATTTTCTTACTCCATAGGTCACTGGAGGAGGGAGGAGAGTCAGACATTCGCCTGCCGGTCACCTGACAGAGACTCCTCTGTGGGATGTAATCCCAGACATTGTCCGGGTCCCCGTGGATTGTTACAGGTCCCACCAGCATGCTGCCTGTTTGAAGCACCCCGAGGAAGCAAAAGCACCCATTGAGTGCAGAGCCCTAAGATTAGCTGCCTTGTACAGGCCTGGCTTGAAATGTCTCCACCCCTGCCTCCCACCTGTTGTTTTCTTTTAGGGCGGCTCAGATTGTGGATCCAAGGTAAAATTTTCTTATGCTCTAAGTCTAGCTATTGGCAGAAGCAATCATCCCATCAGAAGTAAAAATGGGAAGAAGCAGTGAACTCCGGAACGAGTTGGACATACTCAGATCGTCTCAGGATTGAGGCTGAAGGAGAGAAGAACAGGGGCCCTATGAATCCTATTGCCTGGTGTTATATATTTACCAAATATTCTCTGCATTTGGGGCTGAGCTCTGGGCTCTTTCTATTCTATAATTTAATTGCTCTACTGAGAACAAACTAAATTAACAGGAGGGGATATGTGATCTTTCCCTGCGGCATTCTTATAACAACTTACAGAGAAGTGTGACCAAATGAAAGATATGGTCTCTCTACCAAAGAGGTAAAAGGGTGAAAGCATTTTGGGGGCAAACTTCTTGGGCATCAACCTATTACATCATGAGTTCACCCAAACAGGCACAATGGCTGGGAGGTGGGCGGGGGGGATTTGCTCTGAATAGGTCCCTCCTCGCAGGTACACATTTCTGGAGATAACAACAGAAACAAAAACAAAATAAAATCTACACATGCACATGGAATGACATGGAACAATGAAGAAAACATTAAATAAAAGACAGAGGTTGGGCTTCCCTGGTGGCGCAGTGGTTGAGAGTCCGCCTGCCGATGCAGGGGACACGGGTTCGTGCCCCAGTCCGGGAAGATCCCACATGCCGCGGAGCAGCTTGGCCCGTGAGCCATGGCCGCTGAGCCTGCACGTCTGGAGCCTGTGCTCCGCAACGGGAGAGGCCACAACAGTGAGAGGCCCGCATACCGCAAAACAAAACAAAAAACAAAAAACAAACAAAAAAAAAGACAGAGGTTGCAAAACAAGATAAGCAGAATGTGATTTCTACTGTTTTAAACATATCTACTAGTCCACGGGGGCAAAAATCTGGAGAAATACATACCAAAGGAATTATGGGGAACTTTCGCTTTCTATCAATACATCAATGTTTGAAATCTTTACAATGAATATTCTGATTATTTCTGTGATCAGGAAAAAAAACCCAGGAAGAATCCATGCTTCCAGATTTGCTTGAAAAACAAAAAACTGCTAACCTGGAAACCACAAAGGTCTGTTAACTTCTCTATTTCTGCAGAGCATCTATTAGTTCGTCCTTTCCAACTTTTCACCTGCTATAGGACATTTTTCTCTTTTACAGTTTCTTCTTTTTTCTTCTACAAATGCTGCCTCTGAATTCTTTCTAAATCCTTCCCAGTTGTCTTACAAGCCATCTTTTTCTTTTGGATTAATTTTCTTCCAGAAAGTCAACTCCAAGCTACCCTACAAATTCCACCAGGATGAACTAATAAGTAATGGATACTTTCTCATAAAAATTACCTTTATCTTCACCTCTAGAATTAACTTCCTTTTCCATGTGTATCTTCAATGAACAACTTTTATTTGGGTACCTACTCTATACCATGAGCCATGAATACTCCAGATAGAATTAGAAAAAAAAAAAAACTTCCTCAACTACCATATTTGGTTCATAATGGTACTCTGCAATCAACGAGAACAATGTCCCTTCTCAGAATAGCAAACTCCAAACCTCAAATCCCTAACAAAGAACAGTAAATAGGTTTAGTCTCGCATGCCAACTTCAGCTAGTTAGTCTGACTTGGGGACCCAAGTACTGTGTTGAGAAGGATTCTGAGTCCATGTAGAGCTCCATAATAAAGAGTGAAGTACGTTTTTTTAGCAGTTCTTTGTCATAGGCAAAGAACAAGGTTGGGGTCACTGGCTCTTCCTTCTCTTCACAACCTGTTGGGGCCAGGCTGGTATGACCCACATTGTTCTTATTTTTGGTCTATCTTGAGTTCAGTCGCTGTGAAATGTTGCTAAATTTGAAGAAGGTGTGGGTGTGTATATGTTGGGGGAGGGGGGGTTGGAGGAAAAAGGTACCTCTTTTCTTCTCTTGAGAATCTTTAACTGTTCTACTGCAACTCAGGAGAATGAGATGGCAATTTAAGGGGGTGGAGAAAGATGATTTCACTACAGGGAATTTCCAACCTGAGTCAAATTTCAAGTAATAAGACCTTGGGCTGGTTATCTCCAGTCACTAATGAACCCATCGTCCCTATTCTCAGTTTAATCACAATTGCATAAAATCAATAGACCCATGCAGTAATTTTTCTCCATGTTCCCCAAAGTTTATTCAACATCAGGTTCATTCACCTCTCTACTTACCCTCTTCCCGTGGTATCAAACTACAGGTAAGACAAGTAGGCTTGGGTTTACCATTTCATCCCGCAAATCATTCTCAGAATGCAATACCCTCTCTGAATTCTTCCCACATATAGACAGTACAGAATGGTGATAACTCTAAAGAAAGCCTTCTAGTTTCTGGTTATCAATAGGTTCACTTGATCTATTTTCTGAAACTACACACTTACCAATTCTCTGTCTACTGTGAGAATACTATGGAAGACTTCAGAACAGCACAGTCCGATAGAACTTTCTGCAATGATGGAAATGTTCTATATCTGTGCTGTCCAATTACAGTAGTCACTAGCAATTTGTGGCTACTGAGCACTTGAAATATGGCTAGTGTGACTCAAAGGAAGTTTTACATTTTAATTAATTGTAATTTAAATAGCCATAGGTGGCCAGTGGCTACTATACTGCATAGTGCTACTATACAGGACAGAAGAAAGAGAATAAATCCAGGCTCCCTGGAGAATGGAAAGCTCTAAAAGTTTATCCTGGAACTTCCCTCTGCATATCCTGAGTACAGAGGAAGAGTTAAGTCTTCTGTTGCCATAGAAACAGATCCTTGCCACAGCTGTGAGCCCCCAAGAGGTACAGTGCTCAAAGATTTCCCTATATGACTCAGGAGCTGCTCTTCCTCTGGGAGTAGAGAACAACATGATGATGGGCTTACAGCTTCCTGCTTCCCTGTTCATAGTGCTTCTTTGCTCCACAGTGTAATGCCAGTGATAGGGCTTTACGGGATTTCTGAGCAGAAAGAGAACAGAAAGCAGCTAGCCAACCGCACTTACTTTCCCAAAGAGAAAAACAAACCATGAAGGTAAGGTGACTTACTCATTTAAAATTTTTTTTACACAATTGAAGGTAAAAAGTAAACAACCCACAAGGAATTTAAAATGTAGTTCAATGAAACATAAAACTCAATGAACAGGTTAAAAAACAGGTGAAGAAAGAATTACTGTACTGAAAGGTACAGATAGGAAATTACCAAGAGTGCAGCATACAGAAATAAAGAGTTAGAAAATATGGAACTGTTTAAGAAACGTGAAGGATAGAAGAAAAAGGTCCAATACATGACTTCCAAGATTCCCAAAAGGAAAGATGTGAGAGAATAAAACAAAGGCAAAATTTGCAGGGATACATGGTTGAGAATTTCTCAGATTCTTTGAAAGACATGAACTCTCAGATTCAGGGACAAATAGCAAGCAAGAAAAATAAAAATAAATCAAACCCTGAACACACAACACAACAGTAAATTTGCAGAATACCATGAACAAAGCAAAGATTATAGGGACTTCCCTGGTGGTCCAGCAGTTAAGACTCCACACTCCCAATGCAGGTGGCCGCGTTAGATCCCTGGTCAGGGAACTAGATTCTTCATGCCACAACGAAGAGCCTGCATGTCACAACTAAAGATTCTGCATGCCTCAACTAAAGATCCCACATGCCACAACTAAAGATCCCACATGCCGCAACAAAGATCCCACACTCAGCAATGAAGATCCCACATGCCGCAACTAAGACCTGGCGCAGCCAAATAATAAATAAATAAATTTTTAAAAAAAGAAGAAGAAAAGATTATAAAGCAGCTAACAGAAAAAAACAAATTAACTGTAAGATCTGAGAATCAGACTTCTTAATTACAATATCAGATGCCAAAAGATAATGAAATAGAATAACTTTGTCCAACTGCTGAGAAAAAAATAACTGCCAACCCAGATTTTTATACCCAGCTAAATTACCATTCAATAGTTACAGCAAATAAAAACACTTTTTTAATTTGCAAGCAAAAAAAAGTGTTTATGCTTAATAAATTCTCACTGAAAAAAAACTTAACACCTACCTCTGGAAGAAGGAAATTTAACTCAGAAGGATGAAGTATGATGAAAGAAGGAACAGTAGGCAAAGAATTTGCTAAGCAGGTGGGTGACTCCAAACAAGCAGACTTTATCAAATAAGAACAGCAACAACTAATTCTAGAGTACAAAAATGAAGTGGAATTAGAATACTGAATTTTGGACTTCCCTGGTGGTGCAGTGGTTAAGAATCCACCTGCCACTGCAGGGGACACGGGTTTGAACCCTGGTCCAGGAAGATCCCACATGCCACGGAGCAACTAAGCACATGTGCCACAACTACTGAGCTTGTGCTCCAGAGCCCGTGAGCCACAACTACTGAGCCCATGAGCCACAACTACTGAGCCTGCATGCCCTAGAGCCTGCGCACCGCAATTAATGAGCCCATGCGCTACAACTATTGAAGTCTGCACGCTCTAGGTCCCACATGCTGCAACTACTGAGCCCGCATGCTGCAACTACTGAAGTCCATGCACCTAGAGCCCACAACAAGAGAAGCCACTGCAATGAGAAGCCCACGCACTGCAAGGAAGAGTAGCCCCCGCTCACCACAACTAGAGAAAGCCCGCACACAGCAGTGAAGACCCAAAGCAGACAAAAAAAAAGAATACTGAATCTCAACAGTGTGTAAGACAAACTGTGGGTTCTTTTTTATTTGGGAAGAGAGTAGAGATACTGATTTAACATGAGATTTTTTTTTCAAGTATGCAAGCCAAAAATTTAAGAGTAGCCTCTAAAAGAATTGAAAGCTTCCAGATGGTGATAAAGAAAACCCAAGTTATCTAACAGAAGGCAGGAAAGGAGAAAAATGCAAACAAAACATATGGTACATAACACAAAACAACATATTAAATAACAATATATTTAATAAGATATTAAATAATATATTTTATACTAATTAGATATTAAGTTAACATATAGTGGTATTCAGAATACTTTTTAAATGGATTTGGGACTTCTCTGGTGGTCCAGTGGGTAAGACTCCACTCTCCCAATGCAGGGGGCCCGGGTTCGATCCCTGGTTGGGGACTAGATCCCACATGCCGCGGCTAAGAGTTTGCATATCACAACTAAGAGCCCGCGTGCCACGACTAAAGATCCCACATGCCGCAACTAAGACCCAGCACAGCCTAAATAAATAAATATATTTTTTTTAAAATGGATTACACTTGCAAATTAAAAGTCTCAGATTAGGTTGAGGGGGGCTTCCCTGGTGGCGCAGTGGTTGAGAGTCCACCTGCCGATTCAGGGGACATGGGTTCGTGTCCCGGTCCGGGAAGATCCCACATGCCGCGGAGCAGATAGGCTCGTGAGCCATGGCCGCTCAGCCTGCGCGTCGGAGCCTGTGCTCCACAACGGGAGAGGCCACAACAGTGAGAGGCCCGCGTACCGCACCAAAAAAAAAAAAAAAGTCTCAGATTAGGTTGAAAAAAACCCCAACTATCTGTCATTTACAGGAGACACATCTAAGACATTGGGAAACAGGGACTGAAAATAAAAGGACAGGAAAAGATACCAGCAAATAGTTACAAAAAGAAAGCTGGCATTAATACGAAAGAAAATAGACCAAAGAAAAAAGTATTACTAGAGATAAAGATGTTCTCTACAAAAGCAATTCTCCAGAAGGACATAAACAATTCTAAACAACCATATACTTGAGAAAAGTTCAAATTACACACAGCAAAATTTGACAAAATTATAAAGTGAAGTTGGTGAAGCCATGGTCAGAGAGAGTTTAACATAGTTCTCTCAGGAACTGGTAAATCAAGAACACCAAAATTTAGTAAGATAAGGAAGATTTGAACAACACAACTGATAAGCTTGATCTAAGGATATCAGAATCAAATTTCACCCAACAATCAGAACACAATCTTCTCAAGCATGAATGAAATATTTATGGAAACTGACTATGCAGTGTGCCACAAATCAAGCATCAATAAAAACCAGTCAGGATTATAGAGACTGCTCTGTGACTATAATGCAATCATGTTAGAGGCCAACTTAAAATTTTTTGGAAATTTTAAAATATACATAACTCACGAATCAAAGAAATACTAAAAAGTAGAAAATACCTAGAAATGAATGATAAAGGAAACACTACAGATCAAAAATCATGGGACCCAGGGACTTCCCTAGTGGTCCAGTGGTTAAGAATCCGTCCTGCAATGCAAGGGACACCAGTTCGATCCCTGGCCAGGGAACTAAGATCCAATATGCCGCGGGGCAACTAAGCCCACGTGCCACAACTAAAGAGGAGCCCATGTGCCACAACAAAGAGCCTGCACACCGCAATGAAAGATCCTGTATGCCGCGACTAATTCCCAATGCAGCCAAAAAATAAATATTTTAAAATATCATGGGACCCAGTTAAAGAAGTGCTCAAAGGAAAAATCTAGAGCCTTAAATGACTATATTAGAAAAGGAGATTAAAAAGTAAATGAGCATAGGGTACACTTAAGAAGTTAGAAAAGCATAAACAGTAAGCCCAATGAAAGTAGAAGGAAAGATAAAATACAGTTAAGAGTATAAAGCAATGAAATGTGGCAGGCAGAGGGGAGGCAATGGACAAAACCAAAAAATGCTCCTTTGAAAATAAAATAATAAAAAATAGGTCTGGCAAGACTTATCAAGAATAAAAAGAAAACATACAAATAATATTAGGAATGAAAAGGGGGACATAATATAGAGATAGACACAGAGGCTGTCTTGAAATATATGACACAAGAATAGAAAACCTGAACAGGCCAGTAACACTGAAGAACTTGAGTCATTAGATAAAAGCCTACTCAACAAAAAAAGTGCTAGGTCCAGATAGTTTTACAGGAGAATTCTACATGTAAGGTCCACCAAGCATTCAAAATACAGGTATTTCCTTTGCCTTTATCTGTTTCTTCCAGATCCACTTTCCTCTCTGTTAGCCTTCTCTCCAGAAGAATAACAAGTCTGGACACGGTTTCCTTGCCTCCCAAACTTCTGCTGCATTTGGCCAATGGGAATCAAGAAACCTGAGGACAAGATGATAGAGAGACTGGGGGTACTTATTACCTGGTGCTCTCTGCGCTTTGCCATGGTATGGCAGTGGTTCCTTTCTCCTATGTAAGTCCACAGTTCTGCGGGACACCTCTCCCAGGGTTACAGTTCTCATCATGTTTGGTAATGGCTCCCTCCCCATGCACTTCAGATCTAGGTGTTATAAGAACTTCCCACTGTGGCCAGTCTCCAGATGCTTCACCATCCACTGTTAGTTCCTTTAATCCTGGCCACACCTTTGTAAACTGTCTGTTCAATTAAATTTGAGTGTGCCATCTGTTTGCAGCCAGAACTCTACTACACCTTTATACAAACTCTTTGAGAAAAAAATGAACATACACTCCTAACTGCCTTATAAAAGGTTACATTAATCTTAATAACAAGAAAAAGATAGTATAAAAATTATGAGTGAAATTTTATAACATATGCAGAAATCCCAAGTAGAATATTAACATATTAAATCTAGCAATGTATAAAAATAGAACACATCACAACCAAGTAGGGTTTATTTAAAGAATATAACGATAGTTTAACACTACAAAATCTATTGATACAATTCACCTCAGTAATGAATTAAAGGAGAAGGATGATGTGAATAAATGTAAGGGAAATTTTGATAAAATAACCATTTGTGATATTTAATTTAACAAATTAAGAATAGAAGGAAATAAAGGCTAGCCATCGAAAACATACACAATGCTTCCAATGCAAGAAGCACTTCCTTTAATAGGAGGAAAACAAGGATGCCTATGGTTATAGAGTCAAATAAACTTTTTCCAGAGGAAATTGCCAGCAATCCTAAGGTAAGGAAGAGGAGTGACACACAAGAGAATTAGAAAAGGAGAAACAAAACAGTTATTATTTACCAACGTGATTCTCTTGGATTTTCTCTGTAGATGCTTTCCATTAAAACTATTAGACCTATAAGAGTTCAACAAGTCTGCTAAATATACCAGAAACCTGAAATAATTATAAAAAATTTTAAAAATACTATTTACGGCATAAACCAAAAAACTATAAGGTACCCAGGGGTAAATCTAACAAAAAAGATTCAAGATCTTTAGATAATTACTAAGCTTTACCCAGAGACATCAAATAATAATAAGAGGTTGCTTTCACTGATCACTTACTATCTGCTGGGCAATGTTTTGAGTGATGTGGATATGCCTATAAGCTCATTTAATTGATACAATAGTACTGTATGATAGATATAACTATTATAAGCCTCACTTAACCTTAACCGCTACCCCACGCTGCCTCTCCTAAGAAGCGGTTTCACGTGTGCGTGAGTGGTATACTGGTGAGCACAGCTGCCTTCCAAGAAGGGGTGTCTCATGGCTGGCATCTCCTATGCAGGCACCTCTGGCTCAGCCAAGCCAAGCCTCCAGAAGACATTCTCAGGTGATACTGAGGCAGACTTGACCTGAACTACCCAGGCTCCAGCTGTCTGAGACTCTCAATTGAAGGGCAAGAAGCCCTTCTTCCATCAGATGAGATCACAGCACATACCGTGGGAGCAGAGCTTGGGACTTGATCTATTTCCAATCACATAAGGATACAGACCAACTCTGAAGAAAGTAGATCTCCATATTAGGGCTAGCCACCCTTCAGACACCATGTCACTTTAAGTTCATGTGGCTTTCCCATTCCTAAGAACAGGTCAATGTAGATTCCTCAGACTTGAGATGTTTTATTTATTAATACTTTAAGCTGCTTTGCAGAGTTAAGAACTTAATGGACATTCGACTATTTGTCTTTTCAGTAACATTTGAAGATTCTGGCTAACAGAAATGCAGTTTTTATTTTGCATTTTTTGCAACTTTTCTGTAAGTCTGAAATTATTTCAAAGTTTTTAAAAATGTAAAAAAATTTTATTCTTACATCTGTAAGTCCGTTCCCATCAGGTTCACGGGTAGACCCAATTTTATAAGACGGCAATTGCTAAACTCAACATAAAACTCCAGTAAATATCCTAACAGTTCTTCCCCCATAGAAGTTGACAAAGCTGATTTTTAAATTTATCTGGAAGCAAAAAGCGCCAAAAATAGCTAAGCAGTTTCTGTTGTTTTATTGTTGTTATCTGTAACATACGGAACTGTTTATTCTGCTGTTTGCAATACAAAGACATGGGGAAATGTTACTGTTTGTGCAATATAGTAGGGGAAAAAATGTGAAACTGTCCATTAGGGTCGGTTTGCCAGATGTCCTCATTAAGAATAACAGCTATAGGGCTTCCCTGGTGGCGCAGTGGTTGAGAGTCCGCCTGCCGATGCAGGGGACGTGGGTTCGTGCCCTGGTCTGGGAGGATCCCGCGTGCCGCGGAGCGGCTGGGCCCATGAGCCGGGGCCGCTGAGCCTGCGCTCCTCAACGGAAGAGGCCACAGCAGTGAGAGGCCTGCTACCCGTAAAAAAAAAAAACAAAAAAAACCCAGCTATAAACAGAGCAGTTCCTGGTACTCTGTACTTCATTTTGTTGATTCTACCTGGATTCCCTTATTTGTCCCTAGAAAGCTTTATTTAGACAACACAGCTTTGAAAGAGAATAAATAACAATATGAAAGGATTTGCCCTTCTACACAGCAAGACAAAACTATAGTAATTAAGAAAGTATTAGCACAAGGATAGACAACTTGACCAATGGGACAGAATAAAAAGCCCAGGAACAAATCCATGCCTGGAAGGAAACTTGATATTTTGATAGAGGTATCTTTTTCTTTTTTTTTTTCTATGCGGGCCTCCCACTGCCGTGGCCTCTCCCGTTTTGGAGCACAGGCTCCGGACGCGGCCATGGCTCACGGGCCTAGCCGCTCCGCGGCATGTGGGATCCTCCAGGACCGGGCACGAACCCACGTCCCCTGCACCGGCAGGCAGGCGGACTCTCAACCACTGCGCCACCAGGGAAGCCCGATAGAGGTATCTTGAAACTTGATAGAGACAGCTTTGCAAATCAGTAGGAAAAGACTTTACCATTCCTCACTTGCTGCTGGGAGAGCTGGTTATTCATATGGAAGAAGGAAAATATATCCTTATCTTACTCCATTCAAACAATTTAATTCTCCATAGATTAAGGACTCAAATATGAAAGGCAAAATTTTTAAACTTTTAGAAGAAAATATAAGACAATAATCTTTACGATCTCAAGGAAAGAAAAATCTTTCTTAGGACACAAAATGCACAAGCCATTAGGGAAAACACTGGAATATTCAATTATATTAAAGGTAAGTTAACCGTAAGAAATCGCAAGGAGAATAAAGAGATAACCCATACACTGGGATATACAGATGTATATCTGGAAACAAAATGAAATAAAAACACAAATTCATACAAACTAGTAAGAAAAGGATGAACCATCCAATATAAACATGGATAAAAGACATGAACAAGAATGATGATTAAATATACATCAGTATATTAATTATATGTAAATATGTATTATATCAAGTATATAAATAACAAAAATCACAACGATATACCATTTCACACTCACCAGAACTTGCCAAAAATTCAAGTATGACAATATCAAGTTTTGGCAAGAACACGTAACAAGTGAAAATATGCTATTTGGGGAGTATAAATTGGTACAAGCACATTGGCAACCTACTGGGCAATATTTAATCAAGAGTTGAAGGTATATATATGAGCCTGTGACCCAGCTATCTCAAGACTAAGGATGTACTCTAGAAAAACTCTCATTCAAGTATACAAGGAAACAGCAAAACATCCTCGAAGTCACTGAAAATAACTTTAATATCCACTGATGAGAATGGATTGATAAATGGTGATATCTGTGGTATATTCTTACAATAGACTAGAGCAGCAAAAATGAATGTGCTATAGCAGCATATAGTACAACGGATTTACAGATCTCACATCCATTTTGAGTTATATCTATAAACAGAGATATGAAAGGATAGAGACATTATAAAGTTTACATAAGTTAAATACTGTTTTGGATAGAAACAGGCAGTGAAAAGTATGAACACATACAGGATGATCAACAGGAGAGTCAGGGCAGTGGTTACTTTTGGGAAGGGAAGGAGAAAAATAGGAATTGAGCGAGCTCCATACAATTACATCTGCAATGTTCTAGTTAGAAGATGTTATGGGAAAACCCGAAAGAACTTTTTGGCCAACCCAATATTAATCTGCTTGGCAGGTAAGTACATTATCTCTTTTGCATGCCTGAAATAGTTCATTTTTTGAAAAGATTCCAAGAGACAAGAACTCCTATTCAGAGTCACACCACTATGTGATTTCCTAAAATGTGCAAGTGAAACCAAAATTGAAATAGCACAAACCCCTGTGACCCTCCCATCTTACAGTCACAGGACTGAAACTTTATAGAGTTCATCTAATAAATGTGAATGGACAGGAAAAGGAAGGGTCAGGATCCAGCTTGGATCCCATGACAAGATGTACCCTGGGGACCCTCAGGGAAAAGAGAGGAAAGTTATTCCTGCTCTTTTATAAAAGTGGTAATTTTTTATCACTTTTTTCTTAATTGTTTTGAGCTTCTTATGTAAAAGATACTTTGTAATTATGCCATCAATTAAAAATGTTGAGCCTCCACTATATAACCTAAGGGAAATTTGTCCTCTCAGAACAGAGGTTCCTACTGCTTTTTTCTTGTTTGAAGAAGTTGGTTAAAGTCATCTCTGCAGGATGTATCTATAATCCTAGAGACCTGGATACCTTCAAGGCCCAGAACTCCCCCTCCCAGTTCCATGCTTCTGCCCTTTTCTCTTAGTTATTGCTGGCTCTTAGGCATCAAACGCTGGCTTCCTGTTCCCCTTTATTGAGCTCTGGAGACTTGGAACTGGTAAGAGGCTTTGAAGAAAAGTACAAAGCCAGGAAAACACAGAATGGACACAACTATGACTTTCCAAAGGAAAGCAAATCTCAACAGTTGTAATAACATTTTAGACTTTCCTCTGTCTGTAGCTTACGTAAGACGTGGCTCAGACATGAGGACCTAAGAAGTACTTAAGTCACTGAAGTTGGAAACAGTGAAAACTCAGTTTCCGGCGGGCAGAGAGGCTGACGACAGGCTTTTTTTTTTTTAATTTTATTTTTGGCTGCATTGGGTCTTCATTGCTGCGTGCGGGCTCTCTCTAGTTGCGGTGAGCGGGGGCTACTTTTCGTTGCAGTGTGTAGCCTTCTCACCGCAGTGGATTCTCTTGTTGCAGAGCACGGGCTCCAGGCAGGCAGGCTTCAGTAGTTGTGGCACGCAGGCTCAGGAGCTGTGGCTCACGGGGTTAGTTGCTCTGCAGCATGTGGGATCTTCCCAGGCCAGGGCTCGAACCTGTGTTCCCCCTGCGTTGGCAGGCAGATAGATTCTTAACCACTGAGCCACCAGGGAAACCCAGGGGACAGGCATTTTGGATGTTGGTATTATAATCCTGGCTTGTTCTAAACTCTAAGTATCTCCAGCATGCCCTTTTCACCATCCTATAAAGACACTGGGTGAACTGTTCACTTTGGGAAACATTATAAGTGCTTTATTAGACCTAAATTCTTCAGAGCACAGACTCTGTAGAATCCTCTCTATGTGAGGTAGTCCCACAGTCAGTGCCAAGCACCATGCCACCATTTCACAATATGGAAAAAGGAGGCACACTCGTGGCTCTTATATTCTCATCGTTAGGCCTGCAGCCATCCCTTAATCCAGAAATATGATGTTGTTCTTGTAAATGGCCTTGGGCCCTCTGACCCAGGGCCTCCATTTCATGATCCTTTTACACTACAATAGTGTTTTAATGAACTGACTTTGAATGCTGAAACTCCAGTCTCGTTGGTCATGCTACTGGGACAGTTCACTGAGCACAGCCCTCCCTATTCTATTCTGCTGTCCTGCACTTTGAATTCAGGGCTTGCTGTCAGCACGGAAAGCACCAGAGTTCTGATATGGCAGCCTTTGGTTATGTTCAACCGAGGGATTTATCTTCCACAACCTACTCAAAACCCTCCTCCAAAAGCTACCAAAAATTCCCCTGGTGAGAAATGCTATTATGAGAAGGAGCGGCTGCTTTCTGACTCCACTGTTTCATTAAAAAGATTTTTTTTTTTCAAACAAATGTTCAGTAGAAGAATCCAAAGGTTTCCCAAAGTCACAGCAAAAACAGAACAGCTCATAATACTATTTCTCAAAGGTCTGTCACTTCATAGGAGATTCCTATTCACTTCATAGGAGATTCCTATACCTCAAAATGCTGGAGATGCTTAGATTCACTATCCTTTTACATTGCATTTGGCCTCTGGGCTGAGAGGAGGTAGGAAATGGATGCATTAAACTCAGCCAACAAGACTGGGCTCATCAGATATTAAGATGGAAGGCAGCTAACTTGCAAGCCAGCCCTGGGCATAGGTCTTGGACTTACCAGAGTTCGCCAGGGCTGGCTGCAATAGTTTTGAATGTTTTAGCCATTTCTGACCAGGATTGAGGAAATCTAATAATACGTGTCATACTTCGTAATGCTTATCACAGTAGTGGGCAGTGTTACCACAAAGTTTCTTTGAAAAGCTGACTTAGGTGGTGCTGTGCCTCTGGGGGCATTAAAAGTGTGTATGGGGGCTTCCCTGGTGGCGCTAGTGGTTGGGAGTCTGCCTGCCGGTGCAGGGGACGGGGGTTCGTGACCCGGTCCGGGAAGATCCCACATGCTGCAGAGCGGCTGGGCCCGTGAGCCATGGCCACTGGGCCTGCGCGTCCGGAGCTTGTGCTCCACAGCGGGAGAGGCCACAACAGTGAGAGGCCCGCGTACCGCAAAAAAAAAATGTGCGTATGATTTAAAGAGAATAGACCAATATTACAGAAAGCTCACTTGTATTTATGGTAGACCAAGTACTTCATTGGTTTAGGCTGGAATCCCAAGGGCTCCCTCAAATCCCTGTAGGATTCCTGGAGTACTTAAGCAGGCATCAAGATAAAAGAGTCTTAATATTTCTTAGTTTTTCTCTAAGGAAAAGCACCTTCTCAGTGCGGGCCGGGGTGGGGGGGGGGGGTGCGTGGTATTTGAGAGGGAAACAAATGAAAAGATCTCCAGAGACTGGAGAAATATGGGCAAAATGACCAAGCTGGCCGGAGTCTTGGAGTCTCAGTCCTGCATTCTCCTCCTACCTCTGTCTCAGATCATCTGGATTGAATCTAGATTTAAGTTTCTCCCACACATAATAAATCAACTTTGACCTTAAAAGATACTGTACAGTACAGAGGTGGCTAATTTCAGAACAACTCCTTTTGAAGCATGGCTTATTCAATTACCCTTTGTAGAGGGCTGAAAGTACTACCAACCAGCAAGCTGGAGCCACCCTATGCAGAGTCTAATTCATCAAGACCAAAAGGACCACAGATGCCGAAATGTAACGAGGGGTTTCTCCAAAGATTATCCTTCAGAGAGTAAGGTATCACCTTACAGCCAAAGTCTGCATAAAGTCTTTCAGCATGGAACATTTCCCTACATTCTGTACTTTGGGCAAAAAAATACTCAACTATAACACAGATTTAATAATTATTCCAGGGGGGGAATGACATTTCAGTCACTACTGCTGCCTATCATAAACAAGGCTTTAAAAATTACTTAAAACAGCACTAAAGTGTCAATGTCGTGGAGCTCAGAGACAAACACAAGACCAAGGAGGAAAACTCTTACATTTCCTTATGTACATTTCGGCCTGGGATAAATTTTAGAGAGATGGGTTTAAAAGGCGGTGGATCAGGCTTCTAGAAAACAGTGTTCAGTGACCAGAAAGAAAAGTGGCTCTAGGGATGACAAAGATACTGAAGTCAAAGATAATGAAAAAACAGTTTTTCTTTTGATATTTTCATTGAGAAGATAAGAGGACCATTTATATTGGCACATATGAGGAATTTCTTCTTACCAGGCACTTGACTGGAACCACAAAGAAAAGATCACCTGCCCCAGCCCAGATAGAGGATTTAGTTAACAAGGAATAATGTGAGTGAAGAGTAGAGAGGAGATCATCCGTGTAGCAGCCTCATGGACAAGCGCCTGAATTTGTTTATTCAACAGAGGAACTGATGAAGAAGGTAAGATCTTCCACAAGCTGCAATATTCAGACTTTCTCTTAAAGGAGTAGGGAAGCAAAAATTCTTAGAAAGAACAAAGTAATGCCAATCACCTTCATAATAAATATACATTCCCAGCACCTAGCACAGGTCTGGGTATACTGGAAGCACTCAATCTCAGTTGAATAAATGAATATCTTAGCTCAACAGATCTCCACACACACACACAAAGTCTCATACTTTCAGTCAGCTAAAAAAAAAAGGGTATTTTGTCCACTTTAAAGTCTGGATTCATCCTGAGATCTTGTACTTGTCTAGCTGGGGATATAAGAAAGAGGATGTAACTCAGGAAGCCCTTCTGTAGCACAAGGATAGGGGACACTGCCACAACTACCTTCTGTTCGGAGCAACTCGGGACCAAGGCAGATTGGCTCAGGCCTATCTGTAGGAGAAAAATGCTTAGTACCATGTAAAAGAAAACAGCCAAAGAATGAACAATGCTCTTGCTGGGTGGATCTACCCTCTGGGAGCAATAGAAAAGAAGATTTGTATGTATTCTGCCTGGGAACTATCTGACTAGTTTAGTGATACTGAAAGTGATGCTAATGAATGCATGAGAAAAGCATTCAGAGTTCTTTCTCTCTGTTTATGGAGAGAAAAGTTAAATCCATGGTAGGGGTGCACTTCAGATATAGACGGTATTCTGACTACATGTGTAGAATCATTTGTTACAAATTCAGATTCTACTGAACTCTGGGAGTGGGGTCCTGTCCCCTGCATTGTTAATGAGACCCTAGAGAAGACTGGACAGAGTCAAGCTTGAAAACCCTTTGAACCATTCACAGAGATCAGGAGAGCTCTTGTCTCCATCTGCCTCCTTCTCCTTACAGATCCGGGAGGGCACCATAAATTCTTGCCATGCCTCCTTTTTACGGGGCACAGCGAATTCCTCCTTCCTCTCTACTCCCAACAGAGGAAGGCTGTACTCTCAATTCCAACAACTCGAGGGAGATCTCAAGGTAAGCAGTCTCATCAGCCTACAGAGTACCCCAGCTGCGGCTTTCAGATTAAATCTGGTTCTTTATTTGCTTCGCACTTGAGGGTTGGTCTTCAGGTTACGCACCCCTCATCCATTTAGCCTATCCAAATCAGGAACCCAACTGTTGGTTTCAAGGATAAACCTGTGTTCTTATAAGGAAATAAGATTCAGAGGTGAAAACGGCCAGGCCTGTAAGAAGTCCATTCTCATACTCAAGCCTACACCCACCATAATCACCAGGAACCATCTGACGGAGACAAGGCCATGGCAAAGCTTGGAAAAGAAACAAATGGAAATGTGTACACATCCATCATTCTAAAAGATGGGGAACAGCATTTAGGTTTTGGACTCACTTCAAGATTTTGGTACCTCAGCCTCAGTGACCCAGTCATTAAAAACACCCCCTACTTAAGGGTTAGTAAGAGCAAAACCAAGAGCTTAAGTTACCACCACTTCCCTATAACTTTTTTCCAATTTTGAAACTGTCAAAATTGAAGTTTAGTTTTAAAATTGGGTTTGCTAAAATGTAGGTGCCCAATAAGCTTGGGTTGAATGTCACATCTGTCAAATACAAAGCATGTTCCTTTCCCCAAAAGGAACTGGAGTTGCATTTCTGGTAAAGAGTGGCTTAGCTCAGAGAGTATTCCTCATGATCTAGTTGGGGTGTGTCTTTGTTTAATGGCAAAATGTACACATCCCATAAAACACACACTTTAAGAGTGAAACCACTGTTTCTTGCAACACCTTTCAAACTCCAGTGAGGGAGAATTAACTGTGACCTTCAAGAAACGATCTTCTCCTCAAGGGAACTGTTTTTTTCTTTTATAGAAAATAAGCCCTCATGGTAATAGCTAAAAAACTGTGCTTTTTAAAAAGTCTTCCAAGAAAACCCAGTCTTCATTAAGAATAAAACTTCTGCAGGGCAGGGACCCATCATGCTCTCTGGAGGCCACAGAATGCTTTTCCTTTTCCAGAAACGATGGAGAGAACCATTACATCTAGCACACCTATAGTGAGGCACAAAGAGGCTTTCTGATCCACTCCGATGGAATTGGCAACTCTCCCTAATTATTTAAGAACAGAGAAAATTAAATCACTTGAGAACCCTAGAGTGGCAGCAAAGTAGAACCCATGAGATATCCTGCTGGCACGTTCAAAGACTTACCAAAAAGTCACCATCTATCAGCCCCTGTTGATGGCTTGGTAACAACAGAGAACAGTTTCGTTTTCTGCACACGCACGTGTATACACGCATCTGACTAAGAAGTTGGAGGGAGACCTCAATGACCAGCCATTTTATATTAGGGCCCAGGAAACAGGCAACCTCTTCCTTCCAACACGGTGGAGCCTCTATATTTTTTCCCCCACATCTAGAAATCTGTATTCTGAGATACACAGGACTACAAATGGATGACCAGACCTCCAGAATACCACCCAACCATTAGGAGTTAAACACCTTATAGCAAAACGCATTTTATGTGGAAAAGAAGGGACTCTACTCGGATTCTATAAAGCAGCTCTTCTCAAGTGGCATTCTTATTATGGACGGCCCCCACAATACAGGTCAGATTTCAGTAGAGAACACTAGCTTCCATTTCGGGGAAAGAGTTCACACGATCCTGAATCTCTCTGTCCAGCAACTTCTGAAGAGATGAAAGAAGGCAGAGAACTCTAGAAGTGTCCCTGTAAGAACACCACTTCCCATTTCTATGTTATTTGGCTTTTGTAAACACCATCTCATGAGACCACGACAGCGACCCGGCAAGGTAAGCAGAACAGGTATTATCTCCATCTTACAGGTGGAGAAATGGTGACTCTGAGGCTAAATGACTCACTTGCACAAGGTCACAAGACAGGCAGTTAACTAGCAGCCTAACCGCAGGAGGAGCCTAGCCCTCTGACACACAAGCAGTGCAATTTCCACGACGCTATCCAGCTTCCTCATGTTTTAGGTTGAGAGGCAGTAGAGGGTAATGGCTAAGAGACCAGGTGGATTCTGATGCTGGCAGAGCTGCATTTCAATCCCAACTCTGCCACCTATTAGCTATCTGGCCTTGTGTAGGTTCCTTAACCTCCCTTTACACCTCAGTTTCTTCACCTGTAAAATGGGAATTAAAACGTTTTACCTCCTAGAGTTATAGTGATGATTAAATGAGCCGATGAACATACGGCACTCTAATTCATTCACTCAACAAATATTTGTGCCTGGTACATGGAGTGCAGGAGTTACAACAGTGGTCAAGAGGCACAGTCTTCCTCTCATGGAGCTTAAAATTTAGTCAACTTAAAACAGAAAGAGTAAATGGATAAATACAATGTGTTAAGTGCTATTAAGGTAACAGGCGAGTGACTGGAGAGACTGACAGGAGGGAGCCAATTTTTAAGAGTCGTCTCTAAGGAGAAATTTAAGTTGAGCCCTAAGGGATCATAAAAGGCTATCCCTGGGCGGAATGGAAGGAAAAGCATTCCAGGCAAAGGAAATAGGGCGTGCAAGGGTCACAGCCCAGAGAAGGCAAATGTGACCGTGTGTATCCTCGCAGCATTTGGGCAGCAACTTTTACAGGCTGGCTGTATTTGTATTTTAAATTTTACAGGCTGGCTGTATTTGTATTTTAAAAATAACAAAGACAAGGCTCAAGAGAGGTGAGGTGTCTCGTCCAAGGTCACAGCTTCTCCAAGGAGGAGCTGAGACCCCAGTATTCTACCTCTTGACATAACATCAGCTCGCGCCTTTTGAGGAAGCCTCTAGCTCACTGAACTCCCCCACTTATTTCACTGACAGCTGTTTTCTGCGCCTATGAAGAGTTCCAAAAGCACCTTGAGAACACAAGCAACAACATCACATCAACTTCCAGGCATCTAGTCAACTGTGCACTGAAATCCTCACTCTTCTACTCTTAAGACACAAGAGTGAAAACTGCTGGGACCTTCCCCAAGGCTCCAAAATTTCTCTTCTTACAGCAACAAACAAGAGAGGAAGGGGATGTCCTGGAAGGAAGAGCCTGTGGCCTGTTGCAGAAGGTGAGATAGAACCACCATTGCAGAAGAGCGGAAATATCAAAGTTCCTCTCAAATGAGCTGCACAGGAAAAACTAATTACTTTATTTGAATAAAACAACAAATCCCTAAGGAGGTGGTTCTCAATCAGGCGATACCCCGCCCCCACCAAGAGCACTTTGAAATCTGTGGGAGTATTGAGTGGACAGGGCCAGGTATGTTCAATGTCCTGCAAAAGGACAGGATGGTCCTATAACAACTATATTACCCAAAATATTAACAGCACCCCCCATTTTAATATTAATCCCTCAAGGGATTAATATGCTCCAACTTTTCCTATAGTCCCTGGTTCACTGGCTCTTCCTAACCTCACTACAACTAGATTTAAAAAACTTGAGGTTTTATAGCTGAGGAGTCTGTTTTGGAATCCAGTTTTAAGCTCATAGCTCCAGCATGGGACTTGGTAGTGGAATAAGGAAAAAGACGTTTCTAGTAAGAGACAGACAAGAAATTTCAGCAAGGGAACTCCTTCTCCAGAGAAACCTCTATAAGATTACATTTTTGCAACACAAAATTTCTACTTGTGCTTTTTGAGAACCTCCTTACAGTACTCTTCAGCTTAAAATCAGACACTAATGACAGTTCTTTTAAAAACTTAACTACAATCATCTCAAAAATACACCTGACTCCTTCTGGACCAAATTTTATAGGAAGTATTATTAAGTTCAAGATGTCTAAGGGAGGGAGATGCAAGAGGGAAGAGATATGGGGACATATGTATATGTATAACTGATTCACTTTGTTATAGAGCAGAAACTGACACACCATTGTAAAGCAATTATACTCTAATAAAGATGTTTAAAAAAAAAAGATGTCTAAAGCTGATCAAATGTCCAGAAGTACCAAAGGTAGTCATGCCTTGCATCTCATTCAGGGCAGAGTTGGATGCATGCAGGTCAGAGAAGCTCCAATGATAGCTAGAGGTCTGTTCAGGGATTAAAATTCCATCGTAGCAAAAAAAAAAAAAAAAAAAAAATTTCCATCCTAGCAATTGAAAGCCACTTTCAAATGTT
This sequence comes from Tursiops truncatus, assembly GCF_011762595.2. Classification (NCBI taxonomy): domain Eukaryota; kingdom Metazoa; phylum Chordata; class Mammalia; order Artiodactyla; family Delphinidae; genus Tursiops; species Tursiops truncatus. The sequence goes on from NC_047052.1 coordinate 12,599,338, forward strand.
ACCCTAAATTAGTCACTAATTCTCCCTAAAAATGATTTCACAATTATTTTAAAGAACTGAAAAAAAGATTAAGACCATTTACAGAAATAGAGATACAAAAAGTCTACCCTATTTCACAATAGCTAGAACAGTGATCCAACAAATAAATCCTCCATAAAGCAATCTTTCTTCTACACAATATCTAAATTTTCTGAAGTCTCCCAAAGGAGTATGAATATGTTAACTTCTTCACTGCAACTTCCCAATTAGCAAATAGCGGCCCCACACCCCTTCTGACCAATTTTCTAGAAGCCTAACCTGGCTTCTCAGGTTAGCTAAGCAGACAGACCTGTTTTCCTCCAGAAGCACCGAGCAGTGCCTTTTCTGCCCTGCCTGTTACAGCCTGGGAAATCCTCCTCCAGCTTTTCGCTGACCTGTCACCAGAAGTTCACAAAATGAATTCATCCAGGTTCTTTGAATCCTCCTTTCCCCCTGACATGTGCCAACAGTCAGGCAATAAAATGCCACCTCTTGGTTAAAAAAAGATGCAGAATACCCAGAAGACCAAGCACTTAGCATGGAGGGGGAGAAAAAAGATGGAGGGATGCAAGAGTCATTGAGCCAAGGCTACTGCATGCAGCACGGGTAACCAGGGCCCTGGTCCTGCAAAGCCTCCCAGGGAGGCTCCCGGCTGGGCCCTCCATCCAGCAGGCCACACCTGTCTATGACAGCAGCCGCTCCACTTTAAACAATCCAAACAGATTTCCAGCAGGGTGGCAAACCTGGGCACCCGTCTCTCCCAGCAAGAGCAAGAGCCCTAATCCAAACACCACTTGGCCCCAATTTTTTCACACCCTTTGTTTAGGAGACACCGCTTGGTCAAATTGGATCCTTCTCTCTCTGTTACCAGTGAGGCAAGCACAATGCAGCAGTTGCAGAAAGAAAGCTTCGAGGCCGACTTGCGATAAGCCAGACAAGACCTGAGGATGGGGATGCCAGTGAATGAGACTTCAATAGGCATCCATAAGTGAACCAACACCTGAAGCCCTAATACGCCCGGCTCCGCAGCCTCTCAGAAAGCCTCTTTTCTAGAGGGTGGGTATCCCATTCATCCCTTGGCTTCTGAAACCAAGGGGAAGGCAGACAGATCCAGGTTGCGCACTCCACCTCCAAATCTTCGCACACGCGCGAAGGTGTGGGGCGCCCCGGCGCGCCCTCGCTTGCACTCCACCCTCTGAGGCCTCCACCAACCGCGGACTCACCACTGTGCGAGCTGAACCACCTGGGTGCGATGTGCAGAGGTAGAGCATCCGCCAGCGAGGCTCGGGAGCCCAGGTACAGCATCCCGTCTCTATGGTGACCGCCGCCCGTCTCCTGGTAACCATTGCCGTGGGCATAGGTGGAGTCGGACGCCGACCCTCCGCCGCCGGGCGCCCTCTCGGAGTCGCCGGTCCCCCGGGAGGCGGGGGTGTAGAGGCCAAAGGGCACCCCCCCGGCCGTGCTGGGGTCCATGCCCATGCCCGCCACCGAACTGACCGAGCGGCTGCGCAGCCCCATGGCCCCGCCGCCCGCCCGGTAGTGCCCAAAGTGGGGCGCCCCTCCCGGCGGGGGCACGGCGCTGTCATCGGTGGAGACCCCCGGGAAAGGGCCCCGGGAGCGGGCCGCCGTGCTCTGCTTGCCCCCCATGCTCGCCCGGGCCCCGTGGGGCGGGAACCTGGAGGCCGAGACCCTCCCCCACTTCTCAGCAGCGGGGGGAGGGTTGGGCGAGCATAAAGGGGGAGGGAGTCAAAAAAGGAGACCGGGAAAGAAAAAAGGAAAAAAAAGAAAAAAAGAAAAGAAAACCCGCGGGCGGAAGAGGCAGGCGAGCGGGGATCCCAAACTAAGAATTTAAAACGATCCAAGCCAAACGCATGTTTCCCCTCAAGGTCCAAAGAGGCGCAGTCCGGCGCGGGCTCGGCGCGCCACAGGCCGCCCCCGGGCCCCCGAAAGCCGGGGGAGCTGCAAGGAAGGAGGGAGGGAGGCGGCGGGCGAGCGGGCGGGCGGGCGCAGGGAGGCGCCCAAGGAGGCGGCCCGCCCGACAGCAGGAGGCGGAGGAGGGCTGGGGGCGCCGGGCGCGTCCCCCGCCTCAGGACGCCGCGGCCATGGACGGCGACCCGGACCCCTCCAGGCCTCGGGCGGGCTGCGGCGCTGGGCAGCCAGGCGGAGCTCGGGAAGCCGCGGTCGCGTGGCGTAGCGCTCTTGCTCCAGCCGCAGCCGCCGCCGCCGCCTGCCCCGCCAGCCGCACCGCCCTGCTCGGTCCCGGGCTGCGCTCGCCGGCGCTCCTCGCCGCCGTGGAGACAATGGAGAGAAGCAGAGCGCAGGCGCCGCCCGCGCCCCCTCCCCCTCCCCCTCCCCCCCCCCCCCCCCCGCCGGGTTAACCCCTTCGCGGCCCCTGCAGCGCCGGGCTCTGACGCCCGAGAGGTCCCACCCACCCACCCAGCCCGCCTGGAAACTGAGTGGCCTGAGACATGGGGCGTCAGGAACAGAAGCAAGGCGTCTTTCCAAAAAAGCCCTCTTTTAGCCCCTGAAAGTAGCTGATGATTCAGAGGGGAACCACCTATGGGGGGAGGGGCGACCATGGTTCGAGGTGTGGGAAGGAAACGCAGGGAAGAATAAAAATTACTCTAGGCGCCTACCTGGCTTTGAGGGTCACTGGTCAAGCTCCCCTCCCGGCACAAATTTGCCCCCACAGCGCCCTCTGGTGGACGTGCTGTCAGTTCTATCGGAGTTCCCCATCCTAGAACCCCTAAAGTCAGGAAGCTTAGCATTTGGGGGATATTTAGTTTTTCGGGGGTACTTTTCACTGGGGCACTTGTGACTCCAGATTTTTCTGACAGTAGATCAGAACTTCCTATTTGGGGCTTAAGCAAATGGGTAGATTTCTTAGCTAAAATGTGATCCTGAAAATCATTAGGTGTACGATAAAAAGTGAAAAGATATAGACATGGAAATGGAATAATACAGCTAGAACTAGTGATTTTAGAAACTCCCTAGTCCAAGGCGGGACCCCTGTTTTGTTTACCATTTATCCTGGCACGCACCACAGGGCCTGCGACACAGTAGGTACTCAATAAATATTTGCTGACCAAGTCTGCACTTTGGAATATGTATCTCTCACATATTCACACTCACTGATTCATCGTTCGTTCATCCATTCATTGGTTCAACAACTATTTTTCAAGTGCTGGCTATGAGCATCACCCAGTCCCTGGCCTGACTTCCTTGCCCTAAATGTCCTCCAGATACTTCCAAATCAAGGAGCCAAAACAGGATGTAAAGAAATATTAAAACCAAAAAAAGAAAGGTTGATCTGTCACAGGTATTGATTGTCCCAGTGTGACCAGCTTGGAAAGAAACAGGAGGAAGGCTATGTGCAAGCATGGAGTGCTTTTGAGAGCAGGGGAGGCAGTGAGCAAAAAGCCCTGCTGAAGGAAGTTGAGATTTCTGTATGAGAAATGATGTAGCAAAAACAGAATGTTTTAATACCCAAGAAGTTATCTGTAAGTGCCTAAATGGGGAATTTGTATACACCTAAGATCCAAATACGTGATCTGAAGAAAAACAAGAAAGTTTAAATTTAACCCAATTTCCTCCCTGAAGAAAGAAGTGGGGTATTTCAGTACCATGCAGAAAAGAGGATACTAGATCCCTTGACAGATGTCTATTGGGGAGATAAATATATAATCAATAAGTATTGTAACCATCTAACTAGCGTTTGATTTTCCTATTCATTCAACACTTTTTTTTAATGTTGAACAAAATATGAATTTATTTTTTTTTTTTTTTTTTTTTTTTTTTGCTGCGTGGCACAGCTTGTGTGATTTTAGTTCCCCAACCGGGGATCAAACCTGGGCTCCGGCAGTGAAAGCGCGGTGTCCTAACCATTGGACCACCAGGGAATTCCAAACATATGAATTTCTAGTAAGTGCCAGGCACTGCACTAATTCTAGGATACGATAGTGAGAAAGACATATAGAGTCTTGTTCTCATAGGGCTTCAGAAGAAACACTAACCTAAATGTCCATCAACCGATGAATGGATAAACCGAATGTGGTATATCCATATGATGGACTGTTATTCAGCCATAAAAAGAATAAAGTGCTGATACATGCTACAACATGAATGAACCTTGAAAACACTAAGTAAAAGGAGCCAATCACAAAAGATCTTATATTGTCTGATTCCACTTATATGAAATGTCTAGAATAGGCAAATCCATTGAGACAGAAAGAAAGCCTGGAGGGAGGCGAGAATGGAGAATGACTGCTACTGGGTTTCTTTTTGGAGTGGTGAAAATGTTCTGGCATTAGATAATGGGGATGGTTGTACAACCTTGTAAATATACCAAAAAAGAAAAAACAACCCACTGAATTGTACACTTAAAAGTGTGAATTTGATGGTGTATGAATTACAGTGCAGTAACATATATATATATATATATATATATATATATATATATATATATATGAAGTATCAAAGGAGGCAGTGACAGTACAGTGTGGTAAATAAGCCTAGAACAGGGACTTCCCTGGTGGTGCAGTGGTTAAGAATCCGCCTGCCAATGCAGGGGACATGGGTTCAATCCCTGGTCCGGGAAAAATCCCACATGCCACGGAGCAACTAAGCGCGTGTGCCACAACTACTGAGCCTGCGCTGTAGAGCCCACAAGCCACAACTACTGAAGCCCCTGTGCCTAGAGCCTGTGCTCCACAACAAGAGAAACCACTGCAATGAGAAGCCCGCGCACCGCAACGAACAGTAGCCCCCACTTGCCACAACTAGAGAAAGCCCACGTGCAGCAACAAAGACCCAACACAGCCAAAAATGAATAAATAAAATTATTTAATAAAAAAAAAAGCCTAGAACAGTGCCTGGCAAGTACGTGACACTCAATAAATGTTTGTGAAATGAATGAATGAATGACTAAGTGCTATGAGAGTTCAAGACCATGGTGCTGATGGAAGGAGACAGGCACAGACACAGTAATTCTAAGCCAAGACCTAAAAGATGAGTTGGAGATTAGCCAGGGAAAGCAGGGTGGAGGTGGGGCATTAGCTGTGTTTCAGGAAGAGAAGAATGTTCCAAGCAAAGGGAACAGCACGTTCAAAGGAACTGAAAGACGAAAGGCGCAGTAGAGCTGCAAAGAGAGGAAGTGGTCCTCAGAAGCTGACAAGAGGGTCCAGGGAGCCATGGGAAGGAGCATGGACCGTATCCTGAGGGGATGGGGAGCTGTGGAAAGATTTATCAACATCATTATCATTAAAAATAATGATTAATAAGGCTAATGATTAATGAAGATTCCAACTTGGAAAATTAAGAAACTTATCCTCTCCCCAAATAAAGATCTATATTTTTCTTTGCTTACATATTCATAAAGATACTGGATGGAAACATGAAACAACATAGTGTAGTCCCTTGGGGGGGTGGGCAGTAGGAACTGGAGAGCTGGGTGAGAGGATAGATGGGAAATGTTTCATTTCATTATATACCTTTTTGTATTTTAGTGTTTCAGCCATGTAAATTTAAATAGAGAGAGAGAGAAAGAGATAGAGGTATATAGAAAGCGTATACCGCATGCTTTAAGACTTCATCTTCCAATGCAGGGGGTGTGGGTTTGATCCCTGGTCGGGAAGCTAAGATCCCACATGCCTTGCGGTCAAAAAAACAAAACATAAAACAGAAGCAATATTGTAACAAATTCAATAAAGACTTTAAAAATGGTCCACATCAAAAAAAAATCTTAAAAAAAAGGATATACCACATGGACACTGAAAAGTCATACAGCTGGAAGGAGCAAAGCTGGACTTCTAAGCTTTACAGTGAACATGCCCATCAAGGAATCTTTGCATGACAATTTCATTTTCTCTCTATGCTTTCCAACGGGGTGAAAAAGATTAGATCTGCTTAACAGCTCTATTTCTTTTTGTATATTAATAATTTGCCTTTAAGTTGTATATTCCAATCTACTATCATAAGCTAGTCTCTCTCACATCTGGCACCATGTAAGTCCCCCAGACTTACATTTTTCAAGGTGATGTTCAAAACCGGGGTTTTGCACCATTGTTATGCACTGACATTGCAAAGGCAAATGGCTTTGGCAATGCTGATTTGTTTTTAAATTGAGGTATAGGGACTTCCCTGATGGTCCAGTGGTTAGGACTCTGTGCTTCCACCACAGGGGGCCCGGTGTTCTATCCCTGGTCAGGAAACTAGGATCCCGCATGCCATGCAGCATGGCCAAAATAAATAAATAAAGATATTTTAAAATTGAGGTATAGTTGATTTACAATATTATAGGTCAGGTGTATACCATAGTAATTTGCAATTTTTAAAGGTTATACTCCATTTATAGTTATTATAAAATATTGGCTACAGTCAATGCTGATTTTATCAGCTCTTTCTCCTGACTATTCTGGTAGGTGGGTTAGTGATTTATTAACCCTGTTTCACAGCTGAAGGAGAGCCACGAAGCAGTTCGCCCAGGGTAAGTGAGAGCATGAAGATAAAAAATAAAACAGAGATCCCAAGTCTAGCTGGGGCTGTTCTTGCATCTGATATCCTTGCATCAAGAGAGTCCAAAATGCGGACTTCCCTGGTGGTCCGGCAGTTAAAACTCTGACTTCCACTGCAGGGGGCACAGGTTTGATCCCTGGTTGGGGAACCAAGATCCCACATGCTGCGTGGTGTGGCCTAAAAGTAGAAAAAATAGATACATTTAAAAAAAAAAAAAAAGAGTATCCAGAATGACTTGCCACTCTCTCCAGACCTGTTAACTTTAAACCAAGAACCCACAGGAGAAACTTGGAACGAAATACGTACAGGGCTCTTGATGAAACAAACGATGAAATGAAACAAATCTGAGGCTTCAAGTCTCAGTGGATGCCTGTTGTTATGCCATGAGTCCCTCTTTCTAAGATGTAAAGGACAGAATCAAGCTACTGAATGATTGAACTTTCCCTGCTCTGTATCTTAATATTTTCATTTCAGGGGGAAATTTGTCATATGAATAACTGCACAAGGAGATAACAAGGGCATTGCCTGAGAAAGGCTGCCACTCGAGGTCCCACAGGCCACCTAAATTTAGTGTCATCACATTGCAGAGAGCAGGGGCTTCACCTTTGTAGATCAGGCTCTCAGCTGATCAGGCTCTCACAGCAACGAAGAGTAGCCCCCGCTCGCCGCAACTAGAGAAAGCCCGCGCGCAGCAACAAAGACCCAACACAGCCAAAAATAAATACATTTTTTTTTTTTTTTTTTTTGTGGTACGCGGGCCTCTCACTGTTGTGGCCTCTCCTGTTGCGGAGCACAGGCTCCGGACGCGCAGGCTCAGCGGCCATGGCTCACGGGCCCAGCCGCTCCGCGGCATGTGGGATCTTCCCAGACCGGGGCACGAACCCATGTCCCCTGCATCGGCAGACGGACTGTCAACCACTGCGCCACCAGGGAAGCCCCAATAAAAAAAAAAAAAAAAAAAAATGTAAGTCTGGGACTTGAAGTGTTCAGAAAATGGGGGACTTGGCTTGTTAGGGCCTACTCCTGGGAAATAGCCAGGGTGGGGATGGCATGGACGAGTATCTCCAAGTAAGAAACTTTCTCCCAGGTCTCTCATAGCTCTTTAGGTTTTTAATCGTTTTGCTTGAAAAGAGAAAACGTAAATAGAGAAAATCAGGGTAATGGTCAACCAAATGCATATAGCAAGGAGCCAGAGCATGTGGGCACATCCACAAATATTTGTTGATTGATGAAAAGAGGGAAATTACTGGTAGAGCTCAGGGCAGGGTTCCAAGATTCCCAGATGTAGAGAGACTGAGGGGTCAGCTAACTCCACATTCTACAGAAGAGGAAACAGGGGACCAGAAAGATAAAGGATCCTGCTCAGACTTGCAAGGCTAGCTGCTGATAAGAGCCAGCCAGAGCCCTGGATTTCTGGGTTGGCCACATACCCTTCCTTCCTGTGGCGTGGCTAGCAAGTGACCTTCTGAAAAGACATTGTTTGGTGATAAGGGCCCTGTGGCCTGGTCAGCAAGTTGAGGTCTGCTTGACAAGGGACACCTCAATGGTCTCCAGTCTCTTACTCAGGACATTCATATGCGGATCTCAGGGGAGCACACTAGTGAAGAAGCAAGCAGAGAGCTCTAGACTTAGCTCTGGAATCCTTACTCTTTCGTGGTGACAGCGTGGGTGGGAGATGGAAAGAAGGGCTGAGGAGGCAGTTAGAAAGGGGCTCATGGTCCCTCCCTCAAAAATTCTACCTTGCCTTTTTCACATTCAAGAAACAAGACACTGGGAGAACAGAGAAAACCAAGGATTTGAAACCCAAAGTACTTTCTGTACCTAATAACCATGACAAGCAGATTTTGAGAACTAGACAAAAATGAACTAAAGAGGTGGGAGTGGGGGAGGGTTGCAGAAATGCTCGGGCAGGGGCAGTCCTACTGGTTTTAGTGGGAAAGGAATTACTAAGCTGCATATAGACAGAGAGCTTTGAAATCTCTCTCTCTACCTCTATCTCTATGCAAAATAAAACTTCAAAGCCTAAGCAGGACCCTTCCTAAATAGCCCTTTTCAACTTTTCTAGCTGTACTTTTTGTTATATCCTGTCACCTACCCTAAGTTACAGTTGTACCTGACTATTTGCTAACCACTCATTCAGTGGATATTTATTGAGCACCTACTACATCCTAAGCAACAGGCAAATAAATAAGAATATGATGTGTTAAATGAATTGATTCATTTATTCCTATGTGATGGCATAAGCATACCTAGAAACTATTCTTTATCTTTCCCTCTCTGTGCCCTTGAACGTGGCTTGCAGTTTTTCCCCTTCCTGGCCCTCTGAGCTGAGGCCCTTCTCTCTAGAGCAGTCTTTGGCATTTTTGGTGGAGAATTGGGAAGAAACTGGAAGGCAGGAAGAAAAGCCAGTGCAGGAGTGTGGAGGCCAGGGCTGGAGGAAATTTTTAAGGGCTGTGTTGTGTGAGTATAATAACTGATAGGTGAATGAGAAAGAAAGCAAGGGATTTTACGGAGAACTATTGGTGATTCTGTATTTCTTTCTGGGTGTAAAGAACTACAAGTAAAGACCATGAATAGTTTTAGAAATTGCTTTTGGTTTCACAGAGAGCATCCTTTGGATGTAGACAGCACTGTGCGGGCATGATATATGCTTTTCGCATTTATTCATTGGACCAATATTCATGGAGTGCCATGTATGTGCGGTCGCCATGCAGGGCTGAACAAAACAGACCTGGTCCCTCTCCTCCTAAAACTTGAAAATATTCAATAAACAAATATTGAGTTACATATTGTGATGTGTATTTTGAAGGAAAGAAAGAAGCACAGTGTCATGAGTGTTAACTGGGGAACTGCTTTATGTCTTTGGAACACATCATCCTGCTCTTCACACTTTTTGATGCTGAAGTACTTTTTCTGATAGTGGACTCTATCAAAAATCCTAATAATATACTGAAAAGCTCAAATGTCACGGTCTTCAGGATGCTATGTCATGTCTCCCATTTAAGCTGTTCTCTCCTGGCACGTTGCTTTTATAAAACACAATTCTGCCGAGTGTATACCTGTTGTACAGTGACCAACTGTCTCTGTTTGCCCACATTGAGCAGCTTCCTGGCATGAGTTGGTCACCCTAACCTGTTGACAAGTCTGTCTTCCCCATTATATCCAACACTCCAGGAGGGAAAGGAAGCCTTCTTATCTCTATTCATGCAACAACTTGCATGTAGAAATAGAGTTAATATTAACAACAATAATAATAGCTTACACTTGAGTGTTGACTATATTCCAGGCCCTATGCTTGCTTAACTCCTTGCAACAAGCAAACAAACTACTTCCTTCTATAGAGAAACTGAGGCTAAGCCAGTTAAGCCCAGGATTTGCTGAGAACTTAAAAAATATATATTTTATTTAAACATCAATGTGCATTCACATCAATAACACATTTTGTAAGTAAAAAATAACTATTTTCCAAAATAATGGTTTTGTGAGAAGAGTGGCAAATCCCTTTAATGTCTGGCTTAACAGAAACCCACTGGATTTTCACATCTGCTTCTACGTTCAGTCTGTTACAAATATGTATCATGTAGCCTCTGGAAAACTCCATTGTACACTGGTGAAAGAAAATGAAAAAGGCAAATAACTTCTTTGTATGACTATGAAAATTGTTTTGCCTTCGGAGACCCCCTGGGTCCTTGGATACTTTGGCAAGCGCCGCTGTACTGTACAAAACAATTCACTCTTTCCAATGCCTTTGTGACAGGCCTCAGGGGAACAGGTAACCACTGGTTTGCACTAATGTCGGGCCTTGGTTATATACGGCCTGGGCCTTGCGAAGGACACCAGCGAGGAGACAGAGAGGTGCCTCCCCTCGTCCAAACCTTAACCTGCAAGCTCTTCGCGGATTGCCCACAAGTGGCTAGACCTTGGCCTACAACTCCCGGCAGAGCTCGCGGCAGGGGGCGTGTATTCACAGGCGCGAGGAGCGTGGGTGACTCTAGCCGAGTGACGAAGTAAGGGGGCGTGTCTGTTTTGGGGCAGGCGCCGTGCCGCAATTGGATAATCCGGGAAGAGGGGGCGGAGCCAGTGTTTGGGTCAGCCAATGGTTTGCAGTCAGACGGAAGGGGGGACGGGGCGTGGCTGGACTGGCTCGGGGCTGCGTGGGGCTCACCGAACCCGGGAACGCGGGTGTCGTGGGTGGGAACGCGTAGTCCTGGGACCGCCGAGTCTGGGCGCGGGAGATGGCGGCGCGATGGAGCAGCGAGAACGTGGTAGTGGAGTTCCGCGACTCCCAGGTGAGCTCGGGGCCTAATGGAGCCTTTTAAGCATGCGCCCTTCCTGGTTCCCCTCCCCCACGCTGCCGGGTCATTCTTGGGGGCGGCAGGGCGACCCCCAGTCCGGGCTGGAGAGATGGGCAAGGGAGTGACCCGGACCTGTCAGACCCAAGCGGGTGAGAGGATCCTTGATGACCGTTGCGGGTGTTTGGGGCTGGCATGGGCGGGGTTTCGGGGTTCCCCTCGTGGATACCGGGAGTGGAGTCTCCCTGGGGACATCGAACTGCAGAGATTGCGCGCTAGTGAGCGCTGAGGGGAGGCTTCCCATGACCACAGTGGTGAGCGAGGGGGTTTAGGTACCCCTGCGCCTAGTGACTTTGGGCAAGTCGCAGAACTTATTTGAGCCTCAGATGCATGGACTTAACCCTGTCTCACAGGTCTTTGGAGTGGATTCGATAAAAAAAAAAACTGCATGCAAAGTGCCTGTTTCGCGCCTAAGCTTTTAAGTGGTTACTGATGCTAGGATAGTGGAAAATACCGTAGGTGAATAGGAGTATGCACTGCATGTATTGCCCACGTTCGAATCCCGCCTCAGCTCTTAGCCTGTCATCACCCTCTGCGCATGTTTTCTCACCTGTAAGAGGTGCGAATCGTACCTACCTCATAGGGTTGCTGTGAGAATTTTGAGGTCATACATTTAGAATGTGTGGCACAGTGCTGGACACATAGTAAGCCCAAAGGAACGCTAGTATTTACTAGGAATTTTTACCATTTTTCTATTTCGTTCCTTCCATATGCCGGGTCTTGTGCTAAGTGATCTACATTTCCTTTTTCTAATTCATGAAAGAACCATGCAAGATAAGTGGATTTTTTTTTTTTTTTCCCCAACAGGGAAGCTGATCCCCATTTGGCTGATCCCAAGTGACTTGGCCAAGGCCTCCCATTATGTGGTCGCATTGGGATTTGAACACAGGCGTCTGGCCCCAGGGCCTTGTTGTGCTCATTACACTACTCTGCTTCATACTGTATGAGCCCGTCATACAGTCGTTTTACAAAAAATATCATGCCCCCCTTTCCCCAGCACCTAGGACAGTGTGTTGGTGATTCTCTTCATGTATCGAACACATAATTTATTGAATACCTTCAGTGTGCCAGACTTTCATTCAGTCATTTTTTCAGTAAGGATTTATTGAGCTTTTGACAGGTGCACACTGTACCAGGCACTGTGTTGGTGCGCAGGTGATTTATACTGAAGGGGAATCTGGATTTACGATAAGGGGGTGATGTGGTTTCTTCTTTCTAAAACCTATCCCTTCTTTTGCCGTAAAGATGCATGAGGGGAGAACTTCCCACCAATTTGCTCTATGGCTGCCCTTGATACATAGTGCCCATGGAGAGTTTGAGCAACCGCATTTGGGTGAAAGGATCCTAAAGCACTTTGCACTGTCGGCATGGTGTCTCTGGGAGGAAGAAAGATGCCAGACTCCCAGGGGAAAAGAACCATATTCCTGTTACCCTTTTTGTTAATTGCTTTCACTGGGGACTAAGAAAAGAATCATGTGTCCTACCTCTGAGCTTGCTAATTTGGAAGCTACTAATCTGCAAACCCTTTAATTTTCACAGAAACCCAGGTAGTCTCACCCCTGCTTCTCTACACGGATGTAATTGAAAAGACCTGCAGAGAGGGTGTTGACACATATATTAGGATGCTATGAAGTCGTATCAAATAATTAAACCTAAACAGCAGTTGTCATAGTAAGAGAACAAACTAAATTGGGTAATTTAACTGCCTTGTGGGAGTTTCTGTTTTTCTTTCTGATTTTTCTATTCATTTGGAAGGGTGAGTCTTAGTGTGAATTAGTATGGTTTTGTAGTTGATTTTGGTGATCACTGGGAGGGGTAGGGACTCATTTTATTAACTATTTCATTAATGTAGAAAGAAAAAGTTAAAACTCTTCACACCGCCTTTCTGAAAAGGCAGAACAATAAACTTTTCCAAACAGCCCACCACCTTTTTTTTTTTTGACTGCATTGGGTCTTCGTTGGTGTGACCCCACCACTTTTAAAAATCATTTAAAAAATTTAAAGCTTTTAGGTTTTTCAGAGAAAAACCCCAGTCTGAAAGGTGTAACTTTTTTACATTTTATATGTGTCATTTACTTTATAAAACAGATGTTACTTTCACCGATTAATAGTGAGGAAGCTGTGCTGCTTGGCATCTACTCTGAAGTGGTCCCTGGAATCGATGAGTGTGAACGCTAAGAAAGCTTAGCGATAGTTTTCTAGAGCAACACCATCCACTAGAACTTTCTGAGATGATGGAAATGTGGCTCTTCAACACGTGAAATGGGGCTAGTGTGACTGAAACAGTGTTTTGTGGTTTTTTTTTCCGGTACGTGGGCCTCTCACTGTTGTGGCCTCTCCCGTTGCGGAGCACAGGCTCCAGACGTGCAGGCTTAGCGGCCATGGCTCATGGGCCCAGCCGCTCTGTGGCATGTGGGATCTTCCCAGACCGGGGCACGAACCCGTGTCCCCTGTATCGGCAGGCGGACTCTCAACCACTGCACCACCAGGGAAGCCCGAAACAGTGTATTTTAATTAATTAATTAATTAAAAAATAAATTTATTGTATTTATTTATTTTTGGCTGCGTTGGGTCTTCGTTGCTGCACACGGGCTTTCTCTAGTGGCGAGCGGGGGCTACTCTTCGTTGCGGTGCTCAGGCTTCTCATTGTGGTGGCTTCTCTTTGTTGCAGAGCATGGGCTCTAGGTGTGCAGGCTTCAGTAGTTGTGGCATGCGGGTTCAGTACTTGTGGCTTGCTGGCTCTAGAGCACAGGCTCAGTAGTTGTGGTGCACGGGCTTAGTTGCTCAGGGGCATGTGGGATCTTCCTGGACCAGGGCTGGAACCCATGTCCCCTGCATTGGCAGGTGGATTCTTAACCACTGCGCCACCAGGGAAGTCCTTTTTTTTTTAATTTTTTTTTTTTTTGGCTGTGTTGGGTCTTAGTTGCAGCACGTGGGATCTTCGTTGAGGCAGGCGGGATCTTTTGTTGCCGTGGGTGGGCTCTTCATTGTGGTGTGCGGGCTCCTCTCTAGTTGTGGCGTGCAGGCTCCTCTCTAGTTGTGGCGCGCAGGCTCCTCTCTAGTTGTGGCGTGTGTGTTTTCTCTTTAGTTGTGGTGCGCAGTCTCCAGAGTGCATGGGCTCTGTAGTTTGCAGCACGTGGTCTCTCTAGTTGAGGCTCCCAGGCTCAGTAGTTGTGGCACGCAGGCTTAGTTGCCCCGCGGCATGTGGGATCTTCGCTCCCTGACCAGGGATCGAACGCGTGTCCCCTGCGTTGGAGGGCAGATTCTCTACCACTGGACCACCTGGGAAGTCCCAGCACAAGATATCTTAACATTTGTATGTGTCCTTTTCAATTTCTTTCATTAATGTTTTATAGTTTTCAGTATACATGTCTTTCACCTCCTTGGTTAAATTTATTTCTAGGTTGTAAATGGGATTGTTTGATGCAATTGTAAATGGGATTGTTTTCTTTATATCTTGTCCTGATGATGTATTAGTGTATATTAGTGTATAGAAATGCTACAGATTTTTGTGTATTAATTTTGTATCCCACAACTTTATTTAATTCGTTTATTAGTTCTAACAGGTTTTTGATGGAGTCTTTAGAGTTTTCTGTATTTAATGTCGTGTCTTCTGCAAATGGTGACAGTTTTACTTCTTCCATTCAAATTTTGATACCTTTTATTTCTTTTTCTTGCCTAATTTGCTCTGGCTAGGACTTCCAATACTGTGTTGAATAGATGTGACAAGAGTGGGCATCCTTGTCTTGTTCCTGATCTTAGAAGAAAGGCTTTCAGTTTTTCACTGTTGAGTATGATGTTAGCTGTGGGCTTGTCATATATGGACTTTATTATGTTGAGGTATGTTCCCTCTATATTTACTTTGTTGAGAGTGTTTATCATAAATGGATGTTGAATTTTGTCAAATGCTTTTTCTGCATCTATTGAGATGTTCATATGATTTTTATTCTTCATTTTGTTAACGTGGTGTATCACATTGACTGATTTGTGGTTATTGAATCATCCTTGCATCCAAGGAATAAGTCACACTATGATCCTTTTAATGTCTTGTTGAATTCAGTTTGCTAATATTTTGTTGAGGATTTTTGCATCTGTGTTCATCAGGGATATTGGCCTGTAATTTTCTTTTCTTGTGATGTCCTTATCTGGTTTTGGTATCAGGGTAATACTGGCTTCATAAAATGAGTTTGGAAGAGTTCCCTGCTCTTACGGTTTTTGGAAAAGTTTGAGAAGGTTTGGTATTAAATCTTCTTTGGATGTTTTGTAGAATTCACCAGTGAAGCTCTCTGGTCCTGGACTTTAGTTTGTTAGCAGGTTTTTGATTACTGATTCAGTCTTTTTTTTTTTTTTTTTGCAGTATGCGGGCCTCTCACTGTTGTGGCCTCTCCCGTTGCGGAGCACAGGCTCCGGACGCGCAGGCTCAGCGGCCATGGCTCACGGGCCCAGCCACTTCGCGGCATGTGGTATCTTCCTGGATTGGGGCACAAACTCGTGTCCCCTGCATCAGCAGGTGGACTCCCAGCCACTGCGCTACCAGGGAAGCCCTGATTCAGTCTTTTTAATAGTAATCAGTCTGTTCAGATTTTCTGTTTCATCATGATTCAATCTTAGTAGATTGTAAGTTTCTAGGAATTTACCCATTGCTTTTAGGTTGTCCAGTTTGTTGGTATATAATTGTTCATAGTAGTCTCTTATGATGCTTTGTATTTCTGTGGTATCAGTTGTAATATGTCCTCTTTCATTGCTGATTTTATTTCAGCCCTCTCCCGATTTTTCTTGGTGAGGCTAGCCATAAGCTTGTCAATTTTGTTTATCTTTTCAAGGAACCAGCTCTTAGTTTCATTGATCTTCTCTATTGTCTTTTTTTTTTTTTTTGGCTGCTCCATGTGGCATGCGGAACTTCCCCGACCAGAGATCAAACCCATGCCCCCTGCATTGAGAGTGTGGAGTCCCCACTGGACCGCCAGGGAAGTCCCTGTTATTTTCTTTCATTCTACTAACTTTGGGCTTCTTTTGTTCTTTTTCTAGTTCCTTGAGGTGTAAAGTTAGGTTGTTTATTTGAGACTTTTCTTGTTTTTTGAGATAGACATTTATTGCTATGAACTTCCCTCTTAGAACTGCTTTTGCTGCATCCCACAATTTTTTGTATATTTCCATTTTTCTTTGTCTCAAGGTATTTTTAAAATTTCTTTTTATTTCTTCTTTGACCCATTTGTTGTTCAGTAGCATGTTGTTTAATTTCTACATATTTGTGAATTTTCTGCCAGTTTTGTTTGAGTAATTAATTTCTCATTTTATACCTTTGTGGTTAGAATAGATGCTTGATATGATTTCAGTCCTCTTAAATTTATTAAGACTTGTTTTGTGGCCTAACATATGATCTATCCTGGAAAATTTTTCATGCACACTTCAGAAGAATGTGTATTCTGTTGCTTTTTTTTTTTTTAATTTTATGTTTGGCTGTGTCTGGTCTTAGGTGTGGCATGCAGGATCTTTTGTTGTGGTGCACAGTCTTCTTCTCTAATTGCAGCACATGGGCTTCTCTCTAGTTGTGGTGCACAGGCTTAGTTGCCCTGTGGCCTGTGGGATCTTAGTTCCCTGACTAGGGATCAAACCTGCGTCTCCTGCATTGGAAGGTGGATTCTTAACCACTGGACCACCAGGGAAGTCCCTGTTCTGTTGCTTTTGGATGGAATATTTTAGATATAACTGTTATGTCTATCTGACCAAATGTGTTGTTTAAGGCTGATGTTTCCTTATTGACCTTCTATCTGGATGATCCATCCATTGAGGCAAGTTGGGCATTAAAATTCTCTAATATTATTATATTGTTGTCTGTTTCTTCCCTTAGGCCTGCTAATATGTGCTTTATATATTTAGGGGCTCCTATATTTAGTGCATAAATGTTTATAAATATTATATCCTCTTGTTGGATTAACCCCTTTATCATTATGTAACACCTATCTTTTTTTGGTATTTATTTATTTATTTATTTTAACATCTTTATTGGAGTATAATTGCTTTACAGTGTTGTGTTAGTTTCTGCTATATAACCAAGTGAATCAGCTATATGTATACATATATCCCCATATCCCCTCCCTCTTGCATCTTCCTCCCACCCTCCCTAACCCACCCCTCTAGGTGGTCACAAAGCCCCGAGCTGATCTCCCTGTGCCATGCAGTTGCTTCCCACTAGCCATCTATTTTACATTTGGTAGTGTAACACCTATCTTTGTCTCTGCTAACAGTCTTTGTTTTAATGTCTATTCTGTCTGATAGAAGTATAGCTACTCCAGCTTTCTTCTGGTTTCCATTTGCACAGAATATCTTTTTCCATTCCTTCACTTTCAGTCTGTATGTCCTTCCATCTAGAGCGAGTATCCTATAGGCAGCATATAGATGGGTCCTGCTTTTTTTATCCATTCAGTCACTCTTTGTCTTTTGATTGGAGAATTTAGTCCTTTTACATTTGAAGTAATTATTGATAGGTTTCCCCTGTTAATAACATTTTACACTAGTATGGTACATTTTCCACAGTTAATGAATCAATATTGATATATTAACCAAAATGCATATTTAACTCAGATTTCCTTACTTTTTACCTAATGTCTTTTTTCTGTTCTGGGATTCCATCCAGGATACCACATTATATTTAGTTGTCACGTCTCCTCAGACAGATGTCTCCTCTGCCCCTTGCATTGAGAGCATGGAGTCTAACCACTGGACCACCACGAAGTCCCAGTTTTTTTTATTTTTTGTGGTATGCGGGCCTCTCACTGCTGTGGCCTCTCCCGTTGCGGAGCACAGGCTCCGGACGCGCAGGCTCAGCTGCCATGGCTCACGGGCCTAGCCGCTCCGCGGCATGTGGGATCCTCCCAGACCGGGGCACGAACCCATGTCCGCTGCATCGGCAGGCGGACTCTCAACCACTGTGCCACCAGGGAAGCCCTTTTTTTTTTTTTTTTAAACCACTACACTTTCCTTCTTTTAAAAAAAAAAAATTTGTTTATTTATTTTTGGCTGCGTTGGGTCTTCATTGCTGCACACAGGCTTTCTCTAGTTGTGGCGAGTGGGGGCTACTCTTCATTGCAGTGCGCGGGCTTCTCATTTTTGTGACTTCTCTTGTTGCGGAGCATGGGCTCTAGGTGTGCGGGTTTCAGTAGTTGTGGCACGTGGGCTTAGTAGTTGTGGCTTGTGGGCTCTAGAGCTCAGGCTCAGTAGTTGTGGTGCACAGGCTTAATTGCTCTGCGGCATGTGGGATCTTCTTGGATGAGGGCTCAAACCCGTGTCCCCTACACTGGCAGGCAGATTCTTAACCACTGCGCCACCAAGGAAGCCCAGGAAGAGAGGTCTGAAGTGATCTTTAATGTCATGCTCAGGCTGTGGGGAACCACTAAGGGAGTGTGAGCAAGCAAGCAGCATAGCCAGAGGTAGGTCCTGCAACAGTCCTGAGGGTGGAGGGAGCAAGGCTGGTGACAGGCGGGTGTCCCTGTCCAGGGGAGGACCGACAAAGGCCTGAGCTGAGGCAGAGACAGGAAGAAATGGATGAATTAGGAACAGACTTTCCTAGCTGTTTCTTCAAGTGTCCAAAGCTAGGAAGAGTCCAGGAGGCAGTCATGTCACGAAGCCAGTGGTTTTAAGGAAGGAGTGATCATGAGTTCTGATGCTGCCACATGATCAAGTAAAACAGCCAGTAAACAGCCAACAGTGCAGGAGGCCAGTGACAACCTGTGCTGGGCCATTTTTTATTGTTGTCCACTGGAGAGGTGGTAGAAGAGGCTTCTGAATCCAGTCTGACATAAAGCCCATGCACATCCTTTCTGCTGCACCAGATGAACTGTGTTTTATGTCTGCAGAAATGCCATGTAGAAACTTTCTTCCTTTTGATGCAACGCAGTCAATTTCTTTGGATTGGTGAGACCAAATGCTTAAGAACACAGCAGCCTTCATGAAAAAATGATTTTTTTGAACAAGGGCAGCAGCAATTTGTGTACAGAGGCTCACAGAGTCTTATGAAATGGTATCTTTTATCAGCCATCAGTTAGCTTTTCTTTTCCACATTATGAATTACATTTTCTCTAGGCCAGTAAGAATCAACCGTCACTGTCAGTGCTATGGCAGTCTTATTTTGTCGAGGTCATATGACTCCTAAAGTGCTGCAAAGGCCACCATCCTGCAGAAAGGACAGGGCTGTAAAGAACTTTATTCTCTTTTGTCTAAAGATGTCACCTTGACAGGGAGCATTTCTGAACATAAGTTTGTTTCCTGCAGGTGGGAGAGGAATTTTCAATTTCTAAAAACAAAGGTTCAGAAAAGGTATGGTTGGAATTTTACATCATAAAATGTGGGGATAAGGTACACAAACTTTGCTCGTCAGTTCTCTCTATTCCAGTAGAAGGTTTCCCACAGCAGGCAATGAACTATCAAAGTTCATTATCCTAGGAGGTATTAAAAAAGTGAGGGAACTGGAGAAGTATAGATAAATTCACGGGTGATAAATTAGCAAGGGAAACTACTGAAAAACTTTGAGATGTCTGCACATTCCGAGCTGGGAGGACCCTGGTTTTCACCTGGTTCTGACCCATCTTCAAAACTATCAGATGTGTGCAGAGTGACTGCATTCACAAAGCACCTCATTGGGAGCTCTGGGAGAAATGAAATAGGCCCTCACCTGCAGGGGCTCACAGCTCGTGGGAGAGGATCAATGTGCACAGCAGTAACTACAGTAAGTCCCCTACAAACGAACCTTCAAGTTGCGAACTTTCAAAGATGTGAACGTGCGTTCCATCTACATCAGGCGTGAGTGAAACTGCAGCTTGCCCTCCGTCTCCTATTGCTGGCGATCCTTCAGCTCTACCATCTCCCACCTCCTCTCCCTCCTGCAGTCAGTAACTCTTCTTGCCTGTTCCCTCGATGCCAGCCCCTGTATGCCAGCTGTTGTACTGTACTACTGTACTTTTCAAGGTACTGTACTGTAAGATTAAAAATGTTGTCTCTATTTTTTTTTTGTTTGTTTTTTATGTATTATTTGTGTGAAAAGTATTATAAACCTTTTACAGTACAGTACTATATAGCCGATTGTGTTAGTTGGGTACCTAGGCTAACTTGGTTGGACTTGTGAACAGATTGGACTTACATACTTGCTCTCAGAATGGAACTCATTCATGTGTAGGGGACTCACTGTACCACAAAGCAAGTTAAGGCAAGTCCTGTGATGGAGGGGCAGGGAAGGTACTTTAGGAGAAGGTGGAGTCCCCTTGGTGGACGCTGGGTGAGCTTCTTAGAGGAGGTATGTCTTGAGCCTTAAAAGTTGAGTAGAATTTCAACAGCAGAGTAGGAGAGAAGGACTTTCTAGGCGGAAGGAAGAGCTTAAGCATCTCTTCAGAATTGGGAGAGTTGCAGAATCGGGTGAGTGCTGTGAATGGGTGTGGCTTGAGCAGGTAGAGAGTGGGTCAGCCTGAGAAATTCTGTAAGTGTCTGAAGGCTGAGGAGTCTATGCTTGATTTTATTCAGAGTGAGAAAAACCAACAAAGGTTTGAGAGCAGTGGATTGATGTAATTAGAACTGTGTCTTCAGAGGTTCAGTGTTAGGTTGAATGGAGACGGGAGAGGGGAAGGTAGACTGTTGGGAGGGTGTTGCTGTAGACCAAGTCTCAGGCCTAGATGAGAGGAATGGAAAGAGAAGAGAGTTGGAAGGAGCCTCGGAAAGAAAGTGCTTTTTATTATAAAATAATGCAAATATAGAAATAATACATAAATGTAGACTCATTGAGAGGAATAAAATTAAAATCCCATAGGAACAACTACCATCTAAACATTTTGGGATACTTTTTTCAGGCTTAGTAGCTGATTTAAATTTTAGTTCATAGTAAGGAATGAAATACCACTTTCCTGTACTCCTCTAAGTTGTCTTTAATCTGCAGCAGGGCTCTGCCTGCAGGCTGGTGGGAGGTTCTCTCTCAGTCACTATGGGGCTCCCTTCCTCTCTTTACAGTGGGATCATACAAGAACCCTATGGTTCTTCACCCCTGATGCCCAGACTTAGCATCTCTCAGCCATTCCCCATGGGGTGCACTGAGGGTGCTGAGGCCTTTCCAGGGGGATTCTTGTCCCTGACAAAGCACCACCTTTTACTCTGGTCAGTTTATTTTTAGGTTCTTTGCTTAAAGCACTTCCCTCTCTCCATTTCCCCCTTTGGGACAGCCTAGCAAACCCTCCTTCATGTGCTCCTGCAAGCATAACGTTGGCCTCTTTCTTTCTGGGATAGGAGTAGGGAAATATCAGTTAGGTGTGGGTTTTTTTGTTTTACTTCTTAAAAAATAACTTGCTCTGATAAGGTGATATGGTGAGTTATGATACTCTCATTGCAGGCTCCTGCATTTTTCTATGTCATTCTTTAATGCTTCTAGAACATTTCATTGTCTAGAGATCTATAATTTACTTATAGATAACATGAATTCAACAACTCTGTGTATGAAAGTTTTGGCTGTATTTTGGATAGATTCTGGAGGTGGAATTACTGAGTCAAAGGACATGACTTTAGGGGAGTTCCTAGTGGTCCAGTGGTTGGAACACCACGCTTCCACTGCAGGGGACATGGGTCTGATCCCTGGTCAGGAAACTAAGATCCTGCATGCTGTGCAGCGTGGCTAAAAAAAAAAAAAAAAAAAAAAAAAAAGACTCGTTAGCTCACGGTACTGTAGGTCAGAGATCCAGGCTCTGCCTGACTGCTTTCTCTCTTCAGTCTCATAGGCTGAAACCCAGGCATCCGTTGGCTGTGTTCTCGTCAGGAGGCTCAGCTGACTAGGGAAGAATCTGCTAACAAACTCATTCAGGTTGTTGGAAGAATTCGGTTCCTGAGGGTTATAGGACAGAGGTCCCTGGTTTTTTGCTGATTGTTATTTGGAGGTCACTCTCAGCTTCTGCCATGTGGTCTGTCCATCTTCACAGCCGGCAGCAAAGAGTCTTCTCCATGTTAAATCAATCCCTCACCCTTCAAATCTCTGACTTCCTCTGTCTCTGACCTCTAGACTTAGCTTTAAAGAGTTGATGTGATTAGGTCTCTCTATCTCCCCCTCCTCCCTCCCCCAAGAAATTTTTCGTCATCTCAAACGGAAACTCCGTACTCATTAAACAATAACACCCCACACCCCCAGCCCCTGGCAACCTCTACTGTACTTGCTGTTTCTATGAATTTACCTAGTCTAGACACCTCATATAAGTGGAATCATGCAGTATTTATCCTTTTTTGTCTGACATTTCACTTAGCATAATGTTTTCAAGGTTCATTCATGCTGTAGCATGTATGCCATTGTGCGTATATGCCACGTTTTGTTTGTTCATTCATCAGCTGATGGGCGTTTGGGTTGTTTCGGGTCTCTCTTTCTTAGGGTTAACTGATTTGGGACTTTAATTACATCTCAAAATCCGTTTGTAGCAGTACCTAGATTAGTGTTTGAATAATGGGGAGAATGTGTATGTACACCAAGGACCCAGAATCTTGGGGCCACCTTAGGATTCTTGCTACCACACACACTCTAGAAAGATGGTACCGTCCCTGGTTGGAGGTACCATCTTGCCCTCTTTCATACCCTTAATGTATACATTGCACAGAAGAGTCCTGGAAATGGCATCTCATTTCACTGCCTGCTTTTCCAGCTGGGCTATTCTCTGCTCATGACTCTAGTGGAATGAAGGAGGCATAATAATCCCTTTTCAGCCTCCAGTGAAAGCACTCTGGCTTCTTGTCCCTAATGTTACCTGTGACGTGTTTCTTGAGGGTGTACAAGTGAGAAACCCATTAATAAGACCAGCGAGAGTGAGGAAGAGAATTTCTGTTTACCATTTGTGATGTGTGAGTGTAGCAGAATGTACAAAATGCATTCTCTCTTGATAGACTCTTGGAAAGAACTTAGAGCGTTTAATAAACAACGGCACAAACTGTTTCAGATAATGCCCTGAGAATACAGCAGGACTTGAACTTGTCCAAATAAGAGAATTTAGGGCTATAACTCCCGTGATTAAAATTAGCCTCACGCTCCAGCCTGAATGTAGATTTGTTTGGTTCGGTGTGGTCTTTGGGAAATTGGACATCAGATCCTGAAAAGATGGTGATCCCTAGGAACTGGGAGACCTGGGAAATGGAAGGCAGTAAAAGGTGCTGGAAATCTCAGATTAAATGGGAACTGGGCATCTCAATGACAAGAATGTGACCGTGGATTCAGCAGAGGTGGTGTTTGAATATTACCAATTGCCGTTCGGCTTGGAGGAGGAGTCCATGCCCTTTGGGAAGGCATGGATGGTGTGTGTATGTGTGTATATGTGTGTGTGTGTGTGTGTGTGTGTGTGTGTGTGTGTGTGTGTGAGAGAGAGAGAGAGAGAGAGAGAGAGAGAGAGAAAGAGAAAGAGAGAAAGATGTCCCAGGTTAGATTGTGTGTAGCCCTGGTCTCAGGGAGAACAGACAACTGCTGCCCTATTGTGGAAGGTGAATGTGAGATTTGAATGAGAATTAGAAGGGGGTTAAGGTATCCACTGTAGAGAACTGCCAGCCGGGGACTGCCTGGGCCATGGGAAGAGGAAGACCCACAGGTGTCTACCTGCCTGTCTTCTCTAACCTGAGCTGGCTTTGCTGGCAGAACTGAATCTGTGTTCTCTCTCACAGGCAACTGCAATGTCTGTGGACTGTCTGGGGCAGCATGCAGTGCTTTCCGGGTAAGTGAGCTTACAGCGTTCGTCTGCCACGATTTCTGGGAACAAATTGCAAATCAAGAGGTTTCTGGGAAATTGGAAAATACTTTCTTATTTAAGGATTACAGTCATAGGGTTTTTAGTTCTGCTGTCCTAGTGACCTCAGTGGTAGTTGTGGGGATTATTTGCAGTTTATTTTTTTCTCTGCCCTAACAGGTGAGCAATAAAATTCCTTTGAAATGTTAGTGACTGGTAGCTCGGTCTTGAAATTGCCATTTTCTGTTTAGTGCATGGACTCTTCAGAAGGATGCTGTGTGGTATGGTCTAACAGGTAGCTAGTTCCTAGGATTGAGAGGATCTGGGTTACAGTTTGGCCATTGATTATGAGCCCTTGGACATTTATTCAGTTGGCCTCCCTGGACTTCGGTTTTCTCATGAAGCAATTCGATTTCATCATGAAGAAGTTGAACTACATAATTTCTGTAGTGTCTTCTGGTTCAAAATTAAGATTCTGGCAATTAAGGTCCCTGCATTTGCTAATCATCCTAACATTGTACCAGTATGATAACATTTAATGGTCAGAGTCCCTTTCCTTTCATGTTGCTCTAGATTACTACCTCTCAGATTTAGCTCTATGTTCGTTAACTTAGTTGTTTATGAACCCATTTATAAAATGAAGTGTTTTCTATTCATTATTTTATTTTGAAATCATGTTTTAAATTACTTTTAAATAAAACCATAGCAAACATTAATTCAGAAGGATATACCATGGAAAGTAAGTTTCCGTCCTACCTCTGACTCCACTCCCCAGAGACAGTTATTGATACCATTTTCTTGTGTCACCCTGAATGCATAGATAGGAAAAATTGGTATGTCTCTTTTCTGCCCCAGCCAAACTCACTTTTTTAAAAAATAGCTTTATCGAGATATAATTCACATACCATGCAATTCACCCTTTTAAAAAAATTATTTATTTTATTTATTTTTGGCTGCATTGGGTCTTCGTTGCTGTGCGTGGGCTTTCCCTAGTTGAGGCAAGCAGGGGCTACTCTTCCTTGGGGTGCGCAGGCTTCTCACTGTCATGGCTTCACTTGTTGCACAGCATGGGTTCCAGAGCACAGGCTCAGTAGTTGTGGCGCACGGGCTTAGTTGCTTCACAGCATGTGGGTCTTAACGGGCCAGCGATCAAACCCGTGTCCCCTGCATTGGCAGGTGGATTCTTAACCACTGCACCACCAGGGAAGCCCCCCACCTCACCTTTTTCCCCACCCTGATCTCACTCACCAGAGGCAACCAGTTAAGACTCTTTAGCTGTTTATTTTGGGTTGCTTCTATTTTTCCAAGTGGTATACTACATACACTGCTGTATCTTGATTTATCCATCACAGATATTCAAATTGACTTCTTACAGTAGATGATGAATATTTAGCACTTCTACTTCAGTTGTGAGTCCCTTATGTATATATACCTGGCCTTCCCCCTCCTTCCAATGTAGTCATGTAACAATTGTTGGGTTAAATCAGTATGTGGAGTTCTTTTTCTCAGAGTTATTGTCAAGAGATCCTATGCCATTCTGATTCTGGACTCTGTGTGTGACCTATTTTTTCTCTTTGGAGAAATCCTATCTTTATCCCTAGTGTTATCTTTACCTCTCGTGTGTGTGAAATTTTCACTGTGACCGCTTTGGTATGTGTCTTTTTTCATTCATTGTGCTGGGCACTTAGAGGGACGCTCCTCCCGTTTTTGACATTATTACCTGTTTTATCTAAACAAATAGAAAAATAACATATACTTGGCATTATGTAGCCATATTAACAACCCATAAAATACTTGCAGGTGCCCTGGAAGAACTGTATCTCAGACGTTAGATTTCTCAGTATTGACTGATGTGGATATTGTCATTTGTAGCATTCTAGGAGAGAACGGGATTATATAACTGGAAATCATGCGAGTGTTCTTATTCTGATGTGTTCTTAGACATGCATACGTCCATGTTATTTTTCAACATGATCTTGAAGTTCACCATTTCATTTTCTTATATTGAACTTTAAAATATGTGTAGTAAAGTGTATGCTTAAGTGAACAGCTCAAACAAATTTACATATATATACACCCATATGGTCACCATTCAGATTAAAATAACAAATAATTTTAGCACCTGGGACGGCCCTTTCAGTCTGGAAATCTGTGTCTTTTAGTTTGGAGAAATTTTCCAGCATTATGTCTTTGATAATTTTCCTCATTCTTTGTGGAGCTTCTCTTAGTGCATGTTGGATATCCTGTATGGATTCTCTTCTGAACTTTCGGTCTTTTTATCTTTCTGTTTTGCATTCCGGGAGTTTTCTTCAACTTTAACTTCCAACCCTTCTGTCAGGTTTTAAAATTTCAACTATAACTTTAGTTTCCAAGAGCTCTTGTTCTCTGTTCTTTAAATTGTCTTCTTTCATGTCTCTGAGAATATTAATTCTAGGTTTTCTTCTTTCCTCTGTGCCGCCCATTTCCTTCTTTTCCTTTTGGCTGTGTTGGTCTCTGTCTTTCAAGTTTCCTGCTGTGACTGATGCTCATGGGCTCTCTGTTAATATTAAAGAGTGAGTGGAATCTCTGTTTACGTGTGCAATGGTGGGATCCACTGTAGGGAGATCAGGTGGGAACTAGGCCCTTTTGTTGGAGGGTGCCCAGATGCCATCATCTCCAGGGCTTTATTGTTGTTGTTGTTTTGTTCACTTTCGTTCTTTCTTGGGCTGCACACTTCCTCCTGAGAAGAATCCGCTTGTCATTAGTCACCATCTGAAGACTAAAAGCCATGTGTTGTGAGTTCTGAGCAGGGAAAGAGGCCTGAGCGTCTCACCCTCCACTTCCTGCCCTGTTTTGAGCACAGCAGCTCTCACTCACCCCCTGCCGTGCCTCTTGTCCCAGGCCCAGGGCTCCTCTGAGGTAGTTTCTCTTCCTCTCCAGCTCCTGCGGGCCTGGATTCCACAGTGTGAACCAGCTCGCTCTGCAGGCCCTTGGGTGCTGGTTGTTTTTCCCCTGGATCACTTAACCATTTTTCTGTCGGCTTTCCGTTTCCTCCCTCATTTTCTTTGTGGGTTTCCGTCTTTTATGTTTTCACTCTTATTCTAGTGGGTCTTCAGTGGGGGATGAAGACAAACATGTTATGTCCAATCAGGCATGTTTATCCTGAAGTGCCCACCTTCTGCTGTTCTGCATTTGCCCTGTACTGTCTCTGATTTCCCCTGCTGAAAAACATGCCATATATATAGTGCTTGGCCTTTGCCCTGTTTCATTCTAATGGGAAATGCCGGCCTGCCTGCCATGGGATCAGATGATTCCTTAGGAAGAGGTCAGAGTTTCTAGGTCTTTGTACTATATCAACTTTCTCAGAAGCCCCAGAAATTCTCTTAGTTTGTGTCTTACCTGTGCTTCCTTTCTCTCTTAATCCATCCCTCCTCGGGTTTCTGCTAGAGTTCTACATGCCATTTTAACTTTCTACTTCCTGTCTGTTCTGAGCGGGGACAGTTAATCTTTTTCTTCATTATCGAGCCCACCTGTCCTCGCCGACTCCCGGGGGCTTGGAGCGCTCCCCAACAAAGAACCACTGATGGCTGCTGAAGAGGTTGATACACACACCAAGGATTTTTTTCTTAAAACAGAAGGAAAATAGGTGAACAAAGGACATCACCGTTTTCAGATCCTTTATATTGATTGGCACCTTGAACATTATTGGCACTTATTATTATTTTCATTATGATTATTTTTTGGTTATTGTTTCCCCTTCTGATAGTGTTAATTTAGTTCCCATCACCAAGTAGTCAACTTGCACGGGAATTTGAGATCTTCTCAAATTATTTAGCTAAGTGATAAGCGAGGTGTTTAATTTTACACACGTTTATTGCATGCAAAGCACTGTGCCTAGTGAGGAGGGACATATAGAGATATTCAAGACATGCTCCATACCCCAAACACTCAGTTGGTTTGGGACAGGAACATTTACGTTAGCAGTTCTGCTACAGAGATAAGTGCTGTGCTGTAGTCCAAATGCAGACTGTGTCATGGGAGTCGTGTGGAAGCAGCTATGATCCTAACTGGGGGATTGGAAAAGCCTGGGAGAGGGCTGGGCTGGAGCTGAATCTGGTGGAGGAGGTCAGACTTCCATGGATATGGGAGGGAGGACCATCTCTAGAGACAGATCTCACAGGGAGTATGGCTCCCACTTGCCCAGCAGCCACGAGTTACTCTTGTCACTTGTATGCCTTTCGGAGTCGATAAACGTCATGTACATCTGGGGATTTTTTGAGCACTGCTTGCGAACCGTATGTCATTCCAAATGTACTTTTCTATCTTAGTGCTAATGCTGTTCTGTTTTCATAATGTTGATGTTGTTTTCCTAGCCGCCGATTCCTATACATCGTCAGTCTAGATGCCCCCTTCGAAGGTCACAGAAAGATCTCACGCCAGAGCAAGTGGGACATTGGAGCCGTGCAGTGGAATCCTCATGACAGCTTCGCGCACTATTTTGCAGCCTCGGTGAGCTCATTCAAGGAATACAGGAAAAGGCTTTTATTTTTTTATTTTTATAAATTTATTTATTTATTTATGGCTGTGTTGGGTCTTCATTGCTGCACGCGGGCTTTCTCTAGTTGTGGCGAGTGGGAGCCACTCTTTGTTGCGGTGCGCGGGCTTCTCATTGTGGTAACTTCTCTTGTTGTGGAGCATGGGCTTTAGGTGCACGGGCTTCAGTAGTTGTGGCACATGGGCTCAGCAGTTGTGGCTTACAAGCTCTAGAGCGCAGGCTCAGTAGTTGTGGTGCACGGGCTTAGTTGCTCCGCGGCATATGGGATCTTGCTGGACCAGGGCTCGAACCCATGTCCCCTGCATTGGCAGGCGGATTCTTAACCACTGCGCCACCAGGGAAGCCCGGAAAAGTCTTTTAAATGTGAGATCTAGGCTGGTAGGTCTGTGTTCTACGTAGAGAAGAGGACATAATCGTCATTTCTCAGGCGGCAAAGAGGGGTTGCATGGTACTAAAAGGAAGATGGAGGCAATTACAGATTTAAATGTATATGAAAAGAATTGGGGGTACCATCGGTAATTCAAAGAATTGAATCCAGATTTGGAAAGGGAAACAGGTAGATACCTCTATGTCTGTGTGTGATAAGAACCCATTTTCTGCATGAATGTAACTAGCCAGTGACTGAAAGAGGTTCTAAGGAAGGACCTGGTGAGCTGGTCTGGGGGCAACTGTCATTGCTTTCAGAGGGATCAGAAGATTCCATACACCCTTCCACTCAAAGGGAGGGATTCTTTTTTGATTGAATCCTGTTCATATGTGAATTGTTCCAGGGAAAAGATGCATATGTTTCATTAGGTTTTCCAAGGGGTTCACAACTGAAAAAATATCTGGGCTTAGATCATCTCTGGTATCCCTTGCCTGATTCTTTATCAGTGTTCTGTTCTCCTAGGACAATTAGAGACCTAAACCTCTGGCTCCTTTTGCACTGGGCCGGGAGGGCAGTATTTGAAGGAGCCCTTCTCATCCTCCAGGGAATATGACCATTCGCAGTGCTGTCTGGGTCTGTTCTTGTCGGGAATGACAGTCTGTGAGAGGAAAGTGTCTCACAAAAGAAAGAAGAGCAATGCTGTCAGCTTTAGAAGGAACAAAAAGCTGCCGTTCCCCGTCATTTCCAAAATAGAATCTGACTGTCTGCCTTGAACCAGGGACAACGACTAAAGTGGACCTGATCCCTGGGACTGTTGACAGGTCAGGCCAGATCATTCTTCGTGGTGGGGGCTGTCCTGTGCTTTGTAGGAAATTGGCAGCATCCCTGGCCCCTCGCCCACTAGATGCCAGTAGCATCCTCCCCCACCCCCATCGTGACAGCCAAAAATGTCTCTAGGCATTGTCAGGTGTCCCCTGGGAAGCAAAATCTCCCCTGATTGGGAAGCACAGATTTAGGCTGACCCTTCAGTACTAGGCCCAAGTGGATTAATACTGCATGTGTTTGGGAGTGGCAAGAAAGAGCCTTATTTATTTATTTTTTTCAGACAATCATTTAAAGTGAACAATTCAGTATCATTTACTACATTCACAGTGTTATGTAACTGCCACCTTTATCTAGTTCCCAAACATTTCCATCACTCCAAAGGAAACCCCCTTACCATTAAGCAGTAATTCCCCCACCCGCAGCCCCTGGCCACCTCCAGTCTGTGTTCCATCTCTGGATTTAGCCATTCTGGATATTTCATATAAATGCGGTCATACCATACATGACCTTTGGTGTCTGGCTTCTTTATCCACGTCAGAGCATGTATCAGTACTTTACTCCTTTTTATGGCTGAATAATATTCCATCATAGGGATACACCACATTTTGTCTGTTCATCCACTGATAGACATTTGGGCTGGCTGTTATAAATAGTGCCGACAAGAACATGTACGTGCATGTACTTTTTTTTTTTTTTAAATAAAGTTATTTATTTATTTAATTTATTTTGGCTGCGTTGGGTCTTCGTTGCTGCGCGCGGGCTTTCTCTAGTTGCAGCGAGCGGGGGCTACTCTTTGTTGCAGTGTGCGGGCTTCTCATTGCAGTGACTTCTCTCGTTGCGGAGCACCGGCTCTAGGTGCGCAGGCTTCAGTAGTTGTGGCTCGTGAGCTCTAGAGCACAGGCTCAGTAGTTGTGGCGCATGGGCTTAGTTGCTCCGCGGCATGTGGGATCTTCCCGGGCCAGGGCTCGCACCTGTGTCGCCTGAATTGGCAGGCGAATTCTTAACCACTGCGCCACCAGGGAAGCCCTGTACATGTACTTTTTTGGGTACTCATTTTCACTTCTTTCGGGTATATATTCCTAGGAGTGATTGAAAGGCCATGTGAAGCCTGTGTTTTACTTTTTGAGGAACCATCAAACTGTTTTCTACAATGCACAAGACTGTTTTGCAGTCCCATCAGCAGTGCATCAGCATTGCATAGCAATGCACAATCCAGCCTCACCAAAATTTATTTCCTGTTTTTGTTTTTATAATTTAAAAATTCTAGCCATCTTAGTGGGTATAAAGTGGTATCTCACTGTGGTTTTGATTTGCATTTCCCTAGTGACTAATGATGTTGAACATCCCTTCACGTGCCGGCTGGCCATTTGTATATCATTTTTTGGAGATATGTTTATTCAAGTCCTTTGCGGATTTTTGAATTGGGTTGTTTGTCTTTTTGCTGTTGAGTTATAAGAGTTCTTTATGTATTCCTGATACTAGACTCTTATCAGGGACATGATTTGCAAATATTTTCTCCAATTCTGTAGATTGTCTTTTTACTTTCTTGATAACGTCTTTTGATACATAAAAGTTTTAATTTTGATGAAGTTCAATTTACTGATTTTTTTTTCCCTTCATTGCTCTTGGTTGGAAGGCAAGCATTTTCAGGAGAAAGAGCTTTGGAGTTAGGCAAATCTGAGGTCAAGTCCCAGTTTCAGCACTCACTGTTTTATCTTGAGCGCCCATCCAACTTTTGGAGCCTCAGTTGCCTCACCTGTGATGTGGGTGATGACACCCAGTGTGCAGTGTGATGGGAAAGAGCAGAGGGCAGGTTTCTTAAGGTTCCTAGTGCATAAACTGGCACTAGCAGACCCTGGAAATGGCTAGGAATGTTATTATAAGATGGGGGGGGGCTTCCCTGGTGGCACAGTGGTTGAGAGTCCGCCTGCCGATGCAGGGGACACGGGTTCGTGCCCTGGTCCGGGAAGATCCCACATGCCACGGAGCGGCTAGGCCCGTGAGCCATGGCCGCTGAGCCTGCGCATCCGGAGCCTGTGCTCCGCAACGGGAGAGGCCACAACAGTGAGAGGCCCGTGTACCGCAAAAAAATAAATAAATAAAAAAGATGAGGGGGTGCTTTTCTTTACACTCCTATTCCCATTGGAAGCTATTTTGAATCCTTACCTTTTGACAGGAACCTTACCTATTTAGAATTGGAAACTGGCATTTCTGGATAAAAATCTCAGAGCTGTATACAACTATCTGTCTCTGAGCTAAAATGAAAATCCATCATATACATATATATATATATATCAGTTCAGAAATTATTAAATAGCCTACTAATAGTATTTAGTCTATTAGTAATCTTTATCCATTTTCAGTGTGTTTCGTGAACTCATGATATTTAGGGAGCATTTGCTGGCTTGTTTCTTTAAGAGAAATGTAGTTTGATTGAAGCTTTGTTTTTCTTCCTTCTCCTTATTGTAATTGTGGTTTCTTCTGGCCCATTTTCCCTGTGTCTTTCTGCTTAACCCTTAAAGAAGTTCATATTTCAAGGAATCTTCTATAATTTTGCCTTCTAGGACACCCTTTTAGTGGTGATTCTGTTTTCTTTCTCATGCATGTGTTTTTTCAAAGTGTGGTAGGTGGACTCCGGGCATTTGATGGTGGGAAGGGTGAGCTGAGAACATGGAGTGTGACAGCAGCTGGGGAGATGGGTGTGTGACCGTTAGGGCAGGGAGGATTTTCCTCTGATGGTTGGGGGCGGCTCCATAACCCATAGCTCACGTGCTCACGAGTGTGTCTGTAGCCTTAGTTCAGCCATAACTGTTCAAGATGGGTTTCCCCTTGTCTCTTTTCAGAGCAACCAACGTGTCGACCTTTATAAGTGGAAAGACGGCAGTGGGGAAGTCAGCACGACCTTACAAGGCCACACTCGTGTCATCAGGTAGGCACAGCCCTCCACTGCTCCCTGGCCTGTCTCACTTTGTCGCAGTGTCTCGGGAAGTGAAACAAAGACACCGTCCCCCTCCAGGCTGGACCCTCTGTGTTGCATTGGCTCCAGGTGGCTGCTGCGTCCTTAGCAGTCCTGAAGTGATGGTCTTTGCAGCGAGGAACAGCCAGTGTTCAGGAGCCAGCATCCCTGTAGCTGTTAACCCCGATCCCAGGAGACACTTAGGTACAGCCTGGTCCAGAATAAAGGGTTAGAGCTGTTTGCTGTAGGAGGGAGATGAACTTACGCCCGCAGAATCCCCCAGCTCATGGTCGGCGGTGCCCTGGAGCACAGAGACCTTGGGGGCCAGCCCTTTGCTCTCTGTCCAGCCACAGTGGGGCACCACGTGGAGCTCCTGCATCATAGTCCGTTACCCAGATGCCCAGTTGCTTCCCACTCGTGGCCTTCCAGCTGGCTTCTGGAATGTTCCTGGATCCATCCTTTTCTGGGTGGGGAAAACTTCTTGTGAGAAGTAGCAGCAGGAAGTGTGGGAGTGGTGAAGCTGACGTGGGAGGTGATGGGAAAGGCCAGAACCCCCGGCCTGTGTTAACTGTTTGTGTAGCAAGTGCCTTTCAAGGAGTGAGGACGTGGGTGGGGAGGACCAGGGCCCTGCTTGCCCTCCTTGAAAACTGTGAGGCAACACGGCAGTTTGCCAGTGCTTTAAAGATGTTGGGTTTACTCAAGGTACCTGTGGTTGAGTCTGACTTAAAAAACGATGTCAACAATTACGTGGGGTTTTTTTCTTTGTTTTGTCTTAGTTTGCGCACATGCACGTATGTGCGCTTTTGTGTGTGTATGTGTTTTAAGTTGAAATGCTCTGTTTCTTTTGGTTTGGGGGAGCAGGTGGTAACCAGGGAAGGACCTGAAAGTTTCCTTCAGAGCTTGGTTAAGTCTTCTTTCCCAAAGAACTTTGGAGATTCCCAGCCTAAACCATGTTCAGGGGCCCATTAACAGTGACTTTCTGAAGCCACTAGAAATGAAATCTGCGAATGCTTTGGAAATGGACTCTGAATTTTTTTCTCTTCGTTGTTGTCCTGTTTATTCCTTGTGTTTCCAGTGACTTGGACTGGGCAGTGTTTGAGCCAGATCTCCTGGTCACCAGCTCTGTGGACACCTACATCTACATTTGGGATATCAAGTAAGAACCGTTAAGAGGCATAACCACTTGGCTGTGGAATGATCTGGGACCTTTGTTTTAGAGATAGGGTATCTTAATTTGGTTTTCCCTAGATGCAGACCCTGAGATGAGGAGACACTGCAGATACGTTGTTTAGGAGGGGACAGAACTGCTATTGGGGGTGGGAAGAGAGACAGGATCGGGAAGGCCACACAGAGAGGGCACATCATCTAATTGGGTACCACCATGAACAGGTGGAGCTTGGTCTTACTGGGAACACTAGGGGCTGGTGTACCACTCCCTCCTCAGAGGTGTTCCCCTCCGAGGGCTGAGGAAGCGGGGGCGCCGTCACTGTCAGTCATTGGTTGAAGGCTGTCCCCGGGGGCCTCAGCTCCCTGGCACTTCAGGCCTGTCACAGAGGTTTGCAAAACGGGCTTCAGCAGCCAGGGAAATCCCGTTGTCAGAGAACCACAGGTTCTGGCATTTGGAAGTCAGGCTGGAGCTTCCTGAAGTGGCAGGTGACGGTGGGGGCATTCTGAGGGGTACAGACACACACGTGCTGCAGCGAGCAGTGCTCCAGGACAGCTGCTTTGCTCTTGGTGACGCTTCGCTTCCCCTCTGGAAAGGGGGCTGAGAGCCACCTCGTAGAGCAACTCTCCACGGAGCAAAGAGTGGAGGAGCGCCCAGCCCAGGGCCTGGCGCGTCCTGAGTTCTTAATAAACATCCATTCCCGTTTCTCTTTGTACAGCAGATTCCTTTCCCCGTAACCGTTAACTAGAGGGCCTGTGGCCTGTGGAGTCCCCAGAAAGGACACCCTCTCCCCAGCCAGGCCACTCTGCTCCCAAATGGCGGTGACTTTGTGATGCTTTACACTGAAAGGTAAACTGTAGGCAGAGGACAAGCCAGGTATTGAGGTTTGACTGACCAGACAGACCAGGGAAAGGGATCCTCAGGGAGTAAGGATGCACACAGCTGACTTCACCTGCATCCCATGCAGGTTAGCGCTTCCAAGGTGACAGGTCTAAGGGCAGCGCCAGAGGAGGGAGAAGGAGCAGAAAATCCAGGGGAAGTGGAAGAGAGGGGCTCTTAACGAGCAAACCGCCCCCTGGGAGCTCTGGGGCAAGCGTCCCTCATTTACATGAAACAGTTGTTTTCATAATTTAAAGACTGAAAGACACTTGAACTGACTTGCCTTCTCAGGTCTTCTGAACAGTAAGCCAGGGCTGCAGATTTGCCTTGTCTAGCCCTCCTAGCCCTAGGGGGCTGCCCAGTTCTGTCATTTTGACCATTCGTGGTGAACGGTTGAGTCTTCCATTGTATCCAGGAGTAGTTTAAAAAAATAAATAAAATCGTGGTAAAAGCCACAAAGCAAAATTTACCATCTTAATCATTTTTAAGAGTGCGGTTCAGTAGTGTTAAGTATGTTCACATTGTTGTGCAGCAAAGCTCCAGAACTTTTTCATCGTGCAGAACTGAAAATCTGTACCCATTAACCAACTCCCCGTTTCCCCCTCCTCTCAGTCCCTGGCAGCCACCACTCTACTTTCTGTCTCTATGAATTTGACGACTCTAGGTACCACATGTAAGTGGAATCATACAGTGTTTGTCCGTTTGTGACTGACTTACGTCACTTAGTATAGGGTGCGTCCATGTTGTCGCTCATGACAGTATTGCTTTCCTTTTTAAGGTCTAATAACAATCCATTGTATGTAGAGACAGTAGTGTATTTATCCGTTCATCAGTCGTGGACACTTAGGTTGCTTCTACCTCTTGGCTGTTGGGAACACCCAGAGTAGTTTTCCAGTCCACCTTGGCAGTGCTGTTGGTTCTTGCAGAATTACGCCTCCACGACTGTCCCGTTGTTCCATAGGAGAAATGACACCAGGAAGGGGTTCCTTTGGCTCCCTCCACCCCCGCATCAGAGTTACCCAGGCCACGCCAGGTCGTGTAATTTGTTCTCTGTGGATACAACTGTATAATTGGAAATTCTTAGCCTCAGCTGAAGAGGCTGAGAAAGTTCATCTCGCTGGAGGGAGACAGGCTTCTCTTTACACTACTTTTTAAGGTCCTCACATTCCCACTGAAAGGAAAGTGAAGAAATGCGAGCAGCGGGAGAAAGGCACCAGGTGGATGGGGGCAGGTGAACGGGCTTTTGACTTCTGACTCTTATGTTTCAGAGATACACGGAAGCCGACCGTTGCGCTGTCTGCTGTAGGTGAGTGGACGCCCCCCCGGCGGCCTGCATTCCCTTCCTTCCACTGCTTCGTTCCCACTGACCCCCCCCGTCCCCCATGCCCCAGGCTCTGTCCACGGTCGCGTGGACCTGTAAGGTCCACGTCACAGGGCCCTTCTCCCGCTCCTCGCAGAAGTTAGAGTCAGGACTGTAGAATGTGGTCAGGAACTTATTTCAAAATTCAAGGGCAGGAGCCACATTGGTTTGTTTTTAAACTTTTTCTTGTGGAAACTTTCAAAAGTGTATAAAACTAGAAGAGGATGAATTGCCTTGTGTTCGTCATCCAGCTTGAACGTTGTCGACAGACAATCTTATTTCCTCTTTCACCCGCTAGTCCACCACCCCTACCCCTATCCCCTTTGGGATTATTTTGAAGCAAATCCCAGGTGTCATATCATTTCATCAACAAATATTTCAGTTAAGTATTTTTAATAAGAGAAGAATCCTTTTAAAAAAAACATAACCACAATACCATTAGCATACCTAAAAATATTAACAGTAGCTCTTTAATGTCGTCAAATATTTAAGCAGTATTCAGATTTCCCCAGTAGTCTCAGTAGTTTTGTTTTTTGTTCTCTTTTTACAAATTATTTGAATCAATCCAAATAAAGTCCGTATTTATAAGTGGTTGATATATTTCTCATCTCTTTCAGTTGGTAGGTTTCTCCTCCCTTCCCTTTTTTGGTTTGTTTGTTTGTTTTTCCTTCCCTGCAGTTTCTTTACTGAAGAAACTGCGGTTTCCGCACAGTCTAGATTATACTGATTGTGTCCCCGTGGTATCATTTATGGGCATACTGGGCATACTGAAACTTTGAAATCACTTTCTGAGCTACCTGTTTTCATCACTCTGTTGGAATTTGACTCTTTTTGCAGTGCTGCATTGGGCCTGTTACAGAGTATTCTCACCACTTCCTGAGAGCTGAACTTGGGCATAGAACCGGTATACCTTGCCCACCATGATGAAGCCCAGCCATCAGTATTCTATTTTGGCCTCCTTGATCAAAACAGATCATATTATCTGTCTCTTAAATCCTGCTTTTTTGTATCTTCTTGCGTCATTTGAATTCACATTTGGTGTTTGCTCCAAAATGATCACATGATTCTTCTTTTTATCCCCCTGCACCCCAGCACCTCATCATTTGAAGGCATTAAACATCATGACTGTATTAAGCAGTTGGTTGGTTTGTTCTGTGAGGTTAGGGACCACGTCTGCCTTGTTCAGGGCTGCAGACCAGGGTCAGCCTAAGCGCCTGTCCTGTGGAGATGCTCTGGGAGTGTTTGTTCCATGGATGTGGAACTCAGGCACCTGTATCGCTTGTGCTGAGTGCTTAACAGCTGTGCTGGTGCCTCCCTCACAACCTGTGCACACACACTTGTAGGCACTTATGACCTGAGGCATAGAATGGCCCACAGACGTGGTTGCAGAGGACACTGAGCTGAAAGAAACTACTAATGGTCTGTGAATGTCGCAGTCATCCATCCCTGACTTTGTTGTTTCTACTTGCAGGCTTTTAAGTTAGATGGCTTATAGAGGACCTCTAAAAAGAAAGATTATTCTAATTGCTTTCTTTTGGGAGTCTTTCTGAAAAAACAGAGGTAGGAGACTTCTTTCTTTTTTGCACCTCAGTGAGGTCTCAGTGGTGGCAGAGCTCTCATTCCCTGAGAGGTGCAGCCCGGGTGCTGCGGCTCCCCAGAGCCTGTGGTCCTCATCTCTCTGTGAGCACATTGTTTATACCTTGGGGTAGGGGGTCAGTAAGAGCGTGTCCGTGTGTGCTCCAGAGCGTTATCTGTTTCTGAGAGCTCTTATGGTCTGGGAGGTCTCCGTTTGACCCTGGTGTCACAATCCTAATAAAACACATTGAATTAGGGGGTTCCCAGAATCCTCTGGGAGGCTTCATGTTCTGATGGACCACCTACTGGGAAAGGCATATTTTCTTGGAACTTATTTTTCTTTTCTTTTTCCTTTTCTTCTGGTTTTATTGAGATATAATTGACACACAGCACTGTATAAGTTTGTGTACAGCATAATGATTTGACTTACGTACATGATGAAATGATGACCACAGTAAATTGAGTGAACATCCATCATCTCATTTAGACACAACATTAAAGACATAGAGAAAATTTTTTTTCCTGTGTTGTTGAATTCTTTGGTAACTGTCACGTGGAGACGGAGCAGTATTTTTTTTTTTTTTAATAAATTTATTTATTTATTTTTGGCTGCGTTGGGTCTTTGTTGCTGTGTGCAGGCTTTCTCTAGTTGCAGTGAGCGGGGGCTACTCTTCATTGCTGTATGCAGGCTTCTCATTGCGGTGGCTTTTCTTTGTTGCAGAGCACGGGCTCCAGGCGTGCGGGCTTCAGTAGTTGTGGCTCGCGGGCTCTAGAGTGCAGGCACAGTAGTTGTGGCACACGGGCCCAGTTGCTCCATGACACGTGGGATCTTCCTGGACTGGGCCTTGAACCTGTGTCCCCTGCATTGGCAGGCGGATTCTTAACCATTGCGCCACCAGGGACCCTGGAGCAGTCTTTTTTTTTTACACACTTTCTCCTCTAGCTGATATCATTTCTTGCAAAGAAACTGGGTCTCCTAAGTAATAGGAGACCATCCTCCAACTTCAGGGTCTCCATCATTCGTTCTTAGGTGACTTAAGGTGCCTTGTGTCTCAAGGAAAAAAAAACACAACAAAAAACCAAATAAGCAAACAAATACCCTCACCAAAACCAAGCAAGGGTAAAGTCTGGGCCTTACTCTATTTCCTGTTAGGTTCTGAGTCCTTGCTTCCTGTCTCATACTCTGCGGTTTCTTGGTCAGGTTGCTCTCCAAAGTCCTGGATCCACTGCGGTGTCCCCAAGTAATAAACACCCACCCAAAGGGAGAGGGTGTCAAAGCAGAAATGTCATGTGTTGTCTGAGCAAAGAACAAGAAGAGGTGGAGGGAGAGTCATCATGTGGTTCTGGTTTAACATCATCATCGTGATTATTTTGAGTCAGCTGGAAGTGCTGCTATGCCCCAATTTTCCACCCGTCTCAGCCCCTTCTGGCATCTTCCAGTATGCCTCCTCTCTTATGTAGCTCTTTTGTCCCCGTTGTTGTTACCTCTGTGTTCTGGCAGAGGACTGAGTTCACATGGTGCCAGGAGTGTTCCCTTTCCCTGTCTCCACGCAGGGCCACGTGTAACCGCTTGCTCATGGGGAGATGAGAGTGGGGGTGGGGTGCACATAATTTTCTGAGGGCAGAATTGGGCCACACTGGGGCTTATTCTTCAGCTGAGCCTCATCTGGAGGCTGTGTTTTTCCAAGACACTCCCTCCCCCAGAAACGAAACCAAAAAAACCAGTGTGGGAAGGAGCAGGCTTTGAGCTGAGGCTCTTCTGATTGGGAGCGCAAGCTTGGTGTCCAAGAGGATGAAGGGCCAGGTTGTGTGATGTGTCAGTTACCAGCCAGCAGAGCCGGGCTGAACCGCCGCTCTGTAAGAAACTGTATTTCCCTGCTGATTCTGCTCGGAGGTAACCTGAAGTTTTTTTTTTTTCTCCTTAGTGAGATTATTTCCTCAATTAGGTGACTCTGATCCTGTTCCCATGTGTTAATTCATTTATTCTTTGGCTTCATTTTCTCCTTAACGATGGAGCTGATGCAGTCCTAGAAGCTTGAAGAGTTCTGTTCTTACTCATCCGGAGCTCATTATCCAGCTCCCCTGGATAAGCTCCACTCTGGTGCTGAAGGCGTTGAGGGCAACAGCTTTCCTCCCCTGATTTTTCTTTGCAGCGGGTGCCTCACAGGTCAAATGGAATAAAAAAAACGCTAATTGCCTTGCCACCAGTCATGACGGGGATGTACGGATATGGGACAAGCGGGTAAGTAATCTTTTTCCCCTCTGAGAGGATCTGAAGAGGATGCTGTGAATAGCAGGACTTGTTTTGAGAGACCAGGGTACCCTGTGCAGCCTGGTTAATTGCCACGTTAAGATCCTAGTACCAGATGACATTTGCTTCCCGATCAAACTGGTGTTGATGGAAGATAAGGGAGTGAGACATTATGATCAGTGGTTAAGAAAACGAGCTTGGGGAATTCCCTGGCAGTCCAGCAGTTAGGACTCTGAGCTTGCACTGCAGGGGACACAGGTTCAATCCTCGGTCAGGGAACTAAGATCCCGCAAGCTGCGTGCTGTGGCCAAAAAAAAAAGAAAAAAAAAAAAAGAAGATGAACTTGGCCTGACCTAGGCTAGCGTCCCATTTTGCTGCCTCCTGATTATGATATCAGGTGAGCCACAAACTTTTCCAAGCCTCAGTTTCCTTTTCTTCAGAATAAAGATGATAATAGTGTGTGTGTCCCTGAGGGGGTCAAGCCTGGGGGACC
Source organism: Tursiops truncatus (assembly GCF_011762595.2). NCBI lineage: Eukaryota > Metazoa > Chordata > Mammalia > Artiodactyla > Delphinidae > Tursiops > Tursiops truncatus. Next base: position 12,639,348 of record NC_047052.1, read on the forward strand.
AGATACTATTCTAGAATGGTCAGCAGGCTTCACATTCCTGCCCCAGATTGCAAAGTGAAAACTCATTGTTCTAGGACATATACCATCTAGAATTAAATCACTGAGGCAGGATACTTGGTATGCTCAAATCTTCCCTTGGAAGTCTAGCTGTGCCGTCAGCCTCAAATGAGCCTGCAGAGGGTACGTTCTCCCTGCATTAGCCCATGGACCTGAGAGGCATGAAAGAGTTGCAGGGTTCTGGGCTGCTACTGTAATGGCAAGTCTGGAAGTTTGATATGTTGGCATCAGTGAGAACAGTGATGCAGGGAAAGGGCCTCTTCCATGACTAGCTGCCAGACGACTGGGTAAGAATGCAGAGAGTGGTCGACTTCTGTAAGATCTGGTGTGTAAATTCTGCTTCCTGCTCTGTGAAACCTGCCTTCGTGGGGAGGACCTACTGTTAGTTTTCCTGGAACTTGTTCAGGAACTGTCCCAACTGGGATGCTGACTGTAAAGTCTCAGCCTTGCTTCCGGCTGCCCTGCCCCCTTCCCCTTCCAGCAGGGAATAAAGTCATACAGTTGGAGAGGAGAGGGAAGTGAAGCAGAGATTGGGAGGCTGCTGGTTTGGGTGCCAAGACCTGCTGGGAAAGGGGTGTGCCGGCTGAAGCCCTCGCTTTAGGTGGCTTTTAGGTGACAAGGTGATTTTATAAGGAAAGGATGGATGGTGCATCCTCTATACGTTAGTTTTATCTCTGTCCCTTTAGTCCAGTCTGGTAATAGTCATTCTTCATCCATCTTTATTTCTTCAATTGGCAATTGGTTTTATTCATATTTGGCACTGGTATAGCATTTAAATATAGTAAATGGTTTAACTAAAATGTTTGGTTAATTTGTAGTACTTGTGTATTTGCTTTAGACTGTTTTCAGAGCCATAGGCAAAATAAACAATTGGGTATTTAGCCATGAGCTCGGTGAGGACCTGTTTTCCAAAACAGTAGCTGTGTTCCTTATCTTGTAGAAATGTACTGCTGAACTGTTTCTTTCTAGCCTTCGGATTGGTCTACTCATAACCCTGACTTCCCTTAACGAGCCTTTTATCTATTTTGTTTAAAGAGCTTTAACTTTTTCTTGGCTATTAATACCTAGGACTTCTGTTCATATGGATTGTAAAGCTTGTTGGTTGTCATTTCACTTCTCTGGCACTTTCTAGTATCAAAGCAGGACTATTGGCAGCAAGCATCACAGGCTTAAGAAAGTGTGGTATCAGTGGTAATGTTGGATTTTTCACTCAAATTCGTGAATGACTAGTAATACTAATATTTCTTTTTTTTTTTTTTTTGCGGTACGCGGGCCTCTCACTGTTGTGGCCTCTCCCATTGCGGAGCACAGGCTCCGGACGCGCAGGCTCAGTGGCCATGGCTCACGGACCCAGCTGCTCCGCGGCATATGGGATCTTCCCAGACCGGGGCACGAACCTGTGTCCCCTGTATCGGCAGGCGGACTCTCAACCACTGCGCCACCAGGGAAGCCCAATACTAATATTTCTAAGTGTTCATTATGCACAGGCATTGTTCTAAGAACTTTATGTGTATTGATTCATTTCTCTTTATAACTAACCTTTAAAGTAGGTAATATTATTACCCCATTCTACAGCTGAGTAAACTGAGGCACAGTTTGTTGCCAGGATTTAAATTCAGGGAGGCTGGTTCTGGAGATTACACTGTTAACCTAATAGACCAGTGCTGATTACAGAAAGTAATACATGCTCTTTGTTGAAAATATAAAAGAGAAAATAAAAATCATTCATAGTCCTGCCCCAGAGACAAATGCTAATATTTTGGTGTTTTCTTTTCTTATGCTTTTTTTTAAAACATGGTTTATCATATCATATGCATAGTTATGCATACTTTTTTCATTTAACATTACAACAAATGCATTTCCCCTGTGTTATAAGCTCTTTCTAAGTATAACTTTTAATGGCTACATCATATTGTATCAGATAGCTGTACAATAATTGGTTCTAACATTTAATTATTCCCCACTTATTATTCATGTTGTTTCTGGTTTCTAGGTGTTCCAAATAACACCAAGATGAACATCTTTGGTACCTAAAGCTTTTTGTGAATTTAGGATATTCCCTTAAGAAAGGAAGAATTTTAAGTCTGTTGATAAAAATTGTCCAGTTTTTTTCCCGAACAGGTTATACTATTTTATATGTATACCACCAGTGACAAATGCAGCCTCACTGCATTGAATATTATTTATAAATATCTTCTAACTTGATTGCTAAAAACAATCTTTTAATGTTTTAATGTATGAATATATTTCTGAGGTTTCCTTCTGAATTTGTTTTATATATGCTTATTAATAATGTATTGTTTTCTTTTGTGATGTGTGTTCATTCTCTTTTTGAGGTCTTAGGGCTTGATCATTTTAAGCTTGGTGGTTTTCCGATATAGAGAACAAACTAGTGGTTACCAGTGGGAGTGGGAAGTGGGGAGGGGCACTATAGGGGTAGGGGATTATGCGGGACAAACTATTATGTACAAAACAAGCAACAATGTTGTGTTACATTGTACAACACGGGAAATAAAGCCAGTATTTTATAATAACTATAAATGGAGTATAACCTTTAAAAATTGTGAATCACTGTATTGTACACCTGTAACATATAATATTGTACATCAACTATACTTCAATTAGAAAAAAAAAAAGATTAGTGGTTTTACCCCCAGGATTGGGGTTGGGTCTGTTTAGATGTCACAGCCCCTCTTTGTGGGTGATTGTGAGGAAGGGGAGCAGGAATTGCAGACCACGGTACCAAAGGAGAAAAGCATCCACTACCTTGTGTCCTTCATTAAGGCCGTACCTGGAGCCAGAGCGGAAGTAGATTAGGCTCACAGGCCCATATTCAGAGAATGCGTGAAGGAGAGCTGGAGAAGTCTTCTGTCGTTTGTTTTCAACAAAACAAATGGAGGGCTTCCCTGGCGGCGCAGTGGTTGAGAGTCCGCCTGCCGATTCAGGGGACACAGGTTCGTGCCCCGGTCTGGGAAGATCCCACATGCCGCAGAGCGGCTGGGCCCGTGAGCCATGGCCGCTGAGCCTGCGCGTCCGGAGCCTGTGCTCTGCAACGGAAGAGGCCACAACAGTGAGAGGCCCGCGTACCGCAAAAAAAAAACAACAACAAAGCGGAGTTTCTTAAGAGTAGAGATGGTCTCTGGGAGTTCTTTGTTGTTGTTTTGGCTGCGCTGTGCAGCATGCAGGATCTTAGTGTCCCGACCAGGGATCAAACCTGCGCCCCCCTCCAGTGGGAGCACGGAGCCCTAACCACTGGACCGCCAGGGAATTCCTCTGGGAGTATTTTTGTATTCCCACTTGGCACCTAGCAGACTGTTATATGGTGGACACTATGAGTTCCTTCTGAAGTGACAACTCTCGTTGCTGATCCTGTTGCAGAAGCCCAGCACAGCAGTGGAGTATCTCGCAGCCCACCTCTCCAAAATCCACGGCCTGGACTGGCACCCAGACAGCGAGCACATTCTTGCTACCTCCAGTCAAGACAACTCTGTCAAGGTGAGCGGCATCCCCAGGGCAGTTGGGGGAGCGTGTTTGGGAGGCATCAGGGGTGTGTCAGCACTTTCTTCAGAAGGAAATTTGCAGTAGGTTAGCATGGCACGTGTTTCAGGGGTGCATGTGCTTTTTGGGGAGCTGGGCAAGTACACCTGGTTATGTGGTCCAGCGGGAGTGATGTAGTAGCACGTATCTGATATGGCTCCTGGCATTTGTTCAGAGGCTTTTCTTCTTTCCCTTTGTGAAAGGAAGTCAGAGACAAAAACATCTAGAAAGGAAAAGAAGTTTACTTGCCAAGAAGTTGTCAGGAAGTCCCATTTCAGGACTGCTCATCAAAATAAAAACACAACAGATAAACAAATAAAGGAGAAAAGCCCACATGGTCATTAAAGTTATCAAGTTTACCATTAGTCTGGGGTGGAAAAAGCAATTTTCTCACGTGATTATCACATCTGCACAAGTTAGGACATCGTCGATCATCAGCATTTCCCAAGTAGAGATGGAGTTGTTTTATTAGAGATTCTCTAAGTTACAGGAGATGCTCAAGGATTTATGTATGTCGGTGACCCTATTATTTTTGGTTCTCTCAGTGTTTCTTGTTTGTTTGTCCTCTCTGACTGTGGGATGTGATATGCACCCTTGTTCAAAAGGATGCAGGGCACAGAGTTAGCCGTGCCCCACAGTTCCTGCATATGATCAGGTCTCTGCCTGGAAGGACAGAGATTTGATCGCAGCAATTTGCTTAGCAGCTTTAGGATTCAGCTTTAGCAATTTAATGCTTTGTTTTATTTACACAGGCATGTACGTCTTTTTGGTATGGTTAGCAAAGCTAGAATCGTACACTCAGGCTTAAAATCTAACTTCTCTCTGGAGGTTTGTAAATCCCCTGGGGCTGTAATTTATTCTTATGTGCCAACAGTGGTTTTTCTGTTTGTTTGCTTGTTTGTTTTGGATTTAAGTGTTTGTCCCCATACCCCATCAGCTTGTTTCCCAACTTCAGGAACCAGTAATAATCCGATTCACCTCCTTCTCTTTCTTTGAGGTCCCCAAGTTTGTCAATATTCACTGACAACTTTACTACCCTTGAGGCCCGGATTCCATAGGTAATAAAATAGAAACAGACCAGTTTCCACATGTGAAACACAGTCCTTATTCCTTACTAGTGGGCTTAGCTTATGAATTAAATGAGATTTTGGGCATGGTATTTGATTTATTCCACTATACCCTGGTAGGAAGACAGTTTTTACTGAACATATACAAATAACATAATTGTAAAAAGTGAAGCAATTTAGAGGCACTTATAATAGTCAGCCATTGTTTTTAGTAATTGGTTGATAAGGCTCAATGCATGCCATTTTTTCCTACATAATCATTTTCTTTAGTTTATCTGACAATTTATTAGCTTATAATTTATAACAATAATTTTCATTCTATTTGTCTTTTGTGAATTCTAAGGGGTCTGCTGGAACAAGATACCGTTGAATGAGTTTCACTTCACTTTGTAGATTGTAAACTGTAAAACTGTTGTATTGAGGGTTAGAGCTAGATCAAGAAGAAAGAGAAGGATTTTTCTTCTATGGCCATTAAAAATCGAAGATGAACTGTAATGAAATTCGTTCATGTCAGTTTGGATAACCAATTGTTTTTTTCCTTATCTTGGGGTAAGCAGGCTATTTTACAAAATTGCCATCTTCCAGGCTGAGTCCTGGAAATCCAGACCCAGTCCCCTTGTGCATTCTGACATGTTCGTGGTATAAGGGGAGCCATATTGAGAAACCCGTACCCAGCGGCTGTTCCCTGTGATGTCAGCAGTCAGGAACCTGGTTCTTGACCGAGGGTCTTCCGACATTTCTTCAGAAAAATTTCTTTTTGATCCCTAGCTTGGAGCAGAGGCCTTTGGCAATGCTAAGAGGAAAGCAGAAGTTACCTATGGATAGGAGGCAGCATGGCTCTGCTTAACTTATTATAATAACCAACTTTATCACATTGAAATAGACTGAAGTCCTCCATTCAACTATAATGTAATCATTTCATAAGACCCCATCAATGATGGCCTTGAGAATAAGAGCTTTTTTTTTTTTTTTTTCCCCCGGTACACGGGCCTCTCACTGTTGTGGCCTCTCCCGTTGCGGAGCACAGGCTCCGGATGTGCAGGCTCAGCGGCCATGGCTCACGGGCCCAGCTGCTCCGCGGCATGTGGGATCTTCCCGGACCGGGGCACGAACCCGCATCCCCTGCATCGGCAGGCGGACTTTCAACCACTGCGCCACCAGGGAAGCCCCTGTCACCTGTTTTTGACAATAGTTCCTTAATACCTGATAGTTCAGAGTTTCATTCAGTCTTGGCCCTCCTGCCTTTGGTGCTCTGCCATTTCCTGCTTTCATGGCAAACGCTTGAGCTCTAAGTGTGTTTGTTTTTCTGTTAAAAGCATAAACGTCTCTAAGCCTCAGTTTTTGTCTGGCTCACCTGTGTGTTCCCTGCACCTTCCGTGTTGGAGTGGGTGGAAGAGTGGACGTGAGTGGTTGGGCCCCAAATAGTCGCACAGTCACCTTTTTGCTGTGTGGCCTTGACAAGTTACATCGTTTAGTAATTTAGCTTCCACCCTTGAAAAAGAGATTCATAACACCCACTGTATGATTGTTGTAAGGATTAGATGGGATGAAACTCTTAAAGCTCTAAGCATCTGTCTGAAATGCAGTCAGCAGTCAGTACATTTTTAACTACTAGCAATAGCGGTAGTTAATTTAGTAGTTAAATTACTCTATGTGGTGTGAAGTGATACAGGATGAAAAGTTGTCACTCCTACCTTTCAACTATGAAGGTAGTTTAATAGGCAGGCTGGCAGTGATCTGCCTCAAGGAGTGATCCTCATGTGTTCACAGAAGTCTTTGTTTCTCCTATAATGTTTCTAAGTGTGAAAGGGGCGTTTCCCGTGTGTCTCTGTCACAGGAGCATGGCCATGGGGGCTGATTCAAATGCAGTTAGAGGACAGAAGCATGGAATTTGAAGGCTAGGCTTATTTCTTTTCTGTTTTTTTTTTTTAATATTTATTTATTTATTTGGCTGCATTGGGTCTTAGTTGTGGCACACGGGATCTTTGTTGAGTCATGGGGGATCTTTCATTGCGGTGCACGGGCTTCTGTCTAGTTGTGGCACTTGGGCTCAGTAGTTGTGGTGTGCGGGCTCTCTAGTTGTGGCACACAGGCTTAGTTGCCCCGCGGCATGTGGGATCTTAGTTCTCCGACCAGGGATTGAACCCGCATCCCCTGCATTGGAAGGAGGATTCTTAACCACTGGACCACCAGGGAAGTCCCGGCTATGCTTATTTTGATAGTTGAGTTTTTTTTTTTTTTTTTTAATGGCATTTATTTCACAAATTGTACTGCTTTCTTTCTTCCAGTTCTGGGATTACCGCCAGCCTCGGAAATACCTCAATATTCTCCCTTGCCAGGTGCCTGTCTGGAAGGCCCGATACACTGTGAGTGAGATGCACTACCTCTTGCTCGGAAACATTATCTAGGTGTTTTGGACAGAAGGGGCCAGGGACATTTCCTCTTATTTTTTTGTGAGACAGTTTTCTCCTTCTGTCTTGGTTTAGAAGTGGGACAAAGGTGGTAATGACGGCATAAAAGCTGTTACCTATTTAAAAATTTGCCCTTGGGTCGTTGGGTGAGACTCTCTACTAGAAGTGCTAGACTAGCTGGGCTGGGGAGCTGGGCAGTGTGAAGGTGGTCAGTAAGGGAGGGGAAGAGGGTAAGCTGGAGGGTTGAGAGGCTGGAGGTCAGTGGATCGTGGTGGAAGGAACTCTGGCTTTAGATTCAGAAGACCTTGGTTTAGGGCTTGGCAATGACATTTAATTTTTTTCTCCAGCTTTACTGAGATATAATTGACATATAACATGGCATAAGTTCAAGGTATACAACATGTTGATATGTTACACTTACATATTGCCAAACAGTTACCACTGTAGCATTTGTTAACACTTCCATCGTCACATAATTACCATCTCTTTTCTGCAATGAGAACATTTAAGATCTACTCTCTTAACTCTCAAGTATATCATATGATGCTATTAACCATAATCACACGCTGTACATTAGATCTCCAGAGCTTATTCATCTTATAACCAGAAGTTTGTACCTTTTGACCAGCATCTCCCTGTTTCTCCCACCCCCAACCCCTGGTAACCACCGTTCTACTCTGTTTCTATGAGTTCAGCTTTTTAGATTCCACGTATAATGATATCATACAGTATTTATCTTTGCCTGACTTATTTCACTTACCATAATGCCCTCAAGGTCCATCCATATTGTGACAAATGGCAGGGTTTCCTTGTTTCTTGTCGCTGAATAATATTCCATTGTATATGTACCACATCTTCTTTATTCATTCATCCATTAACGGACATGTAGGTTGTTTCTATATCTTGGCTATTGTGAATAATGCTGTAATGAGCCATTTAATACTTGTGTGGCCTTGGGCAAGCCACCTGTGTTTTTTGAGTAATAGTTTCCTCCTGTGTCAAACATGAATAATAGTGTTTAATATCCCTTGCTCTTTTTTAAAATTGTGATAAAATTCCTTATTTTTAAGTGTCCAATTCGGTGGCGTTTAGTACCTGTACAATATGTTTTCCCTTTGGAAAAAAAACATGTATGAAAATGCTGTATAAACCACAAAATGCTACAAGTATAGTGGATAGGCTGTTACCGACCTTCCAACTTTGTTGCCAGATGGATAATTGATCAGAGCTAATATATTTCCTTCAGTGTCAACTTGAAAGGGAGCACAGGGATGAATGGAGGGATCTTTATGCATTAGGCTGCCACCTGCTGCGTCATGGCGTGAAGAAGAGAATTGGGGTATTACTTGGCCTTCGCATCTGGGAGCACTTGGGAGGAAGTCAGGCTTTGCTCTTGTGAATTGAAATACTTCTCTGGATTAATATGTTTGCTTTAAAAAGCAAACAGGAAAGCTCAGGAGTGCTGCCAAGAGGGCAGGAGACAATCAGTGTGCTCTTAGGTGGCCTTGGCTTAATTCCTTAAAGAACAGAGTCTGCCTGTCAACCAAATGAGCCCCTTAGCTACCTCGCAGATCGGGTGTTTATGAGTGGAAAGTGTCAGTCCTGAAATTGGAAGATTTTCCTCTGCAAAGCTGTGGTCTTGCGAGCAGTGGGAAGGCGCTGCTTCACCTGGATGGTGTGCTTCTGGTGCATTTCTGCATGGCGGGGTTTGTTTGCTGTCTGGGGTTACCCTCAGTGTGCTTTGCACGCTCATTCTGGGAATGTACTCGATAACTCTCAGAGGGAGCTCGTGGAGAGGAGCCGGGGTGTTCCCGTGTGCAACCCCTAGAGCCATTTGCTTCTTTTACATTAAAAAGCGTTCTTCTCCAAGTATTTGGCTTAGCTTTATTTTTTACTTGCTGTGGTCCCTTCCATCAGCAAAGGAAAAAAAAAAAAAGGAAAGCAAATGAAAAGTAGATGTTGATGGTCAACTGATGGTATTTGGAAAAATGTTCCCCAGGTGGGTTGGGGCCTCCCGTCAGCCAGTTTATTTTAATTAGGCGAGAATTCCAACGTGGGTAACTCAAGACTCGGCGGATTCTCCCTGGAACAATGCCTGCTTTTCCCTCTTCTTCCACAGCCTTTCAGCAATGGATTGGTGACCGTGATGGTTCCCCAGCTGCGGAGGGAGAACAGCCTGCTCTTGTGGAATGTCTTTGACTTGAACACGCCGGTCCATACCTTCGTAGGCCATGATGATGTGGTGCTGGAATTCCAGTGGAGGAAACAGAAGGAAGGTGGGTGGGAGGGAGACCGCCAACTGATTTCCTCCTGAGCCCTGCTCACCAACAGCTCCCGTCGGGGTGGGCCCTGTGATCGGAGGGGAGGATGCAGGAACAGGGCTGGCTTAGGAGCGGGAGTCAGGGAACCTCCCCCTTTAATCGTAGGTGGGTGATAAGGTGTGTGGCTGTGCTTCTTCCCCCCAAGTCCATCCTCTTGTGTTCTGTGTAGTGTCTCTCCTACGTGGAAGGGATCTGGAGACGTTGGTAGCCTTGCTGTTGGATCATTTCTAGAGCTGAGAAACTCGGGTCATCGCACACTCAGAAATCCCTGGCACTTGCTCCTTCCCCCCCCCGTTTTTGTTTATTTGTTTGTTTTGTTTTGTTTTGGCTGCAACGTGCGCGGCTTGTGGTATTTTAGTTCCCCCATCAGGGATCAAACCCGGGCCCTTGGCAGTGAGAGCGTGGAGTACTAACCACTGGATTGCCAAGGAATTCTCCCTTCCCCCTCTATTGATGAGGGAGATGCAAGGTCATCATCAGTACCACCTACCACGTATTCCCACTTCTCTTCACAAGCACACAGTGGTATTTCACCTCCCAACCCCTTGAAGATAGGTTTGGCCATGTGACCTGCTTGGATTTTGAAACATGAACGAAAGTGATGCAGTCTCTTTTGGGTTGAAGTGGTAACAGCCAGTGTGCAATTATTTACCCTCTCTGCTTCTTCCGAGGTACCTGGAGAAACTCCATGTGGCGCTGCTCCCACCAGGGTGGGGGTGAGGTGAAGATGTAGAGAGAGCAGGAGAGCCTTGCATTAAGCCACTGAGATTTGGGGCTGTTTGTTATTGCAGCTTAATCTAGCTAGCTCTCATTCATGCATCATAAGTATAAGGGGGGTTAGGAAGCCCTCAGCCTCACTTTCTCCACCAACTCACCATGCAAACTTAATTTCAACCTCCCTTGTCTTGAGATCTTATTGCCACACTCTCTAAATATTTTCCAGACCAGAAGTATATTTCATGCTCTTTTCATATCACAAAAGGAAAACTGGGCAGCGGAGTGGTGTGACTTGTCCAGAGTCCAGGAGAGGTCTCTGGTGGACCTGGGATTAGAGCAGTCATCTTATCCCAGCTCGTTTGTGACCTTCACAAGCCTCTTCTAGGATAGTTTTTTTTGTTTTTTAAATTTTTATTTATTTATTTATTTAAAAATATTTATTCATTTATTTGGCTGCATTGGGTCTTAGTTGTGGCACGCAGGATGTTTGTTGTGGCATGCAGGATCTTTCACTGTGGCACGTGGGGTCTTCGTTGCAGCACACGGGCTTCTCTCTAGTTGTGGCTCAGGGACTCTAGAGCGCACAGGTTTAGTTGCCCCACGGCATGTGGGATCTTAGTTCCCCAACCAGGGATTGAACCCACGTCCCCTGCATTGAAAGGTGAATTCTTAACCACTGGACCACCAGGGAAGTCCCTAGGATTGTTTTTGAAAGGAATCTTTTGATCAGGCTCTTAATTTTCCCATCTTCATTTCCATAATCTGACTTGCTTCTAGAAACACGAGGCTGCTTGGTCTCTATCCCATCAATTTCCATGCCTGACTTCATCTTTCAACTCTTTGTCCTGCATTTTGCCATTGAAAAGAGATGATAGAGTTTCCCCATGGTCTGGCAGCGAGAGGTTGGCCTGTAGTTTTGGACTGAAATAAAAAGTTTTTAGCAACCCATTTTCAGTTGTCTGTGTCATCTGTAAGCTGGCAGGGTGAATTGTATAAATTGAGGCTGTCTAGCCAGTAGTGAAATTTGAGTACAAGTTATAGGTGTTTTCTAAAATTCCTTTTTATTGTGAGATATATCATCTACAAAATTGCATAAAACATGTAGAGTTTATAATGTGAAAATCTGTGTGACTACCACCAAGGTCAAGAAAGAAAGCATTGTTAGAACCCGGAAGCTTCCCGATCACAGTCCTTTCGCTTTCCTAGAGGTAAACACTATCCTAACATTTACGATAGTGATTTCTGTTTTTATTTTTACAGTTTACCACCCATTTCTGCATCCCTAAAAATACTTTAGGTTTGTTTGTTTTTGAACCTTTTATAAATGTAGTCATCCTGCATGTATTCCTTTTTTAAAAAAAAATTATTTAGTTGCATCATGCGGACTCTTAATTGCAGCATGCACGCGGGATCTAGTTCCCCGACTAGGGATCGGACCTGGGCCCCCTCCATTGGGAGCCCAGAGTCTCACCCACTGGACCACCAGGGAAGTCCCCATCCTGCATGTATTCTTATATTTTACTTCTTTCTCAACCTAATGGTGTTCCATTTTCTTTTTACTGCCATGTCTTCTTAGTCAGTTTTTACTGGACCACCTCAGGCTTTGATGTTGGTTTTTCACTGTGGTGAAGGAACTCTCAGAGGTCGGAAGAGAATCAGGATGTTGTGGTCCAAGGAAAAGGATGCTTCGTGAAGGAATCAGAGGTCATTGGTTTTGGGTTTTGCTGAAGGATCTCCATGCAAAGTAAGAGCGAAGCACTTAATTGTGTAAATAGGTATAAATAGGAAGCCATACGATCATTAAGAGACCAGTTCCAAAAGCTGATTGAGGAGGGAAGCCTGATTGTAAGACCGTGGAAACAGAGGCAGCACGAACTGGTTTTGTGAATGAGTTTGCCTTCAGAGGCAAGGAGTAGACTAAATTCCTTGGAGGAGGCTGCTGCCCTCTGTTTGAAGGCAAGGAGAAGAGGCAAGAAAGGGAGTAGGTGTGAAAGCAAAGGCCCTCTGAAAATAGGGAATAGGGCCGAAGACCCAAGTAGAGGATTTGGGTTTAGAAAGGAATTAGGCATAACTTTTCTTCAAAGTCAGGGACATGAAAAGAGGCTGGATGTGGAGTCAGAAAATTGTTGCTGGGACTTCCTTGGTGGTCCAGTGGTTAGGACTCTGTGCTTTCACTGCCGAGGGCCCAGGTTCAATCCCTGGTTGGAAAACTAAGATCCTGCAAGCCATGCAGCGATGCCAAAAAAGAAAAAAGAACAGAAAATTGTTGTTATGAACATGGGCTAGACGGTGGTTCTCATGACAGGTAGTAGCTCAGAATAGTTGCTGTCTTGATAGTTGTACACAGGGATGTATTAAAACATGGAGGAATGAAGACCTGGTTGAAGGCAGTGACACAGAGAAGGAACTTTGGCCCTCACTTACTCTGTTCTTTGTTGCCTCAGTTTCCCCATCCATAATACGAGGGAATGGATGAAATTATTTCTAGATTCTTTGCTCTCTAAAGATGGCCATAAAGAAGATTCTAGATACCGCAGAATTACCCTGAAATGTTCTGATCTTCCATAAAGCTCTTTCAGAAAGCACCTTGGACCTTTTTATTGATAGGATAATTTCCCTTTGACCAGTCCTATCGTGTGAAAATACAATTCAGTCAGTTAAGAACATTAAAGATTGATTATTCCTTTTATAAAGAGATGCATTTCCTTACCAAAAAATTATTTTAAACAGTAAGATGTCACGATGCATTTAAAACAATTCATTTTACAAGCAACCTATTTATCCCCAGCTCCTCTGGAGCACGTAAAAGGAAGAACATTTGTGGAGGTGAAAGTTCAGTGAGACGTTAAATCCCAGCATCTCTCTTCACTTGCTAATTTGTGAGCTATTATTTCACTTCATTTAAGTTTCTGCTCAGGACTTCCCTGGTGGCGCAGTGGTTAAGAATCTGCTTGCCAGTGCATGGGACATGGGTTCAAGTCCTGGTCCGGGAAGATCCCACATGCTGTGGAGCAGCTAAGCCCGTGCACCACAACTACTGAGCCTGCACTCTACAGCCCGCGAGCCACAACTACTGAGCCTGTGTGCCACAACTACTGAAGCCCGCATGCCTAGAGCTCGTGCTCCAAAACGAGAAGCCACCACAATTAGAAGACCGTGCGTAGCCACGAAGACCCAGCGCAGCCAAAGATAAATAAATTTATTAAAAAAGAAATAAGGGCTTCCCTGGTGGTGCAGTGGTTGAGAGTCCTCCTGCCGATGCAGGGGACACAGGTTTGTGCCCCGGCCCGGGAAGATCCCACATGCCGTGGAGGGGCTGGGCCCGTGAGCCATGGCCGCTGAGCCTGCGCATCCAGAGCCTGTGCTCCGCAACGGGAGGGGCCACAACAGTGAGAGGCCCGCGTACCGGAAAAAATAAATAAATAAATAAAAATAAGGTTCTGCTCAAAGGTGACTTCCTCAGGAAAGTCCTGTCTAAAAATAGTTCCCCTGTCGGTCTCTATCCTCTTATCCCATGTTATTTTTTTCATAACATTGTCACTACCGGACATGTTATTGTATGTTTCTACCATTGGAATGTGAGATCTGTAAAGACAGAGATTCTTTTTTTTTTTTTTTGCGGTACGTGGGCCTCTCACTGTTGTAGCCTCTCCCGTTGCAGAGCACAGGCTCCGGACGCACAGGCTCAGCGGCCATGGCTCACGGGCCCAGCCCCTCAGCGGCGTGTGGGATCTTCCCGGACCGGGGCATGAACCCATGTCCCCTGTATCGGCAGGCGGACTCTCAACCACTGTGCCACCAGGGAAGCCCAAGACAGAGATTCTTGTATTCACTTTATAGCCCTAGTGCCTAGAACAGTACCTGGCATATAGGAGATGTTCCATAAATATTTGTTAAATGGATGAATGGATGAATGAATCTCCCCCCATCGCAACCTGTAAGAAACTTGATGTTGAATCCAGAAAAACCTCCATGATTCTTATCTGGTGATTTCTAGGGTCCAAGGACTACCAACTGGTTACGTGGTCACGGGATCAGACCCTGAGAATGTGGCGGGTGGATTCCCAGATGCAGAGGGTATGTATTCAATGATGCTGTGGAGGAATGTTAACTGGAAACACCAGAAACTTAAGATAGAGGATTTGGTAGTTGAAGAAGTTAGAGGATACGTAATGGACATTTAATACGTACTTGCCGGTTGGCCGAGTGGCTTGTGTATGCTACACTGAGGCTTTGAGGTATTCAAGAGCCCACTTCAGTATTCAGCACTTGAAGGCTTCAAGGCCTCTGAATGTCTTTGTTTCCTCTTGTCCTGATCTAAGGTAGTGTGGGTTAGCATACTGAGCAAGTGGCTTGGGGGCTTCATTTCTTTCTCTTATAAATGGGCTAGAAAATCTGCCCTGGCACTAGGCAGTGTTCAGAGTTCTCCACGTTCATCAACACCACCTGTTAAGTGAAGCCCTTTCCAGTTTTTGCCCCATAAATTGTATCTGTTCTTATATGAAGCACAGTGGTCCCTGTGTGAACTGCTTTCGTGGCCCTTGCTTTGCTCTGCCCCATCACGGGGTTCTGTCTTCTCATCTGGTGGCTAAATTCCTTGAAGGTGGGATCGCTGTCTCACTTGTATTGCATCCCATACAGCACTCTGTACAGAGTGGATAGAAAATGCTGGGTCAGATTTGCTACACTGCTTAGTACCAAGTCATTCATGAGCAATTTTGGTCAAATACCATCACCTTATTGCCTTTTAAATCTGTTTTCTCCAAAAAGTACCATTTGCTCCAAATGCTTTGAGGTTATGATATTTTTGCTCTTGTGTTGGCTGAATAACTCCATCAAGGCTGGAGTTTAAAAGGTTTTCTGAGATTTGCGTAACCTATGAACAGGATAAAACATTTTCCAGGGTAGACTAATAGAGTCTGTTACCCTGTGTATTTAACCAGGGAGAATTGGTGATGGGCAAAACTCATTTTGATTGTATCTATTTGGGGCTGACATCTCTCTCCTTTGTGATTCCCATTTTTAAGTCAGAACTCAATCAAACACGACAGTCCTTTCCACTGACTTCTCTAGACCTAGATCTATCTCCTCCCCTCTGTTGCAGCTTTGTGCAAATGACATCTTAGATGGTGTTGATGAGTTCATTGAGAGCATTGCTCTTCTGCCGGAACCAGAGAAGACCCTTCACACTCAGGATACAGATCACCAGCACAACTCCAGCCACGGGGAGGAAGAAGGTAATTGGTCACACTGTTTTAGGTGCGGTGCCCCTCTGTGCATCTCCGAGTTGTGGTAAATACCCCAGAACTGCTCTCTGAATCCATTTCAGAAATCTTTTCCAACAAGTTACCCTCTCTCTCCTGCTAGTCTTAAAGGAAGACCCCCCAAGCAGTCTCCTGGAAGAGAAGAAATCAGAGCAGCTGGGCCTGCCTCAGACTCTGCAGCAGGAGTTCTCCCTGATCAACGTGCAGATCCGCAATGTGAACGTGGAGGTGCTCAGGCTTAGCGAACTGTCTCTCGCTTGCGGTTGGCGGTTGGTGGGTGAGGGGACTATTTCAGCCATGATTTAGGCTAGCAATATAGCTTTGCTGCTCCAACAGGGAAGTGTTCTGTGCTTGCTTTTTTGTTTTCTGTGTTATCTAAGGACATAGATATTTTACAAACGCAGATTATTTTCCCTTACCCTATTATTTTCTCATAAGATGAACCAAGGGATAAACTGATGCTCAGATGTCTTAAAATATCCTTAGATGCTCTAACACCTCATTTTACTCTATGTGAAGATGCTCAGCTCCTGGAAAGTTTAGTGTTTTGGTGGGGGTTACTGGCAAAGTTAATGGCAGGGCTGAGTTTGGAAGCCAGCCTCCTGACCCTCCAAGGCTCTTAGTACTTTGCTGTACGATCTTGCCTTGTAAGCTGGTCATTTCCTCAGAGATTTAGATGCATGTTAAGAAGGTGACCAAGCCTCTTTGTTCATTTAACACACGGAGAGATTTACTCTTTTCCTTTTGGGCAGATATTGAAATTCTGTGCTTCAGGGAATTGAGTCTTTCTGTGAAGGAGTTTTAAAACTTGATTAATTTTTCTCTTGCCCAGATTCAGTTAACAGTAGGCCTGGATCTGTGCACTTGCATAATTGTATCATTTGGCCTTTAAAACAGCTCTGCAATAAGTGGTTTTATCCCCACTCTACAGATCAGGAAACAGAGACACTACGAAATGAAATAACTTGTCCGAGGTCAACAGCTATTTGAATCCGAGTCTCCAGATTTCCCATATGTGTGGCTCTTTTTGCCATCCTCCAGCTGCCATCTCTAGTTGGCAGCACAAGAAATCAAAAGAGATAAAGGATTCCTTGATTAATTGGTTATCCATATCAACTCAGTTTATATTCCCTTTGTCCCAGTTGAGAACAGTTTGGATATCCAGTGATCTAGTCTAAGAAGGAGATCTTGATTCCTTTCCCAGGACTGCTTTTTAAAAATTACTGAGAGGGACTTCCCTGGTGATCCAGTGGTTAAGACTCTGCACTTCCACTGCAGGGGGCGTGGGTTCGATCCCTGGTTGAAGAAGTAAGATCCCATATGCTGCGTGGCATGGCCAAATAAAAAATAATAATAAAATAAAATAAAAATTACTGAGCTGTAATTCACATACCACAAAATTCACCCTTTTAAAGTTTACAGGGACTTCCCTGGTGGTCCAGTGGTTGAGACTTTGCCTTCCAATGCAGGGGGTATGGGTTCGATCCTTGGTTGGGGAGCTAAGATCCCACGTGCCTTGAGGCCAAAACACCAAAACATAAAGCAGAAGCAATATTGTAACAAATTCAATAAAGACTTTAAAAATGGTCCACATCAAAAAAAAATCTTAAAAAAAAAATAAAGTGCACAATTTAGTGGTTCTTAGTACATTCACAAAGCCATGCAGCCATCACCAGTGCTACTTCCAGAGCATTTTCATCATCCCCAAAGAAGCCTTACATCCCCTAGCAGCCTCTTCCCATTTCCTCTCTCGCCAGCCCCTAGCAGCCCCCGTCTCCTTTAGAGAGAAGGATTTTCCCAGGAGTACTTTTTTTTTGTTTTGACATCTTTATTGGAGTATAACTGCTTTACATTGTTGTGTTAGTTGCTGCTGTATAACAAAGTGAATCAGCTATACGTATACATATATCCCCATATCCCCTCCCTCTTGCGTCTCCCTCCCACCCCCCCATCCCACCCCTCTAGGTGGTCATAAAGCACTGAGCTGATCTCCCTGTGCCATGTGGCTGCTTCCCACTAGCTAGCTATTTTACATTTGGTAGTGTATATATTTCATTGCCACTCTCTCACTTAGTCCCAGCTTACCCTTCCCCCTCCCCGTGTCCTCAAGTCCATTCTCTAAGTCTGTGTCTTTATTCCTGTCCTGCCCCTAGGTTATTCATAACCATTTTTTAAAAAATTCTATATATATGTTAGCATACAGTAGCTAACACATGTTAGCATACATTTCTCTTTCTGACTTACTTCACTCTGTATGACAGACTCTAGGTCCATCCACCTCACTACAAATAACTCAGTTTCGTTTCTTCTTATGGCTCAGTAATATTCCATTGTATATATGTTCCACATCTTCTTTATCCATTCATCTGTTGATGGACACTTAAGTTGCTTCCATGTCCTGGCTATTGTAAATAGTGCTGCAGTGAACATTGTGGTACATGTCACTTTTTGAATTATGGTTTTCTTAAGGTACATGCCCAGTAGTGAGATTGCTGGGTCATATGGTAGTTCTATTTTTAGTTTTTTAAGGAACCTCCATACTGTTCTCCATAGTGGCTGTATCAATTTAACATTCCCACCAACAGTGCAAGAGGGTTCCCTTTTCTCCACACCCTCGCCAGCATTTATTGTTTGTAGATTTTTTGATGATGGCCATTCTGACCGGTGTGAGGTGATACCTCATTATAGTTTTGATTTGCATTTCTCTAATGATTAGTGATGTTGAGCATCCTTTCACATGTTTCTTGACAGTCTGTATATCTTCTTTGGAGAAATGTCTATTTAGGTCTTCTGCCCATTTTTGGATTGGGTTGTTTGTTTTTTTGATATTGAGCTGCATGAGTTGTGTGTATATTTCAGAGATTAATCCTTTGTCAGTTGCTTCATTTGCAAATATTTTCTCCCATTCTGAGGTTTGTCTTTTAGTCCTGTTATTAGTTTCCTTTGCTATGCAAAAGCTTTTAAGTTTCATTAGGTCCCATTTGTTTATTTTTGTTTTTATTTCCATTTCTCTAGGAGGTGGGTCAAAAAGGATCTTGCTGTGATTTATGTCATAGAGTGTTCTGCCTATGTTTTCCTCTAAGTGTCTGGCCTTACATTTAGATCTTTAATCCATTTTGAGTTTATTTTTGAGTATGGTGTTAGGGAGTGTTCTAATTTCGTTCTTTTACATGTAGCTGTCCAGTTTTCCCAGCACCATTTATTGAAGAGGCTGTCTTTTCTCCACTGTATATTCTTGCCTCCTTTATCAAAGATAAGGTAACCATATGTGTGTGGGTTTATCTCTGGGCTTTCTATCCTGTTCCATTGATCTATATTTCTGTTTTTGTGCCAGTACCATACTGTCTTGATTACTGTAGCTTTGTAGTATAGTCTGAAATCAGGGAGCCTGATTCCTCCAGCTCCGTTTTTCTTTCTCAAGATTGCTTTGGCTATTCGGGGTCTTTTGGGTTTCCATACAAATTGTGCAATTTTTTGTTCTAGTTCTGTGAAAAATGCCATTGGTAGTTTGATAGGGATTGCTTTGAATCTGTAGATGGCTCTGGGCAGTATAGTCATTTTCACAATGTTGATTCTTCCAATCCAAGAACATGGTATATCTCTCCATCTGTTTGTATCATCTTTAATTTCTTTCATCAGTGTCTTAGTTTTCTGCATACAGGTCTTTTTTCTCCTTAGGTAGGTTTATTCCTAGGTCCCCGGAGTACTTTTAACTTGAGTCAGGTTTTTAACATCTTCCTGCTTTATTTTCCCATCTCAAAATAAATATAACAAGTTTCAGCCTATCTCACAGCTTTGGGATGAAGCTTTTTTAAGCAAAAACACTTTGAATTTATTAAATCGTGCTAAAATTAAAAATCCGTTTTGAAAATGAGTTGTCCACATCTTCCAAATTCATCTTTGGAGACTCTCTCTCTCTCCGTTACCAGGAACCTAGAGCATTCAGTTACCTTATTTAAACCTGTTTGCATCTGAAGACCCTTTGCAGTTCCTCTCCAAAGCAGCTATTGATTTGTCCCCTGCAGATGGACGCAGCAGACAGGAGCTGCACAGTGTCTGTGCACTGCAGCAACCACCGCGTCAAGATGCTGGTGAAGTTCCCTGCGCAGTACCCGAACCACGCGGCCCCTTCCTTCCAGTTCATTAACCCCACCACCATCACATCCACTATGAAAGCGAAGCTGCTCAAGGTGGGCATCTGTGTTCATAAGTTCTCCTTGATGTCAGAAGTGGAGAGCACTGCTCATTTGCATCAGTGTCTGAGTCGAGCAGTGAAGTTGAGTGAAAAAGCGAGTCGATAAGATTTGGACATCATGTGTCCTTCCACCTAGCAGGGTTAACAGCTGTATTCTTTTTGTGTAGAAAACATTGAGCGCTGATTCTTAATCTCTTTGGGTCATGGACCGACCCCTTCTAATGTCTAATGAAAACCACACACAACCTTCCACAGAAAAATTTGCACAGATATTGCATATAACTTCAGAAATATTGCATATAAATCATAGGCAATTATGTAATAGCATATAATCTGCTCACAGATCTCATTAAAGCTATGTGTTAATCCCAGGTTAATACAATACAATCTCATTTATTTGGAAACTGTAGGCAAAATGTATTCTGAAACTAAAAGATACTTTCTAATCAGAAAAAAAGTATGTAAGGTCATTTAAAAAATCTGTTCCATAAAAGGAGATGTTGTTACTTAGAGTGAGGCTGGCTGGCTGGACAGGTGAGGTGTGATAGGACAGCGGTGTCTGAATGGAGGGGTACAGCCTGGCATCTCGTCTTTACCCTTACAGGTTCAGAAACTTGATTTGTCAGTTCACGCAGAGCTAATCAGGTGGAATCCTCATAAAAAAGCCCCATGAGCTGAGATACGTCTTTTTCGGTCTGAGCAGCATCACATGTGAAATAGCAGAAATATCCTGACAGCACCAAGTTGACCTGAATGCTATTCATTTTTTGCCTAGTTTGTGTTATGTACACTTGATTGTTCTGTCTTCTTGGGGTATCATAGGTAACCAGGAAATTGTTCAAGCTTTGTGAGGGTCTGTGAAATGCTAATAACTCAGATTTTGTGGTACTTGACGTTTTGTCCTTGGAGTCTGAACATTTCGTTGCCTTGTTTGGACATACAAAAAAGATAGATTTTTCTATTGGTATAAAAATGATAGGATAAGCAAGTGTTTTAAAGGTCTCATTCAGTGCTGTCCAATAGAAATGTGATGCAGACTGCATGTAATTTTCAATTTTCTAGTAGCCATACTAATAAAAAAAAGGTAAATTAATTTCAATAATATTTTAATTTAATCCAGTATATCCAAAGTATTATCATATCAACATGTAAGCAGTATAAAAATTATTGCGATAGCTTACATTCTTTTTTTTTTTCTTTTTGGTACTAAGTCTTCAACTTTTGGTGTGAATTTTATGCTTACAGCCATCGCAATCCAGACTAGCCACACTTCATGTGCTTTATAGTCCGGTAATGACTTCCATGTTAGACAGCCCAGGTCCAATTTACATGCCTACCTTCAGTATGTGTATGTCAGGTTATACCAATAGCATGTGCTTTAAAATGTTAAGCTGCATATATATATGTATATAAAATATATATATGTTATTAAAGTATAGTTGATTTACAGCGTTGTGCCCCAATCTCTGCTGTACAGCAAAGTGACTCAGTTATACACATATATACATTCTTTTTTTAATATTCTTTTCCATTATGGTTTATCCCAGGAGATTGGATATAGTTCCCTGTGCTATACAGTAGGACCTTGTTGTTTATCCATTCTAAATGAAATAGTTTACATTTACCAACCCTAAGTTCCCAGGCCATCTGTCTCCCTTCCCCCTCACCCTTGGCAACCCCAAGTCTGTTCTCTATGTCTGTGAGTCTGTTTCTGTTTTGTAGATAGGTTCATTTGTGCCATATTTTAGATTCCACATATAAGTGATATCATATGGTATTTGTCTTTCTCTCTCTGACTTACTTCAATTAGTATGATAATTTCTAGTTGCATCCATGTTGCTGCAAATGGCATTATTTTGTTCTTTTTTTATGGCTGAGTAGTGTTCCATTGTATGTATGTACCACATCTTCTTTATCAATTTATTTGTCAGTGGACATTTAGGTTGTTTCCATGTTTTGGCTATTGTGAATAGTGCGCTATGAACATAGGGGTGCATGTATCTTTTTGAATTATAGTTTTGTCCAGGTATATTAGGCTTTATATTTTTAAAGGACCCCCCCCAAAAAGGTACATTTTAATTTTCACTAAAGTGAAATCTGTTCCCCCTGGCATGTATGTATCACATGGAACAGTTTTCAGTCCAGACTGGAGGATATTACTCTAAGTGATGCTGAGATTTCTCATCGAGGAGGGTGGGGTCGGGGGAGAGCAAAGGAGTAGAATTCACTATAAAGGAAGAATGGTGGTTCTAATCGTGCTCTCTGAGAGCCAGTGCATGTGCCTGCCATGGCAAAGGAAAGGGCATCTGGAAGAGGATTCACAAATGAATCTTTTCCCTGAGCCTCTCGGGGAGGGGGAAGGTGGTGTGTTGTGTTGGCAGCCTCAGACACAGCCATGCTCCGGTGCCCCAGCATCGTTGCTGCTTCCGATGCTTCACACGATAAAAAAGAATCAGGAGAAAGAATGTTGCTCTTCTTGACTGCGTTTTGTGCCTTTTCTAGATCCTGAAAGACACTTCCCTGCAAAAAGTGAAACGCAACCAGAGCTGTTTGGAGCCCTGCCTGCGCCAGCTCGTCTCCTGCCTTGAGTCTTTTGTGGTGGGACCCTTGTTACCAAGCTATGCTTTGGGGTTTCGTTTCCTTTCCTCCTCCCTAAAATCCTGGGCTCCCTGATCTTGGAATAATGTGTCCTGTTTTGTAATTTGGCTTGAAGACAGATTGTGGGTTTTAGTCTCTTGCTTTTAAAATTTCAGAACCAAGAAGACAGCGCTTCCAGCAATCCCTTCGCGCTCCCGAACTCTGTCACGCCACCCCTACCGACATTTGCCCGGGTGACCACCGCCTACGGGTCCTACCAGGATGCCAATATTCCCTTTCCCAGAACCTCGGGGGCCAGATTCTGCGGGGCAGGTTGGTCTCTTTAGGTTCTCTGATTCTAGATTTCGAGAGAGAGAAGCTAAGAATGTCTGTATAAAAATTTCCATCAGAAAATGTTTCTTTGTTTTTATTTCCTGAGAACTCAAAAGATTTCTGTCATAGTGTTATCTGAAGCCGAATTGGCATCTGGGGACATACCCTAAGAATGTTCACCAGATTTACAGACTTAACTTGTTTCATTCTGATGAGTGTGAGTTTGAGTCTTGACTCAACCTATTGAAAATACACATAGGAAATATAAAGTACCTGTGAAGACTTTTTCCAAACCACATGTATCCCATCTCTCCTGAATCCTGGAGATTCTTATCTTTGTTTTTATTAAGTACGGCTGCCGTTGGTGAGCCTGTGTAGCTTAGGATACTATGTCTTATCCTTCAGGTATATTGAGGTAGACAAAAGATGGACCAGTGCTTTCTTAGGATTTCCCGTGACCAGCTCATTGACCTTGATGTGCACGTGTGATGTCTCCTTTGACAGGGTACCTGGTGTATTTCACAAGGCCCATGACGATGCACCGAGCGGTGTCTCCGACTGAGCCTACTCCGAGGTGAGTCTGGGAGATGCAGGTGTACGCTACATTCATGGGCCAGAAATAGGCAGACATCTGGGAATTTGTCTTTGGACAATTTGTGTTAGTTATCACTCATTATAAGATTAACTCCCAAAAGATGATGGTTCATTGAATTTCACCCAAGCTGAGATTTCTACTGTAAAGTTACTACTAGGAGTTGCTTGATAAAAACTGTTGTCAAAACAAGGCAAATTCTTTTTTAATGTGCTCTTCCCCTATCGCTCAAGTATTATCTGAATATTAAATAAAACTAGAGTAATAGCAAGAGATAATCTATAGTCCTGTAACACTAATAGGCCACTTCTAACATTACCACACACATGTAGTGTATGTGCAGCCATCACTAGAGTCAATTCTAGAACCTTTGCATTATCCCAAAAAGAAACTTTGAATCCCTTAAGGGTCACCCCAGTCCCTAAGTCCCCCATTCCTCCAGCCCTGGGCAAACACTGATCTACCTTCTGTCTATAAATGTGCCTGTTCTGGACAGTTCATATAAATGGAATTGTATGTGTGTTCTTTTGTAACTGACGTCTTTCACTTAGTATATTTTCAAGGATCATACATGTTGTAGCATGTATCAGTACTTCATTTCTTCTTATTGCCAAATAATATTCCATTACATGTATATACCATGTTTTATTTATTCATACATCAGTCATTGGACATTGGGACTGTTTCCACTTTTTGGCCATTATGAATAATGCTGCTATGAACATTCTGTGCAAATTTTGTGTGGATATATATTTTTTCATTTTTCTTGGATATATACCTAGGAACTGAATGACTGGATCATATTGTAAATTTTTTTCTTAATTAATACACTTTATCTTTTAGAGCAATTTTGGGTTCATAGCAAAATTGAGTGCAGAGTACATATACCCCTGTCCCCACACCTTTACAACCTTCGCCATATTAGTGGTTTTTTAAACCTAAATATTATGCTGTAGACTTCTGGTTCTGCAGTGTGATGACCAGGATAACTTGGAAACCCTCCTGCTACAAACACCTGGTTATACTGTATATGATATAGTTAGCATACTTAATAATGAATAGCTAAGCTAACAAGAAAGAAAAGACATTGCACCAAGTTCACGAGCAGGTGCTACGGCTGTCCTGGGAGTTTGCCAGTTTCTGCAGTAACCCAAGCAGATGAGAACTTGACCCTACAAGAAGTGGGAGTTAAATGCCAGAGAACACCCTACATTACACTAGATTCCTTATGTGAAAGGTTGGATTAGAAAACAATCACCTACTCTTTTTTTTTTTTTTTTTTAATTTTATGTTTTTGGCTGAGTTGGGTCTTTGTTACTGCATGCAGGCTTTCTCTAGTTGCGGCGAGCAGGGGCTACTCTTCATTGCGCTGCGTGGGCTTCTCACTGTGGTGGCTTCTCTTGTTGTAGAGCACGGGCTCTAGGTGCGCAGGCTTCAGTAGTTGTGGCACACGGGCTCAGTAGTTGTGGCACATGGGCTCAGTAGTTGTGGCTTGTGGGCTCTAGAGCGCAGGCTCAGTAGTTGTGGCGCACGGGCTTAGTTGCTCCGCGGCATGTGGGATCTTCCCGGAGCAGGGCTCGAACCTGTGACCCCTGCATTGGCAGGCAGATTCTTAACCACTGCGCCACCAGGGAAGCCCCCAATCACCTACTCTTAAAAGGAAACAACAGATATCTGTGTCTGGACTTTGGGTCAGTGGGAAAGTGTTCCTATTAGAACATTTTTCTTACTAACAGTATTGTATTGAGGTATAATTTAGGGTACACAAATGTGAAGTCCGTACCTTGATGACCAGCACCCAGATCAGGATACAGAGCCTTGTCCTCACTCCCAAAAGTTCCCTGGTCCCTTTACCCAGAGGAAATGATTCTTCTGCTTCCATCATTGAAGTTTACTTTGCCTGTGCTTGAACTTCATCTAAATAGAATCATCCAGCATGTCCTATTTTATGTCTGGCATGTTTTGCTCAACTTAACGTTTTTGAAATTGATCCACGTGGTTGCATGGATCAGTAGTTCCATGGTATGAAAATAATATAATTTGCTTATTCATACTCCTGTTGATGGACATTTGGATTATTTCCAGTTTTTATTTTATTATATGTAGACCTACACATACAAGTCTTTTTTTTTTAAATTTCATACAAGTCTTTTTATGGACATGTGTATTAATTTCTCTACCCAAGGAGTAGAATCCCTGGGTCATAGGATACGTGCATGTTTAATTTTATTAGAATTGCCAAAAAGTCTGTCCCCGTGGTTATGCCGTGTTACACTCTTCCAGCAACATTTCAGAGTTCTGGCTGCTCCACATCCTCTCCAAAACTTGGTGTTTTTAGTCTTTTCAGCTTTAGCCATTGTGGTGGGTGTGTAGTATTATCTCATTGTGCTTTAATTTGTGCTTCCATGGTGGTGACTAATGATGGTGAACAGCTTTTGTGTGCTAATTGACCACTTGAATATCTTCTTTGGTGATTTGCCTGTTCTAGTATTTTGTCCAGTTTTTTTTAGACTGTGTTTCTTATTATCTATTTGTGGTAGTTCTTCATCAATTCTTATTGCAAATTCTTTGCTGGGTGTATGTATTGATTTTCTCCTAATCTATGGCTTATCTTTGTCCCTCTTTAATGATTTTCAGTTTTCAGCAGTTTTTAATTTTGATGCAGTTCAGTTTATCCTTTTTAAGTGTTAGGGTTAGTGCTTCTGTGTCCTGTCTAAAAATAATCTCTGCCTATCCCAAGGTCATGAAAATATTCTGTGTTTTCTCTTAAAAATTTACAGATGTAAATTCCTTATGTAGAGATATATAGTTGTTATATATATAGCACTATTTATGGAAAAGATTTTGCTTTTATTGAATTTGCATTGATACCTTTGTTGAAAATCAATTGACCGTATGTTTTGGATCTGTTTCTGGACTCTATTTTTTTCTTTGGTTTATTGGTCTCTCCTTATGCCAACAGTACACTGTTAATGTAGGTTTATATAGTAAGTCTTCAAATCTGGTAATGTTAAGTCCTCTAACTTTATTATTCTCATTCAGGATTGTGTTGGCTACTCTAGATCTTTTGCATTTCTGTAAAAATAGAAATCAGCTTACTGGTTCCTACAGAAAAAAGCCTGCTCATATTTTGATTGGAGTTGTGTTGATTCTATAGATCAACTTGGAGAAAATTGACACCTTAACAATCTGGAATCTTCTAGTCTATTAACATGGTGTATTTCTCTATTGTTTTGAGTCTTTAATTTCTCTCAGCAATATTTTGTATTTTCCATGCACTTTTTTTTTTAATGTGTTCCTAGGTATTGCATGTGTTTTTTTTTTGTGTGTGTGTGTGTGTGGTACGCGGGCCTCTCAGTGTTGTGGCCTCTCCCGTTGCGGAGCACAGGCTCCGGACGCGCAGGCTCAGCGGCCATGGCTCATGGGCCCAGCCGCTCTGCGGCATGTGGGATCTTCCCAGACCGGGGCACGAACCCGTGTCCCCTGCATCGGCAGGCGGACTCTCAACCACTGCGCCACCAGGGAAGCCCGGTATTGCATGTGTTTTGATGCTATCGTAAATGCAATTTTATTATTTTTCAAATGTTTGTTTTTAATATATAGAAATACAGTAGATTATTGTAGATTGACCTTGTATCTAAATTCACTTATTAGTTTCAGTAATTTATAGACTCCTTTGAATTTTCTATGTATATAGTCATAGAAACATTCTCCGCTTCTGCAGATAAAGCATTTTTCAGTTCTAAAAGTGCTCTTTGATTCCTTTTTGGAGTTTCCATTTTTTTCCCCGTTTTATCCATCTTTTTCTCCTGATTTCATCAAGCGCTGAGAATGGCATCACTTAGAACTATGGAAAGATCCAAGCCACTACGGTTCATCGTGCCTTTTCAACCACAGGTCTCTGTCAGCTTTGTCTGCCTATCATACTGGCTTGATTGCGCCCATGAAGATCCGCACAGAGGCCCCTGGGAACCTCCGTTTGTACAGCGGGAGCCCCACGCGCAGTGAGAAGGAGCAGGTCTCCATCAGCTCCTTCTACTACAAGGAGCGGGTAAGCGGCTGATCCACGGCCTTTGATTCTTATCCCTTCCCCAGATTCTTGTCCTTGGCCTCCCTGCCTGCCACGCACAGCAGCTAAATTAGTGATCCCCCTGGGGTCTTTCCCTTTCATACCTAGTGTGTTAGAGAAAGACCGTTGCTTTGTTCCTTTCGGTTGGTTTTTAACTACTGTAAATTATATAGGAGGGGGAGGGGTGGTTGGTTGTTGTAATCCGTACTCTTCCCTCCCCTTTAACCCTGTCCTGTGATCCCCATACATGAAGTCGATTCCCATCCTCTGAGATAGAATCATGTAGCTTCAGGTCTTCCTGGGTATTCTGATATTTGTCACCAAATTAAGGGATGCTTCAGAAGGCTTGGGATCCTGATATATTTGGAACTTCATAGTTGTGGGAAGTTTTCAAGTTGACCTCTAAGAGGTTTTATACTTTCACAAAGTCTGCACCGAAGTACCCATTTGAATGGACCGGTTTATACAAAAATCACCTGAAACTGTCCTTCTGTTCCTGGGTTCTTAAGGAACTCATCGTCCCTACAGTAGCTATTAAGCTGTCAGAAGCCTTTGGTGACGACAGTGTAGAGAATATCGGCAGAGCGTGGGAATGATTCTGAGAACTTTCTGTGTTATCAGGTTGAGATTGGCTTAAACTGTCTTTTAACTGACATGATGTATTAACTGGTTACCACTGAGCTACTCACAAACTCAGTCCTTAGGAATTCTTTGTTGCTCTCCCACTAATTGAGAAATGATGGATTGACTATAATTAAAATTTGTTTTTTTGTTAAAAATTGAGTTATTTAAAATAAAACCCCAATTTCCAGCAGGTGTTGGAGGTGTCTTCACTTTGATTACAGTGTAGTGTCTAACCTTCCTGGTTTGCATGATGTTGGCTGTCGCTGACTTTGTCAGGTCTTAGGGTTGTATGTGACAAATGAGTGGCAGGAACTGATGCTTGAGGCATGACCAGTCTTGGGCAAAACCTTCAGTCAAACAGGGAAAATGATTTTTTGGTTGCCTCTCTGGCCAGCTCCATAGTCCCTTTCTTTGCATCTCTGACGGAGTTCTCCACCCCACCGCTGCCTCCCCCCACCCCGCCCTGTCCTGCACCTGTCACAGAACTTCTTAGAACACTTTTATCTTCCCAAGTCCTTTACATTCAAAAAAAAATTTTTTTTTTCTTTTTCTGCAAGCTAGCGAGTAACTGGTGAGAAGCTTTGATAAACTGGTTGGAACTAAGGCATTTTATTATTGATGTAGTAGCTAAACAAACTCAAGGTTGAATAAATGTGGGAATTTTCTTTAGCACCAGGGCCAGGTTGAGGAGACCTGTTAGTCAAAGAGGCAGTTCTGAATTCCCCTTTGCATCATGCCCCGTGCTTCTCATGCTTGGGTTCAGATTGGGCAGCATAGCTGGGACTTGCACTTTTGACCCTGTGATAGTGTGTAAAGGTCGTGTTTCATCAAAATAACTCCAGTTCCAAGAAGGAGCCTCTCCTAATGCAGAAGCCTTTGTAAGGCCTACATTTATATTTTTGATGGTCTGGACTCTCTTTTACGACAAACACACTGTAATCATGAAGAGGGAACAAAGGCACATAGATAATTAGCTCTTATCAGACAGGATATGCTGGGGCGTGGAGGAAGGATTGTGATATTTCACTTTGGGGTGATTCCCAGTGTGCTGCTTCTCCCCAGAAAACAGGCCATTGTAGTCCCCTAGAATGACATAGTAAGTGGTCTCTGAATTGTATTTCAGACAGTGAGTGAATAAGGTGGGGGGGAGGTAGTTTTATTATAATTTCATATGAAACTTTTGTATTGGTGTATAGCCTATGTGCAGAAAAGTTCACAAATCGTAGGTCTATAATTCAGTCAATTAGCAATCACAGGAAATAGACTGTTCCAAGACATAGACTATTCCAAGAACCCTAGAAGCCCTGGGAGAGGGAGGCACATTTTAATGTATGACACATAGTAATTATTAGGTTAAATCATATGAAACTGCTGATATTTGAGCATTTTTGACCTTAAGAAAAAGTTTCACATGGTTCAGCCTAGTAAGAAGTTAAAATCAGTTATCAATAACTGGTCAGTCAGTTATTTTGTGATGAATCTAAAATAAACTTGTAAACTCTCCTTGAAGCTTGTTCACGTCCATCCCATTTACATACGGCATGGGGAAGGAATTACAGGAATGAAATATGGCCATCTTATTTTCCTCACAGAGGACACGATAACAGTTTTATCCCTCGAGAAGTATTTTCTGATTCCTGGGTGTCTAGTTTCAAATGTCAAATAATATCACTTTTATTACTTTTGTCCTGGAAACGATTCCAGTGTACTAAATTTCTCTGTGCTTAAGTCTTCATTTTCAGCCCAAATTTTATCTCCTGCAGACTTTTTTTTTTTTCTCCTGCATACTTTTATTCTTGTTCAGATCTCTACCCCTGAGAGCTTTAAATGAGTAAGAAGAAAGGAAAAGAATATAACTGCATTAAAGTATAACAATGAAAGAATTATAGAGTATTTTGGAGATTGCAGAAATATCTTCCTAGAGCCACTGGGGACTAATACTCATTTTTCTTGTTTTTGTGTTTTTACCCTGCCCTACTTAGGTCATCTTGTTATATCACCCAGAGGTTCTCCAGATGGAATTCCAGTGTTTGCTCTTAAAATTTTTTTAAATGTGAGAGATGTAAAAATAAATTAATAAAACCATTAAATTTCATATAAGAAGTTAGAAAGCACAGAGAGATGCTAACATTCATTTGGTAACTGGACCATCTGTTAATAGCTGATGAAATATTGTTTATTCTTAGGGTAAATCAGAAGGCCCAGGACTTAAGATAAACATCAGGCATTGCCCTGTAAACATTTAAAAATTTTTGCAGCTTCCCACATTCACTTCAGTTGACATCACTAAAATAGCTTTAATGTAAATAACTGAGGAGGCCTTGAAGTTAATAGAGTAATTTCTGATTTTGCGAAACAGTGTTGTATGCTCCCAGTTTCACACTGATGCTCCCGTGGTTAGCAAGAGCCCTGGGGAGCATCACCCTTCAGTTCTCTCAGGCTCTCACTTCCTCGTGGCACCACTCTGAGGATGGTCCTGCAGTCCCAAGGTCAAGACTTCAGTTTCCCTGGCGTGCCCCACCCCCCCCAGCCATACACCAAAAACAATTCGGTGTTGAATCTCTTGAGGAACTTCTTCCTTTTTAGGAATGAGAAGCTTCTCGCACATACGTATGCTTTTGAAGGGGAAGCAGAGTTCTCCACCTGTTTCCTTTTTTTTTGGCTGCGCTGGCCTGTGTGGGTCTTAGCGCAGCATGAGGGATCCTAGTTCCCGACCAGGGATGGAACCCGCATCCCCTGCATTGGAAGCGTGGAGTCTTAACCTCTGGACCGCCAGGGAAGTCCCTCCACCTGTTTCTTACGATCTTAATTCTTGTAAGAGAACCACAAATCTCCGTCGTAGTTCCTCTGTCAGAGCTGTGTGGATGTCAGCCTCCTGATACCTTGAAATGTGTTTCCGACTAAAGGACAACGGCATTGAAGCTGTGTATGGAGTGTGATGGGTTGGGAGGGGGGTGAGGGAATCTAAATACTGCTGTGCTGAGTTTCAGATTTTTCAGTCATTCCCATCCCAATTTTGCAGTATATTATGGTACCTTTGAATCCATCAGATGTATGGGAAGCTTTCATTTTATTCTATATTTTTTCCCTTTTAATTTTCTTGGTGTTTTTCTTCCCTCCTCGTGGGTGTAACGTTTTCACGCACAGATGTCTCCTCGCTCTGCCCGGCGACGTTGGTCCATACAAGCAATTAACGACTTCCCGGTACTGTGCGCTGTGCAAATGCTCTCCTTAACTAATCCTGTCTCTGCCCAAAGGCCCAAGAATAAAATGCCACCTGCCTGGCTTTGAGGAACCTGAAATGACAGGCTGGCTGGTTTTCAGGACCAGCATAATCAATTTCTCACTCTTGGGAGTCAGGCACCAAGGACTGCCTCCTGGTTCTATCAGTTTCAAATGGGTGAATACTGATATCGTTAAGGATTGTGAATGGACTTCTTTGAAAATGAAGCTGAATGCTGGATTTCTTGGAAAGAACCCCAGTGATAAGCCTTTAGCTCACCTGATTTCACTTGGAGTATTTGTATAATTTCACAGAGCTTTCAAAAGCCTACCTTTGGCATGGCGGGGCAGCAGAGGAAGATATAAGAGGCTTCTACCATTTTGTCTCCGTTTTTATCGTCTTGCTCGAGTTCAAAGAGGGAGGTGCCCACCTGCTTCATTGGCATGACACCGAAGCTAGATTTTAATCCTTTGGGAATTTCCTGGAACAAATTTTTTCCTTGCCATCAGTATTTTGCATTGACAATAAAACCTCTGCAATGGACATCTTCTCTTCCTTTTCTCTTGCTTACTCTCTCCTCTTCTGTCTTCCTCTCCCACCCTCTTTGTGTTTCAGTCGTGCCATGGTGACCTCAGGCTGTGCAAGGCAGCTTTGAGGCTTTTGTGTACGTTTCATTTGGTGTAAAAAACAAAAAAAAAAATTAGGGGCATAGTCCTATAACCTTTTCATATAAAAACCGGTTGAAATCAGGAACCTTGATTAGCAAGTTCCACTGCTGCCCAACAACCTGGGGGTGGAGCTGCCTCCATGGCCATCTTTCCTCAGAAAGCCTGTCCTACCAACCCAACTGCTGCGTTTCCACGGATTTTTCCAGAAGTCCCTGCTCCTGCTGCTATTTAAAGAGGAACTCATTTTGACTCACTGCCCACTCTGCTGATGATTATGCATTGTCGACGGGGTTGCTGCGAAGCAGTTGGTGGCTTATTCTTGGGCTGTTTTTACATTTAACCCATTTATTGCCATCGATGTTGCCTCCGATTGTAGCAGTAACACTGGTGGTTCAGTCGCAAGCTGGCTATTGGTTGTCATTCAGTGCTCTCTGCACCAGTGCCTCCCCGCTCCCACCGCCCCTCCCTCCCCACCCCGATCCTCCCTGTCCTGTTTCCCGTAATTCCATGAACACCTTCTTGGTCTGTTCAGAGGAGCATCCCAGTCTCATTGTGTGATAACTTGTCTGTCTTGCTTTGTCTCTCCTCCCTCGATCCCTGCTCATGGAATCTGTGGGGAAGGGGTGTTTTCTATCGATGGGGCATTGAGATGACCTAAGAGAAGTGCAGAGTCCTTCACCTCCCAGAGGTACCGATTTTACTGCACAGAAACGTATCCACATTTAAGCCCGTCAGAGTGGGACTGGAGCAATGCAGGAGGTTTTAGGGGGCTTTGGGGCCCCTGTGCCCTTTTCTCACCTGGAAAGGTCAGCCACACCTCATCCCGGTGTGTCATGGTTGTCGTCACCTGACAGGTACTCAGACTAGAGAGGTTATTCTAAAATCTCCAGCAAGATACCAAGGCAAAGAAATCTTGGGAAGGTGTGGATGAGGTATGAACCATTTTTGTTGCCAGAACACTAGAGGAAACACTCCGTGCTTCTTAGGGAGCACCTGGGTCCTAGGCCCTGACACCTGATTTGAGATCTACCACATCTTTGTTTAGGCAGCCTTGTTGGATTTGAATCCCCAGAATAATTTGCCGTGAGACAGGTTTACTGAGTGACCTCCATAGCCTGAAGGGGAGATAGTTCATGTTTAAAAGCCATCAACCTCCAAGTTTGAAGAAAAAATATTTTGTGACCCCCCCCTTAAAGATTTTTTATAATGTTTTATAGTTATTCCTTGCTGGATTAAATGAACAAAAACAGCTGTCCCTTAATTGCTTTCACACTTCGATTCTTGGTGGCAGCTATCATGAGGGTGATCCTGTGTTAGGGAATCTCCTCCTATTGTAGGCTCTAAGGCACCTTATCGAGGTCCGTAAAGCACCACCTGTGCATCAGCACAGAGCAAACAGAGAAGCACCTGGAAGCCTGGTGTCTCCAGAAGCTGACAAGGAAGTCCCAGGAAATACAGACAGTGACTTCTGTAATTCTGTGAAGGGTAGTTGCAGAAAGCTGCCCAGACCACTATCTTCACATTTTCATCCAGGACTTATTGATGACTCACACAGGCCCGTTTCTGCCAATCTCTGTCACCCAAGACTGCAAATGGGAGAAGAGCCCTGAGACGTCTCTTGGGACCCTGAGTTTTCTTTTCTCTGAATGTGTCGAATCCTAACAAATCCAAAAAGGAAGTTAAACGGCGCGAGGTTCAGGCTCATGAGCCTGGCCTGGAACACAGCACCTTGGCCTGAGCCTGGCGTGTTAAGCCCTGTAGCCACAGGAGCTGCTTGCGTCTGCACGTTGCTCTGGCTCAGCAGCGCTTGGCAGAGAAGTGACTTCAGAAGTGAGTAATTGTAGACAGTGGTGTATTGGACAGCCCTCACTGGAATCAGGTGATCTCTGTATATGCAGAAATGGATCTGTTTTTATATGGATCAAACTATTTACATATTAACAGGTAACTTAGTCAGGACTTAATTTTCCCCCCTTTTTAATTTAAAATCATACTCTTAAAAGCAGGTTAACAAGTATGGGCTTAGCAGCCTGAGAACCTGTGTTCAAAGCTGAGCTCTTAGGAGTGTGGCCTTGAGTAAGCTCACATCCTCATTGGTGAAGTCCAGGGCGTCTCTCATTTCCCAAATACAGGCTCCTCTCTGGCCATTGTAGAGAAGGCTCTGGGGAAATAGGATAATTGCTCATGATCTTCTTCTACATCCATTACCCAGGTCCCTCTGCTCAAGTATTTTTGACATTCTGAAAATGATCCTTTTTAGAAATATTTCAAGTCTGCTAGGAAAAACATTCTGACGTGAACTAGTCTATTTGCAAATGAACCACTTTGGGCACATGGGCCTTAATATTATGCTTTCATTGGGTTTGCTTAAAAAGTCAGGCAACTGTGGATGTTTCCAGTGTGGTCTGAAAGCTGTAGACCCCATCCCTCACGAGGTGTCCATTGGTTTCCACTGTTCAGTTAAACGGATCTGTCGTGAATTGCTCAATTGTTGAAGGGCTTCTTATTTTCTCTTTGTAATAAGGAGCCAGAGTCAGTGCCTGGAACTGTTTTAGAAGCCTTTCAACAAACCTGGAAGACCCAATTAGATGGATCCTATTTGATTCCAGATGGAATCTTTTGAATGTAGATCTTTTCTTTCTGCCTTTAAAAAAAAATCCAGTACCCTAAATGTCATTGGAGATGACGAATTATGTGGGGCCTTGTGGGTATGTCATTTCCCGGGATTCTTAAACTTCCAGAGGTCTGGATAAAAGTCACAGTGAAGTAAGTTTATGGACTGATGCCCTCCGTGTTCTAGTTAACCATGTTGTGCCGTCCCATCACTGCAGGGTCGGTGTATGCTGAGTTACTCTCTGTAAAACTGGTCCTAGTGCTCAGGGCACGTGTGACAGCACAGTCTAATGTCAGTAAACGCTGGCCTGGCTCCAGCCCATCCTGACAGGCCGTTTTTCTCGTTAGCACACTCACCCCTTACTTGCACCCACATCACAGTTCTTCTTTAGAAAATAACCAAGGCCAGCAGAGAATTGAAGGGCTACTAGCCCCCAAGAATAGATGCAGTTTCCTCTTGTGTTGCAGAATAATGACTTGTGTATGGATACATAGTAACTGAACTGCTTCTAAGACCAAATAGGTTAAGATTCCAAATTGATAGCATATGTATTTACAAACGATGTTGAACAATTCAAATACTTTAGCTAAACATCTACATTTACCTGCCATGCACTGAGTCCGGGTGTCCTGGGTTTAGCAGGTTCCATGCCGCTTACTAATCCTATGGGAAGTTACGTGCGTTGAACAACTTTGGGCGTTAGATGGGACGTGAACGGTAAGAAATGCCTGGATATAGACCATGACTGATTTATGGAAGAGTGATTGTATCAAAATCACTGGTGGAAAACGAATTTATCTATGAACCATCTAAATAATAATATACTCTACATGCCCGAGAGTTTATGGACATTTATAATAATTACAGATTTTTAAATTGCACTTTTTCAGTTGACACTTTGCAATCTCACCTTTTCATTGTCCCCTGATTAACCTTGTGAGATTGGAACCACAGAGCTTATCAGGAGCCCAGAGTTACCAGTGAGCAAAGAGAGAGTGACACAAGCCTGAATTCACCGCAAAAAAGGAACGTGCCTGGGATCGCAATGAGACAGGGCATGTGTTAATAAGACCAGTAAGACTTGGTTTTCTGACTCCACATTACAGGGCCCTTTCACTGGTTCCTTTTGCCTCCTTTGTTAATAATAAATATGTCACTTCCCTCCTGAGATGAATCACTTTGGCGACCCCCTTTCTAACTTCTGGCAATAAAGTAAAATAGAATATTGCCCCCTTGGCTGGTCGTCATTTTGAAGATACCAGATGGGGCTACACTCTCATAATTCTCATTTTCCAGGGCGTCTCTCATTTCCCACATACAGGCTCCTCTGTAGCCGTTTGTAGGGAAGGCTCTGGGGAAATAGGATAATTGCTTATGATCTTCCACATCCATTACCCAGGTCCCTCTGCTCAGGTATTTTTGACATTCTAAATGATCACTTTTAGAAATAATTCAAATCTGCTAGGGAAGACAGGGTAACTTTTCTTGAGCTGCTCAGTTTCTGTGTCTGCCTCCCATAGATGAAAGTTTGCAGATCCCACACTGCTGTGTCTGAATTAAATTTCAACAAATCCAATTTAAATTGTCTGAAAAGGAAAGAAAAAAAAAACTTTAATTAGTTTCAAGCAAGAATTTGAACCTAGGGCTGAACCCAACCTTAAAAGTTGCTCTTCTCCCACATTTTTGTGGTCTTTACTAACTTATTTACTTGCTGTTCTTTCTTTTTTAAATTCTGGCTTCCAGGTGTTTTTGAGCACCTGCAGAATGTATATAGCACTGCAGTAGGTGCTTATTTTCCTCTTAGGATTCTGGGCCATGAGCTCAATGCCCTTTGTCATCCTTTTATTTTCTACAGATGCTGATTCATATAATTGTGGGCATGATGTAATGCAAGGTCTCTGCAAATTACCAATGACCCAACTATGGTGTGCTCTGCAAATGTAGGTTTCCATTCATCGAAGTCCCCATTAGTTATATCTTGTCATTTCCCCCAGAAATCAAGGAGATGGAAAAGTAAGCGTGAGGGATCGGACTCTGGGAATCGACCAATCAAGGCTGCTGGGAAAGTGATCATTCAGGATATTGCCTGCCTTCTTCCTGTTCACAAGTCATTGGGAGAACTATACATGTAAGTTCAGAATTTCAACTATGCCGTGCTTCCCACTTAGATATGAATATCAAAGTCGTTTATTTTATTTTTTGGCCGTGCCTTGCAGGATCTCAGTTCTCTGACGAGGGATTGAACCCAGGCAGTTGAAAGCCTGGAATCCTAATCACTAGGCCACTGGGGAACTCCCTGTTTATTTTAGTTTTTGAGATACTGGAATCCTTTTTAGAAGGGGCCCAGTGCATTAGTTTTCTTCTGCTGCATAGCAAATTACCACAGACCTAGCGTTTAAACAACACACATTTATTATCTCAAAGTTTCTCTGGGTCAGGAGTCTGGGCGTGGCTTACCTGGGTCCTTGCTCTGGTCTCCCCAGGCTGAAATTACGAAGTCAGCCGCGTGGTGGTCTTAACCAATGCTCAGGGTCCTCTTCCAAACTCATTCAGGTTGTTAGCAGAATTCAGTTCCTTGCAGCCGGAGAACTCAGGGAATTTCATCTTCTCCAAGCCCAGCAGAAGTGTCTCACTGATGCTTCACTGTCTTTCTAAGGTCTCATCTGATTAGGTCAGGCCCACCCAGGAGAATCTCCCTTTTGACAATTACAGGAGTGATATGTCATCAGTATTGACTGGTCTTGACCCCGTTTAAAGGGAGGGTTTATACAAGGCCTGTACAGCAGGGGCCAGCAATCTTGGGCACAGTCTCAGGATTCTGCCTCCTGTACTTAATATGTAAAACAGTTTAAAAGCAGAGCTACTTCGGTTGAAGGGAGCTGGGAGGTGGGTGACAGGCACACAGAAGCTGCTGACCTGTGGTTCCCCTTCTTCCTGAACTTGAACACATAATAAAAAATATTTATTTTGTTGTTTATGTACAACACATTACTCCTTGTTAGAAACTGCAGTCAGCATTATACATATCTAAATCAATTTTTATTCAACCCTTAAGCCTGGGGAACTCCCCAGAAAAGCTAGCTGGCAAATTGTTCTTTGAATCTGGCCTCCTTTCCTGATTTCGAAGAGGTAAGCAATTTCACCTTCCCCAGGCCTGAACTCACAGTGTAACATCTGCTGTAGGTAAGCTTTTTCTCCATGTTACGTGGAAAGAGAGCTTAAGGCCAATACAAATAAAACATTTTGAGTGACAACCAAAGAGGCAGTTTTTACTTTATTTGTTAAACCAGGAGTAATTGATTTAGAAGTCAACTGGAAAGAAACTTTTTAATTCTTCTTAAATTTCAGATTGAATGTGAATGATATTCAAGAAACATGTCAGAAGAATGCCACTTCTGCCTTGCTTGTTGGAAGAAAGGATCTCGTCCAGGTATTTTCCATTCCTTTTGTTGGAGATCTGGATTTTTCTCTTGGAGCAGGTTCCTTTCACTTTATTGTTGTGGTTTAGTGACATTTCAAGGTGTACCTCCTATTTTGTAATTTCTTTCCCATTTTCTTTGCCAAACTGTAGGGCTAGAGCAGCTTTTTAAATCCCTTAGATGTTTTTCTTATTAGTGCTTAGTTGAGGAGGTCCTAAAGCATTTACTAAGTGTTTTTATAACATCCCTTTTCTATTCTAGGGCAGGGTGATTGTTAGTACGTAAATTTGGACGTCTTTATCTTTGCCATTTACACCCTCAGTTCTGTTTTGTTTGTTTTTTACTTTTAAAAATGCTTCATTTCATAAAAGGTTTACCAAGGCATTCCTTAAGATAGAGACACATTCAGTTTTAAAGCAAGGTGTAATATTACAAGAATTAAAATTTCCTTCATCTTTGCAGAAACACATCAGTGCTTAAGCAAGTTGCTCCTATATTGGTGAGGTTTTTTGTTTTTTATTTATTTATTTATTTTTGTTTGTTTGGCTGTGACACGTGACTTGTGGGATCTTAGTTCCCTGACTAGGGATCGAACCTGGGCCCTCCACAGTGAAAGCGTGGATTCCCAACCACTGGACCACCAGGGAATTCCTGGTGTTTTTTTTTTTTTAAACTGTTTTATTGAGATTATAGTCCATAGACCATGCAATTTACACATTTAAGATGTAACATTCAGTGGCTTTTAGTATATTCACAGCATTTTGCAATCATCACCATAAACAATTTTGGAACATTTCCTTTACCCTGTAAAGGCACCCCACACCTCTTGTCACTGCTCAAGCCCCTCTTCCCCCATCCAGCCCTCGCCAACCACTAATCTATGTTCTGTGTCTATTGCATCTTTTATTCTTTAGTATGAGGATTAGATTGAGCAATGGAAAGTATGAGCTGCTGTCCTATCTGCTCAGTTTTTTCCTTGTAACCCTCCAAATGACCCAGAGCTAAGGCCTCCCCTTGATTTTTATCTGGTTGAAAAATCCCTAAGATTTCCTTTTGTCTCCTAGTAAACACCGTCAAGTCTCTGCTGCAAACCCTTTTAAGTGAAACTTAGAGTCATGGATTTAATCTGTTTCTCTAAGGACCCAGCCACCTAAAATTCTGCAAACACTAAGAAGGCAAAACAGAGTCGTGGAAATAGTGGGGAATTTCTAACAGGAGGCGTCAGCCCGACTCTGCTCCGTAATGGTGTAACACTGGGCCAAGTATTTCCGACTCTCTCAGCCTCTGTATATTGGTCAGATGAGACCCAAGAGAATAATTGCCTCATAGGGTTGATGAGAAGATTGGTTCTGCTGAAAAAACATTATCTGAGGAAAAATTACTTCCTAAAGTGTTTTTTTTTTTTTTTCTTTTAAGTTTTTAGGACTTTTATGGCAGGGTTGATTTGGAAGTTCAGGCTAGTCCGAGTGAAGTGGAAAGACCCTTCCCTGGGGTTCAGACATACCTGGGTTTACATCTGGGCTCTGTCCCTTTCATGTTGTGTGATCCTAGGCAGCTACCTAATCATTCTGAACTTCAGTTTCCTCAACTATAAAATGGGAACAATACTTCTAAGGTCCTTATGAGAACTGAATAAGGTAATATGCATACAGTTTCCATACCTGTATCTGGTAGATGTAAATACCCAGTATGTGGCAAATTATGCTGCTGTTTTTGCAATTGCAGTCATCATTGTGGTGTGGTCTTCCTTAACGGACTGGAAATGACATCAGTGCAAATGCTTGGAGAATTTTTTGTTGTTGTTCTTTTTGCACATATTGAAGATGATGTGTCTACTGTTTTGCATAAGAGTTACAGGAATAAACCTGTCAACTATTTCTGTTGAAGGCACTTAGGAAATGTGTATTACAAGTGAGGAAATAATGGGCCCAAGTTGTCAGCCAGGGTAGTAAACATCCTTTCCTATCCCAGAAACCTATGAACTTCTTCCAGCAACCATCCAGGTGGTCCATTGATCATAGAAATGAATATTTTTCTTTTGAACCAATACTTGTGGGGGTTATTTAAGTACACTGGAGCCACACGATTTAATTGATTTTTTTTTAACATATCTGATGTGTTTCTA
This sequence comes from Tursiops truncatus, assembly GCF_011762595.2. Taxonomy (NCBI): domain Eukaryota; kingdom Metazoa; phylum Chordata; class Mammalia; order Artiodactyla; family Delphinidae; genus Tursiops; species Tursiops truncatus. Next base: position 12,679,161 of record NC_047052.1, read on the forward strand.
TACCTGTTTTTCAGTATATTTATTTGCTTATTCTTTTTTTTCTTCTATTTTAAACTCCTTGATTCAAAGTCTGTGTCTTCTTCCTTTCGGGTTTTTCTCAGAGTCTAGTAGTGTTTTCTAGTTGGTGGGCATACAGTGATGTATTGCTAGTAAGAAAGATTTCCCAAAAATAATATTCCATTAAAAAATATATATATATTTATTTATTTATTTATTTGGCTGTGCCGGGTCTTAGTTGCAGCGTGTGGGATCTTTCAGTAGCAGCATGCGGGCTGCTTAGTTGCAGCGTGTGGGCTCTTAGTTGTGGCACACATGTGGGATCTAGTTCCCTGACCAGGGATCGAACCTGGGCCCCCTGCATTAGGAACACAGAGTCTTAACCGCTGGACCACCAGGGACGTCCCCAGTATTCCATTTTTAAAGGTATAGAGGGGAGGGGACTCTGTTGATGGTGTGATGTATTTACATTTAGTGTGTGCTAAATCTTGGATCTAGTAGACACGTCATGGACATTAGTTTCTGCTTGAGGACTCCAAGCCCCGTGAGGTTTCAAGTTTGGGGATATTCCTCAGATTTGATGTGAACCAAAAGAAAGCCGAGTCTATTTTTTCTTGGCCTATTTTTCTGTAACTTCAGAGAGTATACTGAAACTTTTGTAATGGAAGGTTTTTCATTATTTGGGCAAAGGACAATCTTAAGTGTGATACCGAATGCATTTTTTTCTCCCTGCCAGTTCACTAATGAAGCAGCAGAAAAAGTCACATGAGTCAGTGGTTAAATAGACCATGCAGGGAAGTTGTTGCATGATGTCATTCCTCTGTCATCTGCTTCATAAAAGCTTTTAAGGCTGGTGTTTCTCAAATGTGCACACAAGTCCCCCGAGAATCTTGCTAAAATGCAAATTCTGCTTCAGTAGGTCTGGAGTAGGGTGTCAGACTCTGCATTTCAGTAAGCTCCCAGCTTTGGCCGCCCCCAGAGTAGCAAGGCTTTAGGCTGTGTGTGGGGGAGGAGGTGGGGTTCTTTCGTGGTTCGCGGTCCTGTGCTCACCAGTCTGAGTGTGGGTATTTCTCTTTGATCTGTGCAGGTTTGGTCGCTGGCTACAGTAGCTACGGATCTTTGCCTTGGTCCGAAGTCTGACCCAGATTTGGAAACACCCTGGGCTCGACATCCATTTGGGCGACAGCTACTGGAGTCCCTGTAGGTTTTGAGCACTAAAAGTGAGGAAAATGAGTGATGTCAATTTTAGGTCTGTAAACACTTTCAGTGTTTTTGTCTAAGAGAAAAGTACAAAGGCCTGAGGCATGAGAAGAGGAAGTGAGACCCTTCCTTTTAGGGCTGCTATAATTTCTGTACAGAACTCACTTCTTAGAGCAGAAGGAATTATACCGTATTTGTCATTTATAACAAGGCTTTGGGACTCATGTGTCCTTGAGAGAGTTATGCTTTGGCCCAGAAGTACATCAGTCTGAACACAGGAGTTTGAGTTCTTGAGGTAGAAAGTTTCTTGGGTGCTATAGAATCTCGCCCCTGAGAGCAGGTTAGAGAATTGCACGTTGGCCTTCGTGTTTTCCAAAGGCCACGATGCATTCACCCTGTTAGACAGTTTATGAAAACCTTGAGTTTGTGTTTGATTTATTGCACTGAAATATGGCAAACTGGAAATACAGTGTGCAGAATGATTCACAACCAGGAAAAACCACTTGAGGTTCCAAGACAGGGAGGCCCAGGTCCTGACAGAGAGATGGAAAAGCGCTCCTTCCTTCAGGTGGAGGTTTGCTTTACCTACTCGTTGAGGCCAGACCTGGGACACGTGCTTATGCTTCAGGTTGCTCATGGTGCTTGTTCTACCCACTTCATACGAGGCTCATGAGATAGTGTGAAAACACCTTAAAACTATTAGACATTGCTTGGTAGGAAAGTGTCAAGTCCCTGGGATCTCTACCTCACATTCTGTCTAGCACAGTTGTACTGAAAGGAGCAAAGGGGATGTGAGGACCTAAAAGGTAAAACTATCCCCTGTTGTTCTTACTTAATAGCTCAGACTCATTATGCCACCTCCCGAGTCTGTGACCTGCTCCCCATACTGTGGTGGCACCGTGCTCTCTGAGCACCTCCATGTAGCCTTAGGTCATATGAATGGAGGACATAGAACCCCTCCAGGAAGCAGTGTGATGCCTCCTTGGAGTTGGGGAGGCCGAGAGAGCATGTATGGCCTCACTCAGATGTGAGCTGAGTCTCCTTAATTCTTGAAGAAGCTCCATTCAAGTCTGAGCCCAGGCCTGGTTGCCAGCTAGGAGCTTTCAGATTGGTTATATCTAGGTCATGTGTCATACTCAGATACATGTTATTCCAAAACAAATTTAGCCAAACTCAAAGTCGATCACGCCCCCGGATCTGCAGAAAGCCCTCGTTCCTGATGGGGGCTTTGGAGGCAGAATCAAGAATTCTCCCTTCCTTTATGGTTTATCACAGGATATAGTTCCCTGTGCTATACAGTAGGACCTTGTGGTTTATCCATTCTATATAAATGATAATGGAAAAGAGTATGAAAAAGAATGTATATATATGTATAACTGAAGAACTTGGCTGTACAGTAGAAATTGACACAACACTGTAAATCAACTATCCTTCAATAATATAAATTTAAAAAAAAATTCTGACATCCGACCCTGATGGCAACAACCCGCCGCTGTCGTGACAGTCATCCTTCCCCCTGGCCTTCTCGTGACTTCTCCTCTCCTGCCCCCTTTCTCTCCAGGCTGGCTCATTACTGCCGGCTCCGGGACGTGCAGACGTTGGCTATGCTCTGCAGTGTGTTTGAAGCCCAGTCTCGGCCGCAGGGGATACCAAACCCCTTCGGGCCTTTTCCCAGCCGCTCATCTAACCTTGTGGTGTCCCACAGTCGATACGTAAGTTGGGGGTTTCCTGGTGTGAGTTTGACTTTTCCCAGAGGTCGCCGTCACGGGGAATGGCACTCTCACACTGCTCCTGTTTGCTCTGCAGCCCAGCTTTACATCCTCTGGTTCCTGCTCGAGTATGTCCGACCCAGGATTCAACACTGGTGGCTGGAACATAGGTTGGTATGGCCTTAGCCCACGCTGGGTTTTTTTGTTTTTTTTTAAACATCTTTATTGGAGTATAATTGCTTTACAGTGGTGTGTTAGTTTCCACGCTGGGTTTTTATACTCTAAATGTGGTGTGCGATTTAATATGTAATCTTTACTTGATGAATACTCTCCATATTTTTCCTTGTTTCTCATTGACACACACACACACACACACACACACACACACACACACACACACACACACACAGAGTGCGCCGCGAAGCTTGCGGGATCTTAGTTCATCTTAGTTCCCCGACCAGGGATCGAACCTGGGCCCGCTGCAGTGGAAGCTTGGAGTCTTAACCACTGGACCGCCAGGGAATTCCCCCTCTTTGCCCTTTTTTTAAAAAAATTAATTAATTAATTAATTAATGTATTTATTTATGGCTGCGTTGGGTTTTCGTTGCTGCACGCAGGCTTTCTCTACTTGCGACAAGCGGGAGCTACTCTGTTGCGGTGCGCAGGCTTCTCATTGCGGTGGCTTCTCTTGTTGCAGAGCATGGGCTCTAGGTGCATGGGCTTCAGTAGTTGTGGCACACAGGCTCAGTAGTTGTGGCTCATGGGCTCTAGAGCGCAGGCTCAGTAGTTGTGGCGCACAGGCTTAGTTGCTCTGTGGCATGTGGAATCTTCCCAGACCAGAACTCGGACCCGTGTCCCCTGCATTGGCAGGTGGATTCTTAACCACTGCACCACCAGGGAAGCCCCCCCCACCTCATTGCCCTTTAAATTGAATATGATGGGGATACTGTAGTCAGCAAGGTCTGGGCTTTTCGTGTTTGAACAGGCTGGTTTCTGGTCTCTCTGCCTTGCTGGGTTGCTTTCCATCTTGTAACCTTAAGAAACTGACAGTGGGACTTCCCAGTGTCCCCCCACAAACGCTAACACTTATCCTTTCTCCTGCACAAGCCCCTTTCCCAATCATCTGCCACTTCCTGTTACCTCCCTCTCCCCACGTACCTCCTTCAAGGTAGAGAAATAAAGCCGAGCCTGGTTCCAGGTGGCCGTAAAGGTCTGTTTAACGAGGAAGTGTATTTGTGTTTTCTGGATATTTTAAATTTCTTTTTAAAAATGATCTTAGTTTTGTTGATTACAAAAGTACTATTTGCCCAGTGAAGAAAAACAAAACAAAAAGCATTAGTGGAGAAAATAGTAATCATTGATTCCCCCACCTAGAAATAACATCTGTTAACATTCCAGAACATTTTCTTCCAATCTTTGTGTGTGTGTGGGGGGTCATTCTATATTTGTGGTTTTTGTGTTCCATTTTTGATTTTGTCATGAGCATTTTCTCATGTCATTTAAAGAGTTTTTATAAGTAATGCCTGCCTAACAGTCTACATCATCTCTACCATAATTTGCTTAATCATTATGTGTGTACTTAATTATCAAGTTACCTTAATAGTAAACACCTAGACAAAAAGGTAAGGCTAAGAAAGTGTTCTGTTTAGTTCCATTTCTCAGGATCTTCAACTTAGCTTATCTTTCTTCCAGGGAGTAAATTGGACACAAGTACATTATGAGAGTTTTCAGGTATTTCCATGCCTTCTCTGATTTTCATCTTCTCTTTCCATTTGATTTTTTTCAGTGGGAAGAGAGACAGAGCACATATCTTCACCCTGGGGAGAGTCCTCACCAGAAGAAATCCGATTTGGGAGTCTGACCTACAGTGATCCTCGTGAGCGAGAGCGTGACCAGCACGATAAAAATAAAAGGTAACGACCTTCGCGGGTGGGAGCTGCAATTTCATGACGCTTAGATTCTCCAAAATCAGGACTCTTAGCACATTATGTGTCATTTGTTATACTAAGTGCTGTTTGGCCTTGAGCTTGTTTCTCTTAAAGGAACTGACCGGAATTTTGAATTTGATCCAGGCTTCTGGACCCCGCCAATACCCAGCAATTTGATGACTTTAAGAAATGCTATGGAGAAATCCTCTACCGCTGGGGTCTGAGGGAGAAACGAGCTGAAGTGCTGAAGTTTGTTTCCTGCCCTCCTGATCCTCACAAAGGAATCGGTGAGTAAGAATTTCTTTCTGTTCCCGTCACTCTCTGAAAAGTCCTATAATTTAATGTGCCCATAACATAATACTTGGAATGAAGTTCCAGTTTCTGATTTATAAGCAGAAATTTCTGAAGCATTTTGAGCCTGTTTCAAGCTTCTGAAAACCCTGGCATTTCATGAGGTGATTACATTTTTATTGTAACGGAAGAAGTTTTCCATACAATCCTCAGATATTGATTGGAAGTAGGGATATTTATTCAGTGATTCAACTAATGTTTATCAAATTCCTCTCAGCCACAGTGCTCGCACACTCACTCCTTCCCGTGGTGGAACTCACAGACCAGTGGGAGAGAAAAATATAATTACAAATTGTGATCAGTATTTATGAGCAAACAAAAGGGGTGTGGGGGCAGGGAAGCAGCGGGGGAGAATCTTAGAAGACGTGTCGAGCTGTATCGGGAAGGCTCTCTGAGGAGCTGAGGTTTGCAGGATGGGGTGGAGCCACACATGCAGCGAGAGAGCAGCACGAAGGGCATCCCATGCAGAGGGAGCAGGTCCGTGGGGGAAATAACTTGTTCTTCTAAACAAGTGGAGGAAGACCAGTGTGGCTAGAACATAATGAGTGAGAAGAGTGATGTAAAATTAGACTGTAGGATAGTCAGACTTGAGAGTCATGGTGAAGAATTTGGATTATATTCTAAGTCCAATGGTGAACTTCAAAGGACATCAATAGGTAAGTTATATGACTTCCCTGGTGGTCCAGTGCTTAGGACTCTGTGCTTTCACTGCCATGGGCCCGGGTTCGATCCCTGGTCAGGGAACTAAGATCCCGCAAGCCGTGTGGTGAGGCCAAAAAAAAAAAAAAAAAAGAAAAGTAAGTGATGTGCTCTTGTTTCCATTATAAGAGGATCCCTTTGGCTGTTATAGGAAGAAAGGGTTGGAGGAGGATAGAAGCAGAGGTAGGAAGGCCATCTGAAGATTCTTAGAGTAGTCAGAGAGAGATGGACAGCCTAGTCTCTGGGTGACATCAGTGAAGGTGGAGAGAGATGAGTGGAGTAAAAATGTATTTTAGAGGTAGACTCAATATGACTTACTAACAAGTTGGGTATGGGCTTGAGGAGAAGAGGCAAAGCCTAGATGATTCCCAAGTTTCCAGCTCAAGCAACTGGGTAGATGGTGGTGCCATATTCTACAATAGAAAAGATTGGAAGAAAATTGAAAACTCAGTTTGGGACAATTGGAAATGTTGGTGAGGTTCAGACTGTAGAAGTCATGCAGGCAGTTGAATATGAGTCTGGAGCTGAAAGGACAGTTCAGGGCTAAAACTAGGAATGTGGGAATCTTCCCCATGTCGGTGGTGTTCAAGCTGTGAGAGTTGAGCGCGTTTACCTGGGAGCTGGGGGGTGGAGAGGAAGAGGATGGGAGGAGCAAATAAGAGAGCCCACTTACTCTGGGCCTTGAGAGAAACCAGGACTTGGGGATTGAGTCTTGGAGGAAGAACCAGAAACAGAGACTTAGAGTGAGATATCAGTGAGTTTTGAGGAAAAGCAAGACTGTACTATGAAAGAAGCTAAGAGAAGAGATGTTTTCTAAAGAGTGACATGGGGCTTCCCTGGTGGCGCAGTGGTTGAGAGTCCGCCTGCCGATGCAGGGGACACGGGTTCGTGCCCCGGTCCGGGAAGATCCCACATGCCGTGGAGCGGCTGGGCCTGTGAGCCATGCTGCTGAGCCTGCACGTCTGGAGCCTGTGCTCCGCAACGGGAGAGGCCACAACAGTAAGAGGCCCGTGTACCAGTTAAAAAAAAGAGTGACATGAAAGACAGATACAAGAGTGGACTGAACACACACTGATTTCCTTTCTCTCCCAGATCCTGCCGAAGTGCCTACATAGAGCTTTTCTGTAAAGACACAACCATGCGAGGAGAAGTAATGTTGGCAGTAAAACTTGGGACCTGGTGGGGCAGATAGGTTAGTGATACCTGATCTCACGGGGAGAAAGCTGAGCCCTGAACTGGCAGGCAGAAAAACAGCAACGCACATGGCAGAATCCCCGGGTGGCTCAGGAATTAGTGGTACCGCGCACCTCTGCAAGTGGCATGAAGGTGAGGTCAAAAACAGGAGTATTGTGTCATGGCCTTTCTAGGGTCCCCAGATCCCCACTCCTAGTTTGCAGAGCAGTTACCACCCTTCCTCTCCCCCAGCAGAAAACGGAAGTTCATTCTCCAGAGAAGGTGGACACATTTCCCAATAAAGGGGCCGCCACGTAGCTAGCATACGAATGAGGAAAGACCCAGGAATATAGAGAAGATCCTAGAAGCTTCCAGAGAGAGAAAACAGGTCACGTACAAAGGATAGGAATACGAATAGCATCACACTCCTCGGGAGCAGTGAACTAGATACTGGAACTAGATGACAGCAGTGCAGCAGTGCCTTCCCTGTTCTCAAGAAAATGATCCTCTTAGAATCTCTTAGAATTCTAACCTAGAATTCTGTACCCAAGTTATCCATCAAGTGTAAAAGTACGCCTTCAGCCTATCCAAGGAGGAGAAATAGATTCAAGCCAGGAAACCAGGGTGTTGGGATGATGGTGGAGGGAGATGTACGTGACAGACCTGAAGACAGACCAGTCCAGGTTGGAGCTTCAGAGCATTGTCTCCAAGAAGAGAAAAAAAAATCTGTGTATTTCAGTATTCAGTGTATTTACAGAAGATTTCAGATGTTTGGAGATGAATTATCAATAAGTATGTAACTAAGCAAACAGGAAAACAAGACTACCTCTAGGAGGAACAAAATGTGCAAGAAAGAAAGGAAGTCATCATGGTACGTGGCTTGGCTTGAATAATATTTACCTAGAGAAATAATGTGAAAACAGTACTGATCCAACCAACTGATAATAGAACCACATGGGGAAGATGAGGGACAGGTGGTACATGAGTCTGGTTGGGGAGATTGGGGAATGAAAGAGCTTCCACCGGGGAAGGTCAAGAGACAGTGCTTAAATATGACAATTAAGAAATAGCTTTATGAACATGTTGTGTAGAGATAGGGAGGTAGGAACAGAAGAAATAGTTAAGAATTTCCTCTAGAGGGTGATGGATGTGGGAGTGGAAGGGAATGCTGCTTTTCATAACACGATACGTAGAATAATTTGACCCTTTAAGTTGTGCGAGTATAGTTTCAATTAAAAAAAAAACCAAACTAATATATAAATACATACATACTAATACATACATTGAATAACAAGGATTATTTTAATATGGATTATCTTTTTTAAAATTTATTTTTTTTAATTTTTGGTTGTGTTGGGTCTTTGTTGCTGTGCACGGGCTTTCTCTAGTTTTGGCGAGCGAGGGCTACTCTTCGTTGCGGTGCGCAGGCTTCTCATTGTCATGTCTTCTCTTGTTGCAGAGCACGGGCTTTAGGTGCGCAGGCTTCAGTAGTTATGGCACGTGGGCTCAGTAGTTGTGGCTCGCGGGCTCTAGCGTGCAAGCTCAGTAGTTGTGGCGCACGGGCTTAGTTGCTCCGTGGCATGTGGGATCTTCCCGGGCCATGGCTCAAACCCGTGTCCCCTGCATTGGCAGGCGGATTCTTAACCACTGCGCCACCAGGGAAGCCCCAAATATGGATTATCTTGGTGCGCGTACGTAAAGAAATGCAGACAGAAAATGCTGTTTGGGTACATATTTTTCAGAGCATCTACATGCATGAAAGTATATCAGGGAGAGATTAATGATGGCCTGGAGCAATTTGTCTTTTAAAATTAGTTTCCAGGAAAATAAATGAATCACAGAGATATGTAACTGATGTGTCAATCCGTCAATCAGTTAGACGTATTGACATCTCCTATTATAAAGGTCGTGCTGGGTTCTGTGGGCTGGACAAAGAACTGTAAGGTGTGGTTTGGGGAGGGGGTCATTCAAGAAGTCTATAATCCAATCAGAGAGATGAAACAGAAGCTCATGAAGACTTAAATGATGTTTGAGAATGAATAGTCTGTCCTAATACCATTACAAACAATGCTACAAAATTTCAGAAAGAAGGGGGGAGTGTGGATTGTGGAAGAGTCACAGACAAAAACATTAAGTATTTCATCCTTAAAGTTTTTCCTTTGGAAGAGTCAGACTACCCAAATACAGGAAATAGCAGGTATTGAATATGACAAGGTTGCCAAGTTGGTCTCCTCCTGGTGGAAAACCAGCAGTTTCCTCTCACACTTACCACATCTGCAAGGGTCACTCCGCATCAGCAGCAAGATTTGAGGGATGAAGTTGTTTTCATTTAGGGGATTAGATATTTATAGAAAGGACTCCAGGCTTCATTTATTTTGAGGGGATAATGCTAGACAGAGTATTCTTTAAAAAAAGAAAAAAGGAAAAAAAACTCCATATGCAAGGTGGTTTTTGTCTTTGTTTTTTCTATTGAGGTATGAGGCGCTAGGTCAGAATGGTGGTAGAGAAGGTGCAGCCCACCCCCAGTTCCTATCTGCCCACCTGAATTTTATTCAGCAATTTTCTGTTTTGGTTTATTAATTTAATGTCTTATTTACTTGGCTGGGTTTACTTACATTTGTGTAATGTGGTGTTAATTAACACACATAACTCTTCTGTGTGATTAACAAACTAGAATTGTATGACACTAAACCTTTGGAGTTAGCTTCCATCTGGAGGTTCCATAAAGCCTTGGGAATCATAATTTGATCGTTCCATGTACCAGCAGTATTTTTATTGTCCTTATTAGTTTGTCTGTTAGGAACCAAGAATGATCCATTTCGCCTCTACCAGGTTTCACCTGCAAAGCCTGTACCTGTGATTCTGTGCCTCCTTCCCTGAGATCCCCCAAGTTAATCAGTGTTCAGGGAAAGACACTTGACAGCTTTGTGGTTTTCATCAGTGTCTTATAGTTTTCCAAGTAAAGGTCTTCTACCTCCTTAGGTAGGTTTATTCCTAGGTATTTTATTCTTTTTGATGTGATGGTAAATGGGATTGTTTCCTTAATTTATCTTCCTGATAGTTCATTGTTAGTGTATAGAAATGCAACAGATTTCTGTATATTAATTTTGTATCCTGCAACTTTACTGAATTCGTTGATGAGCTCTAGTAGTTTTCTGGTGGTGTCTTTAGGATTTTCTGTGTATGGTATCATGTCATCTGCAAACAGTGACATTTTTGCTTCTTCCTTTCCAATTTGGATTTCTTTTATTTATTTATTTTTCTTGTCTGTTTGCTGTGGCTAGGGCTTCCAGTATTATGTTGAATAAAAGTGGCAAGAGTGGTCATCCTTGTCTTGTTCCTGATCTTAGAGGAAATGCTTTCAGCTTTTCACTGTTGAGTATGATGCTAGCTGTGGGTTTGTCATATAAGACCTTTATTATGTTGAGGTATGTTCTCTCTATGCCCACTTTATGGAGAGTTTTTATCATAAATGGATGCTTAATTTTGTCAAAAGCTTTTCCTGCATCTATTGAGATGATCATATGGTTTTTATTCTTCAATTTGTTAATGTGATGTATCACACTGATTGATTTGCTGAAAAATCCTTGCATCTGTGGGATGAATCCACTTGATCAAGGTGTATGATCCTTTTAGTGTATTGTTGGATTCAGTTTGTTAAAATTTCGTTGAGAATTTTTGCATCTGTGTTCATCAGTGATATTGGCCTGTAATTTTCTTTTTTTGTGTGGTATCTTTGTCTGGTTCTGGTATCAGGGTGATGCTGACCTTGTAAATTATGAGTGTTCCTTCCTCTGTGATTTTTTGGAATAGTTTGAGAAGGATAGGTGTTAACCGTTCTCTAAATGTTTGGTAGAATTCACCCGTAAAGACTTCTGGTCCTGGACTCTTGTTTGTTGGGAGTTTTTAAATTACTGATTAAATTTCATTACTGGTAATTGGTCTGTTCATATTTTCTTTTTCTTCCTGGTTCAGTCTTGGGAGATTGTACATTTCTAAGCGATTTTGAACACATTCCACATCCCTTTGTACCTCCTAAAGTGACAAAAGTTAGCATGTTTACCAGCATCACCCAAAGTGGATGCATACTCTTACCAACTGTTAACTGGTGGTCATGCCATTATGTGCAACAATGAGTGGCAAGAGAGAATATTAAGATTATGCTCAGTGACTTAGTGTTTTTGTATTTTTTCTCTTTGGGAATTTAAATCCATTTAGAAATTGTCTACACCCCTAAAGATTATTTGTTAGTTAAATGAAATATAAGTTCAAGGTCTTAAAGTTAATAAGGATGTTAGAAATTATGTTTAAGTGACACACTAAAAAGAAACATGATTACTAATGATGTATTGAATTTTTCAGCAAGATGACATTTTAATCATTTTACCCAGATAGAAGTGGAGAATAGTTTACATATACAGTTATCTCAAGTGCCAAAGAACAACCCTTTTAAAAAGACGTGTTATTATCATTCAGTTTATGTGAACACATGGTTTTTACATTTTCATAATTTTAAATGTTGAATCTTTTCAAACCAATAAAACCAGTAAAGGAAACTTAAGAAATACTAACTAATCAGTTTTTAATGAGAACGCAAAGTCTTACATAATATATACAGTTATGCTTTACAGAACTAGAACAAAAAATTCTTTAATTTGTATGGAAACACAAAAGACCCCACATAGCCAAAGCAATCCTGAGAAAGAAAAATGGAGCTGGAGGAATCAGGCTCCCTAACTTCAGACTGTACTACAAAGCTACAGTAATCAAAACAGTGTGGTACTGGTGCAAAAACAGAACTATAGATCAATGGAACAGGTTAGAAAGCCCAGAGATAAACCCATACACCTATGGTCAATTAATCTATGACAGAGGAGGCAAGAATATACAATGGAGAAAAGACAGTCTCTTCAATAACTGGTGCTGGGAAAACTGGACAACTACATGTAAAAGAATGAAATTAGAACACTCTCTAACATCATACTCAAAAAGAAACTCATAATGGACCAAAGACCTAAATGTAAGGCCAGACACTATAAAACTCTTAGAGGAAAACATAGGCAGAACACTCTTTGACATAAATCGCAGCAATATCTTTTTTGATCTGTCTCCTAGAGTAATAAAAACAAAAATAAATAAATGGGACCTAATTAAGCTTAAAAGCTTCTGCAGAGCAAAGGAAACCATAAACAAAACAAAAAGACAACCCACAGAACGGGAGAAGATGTTTGCAAATGAAGCGACCAATAAGGAATTAATCTCCAAAATATGCAAACAGCTTATGCAGCTCTGTATCAAAAAAAAAACCCCAAACAACCCAATCAAAGAATGGGCAGAAGACCTAAATAGACATTTCTCCAAAGAAAACATACAGATGGCCAAAAAGCACATGAAAAGGTGCTAAACATCACTAATTATCAAAGAAATGCAAATTAAAACTACAATGAGGTATCACCTCACACCAGTCAGAATGGCCATCATCAAAAAGTCTACAAACAATAAATGCTGGAGGGGGTGTGGAGAAAAGGGAACCCTCCTACACTGTTGGTGGGAATGTAAATTGGTGTAACCACTATAGAGGTTCCTTAGCAAACTAAAAATCGAACTACTGTATGATCCAGCAATCCTACCAGGACATATATCCAGAGAAAAACATACTTTGAAAAGACACATTCATCTCTATGTTCATAGCAGCACTATTCATAATAGCCAAGACATGGAAGCAACTTAAGTGTCCACTGACAGATGAATGGATAAAGAAGATGTGATACGTATATACAATGGAATATTATTCAGCCATAAAATAACAAAATAATGCTATTTGCAGCATCATGGATGAACCTAGAGATTATCATACTAAGTGAAGTAAGCCAGAAAGAGAAAGAGAAATATCATATGATATCACTCATATGTGGAATCTAATTTTTTTTAAATGATACAAACGAACTTATTTACAAAACAGAAACAGACGTACAGATACTGAAAACAAACTTATGGTTACCAAAGGGGAAACGTGACGGGGGAAGGATAAATCAAGAACTTGGGATTAACATACACACATTACTATATATGATAGATAACCAACTAGGACCTACTGTAGAGCACAGGGAACTCTACTCAATATTCTGTGATAACCTATATGAGAAAAGAATCTGAAAATGAATGAATATATGTATAACTGAATCACTTTGCTGTATACTTGAAACTAACACAACATTGTAAATCAACTATACTCTAAGAAATTTTTTTTTAAAAAGTTATGCTTAGAGAAAGAAGACACCTTTTTTCTGGGGGGGGTGGGGGGGGCTGCGTTGGGTCTTCCTTGCTGTGTGGGGGCTTTCTCTAGTTGCAGTGAGCGGGGGCTACTCTTCATTGCGGTGCGTGGGCTTCTCATTGTGGTGGCTTCTCTTGTTGCAGAGCACAGGCTGTGGGCTCAGTAGTTGCAGCACGCGGGCTTCAGTAGTCGTGGTGCACGGGCTTAGTTGCTCCATGGCATGTGGGATCTTCCCGGACCAGGGCTCGAATCTGTGACCTCTGCATGGGCAGGTGGAGTCTTAACCACTGCGCCACCAGGGAAGTCCCAAGACATAGCTATTTTTAACCCAAATTTTCAAACCAGTTTATCTCAGGATTTACTTTAACTAGGAACTACCATAAAATTTTTTCCTTAGTTACCATGTATTTGGAGTCTCTATTTGTCCGTTTTTATGACTACGTGTTGTGGTGAAGCAGAGGAGCTGGCTTTGATAGAAGAAAGAAACCAGGACCCTTCCTCTACAGTAGGAGGTGAAAGAAGAGGGAGATGTGACAAATTGAGGGTGTTGAGATGAAGTGTCCCCCATTGGAAGGCTTCTGTTTTCTTAGGGAAGGGAGGGAAGAGGCCATCGGGTGAGAGAGAGAGAGGCATGTGGGAGGGGTTTAAGAATATGGCAGAGGTGTGACGTGGGCACCTGGGAGTCGGGGAGGAAGAGCCTGACCACTGCACACAAGCCAGGAGTCTACCTGGAGGTGCGGTCAGTGAGACGAGCATCCTGACGGTGCGCCTTCCCATGGGAACGCTCCTGGGCTGACGCGGAGGAGGCCAGGGATGGGGCTCATCCAGGTGAAGGTTTTGCCAGGTGGTACCGTGAGGGAGAGAGGGGCCAAGGAGTTCAGGATATTTGCAAAAAAGTGACTGTGGGGCTTCCCTGGTGGCGCAGTGGTTGAGAGTCCGCCTGCCGATGCAGGGGACACGGGTTCGTGCCCCGGTCCAGGAAGATCCCACATGCCGCGGAGCGGCTGGGCCCGTGAGCCATGGCCGCTGAGCCTGCGCGTCCGGAGCCTGTGCTCCGTAACGGGAGAGGGCACAACAGTGAGAGGCCCGCGTACCGCAAAAAAAAAAAAAAAAAAAGTGACTATGAAGTGGAACCGTGTGATTCAGGCTGGTCAGAGGGGAAACTACAGCCAGAGAGGGGCTGATCGCATGGAAGTGCAAGTGGACTTTGGATAGAATGAGAGACGGTGGTGGATTAGAGGTGAGAGGACGGTGACCTGGGAGGCCAGGTGTGCAGAGGGTTAGTGGCGTGGATTTTGAAGATGCCAAGGATTGAGGTGGAGGGAAGATTGAGAACCAAGAGCAGAAATCTTCAGGGCATGGGGTGGTGGGTGTCCAGAATGTCGGTAGATGACAGTAGAGGGAAAGGGGAAAGGCTGGTGAAGCCAGGGAGCAGTAGCCTCAAGAGGAGAGTACGGTCTGGGGGCAGCCATGCGCCACCCTCCCCTCCCACCCCTCCATCTTTAGGATGTAAGACAGAGCCGGCCTTCCCTTCGGAGGAGGCTGAGACACAGCGGGGTTTGGTTAGGGCCAGGTGGTGAGGGGACCGTTCCCAAAAGAGCCTGTAGAGCACGTGGGAAGGTCTGCAGTCGATGCAGCACAGTGGAAGGCGGTCTGGGAGGAGGAAGGATCTCCAGGTAGCAGGGCGTGAGCAAGGGAGCTGGGCGGTTAACGTGGGCCGCCTGGCCCCAGGGCCGTGGCTGAAGCGGACAGGGACTTCGGGGCAGGCGGGGACCAGCGGAGCAGGGCGGTCCTAACCGCTCTCCCCCACGCTGGGGCAGCCCTGTGGTGGCCTGACTCCGTCCATCTTAGGCTGCTGGGTCATTGGCAGGCAGGTAGGGAAGAGATTGTAAGACCAATCAGCTCTTGCCTGAGTGTCGACTGATCCTTCAGTGCTTTCAGACAAATATTTGTTAACTGCCTTCTCTGCATCTGTAGCTGTTGGGGTGGAAGAGGAATGAGATGGAGCCTCGACCACTGCAGACACTGGGGTTTCCACCCAGGGTCTCGGGGAGCAAGGCGCCTGCTGCACCCTCTGCCCGCACCCTTCCACTGTGGTGATGACAGCAGCTCCTTAGTGAGGTTGTAGAAGAAGGGGTTCTGCCATTAAAAAAAAGAAAATTGAACAGCAGGGGTCTAATAGGATCCTACAGAATCCCCCAGATGAGTACCTCGTTATTACTCACAATGCCTGGTTCCCCTTTGCAGAACTGAACTCACCATGTCTCTTTTTCGGCCATCTCCACCCTTCTCCAGAGTTCGGTGTGTACTGCAGCCACTGCCGGAGTGAGGTCAGGGGCACGCAGTGCGCCATCTGCAAAGGCTTCACGTTCCAGTGCGCCATCTGCCACGTGGCCGTGCGAGGGTCGTCCAACTTCTGCCTGACCTGTGGGCATGGGGGACACACCAGCCACATGATGGAGTGGTTTCGGACCCAGGAGGTGTGTCCCACCGGGTGTGGGTGCCACTGCCTGCTGGAAAGCACTTTCTGAACTGACAGCCCGTGGGAGTTGTGGGAAATCCCAGAGAACCCGTCAATGCCGGTTGACAAGCTCTCTGCCAGGAGAGAGGCTCCAGAACCCACCCCTAACTAGACAGGGATGTGTTCTCCTCAGAGGCTGACACGGTGCCAGCTGTTCATGAGCCTTTGCTTCTCTTTTGTTGGCTGTTGGTGGCATGGATGTCGGTGGAGGAGGACACAGGCAGGTGGAAGTTTTCTTGGAGAAAAGCACCTGCCTCCAGAGCCGTGTTTACCTTTAAGACGACAGCATCCTTTCTGATGCCATCAGAGAGATCAAGTTTGGTTGCAAAGGACAGTCTCCTGAGCCAAAGGACCGTGGACAAATGGGCCTGTGACATAAGTTTATGCATTTATGACCTGATGGACTGTGGCCTTTTAAAATATACTTAAGTTATAAATATGTAATGTACTTAAGGATCCTTAAGATGTATTTTTCTGTTTGTTATTTCTCTTCCAGCTATTCTCCCTTGGCTAATAAAATTCTAGTCATCGCTTGAAAAACAAAGAGATGAGGTTGAACGATATTTTAGTGAATGGTTTTTTATTCTGCTTCTAATTGAAATTAACTGTTTGGTGTAGGACCAAAGTCAGCGCTCACATTTTCAAAGGAAATGCTGATTTGCTTTTGTCATCCAGCAGGAGAAAATAGAATTTGACATTTAAGGTTCTTCCCAACCCCAAGAGTTTTTTTTTTAATCATTTCTTTTAACAAAGGAAAATGAAATTACATGGCAGCATTGCTGTGAGAGTCTCCCGTTGCCACTGTGTTGGTTGGCTGGGTTCCCGTAAGCGCCTCCACTCTTCCCTTGGGC
This sequence comes from Tursiops truncatus, assembly GCF_011762595.2. Lineage (NCBI taxonomy): Eukaryota > Metazoa > Chordata > Mammalia > Artiodactyla > Delphinidae > Tursiops > Tursiops truncatus. Next base: position 12,695,864 of record NC_047052.1, read on the forward strand.
TCCTTCATAGGCTTTGACCCATGTTTCTCTGCATCCACCAGTTCTCCAGAATGATTCTCAATGCTTCCCATTTTGTATGTGCCAGGAAAGAGACATCTTCTTTTCAATATTGCTACTGAAATTTATATTTATTTATTTTTAATTTTTATTTTTTTGGCTGCATTGGGTCTTAGTTGCGGCACAAAGGGATCTTTTGTTGCAGCGTGGGCTTCTCTCTAGTTGTGGCATGCGGGCTTTCTCTAGGTGTGGCGCACGGGCTCCAGAGCATGTGGGCTCTGTAGTTGTGGCGTGTGGGCTCTCTAGTTGAGGCGCACTGCCTCAGTAGTTGTGGTGCGCAGGCTTAGTTGCCCCGCAGCATGTGGGATCTCAGCTACCTGACCAGGGATTGAACCCATGTCCCCTGCATTAGAAGGCAGATTCTTTACCATTGGACCACCAGGGAAGTCCCTATATTTATTTCTTAGAATTTTACAATTCCAAATTGATTAGCTTAAGAAATATAACTCCATGTCTCAGAATGTGAAAGTGTTGTACATCACTGTGGGGTTTTTTGTTTGTCTTGTTTTGTTCTTGAATTTTCATTCATTTATTTATTTTTTGGCTGCACTGGGTCTTTGTTGCTGCGCAAGGGCTTTCTCTAGTTGTGGTGAGCGAGGGCTACTCTTCGTTGTGGTGCGCGGGCTTCTCATTGTGGTGGCTTCTCTTGTGGAGCACGGGCTCTAGATGTGCGGGCTTCAGTAGTTGTGGCATGTGGGCTCAGTAGTTGTGATTCATGGGCTCTAGAGCACAGGCTCAGTAGTTGTGGTGCACGGGATTAGTTGCTCTGAAGCATGTGGGATCTTCCCGGACCAGGGCTCGAACCTGCGTCCCCTGCATTGGTAGGCAGATTCTTAACCGCTGCGCCACTGGGGAAGTCTGCATCGCTGTGTTTTAAACTACAGGTCAGGACCCATTAATAGATTGTGAAATCAATGTAGTGGATAAAAACCAGAATTTTAAAAAATGAAACAGAGTGGAAGAGACGTATCAGAACTTACCAGACATAGTGTAAACATTATTTTCTGTAACTTGTTTACCAGTGTATATGCACACACCTGCACATGTGTATAACAGATCACAGTGTAAATTCCTTCCTTCCTGAGGGTTGTGGTCAAAACGTTTTCAAAGCACTGTTTTGGATGATGCTTATATGAACATCATCCCTGTGTTACTGGGCACAAAACACCATGTCATAAGAAAGACCTGGATCCTGTGCAGTGAGAGCAGAGCTTTAACCTTGGGCTGTGATCCGAGGTAAGATGCCAGCGTCTTTGCAGAGTGGGCTGAATAACTAGGTGTAGTAGGTACATGGGAGGTGGATAAAGGAGGCGGCCAAAGACATCGGAATTTGTTCACTCTTGTTCACTTGTTTATATCGACACTGCTGTAATGGCATCACGGGATAAGTCGACAGGTTTTTACAGTAAGTCCCCTATGTACGAACAAGTTCCATTCCGAGAGCGTGTTCGTAAGTCCAATTTGTAAGTCCAACAAAGTTAGCCTAGGTACCCAACTAACACAATTGGCTGTATAGTACCGTACTGTAATAGGTTTATAATACTTTTCACACAAATAATACATAAAAAACAAATAAAGACAACATTTTTAATCTTACCGTACAGTACCTTGAAAAGTACAGTAGTACAGCACAACAGCTGGCATACAGGGGCTGGCATCGAGGGAACAGGCAAGAAGAGTTACTGACTGGAGGAGGGAGAGGAGGTGGGAGATGGTAGAGCTGAAGGATCGCCAGCAACAGGAGACAGAGGGCAAGCTGCAATTTCACTCATGCCTGACGTTGATGGCAAAGGTTCCGGTTCCTTGCTGGACTGAATTCTATCTACCCTCTTGAAAAAACGGGTAGTAGCTCTTTTTTCTCGTCATAGATGACACGGTAGCACTGGATTGCATTCTGAATGGCTGCTGCAACCTTCTTGTACCGTTCTGTGTTCGGGTCCTGTGCCTCAAAAACTAACAGTACCTCCTCAAATAAAGAAAATCCCCTTGCCATTTCCTCCGTTGTGAATCTCTTCGGTTCTTCAGTTACTTCTTCCTCTTGTCTCTCTTCGTCCTTTCTCTGGGCCTCCAATTCCATCAGGTCTTCATTAGTAAGCTCCTCGTGTTACCCAGCAACAGCACTGTACAATAAAGTACACAAAAGCACAATCACTTGTAGAGGATGCACGTATGTGACAATGTATGCCAGACACGTGAACTAACTTACTTGATGGGACAGGCACGTTCTCATCTTTGAAAGTTTGCAACTTGAAGGTTTGTATGTAGGGGACTTACTGTACTGAGGATCTGTCACGTTCCTCAATGAAGTCACACCATTTGCAGAGAACAATCTTTTCCTGTTCCCCCAGTGCTTGAGCTCATGTCCTTTGACTCTGTTCCCTTATGCCAGTTATCATTATTTTCCAGTAAGACTTGTGATTGAAAAGCAGTCAAAACTTTCAGGAATAGATAAATGGATGTGAACTCGGCCTTCACTTTGAAAATGTACAACTAATCCTGGAAGACTGGTTATTACCTCCCGAACCAAGTAGCAGAAATCCCTAGCTTTGCCACCAAGGGGGATGCCTGTTAGTGTTTGGGAGTCCTGTATGGGAAGGCCCATGGATAAATTCGTTTAATTTGGACTAACAGAAAAAAAGGTAGGAAAAGCACAGACAGGAGTATCCGGCTTTCCCTTCTATCATAAAGATATTCCTCTTACAGTAACACAACTCTCATAACAATCTCTTAGTACTGTCTTTATTTGGCTACGTTCAGCCAAGATACAGTATAAAGGATGCAAAGCGATTGGATAGAGATGATGTCCCTTTTCTCACTGAGCTCAGCTTTGCTGTCATGGCTCTGGATTGCCACGCAGGAAAGCACTGTCTCTCACTCTCTGTGCTTTCAGAAGATTGAAAGTATGGCCTCCATAAGCTGGCCCTCCCTGCTAGATGCCTCTGTGTCCAAACTGGGAGTAACTCTGGTTTAAAGGCCTGGGGCCAGGCCAGACATTACTGTCTTCTGCCACTATCTTGATTTAGAGAGAATCGTTGATGAAGAACACCTCCAAAACCGTCTCTGTGGTTTTTCTTCTTTTTCTAGTGGAGATCAGAAATGGAAGAAAGGGAGAAAAGATCAACACTGGTATCCAAAATAGGTGGATTTTCTTTCCTGTCAGGAAAATGTCCCACTTTTCCCAAACCTTGCTGGCTTTTAAGAGGCTTGGGCCAACCTGTTTCTTAATCAAACATTTTTCCTTCCGTAAACATTTTGGACACAGACGCAACAGAGGTAAAATAGGTGTGCAGTACAAATAGAAAATATACTCTTTCTTGTTTTAGCCACAAAAAGCTTTGATAGAGTTGGAAATCCTGAAATAGAAATGGTCGAAGGAATTCCAGGTGAAATTTTTTCAGAGCCTAGAGCTTCCTGACTTTCTACCTTTTTAAACCTGAGAAACTGTTAACACTAGGTGGCAGCAGAGATCTAGACTTGGTGAATCTGATAGCTTCCTAAGACTGAAATGAGGTTGCCGATAAAGATTAAACCAGACTAGTCTATACCTGGTTCTCCAGTTGTGAAAGGAAAGATCTGCTCAATTCATCTAGGCTCATCGATCCGGTGATTGAACAGATATATGCCATCGGAAAAGGAAAGCTAGTTGAAGTCCTGCCCATCACCTCCTCTAGTATGAAAATTTCTCACACGTCATGGCATTCCCTCTACCTACCTCATTATGTCCTTTCATTCAAAGATCAACTTTGGGTTGGCAAACATTTAATACGTCTCAATACATTAATACTTAAATAAGGAATTTTTTTTAAAGGACAGATTCTACTTTTCCACCCATCCACTTAACAAGTATCCGTTCGGTTTCAGGCACTGTGCTACCCTTTGTAGAAACATGCTTGTTCATTAGACATGATTCCTTCTGTTTCATGATCTTGCATTTTAGTGTGCGCTATGCTTATAACGAAGGTCTTCTGGGTTAGAAATTTGGAGTGGTGGAAATAGGGGCTGTGAATCTCAAGACCTGTGTTCCCACCCCAGCTTTGCTGTGTGACTGTAGTGCAGGCACAGAGCTTCTGTAAATCTCTAATTACTCACCTATTAGGAAAAGGGGCAGAACTATTTCAGGTGTTGCAAATTCCAAAGCTTATGGGGATCAGGCACGTACCAGAAATACAGGAAGCAAGTGGATGTTATGATTTGTTTTATAAAGACACTTTAAGTGGAATTCTTTAGAAAGGCATTTTGCATATGAAGCACATTGGACTGTTTTCTCTTACACAAAGAATTTGTCTTCTCTCCCATTTTTTTTCTTGAAACCCTCAGCCTTCTAGATCTTCCATTTGTCTTCCCATGTTGGTAGAGTCACAGTGTAAAGCGTTTTAGTTCAGCCACAGCCGACTTTACCACAGCTGGGAATAATCAGTGAAAGAGAAGTAGCTCACAGAATCTAGGAGGGCTGGAAATCAGGCTTGGGGTCATGCAGCCAAGGGGAGTGTTAAAATACAGGATGCCCCAGTCGATTTGAATTTCACTTGGAACATACAAGTTGTTCATCTGAGGTTCAAATTGAGTGGAGATCTTGTATTTTTTGTTGTTGTTTGGCTACGTTGGGTCTTCGTTGCTGCGCGCGGGCTTTCCCTAGTTGCGGCGAGCGGGGGCTACTCTTCTTTGAGGTGCGCGGTCTTCTCGTTGCAGTGGCTTCTCTTGTTGCGGAGCACGGGCTCTTGGGTGCGCAGGTTTCAGTAGATGTGGCACACGGGCTCAGTAGTTGTGGCTTGTGGGCTCTAGAGCGCAGGCTCAGTATTGTGGCGCATGGGCTTCGTTGCTCCACGACATGTGGGATCCTCCCGGACCAGGGCTTGAACCCATGTTCCCTGCATTGGCAGGTGGATCCTTAACCACTGAGCCACCAGGGAAGTCCCAGATCTTGTATTTTTATTTGCTAAATCTGGCGATCCTCACCAAGGGTCGTGCTTAAATTATACCCTGAGATGATTCCAGCTGCTGGCTCCAGCAGGGCCCCCACTTTGGGCATGGGATGCCACCCCTCCAGGTCTCTGCCAGCTCTGACTCTGGGGTCTCACCCTGAATCTGTTCCTCATGGCTCCTTCTTTGTATCACCTGTCCAAAATGAGGTCTTGAAAAGAAGTCCAATAGCCAATACAACAAAGGAAAGATGCCCCATCTCACGGGTGATCTGGGAAATGCAAGTTAAGACAAAAGATAGCATTGGTGAGGCAGTATGCACAGTGCTAAGAGCCTGGACCCTGTGGCCTGAATGTGTGGATTGCATCTCAGCTTGCCTGTATCCTTGGCATTGTGCCTCACTTTCCTCTTCTGTCAAGTATGAGTAACAGTGCTTACCCCAGTGGGGTCATTTTGAACAGTATATTTTTCTGAATTTCCAAGATTGCTTCAAAGTTCATTGTGCTCTGGCATAGAGTTCTTTCTGCTCCCTCGGCAGGGTCTCCTAGAGAATGAGGGGTCTCCTAACTGCCTAATAATCAGCCTCGCCGCCACAATTTACTTTGGAAACCCTCAGGACTCAATTCGTCATGTCCTGTAACCTTGCTTATGTCAACAGAGAAAGTTAATAAATGTATGTCACTCGGCCAGATGATCAAGGTCAGCAGTGACAGTGATTAGTCATGTTGACAGTGTGATACGATAATGTGACGAATAGGGCATTTTACCTCTATGGTCATCCTCTCCCAAATCCATAAGCCCAGTCTAATCATGAGAAAAACATCAGACTAATCCCAGCTGAGGGACATTCTACAAAATACCTGGCCAGGACTCCTCAAAACTGTCAAGGTCATCAAACAAGGAAACTGAAAAACTGTCACAGCCCAGAGGAGCCAAAGGAGACGTGACAACTAAATGTAACGTGGCATTCTGGATGGGACCCTGGAACAGAAAAAGCACATTAGGGAAAAACTAAGGAGATCTGAGTAAAGGATGAACTTTAGTTAATAATAATGTACCAATCAATATTGGTTTATTCATTGTGACAAATGTACCATATTAACGTACGGAGTTAATAAATAGGGAAACTGGGTGTGGAGTGTCTGGGAACTGTCTGTAGTATCTTTGCAATTTTTCTGTAAGTCTAAATCTCTTCTAAAATAAAAAGGTTGTTTAAATGAATTTCAGTAAGGAATTTTAAATTTCTCTTAGTGACAGTAATAACTTTCTTCCAAAGCTATTCAGAAGAGGTAAGGCAAAGTTTGAAGATGTACTGTACCCCCTTTTCTATTAGCCTATTCTTAGGACTGCCTGTTTCACATGCACATACAATATTCATTGTCATCATTAGCATGATTTCAAATGACATGTGCTGATATTTCTAAATAACTGAATCAAAATTGTAATCATTCCTGATGTCACCTTGTTAGTTCCCTCAATTCTTAGCTTGACATTTTAAGATCAAAGAGTAATCAGAAGGGAATTCCCTGGCTGTCCAGTGGTTAGGACTCTGCGCTTTCACTGCTGAGGGCGTGAGTTCAGTCCCTGGTCGGGGAACTAAGGTCCTGCAAGCCATGTGGTGTGGCCAAAAAATAAAATAAAAAATAGACAAATTTTGAAAAAAAGAGTAATCAGGAAGTGACTCCCAAGCACTGCTCAGTATATAATTAATCTTTCCAATTTAGGCTGCAAAGCCAATTAATCACTCTTAGACATAAGGATAAACTTTTGAAATATCAACCATCCCTGTTACTACCTTGATTTATTTAATTGAGTCACCATGTTCAGAAATGGCAGTAACCTTGCACTCATGGTAGACTGGCACACACACAAAAACACACACAGGAAATGTCATTTTTCCACCTATCAGACTGGCGAAGATAAAAAAGTTGAAGCACAAATGTTGGCTAGTGTGTGGGGAAGCATGCAGCATTATATACTGCAGGTGAGAGTGGTAATGGCTGCAGCCTTCTTAGAAAACGGTTTGTCAATAGCTCTCAAACTGTTCACTACCCAACCCTTAGATTCAATTTCCTTTTTAGGAATTTATTCCACAGAGGCAGTTACACAAATGCACGAAAACGCTTGTATGAGCATGTTTATTTTCACATTGTTTATTATAGTGGAAAAAAATGAGACAACCTAAATGCTCATCAATCGGGGACTGATTAAATAAATTGTGATGTGTTCATACAATGGACTATTATGTCACCATTGGAAAAACATGGATGCAGGGTGTTTGTGCTGCTGTATATATTGTTAAGTGAAAGAGCATACTGACAAACTGTATTGAGTATGGTCCTGTTTCTGTTTTTTTTAAGTGATATATACATATACATTTATAAAGGCATAGAAAATTTCTCAAAGGATACACTATTCAAAGGAATGTTCTCCGGAGAATAGGGCTGGAGGGGTTTGGGATGGAAAATAATTTTACTTTTTATTTTTAATTTTTTTGTACTATTTGTTTTTTTTAATATGTTACTTTGACTTTTTAATGTAACAAAAACAAATAAATATTGTAAGGTTTCCTTGTCAAAAACAAACGAGCAACTTTTTTAAATACAAAAAGAAGTTTTTATTGGCAGCTCAGTGCTTGACTGAGAAGAATTTTGTGTATTCAAGACAGCTGGGAGCAAACCACTCCATTTCCTCCATTTTGTTTTAAACAGGATAGCTGTATCTGGGGCAACATGTTTACATGGGTCAGAAAGGCACACACCCAAAGAATAGGTGCTTATATTGGGAGACTTCTGCTGAGCAGATTTATCACTAGGTAAATTTTATGGGTGTGTTTCACATTTCAGATGTGATGCCAGTTTGGTCTGAGGTATTGGCCTGAAGTAATTAACTTGAAGGTTAATATTGACAGCTTAGTTAATAGGTAATGGCAACTAAAATCAGCTTTTAAAAGTCCTTCCCTAAAGAGTTTTGGCATGATGTTTATTACAATCCTTGGAATGATTATGCTGCCCAAGAAAACTTGACTCTTCTTCCAAAATAGTCTCAAAAGACAATTATAAAGAGTAAAAGGAAAGAGGGATTCTATCTCAAATAGGCTAGCTGAAGTCTGTTCCAAGAAATTTGAATTCAGAAAGTTTGGAGTGGGGCTTCCCTGGTGGCGCAGTGGTTAAGAATCTGCCTGCTAACGCAGGGGACATGGGTTTGATCCCTGGTCCGGGAAGATCCCACATGCCGCGGAGCAGCTAAGCCCATGGGCCACAACTATTGAGCCGGCGAGGCACAACTACCAAAACCCACGCTCCTAGAGCCCGTGCTCCGCAACAAGAGAAGCCACTGCAATGAGAAGCCCGCGCACCTAAACAAAGAGTAGCCCCCGCTTGCCACAACTAGAGAAAGCCCTCGTGCAGCAACAAAGACCCAACACAGCCAAAAAATAAATAAAATAAAAATTTTTTAAAAATTAAAAAAGTTTGGAGCAATGTGGAGCCAATAATGGTAATATATTAAGTGAAAAAGACATGATAAAGAACTTATATTTATGTTAGTATTCTAATTGTGTAAAACCAAAAAATGCACGTATGCACATTTAAAATCGTGGAATAATAATCCCATTTCCAACTCCAGTCCTTCTGCCTCTGGGCTTCCTGGTGTAGTGAGGACTTGAGCGCCCCCAGCTGTGGGGTAAGTGCTTGGCAGCAAACTCGGAGCACCCTGCAGATGGCCCTGGAGGCTCCCTGGGCCCCGTGAGAGGAGGGAGGTCTACACTAGCCTCATAGAGAGGACCTGAGTCCCTGGGGCCCCCGGAAGCCAAGGAGTTGAACAGGTAAGCTGAGTCGGGGCAGTTACCTGAAAAAATGAGATTAGCGGTGGTTACTGAGAGCAACGGGAAATAGAGTTTGGAAAGGCGACGACTAAATCTACTCACTGTGGGAAGCAATCATTAAGGAGGGTTGACCTATGAGTACATATTTGGGGGCAGGATCCATTGTTTTTAAAGGTCTTTTTTCTAGTTTTATGGAGATATAATAGACATATAGCACTGTATATGTTTAAGGTGTACAGCATAAGGATTTGACTTACATAAATCATGAAGTTATTATCACAGTAAGTTTAGTGACCATCCTTCATCTCATTTAGATACAAAATCAAAGAATTGGAAAAAATATTTTTTCTTGTGTTGAGAACTCTTAGGATTTACTCTCTTAACTTTCATAGATAACATACAGCAGTGTTAATTATATTTATCATTGTATATTACATCCCTGGTACTTATTTATCTTATAACTGGTTTTATTTTATTATATTTTTTAATAATATTTTTAAACTATTTATTTAGGCTGTGCCAGGTCTTAGTTGTAGCACATGGGATCTTTAGTTACGGCATGTGGACTTCTTAGTTGTGGCATGCCCGTGGATCTGGTTCCCTGACCAGGGATCGAGCCTGGGCCCCCCGCATTGGGAGCACGTAGTCTTACCCACTGGATCACCAGGAAAGTCCTTATAACTGGTTTTAAAGTTTTAAGGCAAACCTCTGTCAATACCACCCAGCTGAAGATCATCAGAATCACATTTCTGGGTGAACAAGGTGAGATTTTGCCTGTTGCAGAGAGGGAGACCACTCGCCCTGGACCCTGGGGCATCTTGGTGAGAGGCTGCTCTAAGGACCTTCTTACAGGGTTTGCACTTGTGTTAGGTGATTTTGATGTGAGTTCATGGAAGTGGAGGTTTGCTCCGGGTTGGATGTTTTGTTCCTGTCGGAAGCAAGGATAATTCTATGATTAGATACATTAATAAAACGTAATGAGAGAGGGGGAGACCAGAGTGAGGCTACAGCTGTAGTTGGTAAAGAAGCAGCCATCACTCATATTGGCTGGGAGAGGGAGATGGCTGGTATTTTAGGGCTTGGATAGCGTTCAGCTTTTATTTGTGTTCAGACACGGTTCCCAGGTGGTCTTGTTCTCGTCTTGCTCCACATGGTCTGAGTGGCCCTGTCCAATGTAGATATGACATTGTCTGTTCACCAGGAGAACAGCAAGACCTCTCTCGGGGATTCAGACCAACCTTTGGCCGTAAGGAAAAGCTTTCCTCTGGTGCACCCACAATTACAATAAATTTTGTCAGACTAATACCACTTTCAAAGTAACAAACCAAGTTTTATCTACTCAACCAAATCCTTAGCAACTTGGTAGCTTTTCTTATTCTCAAGTCATTTTTTTTTTTAACAAGTGGTGTATAAAAGGGCCACAGGTCAAAGTGTTATCCGTCAGTATCTTAATGATCCCTTAACCTTTAATCAAGGGTCTTTTATCAGTCAGATGACAGCAAGAAAAGAACTCAAGACAAACAAACAAAAACACACTATGAAGCTATGCATTTTCTGTGGTACCTGTATATGCCTATAAATGCATGGAGAACATTCTGGAAGAACACACGTTAAACCGATAGCTGTTGTTACCTTGGAGCAGCAGGGAGACCAAGATTGGCAGTGATGATCAAAGGGAACCTAACGTTTTTTAAAAAGAGACTGTTATTTTAGTTTTAGGTTCACAGCAAAGTTCAGTGGGAAGTACAGAAAGTTCCCATCTACCTGTTTCCCCACACATACGTAGTCTCCTATGTTACCAACATCCCCCCCCCCACCGCCCACAGAGTGTTACATTTATTACAAATGATGAACCTACACTGACACATCATCACCCAACGTCCATGGTTTACCTTAGGGTTCACTCTTGGTGCTGTACGTTCTGTGGGTTTGGACAAATGTGTAATAACTTGTATCTGTCATTATGGTATCATACATAAGTTACGGTGTCATAACTTAAATATTGTGGGAAGTGGTTTGTAAATATTTGCTAAATTGGTCTTTTTTCTAATGGTCTTTAACCAGGTACGATGTTGCACCAATAGTGCTCTTATTATTTTCAGGGTTCCTCACTAAATTCTAATTTTATGTGGAGGCTTCTGACTCCAGTCGTATTTTCTAGCCATTGTGAAATGAAAGAATGTGGGACATACATTTTTCTGTTTCCATGATGCTTCTTCCACTTAGTTCCCCATCTTTACTTTTTTTTCCAGTTCATATATTTTTTGAATTTTATTTTATTTTTTTATATAGCAGGTTCTTATTAGTTATCTATTTTATACATATGAGTGTATATATGTCAACCCCAATCTCCCAATTCATCCCACCACCCCCAACCCATTTTTCCCTTGGTGTCCATACGTTTGTTCTCTACATCTGTGTCTCTATTTCTGCCTTGCAAGCCAGTTCGTCTGTACCATTTTTCTAGATTCCGCATACATGCATTAATATATGATATTTGTTTTTCTCTTTCTGACTTACTTCACTCTGTATGACAGTCTCTAGGTCCATCCACATCTCTACAAATGACCCAATTTCGTTCCTTTTTATGTAGTTCCCCATCTTTAAACTGGTCCTTTCTGTGTACATTTCAGTTCCATTCCTGGGAGCCCCCAAGGGGAAAAAAATAGCATATTTATTTTCACTAAAACATAACTTAAATTTATCATTCCTTTCAATTAGTATGAAGGCATGCAAATTTTTTTTGGGGTCATAATGAATATTCTATTTAAGTTACATGTTTACCCCTCAGTTTTTCTTAAACACCTCCCTTTAAAAAAAGTTTTTAGGGACTTCCCTGATGGCGCAGTGGTTGGGAGTCCGCCTGCCAATGCAGGGGACACGGGTTCAAGCCCTGGTCCAGGAAGATCCCACATGACGCAGAGCAACTAAGCCCGTGTACCACAACTACTGAGCCTGCACTCTAGAGCCCACGAGCCACAACTGCTGAAGCCCGGGTGCCTGGAACCTGTGCTCCGCAACAAAGAGAAGCCACCTCAATGAGAAGCCCGTGTACCACAACTACTGGGCCTGCACTCTAGAGCCCACGAGCCACAACTGCTGAAGCCCGGGTGCCTGGAGCCTGTGCTCCGCAACAAAGAGAAGCCACCTCAATGAGAAGCCCGTGCACCGCAACTAGAGAAAACGCATGCACAGCAATGAAGACACAATGCAACCAAAAATAAATTAATTTTTTAAAAAAAACTTAAAAGTTTTTTCAAATATTTACAAAGGTAAAATGGTATAATGAACTCTCACGTATGTCTCACCAGCTTTCACAATTGTCAATACCTGCCTATCCCATTTTTATCTCTATTCCTGACACCCTACCCCTCCCAACTTGCCACGGGATTGTTTTGTAGCCAGTCTCAGACATCATATCATTTCATCAATAACACTTCAATATGTATCTTTAAAAGATAAAAATTCTCTTGTGAAATCCAACCATGCTACTTAAAACTTTTAACACTGATTCCTAAATATTCAGTTAGTTTTCATATTTCCTAAATTGTGTCACAAATGTTTATTCCAATCAGGATCCAAAGTCCACACTTTAAATTTATTGCCATGTCTATCAAGTCTCTTTTAATCCAAAGGATCTGTAGGTTTCCTCCCTTTTTCATCCTTGCAATTTTTCTGTCAAAGAATAAAATGGTTTTCTTCTTCCAGTTAGCCAATCAACTATTGTTTCTTTGCAAATTATTTGTAGAAGGACATGTGTCCTGGGGAGTTTTCTGCATTCTAGATTTTGTTGATTGTATTCATTCTATTTCCTGTGAACTGGTAGTTAGATTTAGAGTAGGGTTTCCAGATAAAATACAGGACACCCAATTAAATTTGAATTTTGACTAAACAATGAATATTTTTTAGTGTAAGAGTGCTCAGTAGTGCAATATTTGGTCATCTTGTATTTTTATTTGCTAAATTTGACAACCGTAATCTAGAGAGTTATCACATTCAGGCCTGGGTTTTGGGCAAGAATACATTCAATTTAGTGTTGTGTACTTCTATCAGGAGACACATAAGGTCTGGTGGTTTCTCTTCTTGTGATGTGAAAAATAATGCAAGAGTTCACGTTTTGTCAGCTGGATGCATCCGTTGTTAATACAACCCTTCAGCTTCTTACCTGATGATTTTGGCAGGTGATGATCATTGCCCAGAATCACTGCTTTATTAGGGCTTGCAGAATGATGCTATTCCAGGTGTATCATTCCTTCTGCGTTCATTAGCTAGTATTCTCTATAAAGAACTTACTCTTCTGTACAGTTTATGTATTGATAGGAAAGTTAAGCTCTTTCCTTAAGTCAGAATTTTGCAGGCACCTAAGAGAGAGCCTTACAGATCTAACAGTGAAATCTTGCTATGGATTTAGATAACTCTTACAAATCCAGTAAATCAAAATATACATTCAGTAAGGTTAATTTTTTTTTTTTTTTTGCGGTACACGGGCCTCTCACTGTTGTGGCCTCTCCCGTTGCGGAGCACAGGCTCCAGACGCGCAGGCTCAGCGGCCATGGCTCACGGGCCCAGCCGCTCCGCGGCATGTGGGATCTTCCCGGACCGGGACACGAACCCGTGTCCCCTGCATCGGCAGGCAGACCGTCAACCACTGTGCCACCAGGGAAGCCCAGTAAGGTTAAATTTTTAAAACATTTGTATATGTTAAAAATCAAACATACATTTAGAAAATGAGAATTCTTCAGCATTGAAATGTTGACAGCACACTGAATTAGTTAAAACTTCCTAAGGATTACAATTAAAATTAGATGTTAAATTCTCTAGTATATCAGATTATCTGAAATGTTTCAAACCACTGAAAACTGAATAAAGCCTATAAAAAGAGGCACAATGATTATACAACTTTTCACACCTGGTTTTACACAGTATATATCAAAACTTTATTTCCTCACCATCTATATGTTTATTATTTATGCCTTTTTAGGATTGCAAACTCATCCACTTAGGGGAGCTGAGTAAGCATCGCTAGTTTCCTACCACACCTGAGAGTGTTTCAAGGCAACACGCCAGAAAGGGCAGACAGAACGTGGGAACTTGGATCCACCAAACCCCATATGGACAAGCCCAGGCCTTCCCGTGTCTGGCTCTCGAGTCCACATCTTTGAACTGGAGTTAATTATAAATTTTTCAATTCAGAGCATCATACATTCTGGTTGTCTTTCCAACTTCATCCTTACCAATCTTTACTTTCTGATGTAGGTAGATGGAATTCGGCACCTCTTCTCGTCCTCCCAACATGAGTTGTAGCCAGTCTTCCCGCTGCCTGTTAAGAGCTCACTGGATTCTGCACTCTCTCTGTTTTGCTTCTGTATCTACCCATCAGCCCCCATTGCACAGTTGTTTGCTGACAAATCAACCTTAGAACTCCAGATGAAATGTGGAGCTGTCCCTGTCAAGTTTCTTATTGATATTTTTCAGGTAAAGAAATAGCCACTGAGAAATTAAGCAGGTGTTTCTCATGACAAGTTTTCAGCTAAGGAGCCAGGGCTATAATTCAGGAGTACTTTCCCATCATTACTAGGTCAGAAGTAGGCACTATGTGACCTGGATGCTGTCATTGGGTGTTCGTCTTAATTGTCTCAGGCAGATGTCCTATCTACCTCCCATCTGACCTTTAATTCTTCCATTTCTTCATATCTAAGGGTAAGAGATCAGTGAAAACAAATGAGCTCGTTTACAAAGATACCATGGTGCAACAAATTGATCGTGACATCTGCATATCTTGAACACAAAAATCTCTTTTTAGTCATTATTCACTCAGTTATATAAAATGCTGACGTCCACTGACTTGTTGGAGTGGGCTTTGAGGCTTTCAGGTAAAGATATTGTTTAAAGTAAACTGTATTATTCCTTTTACTATTAAGCAACAAATTTCCAATCTAAAGGTGGAGATTACTACTGTCTCTCAGCTCACCTAGCCCATTTCTGTTGTTGATTTGTCCTTGTTTTACAGAGTCATTTGCAGTTTCTGTTGCATTTGAAATAATAATCTACTCTGGAAACTCATAAGTGTAAAAAAAATTTTTATGTACTTGCCTAATTCTATATTAGCTTTAAAAATTCGATATATTTCTTTAAAAGCAGAATGGAAGATAGAATCTACATTATGCATTCTAGCTTGGGGCATTTATCATTTTAATAGGGGTGACTATAAAAAAAGGGCTTTAAAAATTTTTTTATTTATTTATTTTTGGCTACGTTGGGTCTTCATTGCTGCGCACGGGCTTTCTCTAGTTGCGGCAAGCAGGGGCTACTTTTCCTTGTGGTGTGTGGGCTTCTCATGCTGGTGGCTTGTCTTGTTGCAGAGCACGGGCTCTAGGTGAACGGGCTTCAGTAGTTGTGGCACGCAGGTTCAGTAGTTGTGGCGCACAGGCTTAGTTCCTCCACGGCATGTGGGATCTTCCCTGACCAGGGCTTGTACCCATGTCCCCTGCATTGGCAGGTGGATTCTTAACCACTGAGCCACCAAGGAAGTCCAGTGCTTTTGTTTATCTCGCTGATTGTAATAGCTTCCTTTTCCTCATGGACTCTGTTCTTATTTTAAGACTTTGTCATTAGGAGCATTGTGTGATGTTGAGAGTATAGTTGGAAATATCCCAAAGGATTAAAGCAGCCATGTCTTGGCTAGCTCATAGAGCAGAGAGGTCATAAACACCTGATGTCTCTTAGCCTTATCAAGTGATAGTTATGCATCTCAACCCTGGAGGGATTTTGAAAACTCTCAGAGGTTCCCATGGCTGGTTAGCTCTGGCTACTTGAATGCCAAGTTGGGCAACAAGAGCAAACTAATAAAATCTAGACCAGAACTAAAATTCTGTTTTCTATTCATTTGTAAAAGCATTATTGTAGGCAGCTTATGGTATAAAATCTCACTGTGTTAGGCTGAATTATGGCCCCCTCCCCAAAGATATACACATTCTAATCCCAGGAGCTTGTTATCTTATATGGTATCTTAGTCTGTTTGGGCCACTATAACAAAATTCCATAGACTTGAGTAGCCAATAAACAACAGACATTTATTTCTCACTGGCAGATTCAGTGTCTGGTGAGAACTCACTTCCTGACTCACAGGTGACAGTCTTCTTGCTGTGTTCTCACAGGGCAGAAGGGGTTAGGGAGCTCTCTGGAATCTCTTTTATAAGGGCACTAATCCCATTCATGAGGGCTCCACCTTTATCACCTAATCACCCTGTAAACTCCCATCTCCTAGTACCATCCCACTGGGGATTAGGTTTCAGCCTATGAATTTTGGGAGGACATGGACATTCAGTCTACAGTACATGGTAAAAGAGACTTTGCAGATGTTATTAAATCAAAGATCTTGAGATAGAGAGATTATCCTGGATTAACCAGTTGGGCCCAGTGTAATCATAAGAGTCCTTAGGGAGGCAGGAGGGTCAGAACAGAAAAGAGACCTGAAGAGGAAATCAGATGTTGAAGTGATGTGATTTGCAGATGGAGGAAGGGGCCACAAGCCAAGAAACGTGGGCAGCGTCTAGAAGACGGAGAAGGCAAGGAAACAGATTCTCTCCTAGAGTCTGCAGAATAAATACGGCTCTGCCTAAACATTGATTTTTAGCCCCCAAGACCCATTCTTGGACTTCTGACCTCCAGAACGGTAAGATAATTAATTTGTATTACATTAAGGCAAATATATTTTCAAAAAAATAAGTAAAATTACAAGCATGTTGCAAGTTTTTCCCCTGACCCAGAAAATACAGGGTGAGGTCACTGAAGCAGGGATAAGAGAGCAAAACAGCCCTGAACTCCACAGAAGGTAAATGACCTGTTTGACTGTAGCCTGACCAGCTCTTAGAAGGAGAAATTAATGACCAAGGACGTGTGAAACAAGGAAAAGCTTTCAAAAGCTAGAACTGTAGCCAGGATCGCTGGTTGTGCAGATAAGCAGTTGGTATTGATACGGTGAAAGTGACTCTTGCCACCTTCGGAAAATGATGACAGTTATTCAAGGTTTACTTTCTTGGATAGAATAAGCTGTCATAATTCTTTCTCTAAGTCTTTATAACTCTTTTTAACTTTCCAGTACTTTTTTTTTTTTTTTTTTTGCGGTACACGGGCCTCTCACTGTTGTGGCCTCTCGCATTGCGGAGCACAGGCTCCGGACGCGCAGACTCAGCGGCCATGGCTCACGGGCCCAGCCGCTCTGTGGCACCTGGGATCTTCCCGGACCAGGGCACGAGCCCATGTCCCTTGCATCAGCAGGCGGACTCTCAACCACTGCGCCACCAGGGAAGCCCTAACTTTCCGGTACTTTTAAAGTCAATACTTTACCTAAATGCAAGAAGGTTTAAATAAATCTATCATGAGAAGCCATAAAATAAATGAAATGATAATTATTGAATGCAATTAAGGACAAATCCTGAACTATTAGTTCTCCATATGGAAGCAAAACACTCCTGTAAGGAGTAATATGGGTCAATCCTGTTAGATTCTGCTAGTTCTAGCTAGAAATCCTTCCAAAAAGAATAAATTTTTTTTTTAAAAAAGAGTCTTGGCTCTGTAGGAAAATACTTTCTTCTTTTAAACTACACAGATTGTCAAGATCTCAGGAAACAAGGCAAGGTTGATCAATGCTTGGGTAGCTAATAAATATCCAGGTTCTAAGTGGGTACATTTATTGAGCATTTATTGTTGATGATTAACAAGATTGTTAATATTATTTTTTTAGTAGATAAATAAATTTATTTATTTACTTATTTATGGCTATGTCGGGTCTTCATTGCTGCATGCGGGCTTTCTCTAGTTGTGGAAAGCGGGGGCTACTCTTCTTTGCAGTTAGCAGGCTTCTCATTGCGGTGGCTTCCCTTCTTGCAGAGCACAGGCTCTAGGTGCACGGGCTCCAGTAGTTGTGGCATGTGGGCTCAGTAGTTGTGGCTCAAGGGCTCTAGAGCATAGGCTCAGTAGTTATGGCACACGGCTTAGCTGCTCCACGGCATGTGGAATCTTCCCGAACCAGGGCTTGAACCCGTGTCCCCTGCATTGGCAGGCGGATTCTTAACCACTTCTCCACCAGGGAAGTCCTTTTAATATTATTAATAATGTAATTACTAACAATAGGTAATTAACAAGGTAATTATTAATATAATATTATTAATAATGTAAACATTTTTATGAGTAGGAAATTTGTCCTTAACTATATGTCTCCTTTTCTCTGATTTATTCTAAGGGGTAAATATTTGGTTGCTTTATACTCACGGCATGACTTTATCACCAGATTTTGTAAGTGATGTTCAATCTTGTTTAATGGAAGAGTAAATATTAGTGATCTATTTTTCTTTTTTTTCAAATTCTAAAATTGAGATATAATTGACATATAACGTTATATTGGTTTTGGATGTACAACATAATGATTTGATATATGTCTAAATTGTGAAATGATTGCTACAATAAGTTTAGTTAACGTCCATCACCTCACATAGTTACAATTTTTTTTCTTGTGATGAGAACTTCTAGATCTACTCTCTTAGCAACTTTTAAATGCACAATACAGTGTTGTTAACTATATTCACCATACTATCCATTACATTCCCAGGACTTATTTATCTTGTAACTGGAAGTTTGTACCTTTTGACCATCTTCAAATGTAAAAACTTTTGGGAGTTTGTACTTTTTAACCACCTTCAAAAAGTTAAACTTTGGGGGGCATGGGCGAAATGGGAAGAGGTGTCCAAATGTATTTTTCAAGAGTAATCTAACGATAATGTATAGTCTTTCCATTTTCATTTTAATAGAATATGTAAGGTTATGTGTGGTGACCATAAGAATGGAACTGGGCCCTGGAGGGGGTTTTCTGAGCTCTTTTTTTAAAAAAAATAAATTTATTTATTTATTTTTGGCTGCATTGGGTCTTCGTTGCTGCGCACAGGCTTTCTCTAGTTGTGGCGAACGGGGGCTACTCTTCGTTGCGTTGCGCGGGCTCCTCATTAAAGTGGCTTCTCTTGTTGCAGAGCACAGGCTCTAGGCGCGCGGGCTTTGGTAGTTGTGGCTCGCAGACTCAGTAGTTGTGGCTTGCGGGCTCTAGAGCGCAGGCTCAGTAGTTGTGGCGCACGGGCTTAGTTGCTCCACGGCATGTGGGATCTTCCCGGACCAGAGCTTGAACCTGTGTCCCCTGCATTGGCAGACGGATTCTTAACCATTGTGCCACCAGGGAAGCCCCATCTGAGCTCTTAAATGAAGAGTTTCCAGGGGAACAACTGGCTTTTTTAAAAAATTGGAGTATAGTTGATTTACAGTGTTGTATTAGGTTCAGGTGTACAGCAAAGTGAATCAGTTACACGTATACATATATCTACTCTTTTTTTTTTTAGATTCTTTTCCCATATAGGTCATTACAGAGTATTGAGTAGAGTTCCCTGTGCTCTCCAGTAGGTCCTTATTAGTTATCTATTTCATATATAATCGTGTGTGCATGTCAATCCCAACCTCCCAGTTTATCCTCCCCCACCTTACCCCCTGGTAACTATAAGTTTGTTTTCTACATCTGTGCCTCTGTTTCTGTTTTGTAGATAAGTTCATTTGTACCCTTTTTTTTAAAAATTCCACATATAAGCAGTATCATATGATATTTGTCTTTGTCTGACTTACTTCACTCAAAACTGACTTTTTAAAAAAAATTTTATTATATATGTTACAAATATTTCTTCCGAATTTGTTCCTTATATATATATATATATTTGTTGTTGTTGTTGTTTATCTTTTGGCCGCACTCTGCGGCATGTGGCATCTTAGTTCCCCGACCAGGGATCGAACCTGCGCCCCCTGCATTGGCAGCTCAGAGTCTTAACCACTGGACCACCAGGGAAAACTGGCTTTCTGAAGTCAAAAGAGAGAGACCTTGGTGGATGTGTGCATCCCCCCACCCCAGGATCGGTGCCTCCCACCCACCTCTCCCTGTGCTTTCTGCCCCTCCCGTTGTAGCCCCACCCATATTGCAGCTGGCTCTGTCCCTAGAACATAAGCTCCCCCAGGACAAGGGCCATTTTTGCCTGCCTCCACATCTCAGGCCAGGCACAATCCCAGGCATGTGGTAAGTGCTTTAACAAGTACATAGCCTCTTGGAGAACCTTGCCCCAGTCCTACAAGGTTCTCCAGCTACCTAGCTACCTAGCTCGCGCTGTCACTGAGTCTTCAAAAGGCTATGCCACCATTCTGTCAAACCAGTTGCTTCAGGATGGTGGTGACATGATAAGACCAGTAAATTCCATGTGCATGGGCCCATTACTGTACTTCTTTTACCATAAAGTGAGGTTCTTGATCAGAAGCAATGCTGTGTAGAGTACCACGATGATGGAGAAAACATTCTGTAAGTCCATGGGTGGTAGTTTTGGCAGAAGCATTGTGTACAGGGAAGGGAAATCTGTATCCAGAGGAAGTGTCTACAGGCACACCTCGTTTTATTGCACTTCACTTTGTTGTGGTTTGCAAATACAGTGTTTTGACAAATTGAAGCTTGTGGCAGCCCCGTGTCGTCAGATTACGGTTAGCGGGTTTTTTTAGCAATAAAGTATTTTTAAATTAAGATATGTACTTTTTTAAAAAATGTAATGCTATTGCACACTTAAAAGACTACAATATAGTATGAACGTAACTTTTATTTACACTGGGAAACCAGAAAGTTCATGTGACTCACTTTATTGTGATATTCACTTTATTTCGGTGGTCTGGAACCAAACCTGCAGTATCTCCGAGGTCTGCCAGTGTTGCAATAAAGACAAAATGCTGCCCCTTCCATGATGGAAACAGTCCAATGCAGTCAAGCTGCCACCAGGTGGATGGCTGAGCACCCCAGAGAATGGTTCCGTATCAAGGGCTCGGTGTTGTTCTCTGCTTCTGACCAGTTGGACAGTTGGTGGTCATAGCCAGGTCATCCTCAATGAATGCAAGTCCATATTTCTGAGCCCATGCGTAAAATTCCATCCCCGCCACTATGGCCACTTTGTTCATGAGCCCATTGGGTGATGACAGGAGTGGCTGGGGAAAGAGGCTGATTGGTAACCACGAAAAGGCATCCATCCACTTGATCATTAAAATCCTCTTTTGCTGAGTTCACGCTTTGGTGAGAATTCACAGGAGGCAAAAATATCTTCTTCACATATTTTGCCCATTCGGAGAGGCCTCTCCATGTACCTCTTTCCCAAAATTTCTTTGTCCCCAATTTTCCAATCATGTCCCTTCCAAGTCCCTGACCATCCAGCCAAACCATTGGCTACAGCCCATGAATTGGTATAGAATCCCACATATGGCCATTTCTCCTTCCAAGCTAAGCGTACAACCAGGTACACTGCTAGACGTTCTGACCCCTGGGAGGATTCTCCTTCACCTTCATCTTTTAGGGATGTCCCAGAGAGGGGCTCTAGTGCTGCAGCTGTCCACTTGTGGGTGGTACCTACGTATCTACAGAACTGTCTGTAAGCCAGATCTGAGTCATTACTTCCTCTGTCAGTTGATGATAGGGAACTGCCCATGAAGCCATAAGCACAGCCTGGGAGAGACAAGACAGAGTAGCAGGGGTGGGACCACAGGCATTTGGGCCACTTCATCGTGTAACTTACTTGTGCTTTCAGGGCCTGCTTGGGCCAGATCGTGTATATACCAGTTCCATTTGATGATGCACACCCAACATTATGGCTTGGTGGGTCAGATGACACCCAGTTCATGATGGGCAGCTCAGGTCACGTGGTAACTTGGTGGCCCACGGTCAAGTGTTCAGTCTCTACTAAGGCCCAGCAGCAGCCAGGAGCTGTTTTTCTAAAGGAGAGTAGTTGTGTGTGGATGATGGCAGAGTCTTGCCCTAAAGCCCTAAAGGCAGTGCTGTGATTCACCCTTTCTCTGCCTTTTTGTTCTATTTGCTAATCATACTGGTAAGGGTGATCTTTTTTTTTTTTTTTTTTAAAGAAGATGTTGGGGGTAGGAGTTTATTAATTAATTAATTAATTTTTGCTGTGTTGGGTCTTCTCTTCTGTGCGAGGGTTTTCTCTGGTTGTGGCAAGCAGGGGCCACTCTTCATCGCGGTGCGCGGGCCTCTCACTATCGCGGCCTCTCGTTGCGGAGCGCAGGCTCAGTAGTTGTGGCTCACGGGCCTAGTTGCTCTGCGGCATGTGGGATCCTCCCAGACCAGGGCTCGAACCCGTGTCCCCTGCATTAGCAGGCAGATTCTCAACCACTGCGCCACCAGGGAAGCCCAGGGTGACCTTTTGATTACCCTGATTAATCTTTTGCTTGAGTAATGTGTTGTTTCAAATGCTGATCTCTTATAGAAGCACTCTTACCAGACACACCCAGAAATAATACTTTACCAGCTCTCTGGGCATCCCTTAGCCAAGTCAAGTTGACACGTGGAATTAACCATCCCGCATGGTAACCATTAGCCGCATGTGACTATTTCCATTTAAATTAATTAAAATTTAAAATTCAGTGTCTCATTCACACTAACCATAGTTCAACTGATCACTAACTAGTGGCCACATATTGGACAGATACCGAACATTTCCATCCTTACAGAAAGCTCTAGTGGACAGCACTGCTTTGGAGGATGAAACCAAGATGTGAAAAAATTCTCTGACTTGCCAGAGATCAAAGATAAGTCTGTGGAACCATCAAGAGAAACACTCTTCTCTTCAACAATCCCAGAGTATTAGATAATGGCAGGATGATGGATGGAGGGTCAGGGAAGAGTGGTAATGTTTTTGAAACTTCAGCCAGCCTCCTCGGACATCCATATTCGGGTATGTATACGCAATTCCAATTCCTCTGCCAACACAATGATTATTAAAAATCTCCTTCTGCACAGCTTTCTTCTAGTGTGGAGGCCCCAACTTTGTTTCTGAAGTTGCTAAACCTTCTGAGAATCTGATGCAACTATTATTCCCTGTCTCCACCCAACCCAGCCCATTTTTCTGTATATGAAATGAGGGACTGGGGAAAAGATTGGAAGATATGTTTGTAATTTATGTTCCTGTTTTAGGCAGAGTCACTTATCTGCTTCCAAAGACAAAATGAAAATGAATCTATTTTCTGGGAAGATGTGAGTAGATAGAGCCCATAAGTTGGAGTTTTGTGTGAGTGAATGATGGGCTTTTTGCCAATTCTGGTAGAGCTCCTATGGCCCTTTCTAGTAATAATCATTGCTAACATTTATTGAAGTGTTACTGTGTACCAGGCACTATGCTAATTGCTTTGCATACTTTATTTAATAGCAGTCCTCTGAAGAGATTACTAATGTTAACTTTTCTTTGCAAGTGAGGAGGCAGCCAGAGGTTAAACGCCTTTTCAAGGTCATGCAGCTTCCACCTAGCAGAACTAAGATTTATCCATCTGCCTGCAGAGTTTGTGCTCAGAGCCTGGCACTGTACTTTTTCTTGATCATGTCCCTGGTATTGTCTTTATTATTCTGTGTTGGGTTTCATCTATCTGTTATGTGTCTCTCCTTCAAGACTGAGAGCTTCTTTTTTTTTTTTTAATTTATTAATTTATTTATTTTTGGCTGCGTTGGGTCTTCGTTGCTGCGCTCGGGCTTTCTCTAGTTGCGGCGATAGGGGGCTGCTCTTCATCGTGGTGCGCGGGCTTCTCATTGTGTGGCTTCTCCTGTTGTGAAGCATGGGATCTAGGCATGCGGGCTTCAGTAGTTGTGGCACACGGGTTCAGTAGTTGTGGCTCGCGGGCTCTAGAGCACAGGCTCAGTAGTTGTGGCACACAGGCTTAGTTGCTCCACGGCATGTGGGATCTTCCCAGACCAGGGCTCGAACCCGTGTACCTGCATTGGCAGGTGGATTCATTTTTGTTTTTTTTTTTTTTTAGCAGGCGGATTCTTAACCACTGCGCCACCAGGGAAGCCCAAGACTGAGAGCTTCTTAAGCAGAAAGTCAGTGTCTTACTTACTCAAGTGTGTAGTTGATTTTGGCGACCACAGCCATTCCTATTTTTGAGCTCTCCCTGCCACTACCACTGGCTTTGTAGAGTTTACCTCCCCTGTGACAGCATCAAAGGATAAGAAGCACTCTTTCCCTGTCGCAGGCCCTTAGGGTATGGACATAGGACCTGGCTTGGCCGATCACTTCTCCCACCTGGGACACAGAATCTTGAACTAGCGACACAAAGAGGATGATACGGTTAGGCCTTGTTCACGGTGATGGTGGTAGCATCCCGACCAAATGGTTTCTGCTAAAAAATGGTGTCTGTCTTTCTGCTTGCTGACCGTCCACCGCTGCCTTATTTCCTGTCCATTTCCCAAACCCAGTTCTCCTCCCTCCCATCTATTTCTTCCAAATATTCTTTTTGTGTGTGTAGCGTGGGTTTCTGCTGCTTGCAACCAAGAATCATTACTAACACGGTCAGCTTTGTATAACCAAAGGATGAGGGTAATGCTTTAGTAACTGTTTGTTGAGTGAATGAATGAAATCTCATAAGCTGTCAACATGTCTTATAGAAGGGTGGACTAAAAGGGGGAAGTAGGCTATAAGAATATAATATGAATATGCTCTAAGAATATAAGTATGTTATAAGAAAGTGAGGTGGGGAGGAATAGTTTTCTGTTTAAATTCTTCTCCTTTTAACTTGCCAGATGTGCTTGCTGTAATGTGGAAGCTCTGACAAAGACAGGACGTGGGACAACTGTCATTCTTAAAAATTAAATTTTTAGAAAATTTTTTTTAAAAATTGTCATTCCAAAAATTTTTTAAGAAAATTAAAACTTTTTAATTTAAAAATTCTTTTAAAAATTCTTTAAAATACAGTTAGAAAAGAAAATCCCTCTGCTTAAATCTGAGGTGCAGGTCTTCAGCCTCCTCTGAAGCTTCCTATAAATTCCACTGTGAGTCTCTTCAACAACTGCTTTTCAAACACATTTCTCCCTGGTGGGAGAATTAAGATCCCGCATGCCTCGCAGCATGGACAAAAAAAAAACAAAAAAAAAAAACCTCATTAAAGTTTTCTATAGTGATGGCATATTGTCTTGATAATATTTGGGGTATATTGAGTTACATAAAATATATTATTGAAATTAATTTCACCTGGTTCTTCTTATCTTTTTAATGTGGCTACTAGGCAATTTCAGTTTCCATTGGTGGCTTCCACATAATTTCCCGTAAAACTTTATTAGGTTTACACTTAACCAATTTATTGAATATCTACCCTGAACTGGGCCATGCAGAGAGGGATGTGTCAAGTACCACTGGAGTACACAGGGAGGAGAGCCGTGCCCACGGCATTAGGGAGGCCTTCAAGGAGGAGGTGGCATCTGCCCTGGTACTCACTCTCTTCAGAAATCAGCAAGACGTTCAAGGGTGTGGTCTCGCTGTGGGCTTTGCTCCCTTCGGCATTTTAAAAGCATGGAAGACAGCACCATACACCTCTACCCTATGAAAACCTGACAGCCACACGAGTCCTGGCTTTCCAGCAAAGGGTCAAATCAAGGTAAGGGATATTCTGATATCTGAACCTTAATCTCAGTATCTGACCTCATGTGCTTAGTATTTATATCATGAAGTGAGCAGTAGACAAACATTGCTGGAAAAGTTGTTTGCCTTTCAAGGACATCTAAATAATGATTTCTAAAATATAGTGCCAAGTAAAGCATACTGTTTTTTTCTGTTTGTTTACAAATTTACTACTGATTTAATATTCAGTTGGGTTTGGGAAGTCATCCTCAGCTGCTACTGTGATAATCTTTGAGTTCTAGGGGACTTTGACATGACATTGCTAACCAGCCCATTTGCTCTTTGGGTTAAGTGTAGCTTCAGCCTGATCCCAGGGAGCTCTCGGATGTGACATGTATCACTGAGATTGTCCTTCCAGACACAGCCAGAGGCAAGGGAGCAGGGCTGTTGTACTCCCACATAGATTAGTCATTGGCCACAGGCTTCCCTCCAAGGATGGTGCAGAACCTTCCAGGCATCTCCAGACAAAGCCGTGGTGGCCAGCCAAGGACAGGAGGAGGGTGTAGGGGTGAGCAGTTAGCAGCCAACACCCTGGAGCTGGAGGACAGGTGCATGCCCCAATGAAGGCATCGGGACGGGACACCAACAGTTGTGTCACAGTCACACTTTGGGAAAAACCATGGCGAGCCTCAGTCCTGCCTATGGTGTCTCCTGCGGCTGCACAAGAATCAGGCTAGTCTTTGGAGCACCTGCTATTATTCGCCTGGCCATTCCTGTTCTGGACTGTCATCATCTCTAAGATAGAGATACCTTACCAGACGAAGGGGAAATTTCATCTTGCAGTTGCAAGACTACGCAGTCGGACGAATGGCTCTCATCTGTGTGAGAATTTTTTTTAAAAAGACAAAAGAAGGGGCTTCCCTGGTGGTGCAGTGGTTGAGCGTCCGCCTGCCGATGCAGGGGACACGGGTTCGTGCCCCAGTCCGGGAGGATCCCACATGCCGCAGAGCGGCTGGGCCCGTGAGCCATGGCCACTGAGCCTGCGCGTCCGGAGCCTGTGCTCTGCAACGGGAGAGGCCACAACAGTGAGAGACCCATGTACCGCAAAAAAAAAAAAAAAAACAAAAAAAAAAAAAGACAAAAGAAACCAGTGTTCACTAGCATAAGAAGCTGGCTAAAGTCACCAGGATCAATGTTAGGACCTCCAGTAGATTCAGGGCTTCTGACTCAAAAACCAGTGCTTCACCACTGGTAACCACAAATATGATCTACTATCTATTTTCTGTGATTTTTGTTTTGTTTTGTTTTAGATTCCACATAGAAGTGAGATCATCAGACACCTCTTAAACTCGCATAGAGCTGTATGTCAATTATATCTCAATAAAATGGAAAAAACAAACCCCCCAAACCCAATGCTTCAACAGACACTATGCTGTCTTCTAGCAAACCAACCAACCAGCTAGCCAACCAGCCAATAAACAAAAAGCCCACCAAAAATAAATAAAAAACCTAGGGTTTGTCCCGCAATGAATGAGGTACGTAGTCAATGACGTGGAAGAAAAAGATATTACCTTCAGATTATCCTAGTATAAGCAACATGCTTAGTGTTCAGAAGAGTGCTTGAGGGACTTCCCTGGTGGCGCAGTGATTTAAGAATCTGCCTGCCAATGCAGGGGACACAGGTTCGATCCCTGGTCCGGGAAGATCCCACATGCCGCGGAGCAACTAAGCCCGTCTGCCACGACTACTAAGCCTGCGCTCTAGAGCCCACGAGCCACAACTACTGAAGCCCGCATGCCTAGAGCCCGTGCTCTGCAACAAGAGAAGCCCGCGCATGGCAACAAAGAGTAGCCCCCACTCGACACAACTAGAGAAAGCCCGCATGCAGCAAGGAAGACCCAGTGCAGCCAAAAGTAAATAAATAAAAATAAAATAATTTTTAAATGTGTTCTTTTTTTTTTTTTTTTTTTTTCTTTTGCGGTACGCGGGCCTCCCACTGCTGTGGCCTCTCCCGTTGCAGAGCACAGGCTCCGGATGCGCAGGCTCAGCGGCCATGGCTCACGGGCCCAGCCGCTCCGCAGCATGTGGGATCTTCCCAGACCGGGGCACGAACCCGCGTCCCCTGCATCGGCAGGCGGACGCTCAACCACTGCACCACCAGGGAAGCCCTAAAATAATTTTTAAAGTACACAGTTTAATGCCTTACAGTATATTCATAAAGTCATGCAACCATCACCACAATCAATTTTAGAACGTTTATATCATCCCCAAAATGGAACCCTGTACCCCATTGCCAGCACCCCCCGAGTGAGTTGAATTGTGGCCCCCAAAGGTATGAGATTCCATTTGGAATCTCAAAATGTGACGTTTTTTGGAACAAGTGTCTTTGCAGAGGTAATTAAAGTAAGGATCATGAGATGAGATCATTCTGGATTAGGGTTTTTTAAACCAATGATGAGTGTCTTTATAAGAGACAGAAAAAGGAGAACATACAGAGAGAAGGCAGTGTGAAGATGCAGGCAGAGGCTGGCGTTACAAAGCCCAAGCCAGGAGCATCAGGGGATCACCAGCCAGCACCAGAAGCCAGGAGAGAGACACGGAAGGGATTCTCCCTCAGACCCTCCAGAGGGAACCAACCCTGCCGACACCTTGGTTTTGGACTTCTGGCCTCCTGAACTGAGAGAGAATACATTTCTGTTGTTTTAAGCTGCCAGGTTTGTGGCAATAATTACGGCAGCCCCGGGAAACGAATAGACTTCAACCTCCCCCTCTTCCCCTGGCTTCTGGTAACCACCAGTTTATTTTGTGTCTTTAGAGATTAGCCAATTATTGACATTTCATATACATGTCATGTAGTCTTTTGTGATTGGCTTCTTTCATTTAGCATGACGTTTTCAAGGTTTATCCATGTTGTAAGATGTATCTGAATCTCATTTCTTTTTATGGCTGAATAATATTCCATTTCATGGATATACCACATTTTGTTCATCCATTCATCAGTTGATGGACATTTGGGTTGTTTCTGCTTTTTGTTTATTATGAATCATGCTGCTGTGAACATTTATGTGGAAGTTTTTCCGTGGACATACGTTTTCGTTTCTCCTAAGTTTCATATGGAGTCATATGGTGACTCTTTGTTTAACGTTGGGAGGACTGGACTGTCAGACTGTTTTCCAAAGCAAATACACAATTTTACTTTCCCACCAGCAATTCCAACTTCTCCACCTTCTCACCAACATTTGTTATTATCTGTATTTTTTTTAAAGCAGGCATCCTTGTCTTTTTTTTCAATAAATTTATTTTATTTATTTTATTTTTGGCTGCACTGGGTCTTCGTTGTTGCACACAGGCTTTCTTTAGTTGCAGCGAGGGAAGGCTACCCTTCGTTGCGGTGCACGGGCTTCTCATGGCGGTGGCTTCTCTTGTTGCAGAGCACGGGCTCTATGTGCGTGGGCTTCAGTAGTTGTGGCACGTGGGCTCAGTAGTTGTGACTCGCAGTCTCTAGAGCACAGGCTCAGTAGTTGTGGCACACAGGCTTTGTTGCTCTGTGGCAGGTGAGATCTTCCCAGACCAGGGCTCGTACCCATGTGCCCTGCATTGGCAGGTGGATTCTTAACCACTGTGCCACCAGGGAAGCCCTATCTGTATTTTTTTGATTAGACCTGTATCCACACCACAAGTCCCCTTGGCCATACACAGCCTTCTATGTCGACACCACAAGCCCCGTCACGGCTTCGGCTTCCTCACCACATGTCCCTTTGGGCACACATGGCCTTCCATGTCCATGTAAGTCCCCTGGGCTAACACAGTTTACTGTGTCCACAGCATGGAGACCACAGTCTCAGGTATCCAGAGCCTTCTAGGTTGACCTCACGGGTCACCTCAGGTACTAGAATCTCTACCTCCCTGCTACCATTTGCCTTCCAAACACAGAGCCTTCATGTCCAACACAGGAGTTGCTTCAGGTACACACAGCTAGCTGTGTTCACACAATTCTACTCAGGTACACAAGTCCTCTGTGTCTCCATCACACATCCCCTGGGTCACACACAGCCTTCTCTGCCCAAACCGAAAGTCTCCTGGTTACAGACAGTTTTCTGTGACCACACCACAGGTCTCCTCAGGTACTCAGAGCCTCCTGTATCTACACCACAATTTCAACTGGGTACAGCCACCTTCTGTGTCCCCCGGCGTACAAAGAGCCACCTATGCCCGCATCACAAGTCCCCTCAGGTACGCACAGTCTTTTTTCGTCTATACCACGATTTTCCTCAGGGACACACACCACAAGTCCCCTAGGTGCTCACAGCCTTCTATCCACACAGAAAGTCTCCTCAGGGGCACACCGCCTTTTGTGCCCACATCACACGGGGGCACATGTCGACACGTCTACCTCCACACCACCACATGTCATCTTGGAAACAAACAGCTTTCTTTGTATTTCTTTTGCCGTGCCACACAGCATGTGGGATCTTAGTTCCCCAACCAGGGGTCAAACCCGTGCCCCCTGCAGTGGAAGCACGGAGTCTTAACCACTGGACCACCAGGGAGGTCCCCGGAACAAACCCTTTCTGCTTCCACTCCACATGTTGTCTTGAGCGCACACACCCTCGTATGCACAGCATGCGTCCTCTCGGGGACACACAGCTTTCTTTGTCCACATCACGAGTTTCCTCTGACGCCTACACAGACTCAGGGGTCCGCAGCAGACATCCCTTCAAGTTCACACAGCCTTTTTTTTTTTAACTACTGAGTCTCTGTGCCCTTGGGTTTACGCAGCCTTCTGTGTCCTCTATCCACACCACAAGTCCCCTCAGGGACACACCGTTTTCTGTGTCCACCCCACAAGTTGCATCACATCTACACAGCCTTCCACTTCCCCCCTCCACAGAATTCCCTCAGAGACACACAGACCTCCCTGTCCACACGCTAAGTCCTCTCAGAACGCACACTGTTTTCTGTGTCCAGACCCAAGCCACATCTGGCACACACAACCATCTCTGTCCACAACACAAGAGCCCTCAGGTCCTTTCACCACCAATGTCTACACCACTGTTCCCCTGGGTACACAAGCCTTCTGTGTCCACACTACCAGCTCTCTGGGTACACATCCATACCCACACCACACATCTCCTCATGTCTATACAGCCTTCTGGAAACACACCACAGGTTTCCTCAGGAACACACAGCATTCTGTGTCCCTACTACTGATCCCCTTGGGCAGGTACACACGTCCATACCACAAGTCCCCTCAAGAACGCAAAGCCTTTTATGTCCACACAGTAAGCTCTCTCAAGTGTGTACATCCACATCACAGCTCCCCTCCCCACACACAGCCCTTTTCCTCCACACAGGCCTTCTCAGACACAGCCGTTTGCCTCTGTACCACAGGGCTCCTCACGGGCACCCAGCTTCCGCTCACACGCACACACCTTGGATACATCTGTGTCCACACCATGAGTCCCCTTGGAAGCACACAGCCTTCCACGAACACACCACAAATTTCCTCCCATGCTCCCAGCTTCTTGGTCTCAGGCTTTTGCAAGGACTGCCCTAAGCAGTTAATCACATAATATCTATAAAACTCAGGATGACTCAAGTTCATTGTGCTAGTACACCTGTCGCCACAGGCTGGTATTCTGATCAAGTTTGTTTTTATTTTATTTCTTTCTAGACCTACATCTAAACTGCTGGCTTCTGTGGCTTTTTCATGTCTGGAGACAATTCAACTATTGGTTAAGTTTAAACTGGCTTGTTCAAGCAGGTTTCATTGTGATATTATCATCTTAAGTGGAATTGTATAATCAAATAATCGGGCATTTCAAACTCCTCTTTTCAGTGCACCTTGGCTTTTTTTTTTTTTTAATTAATTAATTCTTTTTTTTGGCCTCGCTGCATGTGGGATCTTAGTTCCCTGATCGGGGATTGAACCCACGCTCCCTGCATTGGGAACACAGAGTTCTAACCACTGGATCGCCAGGGAAGTACCAAGTGTGCCTTGGCTTCTTATTTGCAGTTTGGAGGTTCAATGGTTAGAAGTTTCAAGGTAGCTTTAGAGGTTGGGTGGGAAAGCCAGCTGCCTCCCTCAGATGCTCTGGAAAGCCTTGAGCTCCCCAAAAGTAGGGCCTTGGGGTCACCACTCATCCAGTTGGACCCAACACTCTCCAGGCAGCACACTTCCTCCAATCAGATGGAAGTGGCAGGAAAGGAGCGGACACCAAGCCCCTAGAATGAGGATTATGAAGACCCTCACGGATCGGGCACTGGCTCCAGGACATTTCAGCGTCGCCCTGAGGCAGGGATAGGGAAAGTCAAAGAGGAGACTGGTTCCGTCTTGCCCCTGCCCTGCTCCTTTTCTCACACTCTGATCTTCCAGCTCCGCCACGTTCATGTTGATATCATGTTTTCCCCATCACTGTGGACCTGCCAACCCACGTTGTTAATAGAGAGTAATTTTCCTCACACCCTCTTAGAGAAAGAAAAGAGAAGATGGACTATGGCAAACTGATCTCCTAGATGGAGTCTGACTTTGGAACATCTTCAGTTAGGAAAAAAGCCAAACGTTTTCTGTAGTCAAACAATACTCTTCCCCGTTGGCAGTGAAAGCAGGAGAGAGGTGGTCATCCCGCGTGGTCCTTGTTTAGAGCGAGCAACAGAGGATCTGTGACTAGGGGTCAGCAGTCTAGCCAGAAGGGCAAGAGGGATGATGCTTCCACACCCAGACCCTGGGGTTTGAGCTGGTTCTAGCGTTGTCATTTGTGTCCAAGCTTGGACTTGGGTGACTACTGGTCTGGGAACTTCCCCACAGTTACACAGAACAAATCCTCTCTCTAATCTCCAACCAAACTGAATCCATACCCCAAAGCCAGCCTCAGAATAGACTTAGTCTTAGAATATTCTCCATCAGTGATTCTTCCCGATATCCCTTTCCCACCCCCAACCTACTTATTCTGAACTTGACTGGCTTAGGTGTGCTAAAGCAAGTGCTAACAGGATTAAGCAGGTTTCTTTATGGCAAGGTGTCTCAGAACCTTTATTTGTTTTTTTTTTAATTAATTAATTAATTTATTTATTTTTTGCGGTACGCGGGCTTCTCACTGTTGCGGCCTCTCCCGTTGCGGAGCACAGCCTCCGGACACGCAGGCTCAGCGGCCATGGCTCATGGGCCCAGCCGCTCTGCGGCATGTGGGATCTTCCCAGAGCGGGGCACAAACCCGTGTCCCCTGCATTGTGCCACAATTACTGTGCCTGCGCTCTAGAGCCCACGAGCCACAACCACTGAAGCCCGCGTGCCTAGAGCCCGTGCTCCGCAACAGGAGAAGCCACCGCAACGAGAAGCCCACACACCACAACAAAGACCCAACGCAGCCAAAAATAAAATAATTAATTAATTTTAAAAAAAGAGCACTTGAAATGTGTGCATGTTTGCTTGTGAACAATTTGTGTTTATACTTACTGGCATAATTATAAGTAAATATTTATTGGTTTTCTACTGTGTGCTAAGTGCTGGAGATTCAAACTAACATGGGAATCATTCCCTGCCCTCGAGCACTTCCAGTCTAGTTAAGGAATGAGGGTAATAGTACAGGACACTGTATAGCAAGGGCAATATGAGTGGGACAGACAGTAAAGGAATCAGAGGAGATTCTTTGGAGAGGTGGTCCTTGAATCTAGGGGTCAGGCCTGCCAGGCAGAGAGATAGAGGATCTTTCCATTTGAAGGAGGGTGAGGTGAGCCAGAGGAAGTGATTAGGGCTCGCATCCCAGCTTGAATTTGGATCGCATCATTTTTGCAAGAGGAAACATCCGACAGTTTCTGAGCAGGGTAATGACATGTACTTAGTTAATTTGCACTTCTTCTGTGGTGTTGAAGATGAATCAGAAGAAGCGGAACTTGAAGGAAAAGAAATTGTTAGGCTATTGCACTAGTCTAAGCATCAGGGGAGCATCTGAATTAGAGAGTGGAGTTCAATTTCAACACATATTTATTAAGCACCTACTATGTGTCTGAACCTCTGTGAGGAGCAAAACAGCAATGATGGAGGCAAAGTGGCCCCTGCCCTTGAGTTGCTCACGTCTAGTGGCAATAGAAAAATTAGCATTAAATTTGAAGTTAAACTAGGCTCCCAGCTGTATTCCTCACTAGTTCTGTGGTCTCAGGTCTAATCTTCCTCATCTATCAAATGATGAAATTGAACCATATTCCTTCTCTTGGGTCACTTTTAATTCTATCCTTTCTATGATGAAAAGAAAATACAAGGTACAGAAGATGCATTTTAAAGGAGAAGCTTGCGGTATAGGTCTTGGGTGATTCTAAGATTTTGCATGTCAGGGCTAGGTGAGCTGTAGTATTGTGGACAGAAATAAGGCAATCTAGAAGGGTCTACTGACTTAAGAAAAAGCTTTTAAGACCTGAAACCATAGAATTCCTAGAAGAAAGCATAGGCAGTACACTCTTTGACATGGGTCTTAGCAATATTTTTTTTGGGATCTGTCTCCTCAGGCAAGGGAAACAAAAGCAAAATTCAGCAAACGGGACCACATCAAACTAAAAAGCCTTTGCAGAACAAAGAAAACTATCAACAAAATGAAAAGGCTGCCTACTGAATGGGAAAAGACATCTGCAAACAATACATCTGGTAAGGATTTAAATAGCCAAAATATACAAAGAACTCATACAACTCAACATCAACTAAATAATCTGATTTTAAAATAAGCATTTTTCCAAAGAAGATAATACAGATGGCCAACAGGCACAGGAAAAGATGCTTAACATCACAAACCATCAGGGAGATGCAAATCAAAACCACAACGAGATACCCCCCCACACACACC